>NC_139224.1:37063124-37710624 GCF_055691185.1 Crinia signifera | reverse complement strand
AAACATAAATGTGATTTTTATTTGCTACATTTAAGATTGAAAATTTCTCTCTCATGTTGCTATAGCATACCTCCCAACTTCTGTGATATCAAAATCTGGACCTGCCGCGCCTAAGGTATGGCCAGCCCAAGAAGGGGGGTGGCCTATACACCAGAGGGCATGGCCTCAGACATAGGGGGCATGGCCTAGCACCGTAAACCCTGTTTTCATCAATTTCGGGGGCGTGCCCAGCCCGTTTCGGTACAATGACGATGCAATGTGCGGTCCCGTGGGCCTTGAGGTCACATACAATCGATTGTTCGATCGATCATACGATCTGCATTGTATGCAGGTCATTCTAATGTATGGCCAGTTTAACAGAGGTGTGGGATCCCCTGGATCTTAAGTCCCCTAAATGTTTCAGATATATTTGGGCAATGCCCCGATCCCTCGATGGTCTGGTCAGAAAATAGGGAATATTAAACATAAAAAAAAACCACAAATGCTCGGGTTGGGCAAATCTGGCATTTTTTTAACATGTTTAAATTACCTAAAAGATTACTGATCATTGCTGGCCACCAAGAGTCAGTACCAATGGATCAGGGAAACAGGCTGTCCGATGTCTATGGACCTTAACCACTTCAGTGGTATGGCCGGACAATTTCTGTGCTCAGCTGCACTGCCGCAGCGGGCTGTCCCGAATTTTTTTTAGACATAACACGATACAGTAGGTGCGCTCCCGTGGTGCATCCAGCTATGCACCACCTCTAGGGTCATCCCCCTGTCACTCCCACCACGTGCGCACCTCTGGCTCCGGCCAGTCATGACTCTCCACCCCGGCAATCACCCGCCGCCATTCACAGCAGTGAGCATGCGCCGGTGGGAGGCCTTGCTTGGGAAAGTTCAGGGCTGCTCGGGTGCCAGAGTCCCCCCGAGCCGCACTGAACATCCACAAGCCTTCCTGCAGTGTGAATGGTGGCGGGGGCAGTGTCAGGGGAACCTTAGCAATCAGGGATGGGGAGTCAGGACTGGGCGGTGAGCAATAGGGAGGGGTGGGGTGACAGGGTGGGCTGCCCCTATGTTCTGAGGTGGGTATTTTTGGGGCAGGACAAACCTGCCCTGGTAGGTTTGTCCTGCCCCAGTAAAACTCAAGGGGTTAACGTCTATTACATATGCTACTACCTACACAATACTATCATCCACACAATTACAGTGTTTCCCAATCTGGGCAATTTGTACCCCTTGGGGTACACTGCTGATCAGGTGTGGTTACTTGAAATAATATTGATAATGGCAGAAGAAGATTAAGAAGACTCCCAAAGGTGGAAGTATCCCGTTGCCATGGAGACCACCTCTCATCACTTCCGGTTCCATCTGCAGCATTATCATTGCCTCCTCGTGCTTTTGCCTGCCCAGCAACTCTCTGTGAGGTAAGTGGGTGGAGGAAGCAGTGGCATTAATCCCACAGGCTTTAGTGGTAATCCCAGAGATAGTACACAGCCAGTGGCCAGACACAGAAGGACCCAATTCTTGAATGCGCACTACTCCTCTTATACTCTTAAATATAAGAACATGCATAAGGATAAGCCTATCAATCATTTCCACTCCACTTGTGAGTACTATAGGTATTTAAAATTGAGAGGAGGGGGTACTCGCAAATTAAAAAGCTTAATCAAGGGGTAACGGAGAGCAAAAAGGTTGGGATTCGCTGGCCTAGTGCATTATACTGCTGGGTGACCACCCTTCTCATACCCTCCAACTGTACCGAATTTGCCGGTACAGTACCGTTTTTTAACAGTCTGTACCGGCAAATTTAAGTTGTACCGAATGTACCGCATTTTATGACATTTCAGCGGTCAGACTCACATTGTGCGCTGCATATCAACTTCCTCCTGGCCCCGGCTCCCTGTGCTGCCTGGACCGACTGTGCTGCCGTCTGAGCTCTCCCCTCTCGTCCCCTCACCCGTTCCCAAGAGTGCAATGCGCTGGCCGGTGCCATGCGTCATTACGTCAGGCGCCGGCACCGCGCACCCTGCGCAGTGCGCTCTCATGGGAAAGGCTCAAATCTGCCTGAGTGAGGGGTGCGGTGGCCAGCCCCGGCAGCGTCGGACACTGTGGGTGACCTGTGTGTGCTGCCGCCGCCCCCTCCCAGCGCTCTAATCCTGTGCCGCCGCCTGATTCAGCTATAGACACCTCTGCACGCTCAGGATCAAAGTTCCTGCTGGGTGAGTTCAAGTCTATTAAAGGATTCATTCCTGGAAGCATGGGCTTCTTACTGTGCTCACCAGTGAGTTACTGGATATGCTGATACTATATGGAGTGTCTAGAAAGTGTAAGCTGTGTGGGCCACAGATGATGCTGTGGGTGTATACGGGGAGGCGGTAGTGTGTGTCATAGCAGCATATGGGACATTGTTATATGACTGCAGTGTGAATTTTTTGCAGTGATGTATTATTGTGTGATGTGGGTCACAGGCTGCAGCTTTCTAGTCTACTAGAGTGTGACTGGCATGCCTTGCTGGGGCTTGTAGTCCCATGCCAGCTGGGAGCCACAGGAAAGGAGTCTTGGCCACGCCCCCTTTTCCAGTGGTTCACGCCCCCTTTCCAAATGTGTACCGAATTCTTCCCCTCAAATGTTGGAGGGTATGCCTTCTCCCCACATATTGGCTGATACCCAGGGACAAATTTACTAAGATTGGAGTTCTATTGAAGATGCGATGTAGCTCATAGAAACCAATCACATTCTATTGTCTTCCATAAGAGGCTAAATAAATAAGAAGAATTTGATTGGTTGCTTTGGGCAACATCCCATCTTCAATAGAACTCCTCTTTTAGTAAATGTACTCCCAGTCCCCACTATCTCTCTCTCTTGGAGATAAACTTGTATTCAAACAGTTCCTTGACTTCAGTGGGCGTGGCCTGTGCACAGGAGGCGGAGGGAATGGGCGTGGTCAGTTAGAGAACGAAATGCGCTAATAATTCTTGTTCTACCTATCAACGGGCGGGGCGTTGCTTTCCTGGATTTTCTCTCAGTTGGCAGTGGGCGGGGCTAGTGACGGGGCGGTGAGTGAGCCATCCAGCAGCGGCTGGGGGAGAGGTCCCGGGCTGGGGGTGCTGTAACAGGGTAACGCTTCAGTCGTGGTGTCCCGAACCTCCCCGTTCCTCAGTAATGTTTATTAATGGACGCGTCTGCTCCCTCCCACCGCCATGCGCGAGTCTGAGCTTCTGCTGCTGGGACGGTGAAGCTCGGGAGTGACTGTGTCCCGGCCGGGAGTCTCCGCTCCGGTCCCCGCTTTCCAGCCGGCGCTGCACGGGATCATAGGCGCTGACTGTTCCGAACACTTCTCGCCGAGACTGCGGAGCTGCGGTTGAGGTACATGTCAGTGACAGCGGGAAGCCCCTGTGTAGCTCCCAGCTGCTCGTACTTCTGCTGCTGGAGAGTTCAGACTGCTGTTCCTGGGAAGTTACTGTGTTGGGGCACAGACAGGGACCAGTGTTGTGCTGGGGGCACAGGGAGCAGCGGTGGTGTAATGTTGTGTGGTTTTGAGTCTGGAGTGTGCAGCAGTGCGGTGTTGGGGGCACAGGGTGCAGTAGTGTAACGTGGTGTTGGGGGCACAGGGTGCAGCAGAGTAATATGTTGGAGGCATATTGTGAGTTAGGAGGACACAAGGTGCAGCAGTGTGGTGTAATGTGTGGTTTTGGGTTTGGAGTGTGCAGCAGTGTGGTGTTGGGGGCACAGGGTGCAGTAGTGTAATGTGAAGTTGGGTGGTACAGTGTAATATGTTGGGGTCATGGTGTGGTTTTGTGGAGCACAGGGTGCATAGTGTGGATTTGGGGGTGCAGTACTGTAATGTGGGGTTGGAAACACAGGGTAAAGCAGTGTAATGTGTTGGGGCATGGTGTAGATTTGTGGGGCACAGGGTGCAGCAGTGTAATGTGGTGTAGGGGGTGCAGCATTGCAGTGTGGCGTTGGAGAAATGGGGTGCTGCAGTGTGAAGTGATGTTGAGTGCAGCAGTGGGTACTTATATGTTAGTTGGGCGCCCACTAAGCTATTTGCTTAGTTTTCCGCGTCCCCTTGCGGGGCTCGCTACTCTTCGGTCTTGCTGGCTCGCTGCGCTCGCCACACTATATAAAATCAATTCCATGCCGACATGGATAGTGGGGGTATGAGCGTACTAACTAAAGTGGGTGCCCAACTAACATATAAGTACCCAGCAGTGTAATAAGGTGTGCATTATTGGGATGTACAGTAATAAGCATTGTAGTGTCATGGGTGGCAGCAATGTGGTTTTGTGGTACAGAGAACAGTGTAGTATTGGGGCACATGAAGTAGTGTAGAGTTGTGTTGCCGAGAACAGGTGTTGGGGCACTGGTTCAGAGTGATGTTTCTGGGAACTGTATGATGTTGTGATCATGAAGTGCGGTGCACTGTTGGGGATGTGGTGAGTAGTGTGGCATTGGTGCACATGAAGCAGTGTGGAGTGGTGGCTCGGGGTGTAGTGGACAAATTGACATGTAGAGTTGTGTCATGGGGTGCTGCGCTGGTGATGTGGGGTGTAGTGGACATATTGGTATGTGAGGCAGAGTGGATTGTGGCTTAGGGTGCAGTATGGTGCACTGCACTGGAGTAGTGGGCACAGGGGCACATGAAGCAATGTGAAGTTTTTGCTCAGGGAGCAGCATGTTGGCATGGAAACTAGTGGGCACATGAAGGCAGTGTGAAGTTGTGGCTTAGGGAGCAGCATGTTGGCATGGGGTGCTGCACTATTGGTGTGGAGAGTAGTTGGCACAGGGGCACATGAAGCACTGTGAAGTTGTGGCTCAGGGAGCAGCATGTTGGCATGGGAAGTAGTGGGCACAGGGGCACATGAAGCAGTGTGAAGTTGTGGGTCAGAGCAGTATGGTGCTATTAGATGCAGTACTGCCTGTTTACATGAGGTGGAGTGGGCATAGTTTGTTTCTCACGGTCGGATTATTTTATACATTAAATTAGCAGTAAAAACACAAGAAAACCTGGTCCTGCTCTTCCATCTGTACTGGGTTTTTTTTCCCCCTCTCTGTGAAAGTTGCACAACTCCAGAGAATTTGCAGCGTCCAAATGTTATTTTTCAAGCATAAGCGTTTGTGTGCCAAGATCTAACCCAGTGTATAAACATGTTTAAATCTTCTCGGAGGAAGAAGAAGAGTCAGTGCCTTCTTCTAACAGAAAATGAACTTGCTCCTAAAGGGGCATAATAGTTTATTAACCCCCCACCCTTGCCAATATGTCAACTGGCAACCTGTATAGGATGACTGGTGCCCTCTTTATCGATTGCCAACATGCACTGCCCTGCTATTTAACCCCTGCCCTGCCAGTTAAGCTGATGTCACTCACAGCCGAATATTCATTTCTCTTTGCCAAGCTGCCTGTTTTTCTGGCTAGCATTGGTACTTCCTGGATTTCATTTGCATACGCTTCTCCCCCTCCTCCCTCTATGCACGTTCTGCTTCAGAACTTGTTGGGATTTTAGCTATAAACAAGCCGCAGCTGGGGCACAATTTAAAATGGATTTTTTTTGTTTTCCTTCTGAAATATTTCGTGCAAACTCTAGATCTGTGATGGGCAACTTGGCATACTTTGGGGGGCCGGGATGAGTATCCCCCTTACCATCAAAATGCTGCACATGACTATTTGTTTCAGTATATTAAATGAATGCATTTCTAAAATAACATCTGTAAGCCTATTCAACAAGTGCTACAATCTACAGAAAACAAATGAGAACAAAGCAAGATGGAGCCTCTTGGGGTATGTGGCATGGGGTCGATAACTGAAAGACGACGTGGCTAAAGTCAACTCATAAAAGATGGCGACATGGCTAAGTTCAACAGGATTGTAAGGTTGACACCGTCGAAGTGTACCACGTCCACTTATGTCGACCTTTTGACTGTTGACTTATTGCTTTTGTCGACCTTCCAACCCTGTTGAGCCAATGAATGTTGACCTAGTGACCATATCTTACCTGTTGCCCACCACTGCGGTAAATGGTCATTTTATGTCCATGTTAACAGATTATCACAATTTCCCAGTAGAAGAAAGGAATCCGATGTTAACGTATTGGTTATAAATACAAACGGGTTCGGTATTATGTTGATGTGAAAATATTTCCATCCTCACAGTAATGACATCATGTTGTGTATGTATTGGGTAGAAAGAAAAGTACTCTCCTTTTGTTGGGGCACTCTTGTTTAAGAAAAAAAAACGTATTTTACTTTTAATTGTATCAATAGAATCAGCATACAATAAAGGTGTCCAATATATACCCTGATGTGTCCAAAAATGGCTCTTGCTAGGCAGAAAAAAGTGGGGAGTGATTCCCAGAAAAATGGATAAGTCTAAAATATAACTTTTATTAAAGCTTGTTAAAAATGATATATATATCTATCTCTAAGACAAACAGTCTTCTAATTTTTTTAACAAGCTTTAATAAAAGTAAAATTTTAGATTTATCCATTATTCGTGGGAATCACTCCCCACTTTTTCCTGCCTAGCAAGAGCCAATTTTAGGACACATCGTGGTATATATTGGACACCTTTTATTGTATGCTGATACGATTAAAAGAAAAATATTTTTTTTCCCCTAAAACAAGAGTTCCCCCCAAAAAAGAGAGTACTTTTCTTTCTACCCAAAACATATATTTTTGACTCTCTGGGGTGCACCTCCACAACCTGTGACCTAGTGTAAGGCAAAATAGCATTACCTATGAAATCCTTTTTAGTGAACTTAATAAATAGTTTCTTAATATTTACATTTATCTACCACACTTGTGCACTGGTCTCCCCCGTCCCCCTATCCCTCTACCATCATGGTGTGTATATCAGGGGGATGCAGTGTAAATCCCGGTGTTCATATTGACTGTCAACCGAACAACTGGAAACAGCTGCATGTTAGGGACTGATATGAGTGAAGGATCAATAAGTGTATACTTACCTGGATCTGCCTCTTGGTAGGTGTGAAGGCGGATACACTGACCTATCTGTGAGGTGTGGACCGAGTCTTAAGCTGGATAAACCTTAGCCGATGTATGCCCAGTGTGACAGCGCTGCCGACGGGACCCGGCATGCACATTTGTAAAACCTTGCAGTGACTTTGTGTGACCAAGATGCATTGTGCAGTAGTGATGTCTTTGGTCAGCCCTGCATACAGTGCCCATGGAGGATGGCACTGACAATGTGCAAGAGTCTGAGTCTTCGGTGACCTAGCATTTACACACTAGACAATGTGCCACTTATAGCGTCAAGTTTTTACCCAGCATTAGTCCTTAGGTAATGTGATCATGTCCGTGTTGTAGTTTATGATGTCAACATTTTAACCCTTTGAGTGCCAATGCTGCTGTGAGAGATGGGCCACATATCTGCTAAGAATGCCAGGGGAGGAATATTAATCATTTTAGTTATTAATTTATTTACAGTTTCTTATATAGCGCACACATATTCCGCAGCGCTTTACAGAGTATAGTTGAACACTCACATCAGTCCCTGCCCCAGTGAAGCTTAATCTATATTCCCTACCACATGTACACGCATACACAGACATTATAGGGTTAGTTTGTTGGGAGCCAATTAGCCTACCAGTATATTTTTGGATTGTGGGAGGAAACCGGAGTACCCGGAGTAAACCCACGCAAGTACGGGGAGAATATACAAACTCTGCACAGTTAGCGCCATGGTGGGAATCTGCCGGCAAGTGATCTGAAGTCAATTATTTGAAGTTTTGTTAAACATCGCACCCAAAAAAGAACAGTTGCTGTCAGCGACGCTGGCATTTTCAGCGGATACTTTGCACATCTCACAGCAAAGTTGGCACGCAAAGGGTTAAACGTATTGACATCCTCAGCTTGCTGCTTTGGACATAGCAATGTTGTAGAGAGATGCCTGTATGACGTCACCTAAGTCCATAACATGTATGTGTTCTGAAGTATTAAATCTTCAGTATGTGCTCAGAGTGCGTACAGTTCTGTTTGGCACTTCACTATGTACAGATTTGCTATGTATATAATGCATCCTGGAAACCATTGTTTGGTGGCCCTTTAAAGTTTAAACCACATCATGTGCTGTTCTAGTGTATACTAGTGATGCAGTGTCACCTTATTGAATTTGATAAAGATTAGAACTGTCAAACATTGTGTTAAACAAATATAAGAATCCTTTTTTTTTTTTTTTTAAGGGAAATGTCAGTTTCTTCTGGCTAGATGATGATGATAAATATCAGGGTATACAGTAGCGGTGCGGTTAGCGACTTTTTGCAGTAACAGGATCTTTTGCTGTGCTTAGACAGCTTGTGTGGCACAAGCAAGTTGGTGTTCTTTACGGGGGAGGGGTAGGTAATAAAATGCTGTGCAGAACTGACGCAATCCTGAGAGAGTGCAGTGGGATTTTTTTAAACCTTTTTGTCTCGCTGGTATGTTCATTTTGGATGTTTTGTGACCTATTTTTATTGTTTACACATTATTTTATGTTTATGGGAAAGTACATTATGGAATTCAGTTATACAGATCCTGCTGGACACTTGTACTGTATAAGGGCATACATGTTTTGTTTTTGCTAATGATGTAATGCCTTTCAGCTATACTATACTAATGGCAATATAACCTCACCCCCTTATCCAACTGTGCCTAGGCAGTGTCGGGATTGTTTCATTTTATTCACATTCTCTGACTACCACATTTATACCCCTTTCACACCACAAATAACCCGGGTCGATCCCCAGTTGTTGCCAGGGCGGTATGTGGTGTGAAAGGGCCATTTTGAATATCCCGGTTTCAGCAATCCAACCTGGGAGAATAGGAGTGTTTATTCCCGGATTGCCGGGCACTGTGAATGATGAGCGACCGAGTCCCGTTCACTTCTATGGAGGAGGAAGCAGGGTCACCTCATTGCTGCCTCCTTCTTTGCCTGATGTGCCGCCACTCTGTCGATCTCCCAAGGTGATGTCGGCGACCTGGCAATAAGCTAAACACCGGGTCAGTACAGATGGTGTAATGGTTAGCATTACTGCCTCGCAGCACTGAGGTCATGGGTTCAATTCCCACCATGGCCCTAACTGTGCGGAGTTTGTATATTCTCTCTGTGCTTGCGTGGGTTTCCTCTGGGTACTTCGGTTTCCTCCCACAATCCAAAATACTGGTAGGCTAATTGGCTCCCTGAAAATTAACCCTATAATGTTCGTGTGGTAGGGAATATAGAGTGTAAGCTCCACTGGGTCAGGGACTGATGTGAATGTTCAAATATTCTCTGTAGAGTGCTGCAGAATATGTGTGCGCTATATAAGAAAATGTTAATAAATAAAATAAATGCCTGGTTGCTCCTGGGACTGACTAGGGTTACCACCTCATCCCTTTTAATTCCGGACACATATTAATTACACAGGTTCTGTGGCTGTTTAAAAAAAACAGGTGAAATGGAGTCTTGAAGTCAGCCAGCTACAGAACCTGTGTAATTAATGTGTCCGGAATTAAAGGGATGAGGTGGTAACCCTAGGACTGACCCAGATCTAAATCCCAGGTGCGACCTGTCATTTGCGATGTTAAAGGGGTATTGTACGTCATTAATCTGTGCCTAATGTATATTTTGAATTGGCTTTTTGTATCTTGGCTGATGCTGTTTTCTCACTGCTGAAACGGGTCATTACCCCTTTTTTTTTAAATGGGTTTTTAAACGGCAAGAGCCATAAAGACCCTTTCCCACTGCAGCTTTTTAAATGGTAAATTACCGTTTAAAAGCCGTTTTTGGCACATTCACACTGCCGTTTAACCCATAAAAAAATATGAGGTGGGGGGGATTAAAAAAAAAACAGCGTGGGGTCCTACCCACAGCTGTAACCAGCACCAGGCTGAAAGAGCCGGGGCCGGTAATTAAAAACAGGGGTTCCCCGATTTTTTTTTTTTTTTTAATAACAACCAGCCCCAGGGGGGGGGGGGTCTTGTCCCTGGTGGCCCTGTGCGGTGGCCACCGGGCTGATCATTGTGTAAAAAAATAGATGAAAAACCTATTGTTTTAAAATGTGGAACTAGGAGTCCCAGCAAGCCTCCCCCGCAAGCTGGGACTTGGAGAACCACAAGTCCCAGCCTGCGGGGCATTAAAGGGCCCGCTGGGTCTTGTAGTTCCACAGTAAAAAAAATAGATAAATAAATACACACTGACACATTAGAAAAATAAAAGTTTAATGCATACATTACACAAACACACTGATACTTACCTATCTTGATCTCGTAGGTAGGTCCCAGGGTCCGGTCCGGTGGCTTGGTTCCGGGGCTCCAGGGCTGAAGAGTCCGGGGTCCTGGATCCGTAGTAATCCAAAGGGGTACCTGGGGAAGCACCCCGGCATCTGCTGTTGAAGTAGCGCTGCTCCCGGCTGCAGTGGTACCCGCTCCGCCTCCGCTGTACAATAGAGACGCAGAGATCCTTCTTCCTCGGCGTCTCTAGTCAGAATGATTTCTGGCCAATCAGGAGCCGAGAAACCAAGGCCCCGGAACCAAGCCACCGGACCGGACCCTGGGACCTACCTACGGGATCAAGATAGATAAGTATCAGTGTGCTTGTGTAATGTATGTATTAAACTTTTATTTTTCTAATGTGTCAGTGTGTATTTATTTATCTATTTTTGTTTTTACTGTGGAACTACAAGACCCAGCGGGCCCTTTAATGCCCTGCAGGCTGGGACTTGTGGTTCTCCAAGTCCCAGCTTGCGGGGGAGGCTTGCTGGGACTCCTAGTTCCACAGTTTAAAACAATAGGTTTTTCATCTATTTTTTTTACACAATGATCAGCCCGGTGGCCACCGCACAGGGCCACCGGGGACCGCACCAGGCTTCAGCCTGATCAGATAAGTCCTGGAGGGGGGGACTCCTTTATTGGGGGGGGTCCCCAGGGCCCCTGGCCAGGCTGACTGGTCGGTAGGGATGAATGCTTTGGCTGGGGGGACTTGTATAAAAAGTCTCCCCCCGGCTGTGGCGTTACCCTGCTGGCTGGTTGTGCCTGGGGCTGGTTCTTAAAATACGGGGGACCCCTACTCATTTTATCCCCCGTATTTTGGGAACCGGCCCTTGAGCCTGGGGCTGGTTTTAAAAAATCAGCGAAGCCCTATTTGTCGGGTTTCCTGATTGATTTATTTTATTTTTTTACTAAATACTGTTTCACAGGCATTCCCACTGCCTCAAAACGGTATTTAACCATGTAGGACTCTGCTTTTAAAACGGGTTGAAATACCGGTTATCTTTAACCGGTATTTCAACTCTGGCACTTTCCCACTGCAGCCTTAAACGGTAAATTGCACTGAAAAATCTGCAATTTACCGTTTTAGACCTGCAGTGGGAAAGGGGCATGAGTTTACTGTATATATTGTTGTATCCAAGGCAACAAAAATAAACTAATCTGCTTGGACAAACACCACTTTGGGAAAGAGGACTTCCCCCTCTTAGATGTAAATGTTTCCACTTAACACACAGTTGACGTCATACATTGTTATATAGGGAGACCTCTTCCAGTGTAAATGTTGCACAGAATGGGGCACTGTGGGTTTTAGCTATTGACTGGTGCGTTAGAGACACTAGGCAACCAGTAGCTGGTCCAGCTGGTGATCCATTACAATTCCTAACGTGTTCCACTGGCAGCTGCATGATGTTTATGTGTTCTGTTTTTTTCTTCTTGTTTGCATGGGAAAACTACACGTATGTTACAAAATGTTCTTTCCTATAGGAGTATCTTTTGCTAAAGTATACATTTCCTCCAAACTCTTTAAGCATTACATCCTGTTTCTTTTGTACCTTAACAACTGCTAGTTTCCTTGGCCTGATTGTGCCCTGAAATGTTAGGTCAGTGGAATGCTGTAATATTATTTGGTCATCTCAGGATAGTCCTGATATGTTAGGTATTGATGATGATGGCAGAAATGATTGTAAGCTCTGTGGGCTATGTAGCTGTTTGGAGATCTAACTTCTACTGCTTTCACATTGCAAAATGCAGGGTCGCACCGGGACTTTGAAACTGTTCAGTCCCGGCATGACGCTGCATTTTGGGATGTTCACATTATTGCCGGTTCGCTGACGTCTTCTGGAGGCGAGTCAGAGTCGGCGCCTCATCGGTGCCGGGGTAGGAGGCAGTGCTTAGAGCTGGCGCTGCTCCAAACGCTGCCTCCTCCATAGTGTGAATGGGACACTGTTTGCTTTACACGCCAACTAACCGGTAGGAACTCTCTTTTTAACCGGTTCTTATTGCTGTGTTGCTACGTGTTTGTGGGACCTGATAACCCCTTTCACATCGCACTAATCACTGGGTCAAGCCAGCAAGAATCCGGCTTGTACCCGGTAATTAGTTGCGATGTGAAAGGGGTATTACATTTGTTGTGTGTTTTTGTTTACAGTGAAACCTCTTTAAAAAAAAAAAAACAAAAAAAAAACATTAAATTAAAAAATGTAAAAATGCTAAAAAGAACTTTTTTTTTTTTTTTTTTTAACACTTTTGCTATAGATGTTTCTGCGGGAGTAATAGGTTACCTCCTACGTGTGTTGAATGAATGTAGTATCTCTGTATTTATAAATACACCCATACATTGTACAAACTGAGAAATACTTGAATTGCTCCAACGGGTGCAATTTTGTGACCACCAGCGTGCAAAACACTTGGTTCCCACCAATATAGGTGAGAAGCCGGGCTAGTCTTTTATTATATAGGGTTGAGCCTGCTTTTGCAGACAGGGGTGCTATGCCTGAACATGTACCTAGTACACAGCTTGTCTCATGTGGTTGTGCACCAGACAGGAATGTGAAATGATCCAAAAATGTAGCGTTTCTGTTGTAATTTTTCTCTTACCTGGTTTATGCGATTCACCAGCAGATTGTTTGATGTGTGCTACAGGTGTGTTGTACGGATCTTATTTGCTACTCCTAGAGGTATTTCTTTAGACAGTTTAATGACAAAATGCACAGATAACCGCGATAATAAAGTGGTTTATAATCTGACAACCAATCATAATCTTTAGCCAAGAAAATTAGGTTGTTTGATGTCGTCATATTGTTTGCACAGTGTATCAGCTGTCGCTTGCAAAAAGGGGTAGCTTTAAATATATACTTGCGTGATCGTGTTCTACATATAGTATGTCACACTGAGGAACAGTCACGCGACTGCTGAGTAATCTAAAGTTGGGATACATCTAAAACCGTAGTGTCAAACTCCATGGCCCTCCAGCTGTTGTGGAACTACACGTTCCAGCATGCCCTGCCACAGTTTTATCAATCGATTATAAAAAAATCTGTGGCAGGGCATGCTGGGACGTGTAGTTCCACAACAGCTGGAGGGCCGTGAGTTTGACACCATTGATCTTAAAAGTGGCGAACTTTATTTTCTTTTACTTTCAGTAATTGTACGAGAATGGTGCAATAATCTTTTACTGTTCCTGGGAGCTTTTGTGTCGTTGGTGATGATTGCTGTGTGATGGATGGTAACTGATTAAAACCATCTTCGTGTTAATTCTAGCACTCGCCATCTTTGAAAATCCATGCAGTTCCTCTTCCCTGCCTGGGGTGTCGCTGTCTGCTGTAGTGCTTCTAGTGTGGTCTGTATATTAGCACTGATATGCAAACCACACCTGTGCTAGAAACACCACAGCAGACAGCGACACCCCAGGCAGGGAAGAGGAACTGCATGGGTTTTCAAAGATGGCAAGTGCTAGAATGAACACTACGTCTATAATATCAGCTGAGTTCTAGATTGTGGCGCTACTTAACACAAGCTCTTATTACTAGTTTCTGCTTTGCCTGGTGTGATATGGGGCATATCTCCAGAGCCCAGCGATCAAGAAAACGCTGTACCACCAAGGTCTCTTCTCCCCCACCCCCCTCGCAATCCTTTTCCATCGAGGGGTTTTCCACCATGTGTGCAGCACCGAGTAAGTCTACATTTACTCGGCAATGCAATGGCCGTCAAAGAAGGAAGATGCTGACGTCCGTAGCCCTCAGTTCCAACGGCCGGGAAATGCCTGCATTTTTTGTGGCACTGCCAGAAGACGCCGGCATTCTGCCCACAAACAGCCGCACTGTCTATCACCTTGCGAATGGCCATCACTGGCTTGGTTCGAAGAGGTAGTCAGTGGGGTACTCAGTGGACATGCAATCACTCAGGCTGCAAATTCTCCCGCCCAGTAAAACTGGTCTGAATCGGACCCATGGTGAGAACAAATGTTATTGCAAACTGACACTTTTGTCCTTGCTGTCGTGTGTGTGTGTGTGTGTGTGTTTGTTGGTTGCTTAAGACTAAATTAAATCATCACTGTTTCTCTCCTGAAGCACCCCTGCTTTGGCATGTGCCATTTTGCTGAATAAATTGTGGCTTGTTACATGTCACACTGTCACATTGAAGACTCCGCCTGACTCTGAGTATACCCTTCTGCTGCTACATTGTGTGGATTTCATAGCAGGACAAGCCAGATGTGGAGATTTCCATTTCTTAGGAGTAATAACAGCTGATTAAAACTCTTGCACTTTCCATAGGACACGTGCTTTGGATACTGTCCTAAGTAAACATTATGTGAGCTTGGCCTCATCGTCCAGAGACTCCATAGGATGCACATTTGACATTTGCGTAACTGTTAGTTGAGGATTTCTAATCTATTGCTAAGAAAGAAGCTGTAATCCCGCTATCTGTGTTTAACAGACCTTTACAGCATCGACCCCCCCACATGCCTGTACTATGCACAAGTCTATTCTGTGTCCAGGAGACAGATTAGAGCAGTGGTGTCAAACTCATGGCCCTCCAGCTCTTATGGAACTACACGTCCCAGCATTCCCGTGCTACAGATTTTATAGAATGGATTGCTAAAACTGTGGCAGGGCATGCTGGGACGTGTAGTTCCATAACAGCTCGAGTGCCATGAATTTGGCACCACTGGATTAGCGCATAAAACAGCTCAGTGCCTATTCCTGTTTATGGGCTTAGAACTGATAGTAGGGTCAGCAATTGTTTCATTAAATTTGGATATTCCAGACTCCACTCCTCCATAATGACCATTATTCTGTTCTTTCATGCACACAAGTTATTAAAAAGCATTGTATAACATTACCTTCAGGCAGTGTACATAAAGCTTAAGTGCATTTTGACATTAGACTTTGGCCCAACCCCGATATCTCATTATTGTATGCACATATTCCAGAATCTGGAAAAATCCAAAATAATTCTTGTCCCAAGTCTTTCAGATGTGAAGCTGTGGTGCTCTGGTTTTCACCGAAAGACAGGGGATCGCTGTACTTGAGATCATAGTATTATTAACGGCATATGTTTCCTGAATGGTTCTACATATATATTGGCTTAATTACACCTTTTTGATATATGGGAAATAAAGCTGCACATCCATTTGGCTTGCATCTGATCACAGGCTCGGTAAATCTCATAAGTCAAATAACCAATGTGTATACCCGTGGTACAGGTTGAACAGCACTGCCGAATGATCCGCAACACTAATCCCCCCCCCCCCCCCCCCTGCAAAGTGACCCTCGCACCCCAACAACCTCCCACTGCCCCTCTAAGCCCTGTCGCTGCCCTTCTAAGCCATCCCATAGACCCTGCTAACATCCTCCTGGATCCAAACTTCCCCCTTGGTACCTGATGTGTGAAAATGCATTGTTGAAGTCCCAATATTTATGGTCCTGAGAATTTTCTATCATTACAACTATTGAATGACTGGTTTTAATGAGAATTAGCTGTTCTAGTGTTTGAAGAGATTTAAGTATTCCTCTTGCTTTTCCAGTGCTCATAGACATTGCCCAATCTTCTACAGGAGAAATTTTACACGTGTGTAGAGTGCACGGAGGGTGTGAAGCACCATACACACTAGACCAGTGGTTCTCGACCTCGGTCCTCAGGGACCCCCAACAGTGCAGGTTTTCCAGGTCCCCTCACAGATACACAGGTGCACAAATTACTCACTGGCACATTTTAAAAGATCACAATTGGAGCTAATTATTTCACCTGTAAGTCTGTGTGGAGACCTGGAAAACGTGCACTGCCGGGGGTCCCTGAGGAGCTTTCAGCGCCTGTCGCTTAGCGCCATGTCAGCACGGAAGGAGGGGCAGGGCGCTTTCGAAGCTTGAAATCCAGGCAGGGTGCTGCGCCCTGCAAAAGAAGCTTAGCGGGAACACTGTTGACCTTCCCAATGTTGACCTGATGTTTGTGTTAATCTAAAGCCATGTCAACATTTTGAGGGTGTTGACCCAATGCATGTTTACCTTTTTGTATGTCGACCCAATGATCCACACTCAGCGATTTAGGCTTCATTTCTAATGCTGCCCATACACTTGTGCGATTGCATTCGATGCAATCTCTGTTCGATTTCCCTTGAAGCTCAGCATTCGCTAAATCACATGAAAAAAGCATTTTAGTGCATTCGATCATGCGATTTATCGAATGCACCGTTCGATAAAAAAAGAGGAGGGGCCAGGAAGTGACCAGGACTCTTCAAGAATCTCACGTCGCCGTTTAGAAAAATCGCATTCGCACAAAACAGCATTCGACCGCACATACAATTTGAGAAATATTATGTACAGCACATAAGACCGCGAGACGCGACATTTGAGCGACGTGGCTGCGCATCGCGTCAAATGGTACACATTTTGTGCATACAATCATTCGATTTCTCGGCCAGATGAGGTCAATATCGAAGGATTGCATACAATATCTCACAAGTGTATGGACAGCATAAGCGATCTAGTCAGATCACTTAGTAAATAGGCAAATATCGCTACATGTGTAGGCCCCATAATAAAATCACTTTGATTCTCAAACCCCCCCCCCAAGTCTGCTTGGCTGCCAGCTCTGATAAAGATTGATCTTTAAAGGGAGTGCCTGCATGATAAGGAGCTCACAGGAAGCGCATGTGACATACATCGCACACAAATGCGCCTTTCCTTCACTTTTACAGAATTCTGCAACAGCAAATCTTTTACACCAATATAGACTATATACTTTGTAAAGTCATAGATGCCACATGCAGAGGTTTCTGCCTTGCTAATGGTTTTTTGGGAGAGTTTATTTAGAAATCGTGCCACCCAGTTCCTCTTTAAACTCTGTACTTCCGATCATGCACAGCTGAAACAGTAATTGCCCAATATGGCCTGTGTTCATCCCTGAGCCAGGTCTGTGCTTATCAGTTGCCCCTTTTTTTTAATAATAAACTGGTCAAAGATAATATTCACTAAAACCATGTTTTCCCCAAACTTTTGGATAACCATAGCTCTCTTTAGATGTGGCCAAATTCCTGTTGTAAAGGACAAGGGGATAAGCTGATGCTATTTAAGTAAATGTTTAATGCCGTTTATGCCCCTGCAATAACCTGGTTTGTGGCTCGGTGTAAAAGTGTCCCCCAAAAATAAGCAGTGTCCAGGGTATACAGCTGAGGCTTGAAAACAAGAAGGACCCAGGTAATGTGGCTTCATTAACAGGTGACCTGGGCCAGATCCGGGATCGCGACAATCGCCATGGGAATTGCGTGTGGCAACATCTGTATGACAATATAAAAAAGGGGCGGACTAGATGGACCAAATGGTTCTTATCTGCCGTCAAATTCTATGTAATAGGAACAGTGCTGTTACAGGGATAGGCTCGGCCCCAGCCATACCCAAGATCAACCCTCCTGGCAGATGACATCACAAAAGGGGGATGACCAATGGTGTCGGTAAGTGCAACCAAAGCATTTTCAGGGCACTTTGGGGTTTATTTATCAAGGTCCTCAAGGAGCACTAATGGCGCATTTGTTAAGTAGGTACTTGTGTACTAGCACGGCGCCCATGATATTTGGTCGCACACCATTTAATCGCATCACATGCCATACACCCGATGCGATTTAAAATTGTATAAGCCCCCTATACAATGTTTAATTGTATAAGCACCCTAATGGGGGCTTACAATGTTAAATGCACCCCCAGTATGAACGTGAACCCGAAGCGTGGCGAGCGGCGACGGTACGCGTCCTCCGACCTTTTCATACCCCCACTATCCACGTCGGCGTGAAGTTGATTTTATATAGTGTGGCAAGCCACCGAGCCCCAAGCGTGGCGAGCGCACGCGTATTACTTTACATTTATTCCGCGTCCCCTCGCTGTGCTCGCCACGCTTCGGGCTCGGTGGCTCGCTGCACTCGCCACACTATATTACTGTATATCCTTGGCTCATCACAGATAGTACCTCAGTCAATATGATTGAACTAATACCACTTTTACACCAAAATCCCGGATCAGACCTGGTTTTTGGAACACTGTTCCAATCCGTGTCGGATCCGGGATGTGCACCATTTACACTGCGGTGCCGACCCCGAATATTCTCAGGCGGGCATCATTTACACCACACACGGATGGGGGTGACGGTTGGAGATGACATCGTCTCCAAGCGACAGCACCATCAATTGCTACACTGGGGGAAAGTCCAGCAACAAGGTAAGCTGCTGGGCTGCCCCCAGCCTCCGAGCACTGCTAGCCCCCACTGTCTGTGAGGTGAATGGATGTCGCACACAGGCATCCATTTACCTTCCCTGGCTCTGCCCCTGTCTGCACAGTACAGCAAACCGCATCGGAGACTGGGTGCGCCCAACCTCTATACTGACCGCAGGACCTGGGTAGGATTCACAGGGAAATTGACCCCATCGCTGACCATTCCGCCTGATGCTGGTTTTGGCTTCGCCCACAGCAGGCTGGTGACCATTCCGCCTGATGCTGGTTTTGGCTTCGCCCACAGCAGGCTGGTGAAGCCCTAACTAAACAGCAGGGACAGCGCTGTTCGCTCTGGGTAGCAAGATCCTGCACATGTCGAGCCGGCCGGGGGACAGGAGACAGATGCGCTATCTCCAGGAGGGGACATCGCCGGAGGGGGGCGTTGGCGCCCCCCCCCCCCCCCTCCCCTGCTTCGGCAGACAAGATGTAAGTACATCTTGTCGATGTCCCTTCCTGCTTCGCCTCGCTAATGAGGCGAAGCAGGAAGTATTATAGCGGCGCACTGGTACACACTGCTCTGCGGATGCTGCAGTCTTGTACTGTACATGACCACAGTGACCGCAATTTAATCCTGTAGATGGGCAACAGTTGCAAAGGTTTTTTCAGGGGAAGCAGAAAAGCTTGCTGGGCAGATGCAAATAATTGCAGTATGGAGAACATGAGGGTCTTTACTGCCCTTCTGTTCTCATTCCTAGAGACTGGAGGTGCTGCTCTGCTGGAGTGTTAAGAACACAGGGAGATCGAAGTATCAAGCTGGATGTCGTTCATATGTTCCTCTGGCACCCACATTTTAGCTTTCTGCAAAGTTTTTACAGGTACAGCCCCTCAGCGTGAAAGTCAAGAGCCTGCAAGCCAGTACATACGCACAGAACCCTCCTTTGTGTTATTGCTAGGCCTCTTGCTGCTGTTTTTAGCTATCCCGCCCTGTCTCTAGAGATCCTGAAAGTCGACTGCTTCAAAGGTTAAACTTCTCGCTGCTGAGCACAGTCTAAAAGTTTTTGTTCTGTCTCTTCATTATTCGGGTCTTGGTGATCAACTGTATGTGTATGCAAAACAATCTTGTGTTTCTCTCTGCTTTTATTGGTATAATAAGGCTATATATAGGGTTTCTGTATAGTCGCTGCTGCTTTGATAAATGTATTTAGACAGAACAAGGGTTGCATTGAAACAATTTTCAGAGTTGAATGGGTCTCTGCCTTGTTTTTTTTTGGGATGAAACTGTTGTATGGACATTATAGTTTCTGAACTATTATCCCTCTTCTCCCTCCCCAATCTCTCTAATTGCTGGCTTTCTATAGATCTGACCTTGGGTAGATAATTGTTGGTTGGTCCTTGTAGGCCAGACGCACACCTGGGCCAGGTTATGCTTACTTCCGGGGGGAATTGTGTTGGGATAGTGTGGCTGTCTGTATGTGGGACAGAAAACTGCTTTTAGAAGCGTAAACTGTGCTTCTGTTTTCTTGTTACTTTGGATCCAATGAATTTTTCTTTCCCGTTATTTGTTTTGGCTTTGCTACTGCTAAATGTCTTTACTAGCCCTTATTCTTGGAATAATGGATGAAATATTGTATAAAGTTCCCGCTGTAGAACGGTTGGCGTTCTCCGCCCTGTGTTTGCTGTTCAACCTTCTATGTAAATGAATAAAGGAGAATGAGCATCTGGTAACGGATTGTTGCTGAACTTTTACTAATGGTGTCATGCTAAGATAGAGGCGTAACTCTGGGAGACAATGGAGTCATCTGCTGCTGGGCTCCTGCTCCTAAGGGGGCACCTCTCCTCCTCACCGGCAAGTTTGAATCAGTTATTTGAAAGCCATCATATAGCGTCTGTAGCTGACTCCCCCTCCTAGCAGGACCAAAAATTATGTTTAGAATAAAGTGTGAGACGTGTCAGACCCCGTATTAGAACCCATGACCTTTTCTACTAGAAGCAAATACCACATAAATATTTGATATAAAGCATACATATTGGTGTGTAGAGGAGTGGGGGGGGGGGGGGGGGGGGCGCAAGTGGGACAAACTTGTGTCACTGCGCTAAGGAACCCATTATTTGTAGTGCTTGTAGGCTCCTACTCCTTTATCCAATCCAGTTGTTTGTTTTTATTACTATTAAAAAATAAAGAAATGACTTCAGTATTGATTCCGTACGCATGTTTTGTAAATCGACCGACTTCCTTCTAGCATAAGACAGTGACCGCTAAGGACTTTCTGTTGGCTTTGTGGCTCATCTGACAGCTTTTGTTTTCCAAATACCAGTGTTTCATAGGAAAGATTCCACGGGTAACCTAACTTAAGACTCATCATTTCAACTATTCTAAAGTAACCATTTGTGTTTTTAGACTCCTTAACCCCCCCACCCCCTTTTCAAAGTAATGAGCTCAGTGATTTAAAATAGACTCCAAATACTACAACTGATGTTGCATAACTCTAGCTATGACTGCAGATTCCAGCCCCCTCCTCCCATGGATATGTGTTACGTATACGATTCCACAAGCAATGGCTAATGTTAGTTTATGAAATGCGACTGTCTGTCTGCAGACTGTGAGCTGACATTCTTTGCGTGATCACGATGAGGGTACAGTGGCTGGCTACTCCGGACCAAAGTTGAGTAACTCTCTTTGTAAAGGGTCAATTTTTACCGTGAAGGCAAAGCTTTGCAGCAATATCCCTTTTTTTTTTTAAATTGGTTTATATGAACACTACAAATAATAGATCATTGATCGTGAAGTTGTTTCAATCCAAGGACCGGGATGTGATTAGCCTCCTGGCTGTTGGGATGCCGACAGCCAAAGTACCGACGGGGGAATCCTGACTCCCTGCCAGAAGACCACGGCCGGAATCCAAACTACCAGTATCTCGATCATAAGTGTGCTGGGGCAGGTTAGGTTTAGGGTACATGTGTGTTGATGGGGGTTTAGGGTTAGTCTACAGGTAGGGAGGTCAGGGCGCAGATGTGTGGGGGGCGGTGCAGGGTGCGCAAAAAAAAGCCCATATGCTTCTATAGGCGTAACCCCCTGCAGCGAAGCCCCGGAAGTGGAGCTTTAATTCATATATAAATGCGGTAAAACGCAAGGAGACACTTAATCATCCTCATCGCTTCAATTACCGTTTTTGTTTTTTTTCGGTATGTTTTTTTGTTTTTGAAATCTTACAGGTGGTTGTTGCTACAAATAAAGAGATACATGGATGAGAGCTGTGTGCAAAGCCATTTGGGGGTTCATAGTGTTAACCTTTGTTGCAGTCGTGGCACTTACAAATGACATGCATTGGAACTGGACTTGTGGTACCCTGTAGTCATTCCTGTGCACAGCTGGCCAGGATCCCCAGGGCTTACTGCATGCTGTAACAAGCCAGCTCACTGGCCTCCCTACACTGTCACTCAAATTCAGTACGATCTTTGTTGCTGACATGGGTAACTGACCATATTTACATTACCAGAGTGACAACATGCTTCAGACCAGGCTTTGTGCACATAAGATCGTGGATTCGGTGTACTAAACTGTACAATGATCTTAGAATGTCTTACTTCAAGCTACCAGGGGCATCACCTTCAGGGGCAGTGGAGTCGCCTGCCACTGGGCTGCAAGCACTAAATGGGCACCTGCTTGCACATCAGCACCTGTGTGTTGCACTGCGAGATCCAAGCGTGACCGCTGCTCTTCCCATGGAATCCCTGCGGAATCACCATTGCTGCTACAGAGTTATATCCCAGGAGCCCTGCTAACACCTGCAATAGGGGACAGGACGGCTCCCACCTGGTACCACTAAGCCTGTGCTGTAGCAAGCAACTGCTGTGAACGGTGAGATCGGAGCCACCTGTGAACACTGATGCTGCGTGCTGTAGGCAGCTGACTGATTGTGACCCTGACCCACTTGCCATTGTCTGGATCCTTGCCCCATTTCACTCCCTGAAGACTGGCAGTGAGATCGATCTATGTAGTTCTGTAAAGTCATGTGCAAATTCAGAGCTTTAGAGGGCTGGCCTGAATTGTTTTTTTTTTTTCCTGCGGCTGCCAATAAGGGGGGCAGGGTGGAGTTGAATTGGATTTCTCTGCGGTTGCCACAGTGGGTGAGGGGACAACTGCACCTTTAAGGTTACAGCTTCCCAGCAGTTGTTTAGATGGCAGAGGGGGGGGGGGGGGGGGGGGCATTTGAATTGCTGTACAGGGCTCCCAAGTATCAAAACCTGGTGCATTTGGGCGCAACACATGCGAGTACTGAGTGCCTGCACCACTTCTGACTAAAAAATTTAATAACTCAATCAGAAAAAAAATCCCACCCTAAAAATGTGTAAGAAATGATTGTTTAAATAAGTGAGGTGTGCAATAAATGCACACTATAGATTATTAAACACTACTGAATGTTAATTTTGTATGCATACACAGCCACACACGGAATATAGGCATGGTGTGTATCAATTTAACATAAGCAGCTTGTGGTGCGACTGGAAGGGCTGTTTAACGCGCAAGGAGGCTAGATGTAAGGACACATCTGCATGTTAGTAGATCTTCAATATAAGGAGACTTTTGCTTTCTCTTTTTTTTTTTGATATTTGAATTAAATCCAATAACGTCCCCTGACACGAATGACACTTATGTTTTATAATTGATTGGAACAAGCACATCAACTCTGCGTATGTCTCGTGGTACTAAGAAGAACATCGTTAGTGTAAATTGTCATTCTTAGTGACTTTATTTCTCCAGAAGACATAAGTTTCAGTGATGTCACATGCTTCTGGTTTTTCCCGTTGCACAAAGGAACTGCATCTGTAAACAGTTTGTTGGCACTGGGGTAACAGCTGCAAGTGAGTGCACAGGCATCACCGTACAGTATAAACAGTTCATCTCCACATGTCTCCAAGGACTGGCTGGCAAATATCCACAGGCAGCCTACCTGCGGTCAGTGGTAAGGACATAAGCTAGTCATTGATTAGGTCTATAGTCCTTTTTCTGACAATCTGTGCTTCTGCTGAGCGTTTTGATAATCATCCTAGTGTATAGCCATATTTATTCAGTCTTTTAATTATTTTGTAATACTGTACTTTCTGACATTGTGTTTTGTGGACTGTCCTGTCCATTGGGTGGTTTATGGGATTAATTGTTTTCCCACCTTCTGGAAAATACATTGGGGGGGGGGGGGGATTAAAATGTTTTATCGCACCCAATCTCGCGTCTAAAGTGACTGTGGATCACCGGGTAATATTCAAATGGTGACTTTTATCATGCATTTGACACCAATTAAGGTCTGGTTTATGGGCGCAAAGTGCCTAAACCTGACCAAACTAATGGACATGATGAGAAAAGTCGTTTGGGCACCCAAAGGGTTGACTTTCTCGTCTTTTAGCTCCCTATCCTTGGGGGTAGCGAGCTGAAAAGATGTATGCGTGCCCGTCTTCAGAAACATTTGTGTACCTGTGGCGAGCGCGCATGGGTGCCGGGACGGGCACCGAACAACTGAATTCCCCCAATAGAGTGTTGGACGACTAGTCTTTTACCAATGATATTTAGAAATTAAATAACTATACTTTTATTAAAGGAAGTTCAGTTTCGTGGGTGTAATCCTTTAACACTATGGGGGGTATTCAATCTGGGATTCTCGACTGTTGGAACGTCCTGACATTTGGAATCCCAGACAGTTTGCGTTCTGCTCACAGGAACTCAACAATGTGTAACGGTGTGTCGGTTTCGCTGTATACTCTGATAAAACACCCATCTATTTAATTGAATGGTGCTGAACACTAAAAACCAAACATTCAAAAATATATTGGTTGGGATTACAACAAGAGGACCACCTCATTTTAATTTCTGGGAAGTAATTAAATTGTGTTTTGGGCATCTTTTTTAACATAATGGGTGCCCAGTTGAGCTATTTGGTTGTTTATGCCGATGGGTAGCAGCATGATTGGTTTACTCTTCAAAACCTGTTCGATTTGGGTATGACACTTGCGATGGATTCCCAATTACTCGCACACACTGGCACAAACCTATCGCCCCATTACTTCAGATGAGGTACAGAAAAAACAATTGGATTTCCGAACCACTACTCTGGAACTGGTGATTGGGATAGAAGCTTTTGGTGGTTTTACTTAGAGAGAAATGGGTGGACAAAGCTTTAAATGTCACTGCATTTAAAAAAAAAAAAAAGAAAAATCGAAGATTTTGTCTATACTTAAACTACTGCTTTCTTAAGCTGTGTACACCTTGAAATATCTATCATCCAATGTAACGTCCAAGGGTGTATCAGAACAACCATCTTCTAGCTGTTCAAACACCTCACCCCATCGGATTTGCTGCACATCTGATAGGGTGATGGCAAGCCACGCCCCAATGTTTGCTGTCACTGTGGGGGGCAGACCCAGCGCTCTGAGCTCCTGGATTGCCCCTGTCTCTCTGATGCCTATGAATAGCAGCTGTATGAGAGGTACTGTATGGTTATGGGATTTGGTGTAACTGCAACAACCGTCACATTGTTACATCTTCTACTGTGTACCCAGCTTATTATCTGTGTACTGACCTGCACTTTAATACCTTGCAGTTGGTATTCTGTCATTGTATATCAATTTACACTTTATTTATGAGACTCTTAACAAAATGGCAGCTAAGTGTGTGTGTTGTCTGACTTGATGCTAAACAGTGGACCAATTTTAGTAGTTGGGAATGACATCCCAGCATACAGGAATACCCTGTTTTGAGACTTCTCAATTTGTATTTATAATGTTATAAGGGTGAAGATTGATAATTTTCTTTTAAACCAATAGTACATACTGTAGTTTGCTAGATGTAGTCCTGTTTGGTTGTCTTGCTCTTCTTGAGCGAGCAGGAGAAAACCTGCTTATGTAGACTTTCCTTCTAACCTGTTTACTTTGGACAGACAGACACTGGCTGAGCCTATTTATAATACTGTCCTTTTGACCTGTCCCTGGAGACCCACGGTGAGGGATGACTGTGCCAAAATAAATATTTATAGGTCCTCTGGCTGTGCCTTTTGTTACATGGTAAACACGTGGAATATCTCCTGAACTGGCTCCACTGTTATTGGAGCCATTTTGTTGGAAAAGTACTAGTTTTAATCGTTTCAAAGCAGAGCAACTGTAGGAGGCTGGCTGGTAGTGGCTGATCGTGGGCTCGTGTATGCTCGTATACGCTCAGCATGGCCTACTGCCTGTAGTCTGACGAAGCTTTGGAAGCATGTGGTCTTGTTCTTACCCTTGCATAGTGCAGTAATATTTCCATGTAAGTGATTGATCCTTTTTAAGATGCTCTGTAGCATGTGCCATTGTAATCTACCCAACTGAAAGCTGCACCCTCCGTTGCCCAAGTTTCCATTGACTTACAAGCTGGAAGTTTCCAGCACAACCATATATCATAGGTTTAGTGCTCCTGAAAGTTTTGGTAAGCTGAGGGGCGCCTTAGAACCATCCACTGAAACCTGTGCAGTCAGTAGGACGTTTAATAAAGGTCTTTAAAAGACCTGTGAAATTCTCGCAACAATTTTATTTTTTACTAGAAATAGGATACCAATAAGGAGCCTAGATCAAACCTATGGGTAGATGCATGAAGCAGTGATAAGGGAGGAGAAGGGAAAAGTGCCTAGTACTTTATCACCGACCAATCAGCTTCTGACTGGTAAGTTACAGGCTTTGTTTAAAAATAAAATGACAGTTAGGAGCTGATTAGACGGTGATAAAGTACCAGGCACTTTATCACTTCTCCTCCCTTAGCACTGTTTTAGGTGTGGATCGTATTGTCGACCTGACTTCGGTCAACAGTCATCAGGTCGACATGGGTTTTGTCACTGTTTTTTGACCCAAATGTCGACACAGTGGACATGGACACAGTTGGAAGTGAACCGCAGCCCCTCGCTTCGCTCACGATGCTTCGGGCACAGTGCCTCGCTGCTTTCGGCACACTATTTTATTCTCCCACCATGCCCTAGTGAATGGTAGGGCATAAAATACCGCCTGTCTGCTCAAAAAACAATGAAAAAACCCCATATCGACCTCGCGACCTGTCGTTGTAATGAATTCGTCGACCTAGACACCTGTCGACCTTGTTGCCTGTCGACGCAACTGTGTCGACCTAATGACTGTCAACCTAAGTCGAGTCGACAATATGACCGTATCCCACTGCTTCATACATCGACTCCTATGTCAGAACACACAAACCGATAATAAAACGCTTACAATATATATTGTTGCTGGCAAGTCCAATATGGTAACTGGTTTAGTAGGTGATGTGTGTCCAAACTTTCATAGAACGGCGGCCCCTTCGATTTAATCTCCAGTGAGTGGGTACCGGAAAAGGAAAGCACAAATACAACTGCTGGTTCATTACCTTTTAAACATAACCAGTTTTATTTTATTGCTGCAGTGTGATTCTATTCATTGTTAAAATTGACTCTTGAAACTGTATATGGGCAGCACAGTGGCATAGTGGTTAGCATTATTTCCCCAGCCCTAAGGTCATGAGTTAATTTATTGACCAAAGCCTTATATGTGTAGAGTTGGTATGTTCAATTGTTGCGTTGGGAGACAGAATATTAGTTCTACTATGTGTGTCCATGTGGTAGAGGAATATAGGGGTCAGTTTACTTAAGCTGGCTATACCCTTGGAGAAGTCACACGCGCGTGGGAGCCGGCAAACAGCGGGGTAGCGCACAATCCTTGGCACCGGCTGCCAGCTCTTCCAGCTGCCTCCACCACGCTGACATGCCATTGAACTGTTGTCCATGGCTGTCTGATCTTCAAGCTGCCCCACCATGCTGACATGCCGCCGAGCTCTCTGGTGATACAGGAGGGCTGGGTTTGCCTTTCCCACGTGTCTGTGTGTGTGGTGCTTCACCCTAGGACCAGCTCCTTTCCTAGTTATATTACCCACTAGTGGTGGGGACTGATTCAGCTGTAGGCTTAGCCTGCGAATGAGTGCTGCAAGAACAATTTAGTAATATTTCATTTGGCGTTTTGTAGTGCTTAAATGGGTTGCTATGATTAAAATAAATGTGTCACAAGGTGTTATAAATACATTATATGGGTGGCCGGTTTAAAATGAAGATTATTGATAGCATAAATGTGCTGCTAGTTTTGAAGCGGAGGTGTCACAAGATGGTTTTATATAGCATAAATGCATACCTCCCAACTGTCCCGGTTATAGGGGAACAGTGCTGCAAAGTGGAATCTGTCCCCCTCACAGGTGGCAGGTTTCCATATGTGTGTTCCTATTCATATTGTCTGATTAGACACACCACTACCTTAGCCTATATCCGTGATGGCTAACCTTGACACTCCTACTGTTGTTGAACTGCACATCCCAGCATGCCCATCAGTTTTAGCATGGCCAAATAGTAAAACTATAGCAGGGAATGCTGGGATGTGTAGTTCAACAACAGCTGGAGTGTCAAGGTTAACCATCACTGGCCTATATGCATTCTAGAACCTACTCTGATATTTCTCTACATACACCTCTGTATGTGAATCCCTTACAGGAAAAAAAGGTCATTTCTATATAAATCATTACATTCCCTTTTCAGTCTTCTAATCCAATTCCAAAAACCCTGCAGCTGTGTTTTTTTTTTTTTTTATAAATATCATCCCTGCAATTGAATCTGCCGTGAGACCGTGACCAAAAACAAGACTTTCGTCACTTTCTGTGGACTTGTCCAAAGATCTTTACAAACCAGACCGCCTCGTTGGGATTATCTATTATTGCTCTTGATTAAAAATTGCTTACAAACTGACATTTCCGGTTATTCAAGCAGCTAAAAGCATCTGGTTACACTGGAAGCAATCCTCACCACCTCCCTGAAGAGTGCAGTTAAAAATAGAATATGGGTTATAATAAAGGAATGAATAGCCCATTATCATACTCATGGCAAATGTGACCAATCCTTGTAATGTTGGGATCCTTGCTCTTAGCAGTATAAGATACATTTTAGTTGTGTCCCATTTATAAATTGTCTTTGATTCCAAATTGCGGTACTCTTTACTTAGAAGGGCGCCCATCTCGGGCATCTCGGGGATTGAATGCACTAAAAAATCGGGTGCGATCAACCGACGAGATGCCCGAGATTTCCCATAGGGAACAATGTTAAATGTCTCAATTGACCCGATTTTCCTGTTCAATGCCTCAATTGACCCAATTTTTCCATAGGAAACAATGTTAAATGGGCCACAGAGGCCAAATAGGCACCCTGAAGTGAATAATGGCCACCCGAATTGTTAACGCCACCCCACGATCAACGTCAACCCGAAGCGTGGCGAGCGCAGCGAGCCCGCGAGGGGCGGCGGTACGCGTCCTACGACCTTTTCATACCCCCACTATCCACGTCGGCGTGGAGTTGAGAATAGAAAGTGTGGCGAGCGCAGCGAGCCACCGAGCCCGAAGCGTGGCGAGCGCATGCGGATACCTTCACAGGTATCCGCGTCCCCTCGCGGGCTTCACAGCTGTCCGCGTACCCTCGCGGGGCTCGCTGCGCTCGCCACGCTTCGGGCTCGGTGGCTCGCTGCGCTCGCCACACTTTCTATTCTCAACTCCACGCCGACGTGGATAGTGGGGGTATGAAAAGGTCGTAGGACGCGTACCGCCGCCCCTCGCGGGCTCGCTGCGCTCGCCACGCATCGGGGTGACGTTGATCGTGGGGTGGCGTTAACAATTCGGGTGGCCATTATACACTTCAGGGTGCCTATTTGGCCTCTGTGGCCCATTTAACATTGTTTCCTATGGAAAAATCGGGTCAATTGAGGCATTGAACAGGAAAATTGGGTCAATTGAGACATTTAACATTGTTCCCTATGGGAAATCTCGGGCATCTCGTCGGTTGATCGCACCCGATTTTTTAGTGCATTCAATCCCCGAGATGCCCGAGATTTTTTACTAACGATCCCCACGATCAAAATCGTGGGCGCCCTTCTAAGTAAAGAGTACCCAAATTGCTTATTTGGATGGTTTTCCGTGATTATACGGTATTATGTCATGTTACTAGAATTGTTGAACAAATCACATCCCACAAGCCCAAACCCCTCTCCAGGCACCTCTTTGTGTGCCTAACTAAAGCTGGGCAGACACCTGAACAATGGTGTGACAGTGATGTAACCATATGTCTTATCACCTTACGTTCTATGTATAGCATTACAAGATAAATGTAACGAGTCCTCATCATCTACGCCAGGGGTGGGGAACCTCAGGCCCCCACTGTCAATGCCACCCCCACTATCAACGCCACCCCCACTATCAACGCCAACTCGAAGCGTGGCGAGCGCAGCGGTACGCGTCCTCTGACCTTTTCATACCCCCACTATCCACATCGGCATGGAGTTGACTTTAGATAGTGTGGCGAGTGCAGGGCTCGCCACGCCATGCTTCTGGCTCAGTGCGCTCGCCACACTATCTACAATCAACTCCACGCCGACGTGGATAGTGGGGGTATGAAAAGGTCAGAGGACGCGTACCGCCGCCCCTCGCGGGCTCGCTGCGCACACCATGCTTCAGGTTGGCGTTGATAGTGGGGGTGGCGTTGACAATGGGGGTGTATTTAACATTGTAAGCACCCATCAGGATGCTCTGCGATATTTCATTGTACAAGCACTCCTGTTAATTTAACAGGAAGATCGCATCGCACACCACTAAATACGTTATGTGATGGGCGCCGTGCTAGGAAACTAGTACCTATTTGTGTGATATTTTTATAATATTTGTTCTGGAGTTTATATATTATACCTGGTGAAACATTGGTTAGTTAGAAATGCAGTTGCTGTAGGTTTAAATATTGGCACAAATTTCAGGCTACACATTAATTATCTGATATGTGAAACCAAGTAAGTTATGACGCCAGTATATAAGAAAATGTGAGAGGATCTGTTGTAGTTCAAGTTGTAGTCTCTCCTAAAGTAATAGCTGCAGTAGTTCAAGTTGTAGTCTCTCCAGCAGTAATAGCTGCTGTTCTTTCTTTATAATTAAACAAATGCAGAGTTTGTCTTTCTCATTGGCACAGTTTAGCCATAAGGCATGAAAGTGAGCAGATCTATTGTCATCATCACGTTGTACATAAATTCCCTGGACTGTAGTCTACCTTCATTTTGTTTCGCTCTGCCTTGTCCTGTGTATATGTGTATTTATATTATATTCCCTCGTTATAGTTTATATAGTTGAATAACTATTTTTTCCTTGCAGGCCATAATGGAGCATATTCAAGGAGCATGGGTGAGGATCAGTAATGGATTTGGTTTAAAGGACTCTGTATTTGATGGATCTAGCTGCATGTCCCCTACCATTGTGCAACAGTTTGGCTATCCGCGACGAGCATCTGATGATGGAAAGCTTACAGACACCTCAAAAGCGAGTAGCACAATCCGGGTCTACTTGCCCAACAAACAAAGAACTGTAGTAAGTTTATTTTATTTTTTTCAATTACCGGTATGTGCAGGTTTTTCATTTATTCTTCATTTGCTTCCAGCATTTTAGAGTTCACATGGTGAAAAGTCCAAAGGTTTTAACAGATGCGCGTATTGTGGCTGCATTAGGGCCAAGTGTTTGTGCCAGTTTACATTCTGCCTTTTAATATAGATTTACCAGGCACTTGAACATCAGTCCCGATCCCTGGGCAGTATAAAATTAGGTTATCTCTGGACCAGGGCAAAGATACACGTACTATATTGTTTTTTTCCTAGATCCATTAGTTTTATCTCCGGATAACAAAGAAGATTAAAAATCAAAACAAAAGCAAACCCCCAAAGAAAACAGGAAGCAGAAAATTGTGTCTGCTGTCCTGAATTGCATTTTAGGCAAAAGGAGCAGGTGACATGACCAATGTTATGTCAACAGTCACTTCTACAGATCATGTTTATTTTTAAAAATCTCCTGTTTTCTGTGTTCTTGGCTCATATAACGTGATCTCAGTCCCTTCGGGACAAGGGTCTTTTCACCTTTCTATTTACCAAATACACATCTTCAAAGCAAAGTGTACAGGGTTCCTATAAAGGCATCTCAGTGGCCAAACCTGTTGTCAAGATCTACCGTTCATGCTTTTCAGGCAACCTGTGGATCTATGGTAGGAATGAATGCACCATGCTTGGAAATGTGACCGTTAGTATTGACTACAGCTATGCACTGGCTAGGTGGTTTGGAAAAACGTGGACCGTTGGTGGATTTCGAAGACCGGTTTGGCCTCCACTAGAGCATGTCCCTATCGACACTGACAATTAGGGTGGCCAATACTGGGATCGCAGGACTTGAATCCTGGGATTGGAGCTTCCAATACTGGAATTTGGAGATTAGTCAGCACATTAACATTTAATGCCGGGCAGGGCTTAGCACATGCAGTAGATGGCTCAAATACCTCCCACCTTCCCCTACCCCCAGCTGTGCAGTGACACCCGAACACAGGATTTAAGAAACCTTTATTCACATTCAGAATTATTTGAGAAACATAGCCAGCTCTGGTTGCTTTCCATTTTCTATGCTTGAGGATTTAAGAAACCGCCCAGGTGTGGCCACCCTAATCTCCAATACATTCCAAATGCATCAGAGCAATGTCCATGATGCATTGCATTACATTCATTCACATGCATTGCATTCAGTTTGTTTACACTTACAGGAAGTGGAGGAACACGGAATGATTTTTTTCCTGTAAGTGTAGACTATCTGACGCAATGCATCAGAACAGCTGTTGCGAGTACTGACGAGGACATGCTACAGTGCGTTTGGAATGAATTGGCGATCATATTGATATCTGTTGTGTGTCAACTCATACAAAACACTTAAATTGTCATATAAACTTTGACATATACTACATATCCACTTACATGGATATGTAGTATATGTCTATACATTTATGACAAGTATAGTAACCCTGTATTTCTTCTGAATTGCATTAGAAAGGTAAAAATCTGCATAGTAAAAATTCATCCTTTTTCCCACCCTACAAGTGCACCTACATCATTTTGTTTATAGGCCACCACCATAGCCTTGTGTACAGTAGGCAAATTTACAATGGTAGAAAAAGGTTAAACACAAAGAGGGGAATCGAACAGTGCGCTAATTACGCACATGTATGAAACGGAAGGACAGAATGTATCGGAGCTGCTGTGAGTGGAAATGCTCTAGAGACAAGGAGTGAGTTAGTTAGCCATGGACTTACTGCAAGCTCCCCAATTTAGTGGCCGGTGCTATTTAGTTACCACCTGAGACCAGTCCGAGGGGGCACCTAACAGGGATTTCTGCTCGCACCCTCCACAACTAGTGCTAGTCACCATGTTACTATGGATAGTAACTGCACCACTTTGGTAACAACTCAGGAGCTATGGCCTAATTTATTGACTTACATACCCCAATCAACCTATCCTTGGGCAAGACACACTAAACCTTGAAAAGTGATAACATGGAGAGTAAAAACTGAGAGGAAGGAGCCAATTGAAGGAGCCTATAGCATGACAGTTAGGAGCCGATTGGCTGGTGCTTTTATCACTCTCCATTTTATCACTTTTCACGCTAAGTACATCTGGCCCCTTCTACTTGGCAAGTCCAAAACAGAAAAAAAACAGTTGAAACGTCTGTTGACCTTTTCATGTGACGCGAGTTAAGAGGGTTCCTCCGTTTGTCATGTCACTGTGTTGTTAGGGCTACTTCATTAATAGCAAGCGGATTTGTTAGTGAGGCTTTTTTTTCTATTTGAATTATGTATGGCATGTTTGGAACATGCCATAGAGGAGAAGTTATGGTTCGTTAGAAGAAAGTGTTTCATACCTGTCTACATTTTCAGTTTTGGAGCTGATGCAGGATCGCTAGCCTCTCATTACCCTGCCTACTGCTCTTCATCACATGATTGTACAGTTAGATCATGGTGGTTTATGACCGTTTTTAATGGCATTTGGTACACGTGTCGTGGATGATCCTTCTAAAGGGTGTGAAATAATCGTGATTGCTCTGGCACACCTGCTTGACACACTTGTTACTCCGCATTGTTGTACAGGCCCTGTCTGTACATACTGTAAATTATATACTGTTTTATTGTAGTGTTCTAATGATGCTGAATTTAGGAATTTATCTTCCTCATTAACTCAATTGGTTACATGATGAAGTGACGGCTGGAATGTAACGCGGACACACCTATCAAGTGCTAATCATTATTTATTTACATGCAGTTTTGGATTAACCCTACATTAGTATAGGTCTTCAAGCACTCACATGATGCGACTATGATGATCTATAGGCTGCTCTGTAGATATGTCTCATCGCTAAGCCTCCGGCCGCCTTGGCTGGGACCGCGTACGATACATCGTATGAAAAAGGACTGCATACGGATGCTATTCTCCCAACCACCCGGAAGCTGCCGGGTGGTTCAAGTAAAATTGTAGGCAACTTCTCCCATTCGGATCGCTCTGCGACACCATTGTCCATCCGAGTAAGTCTCAGGTTCCGCAGGCTGCCTGCCGCTGCTCTGTTCCCGAGGCCGTGAAATTTACGAGTGAAGACTGAGACCCCGGCCTTTGTACTCACACAAAGTAAAACTGAGCCTGCAGCTGTCCCTAAAAGACTAGATTTAGAATGGATATGTAATCTACAGTATATTTACTGAATATACACAATAGGGATCCAGTTAAACTGCCACCGGGGGGGGGGGGGGGGGGTGTTGTGTGGGAGGATACAGTCAAAAACAGGTATAACATATGGGGCGGCATTCACTAATAACCCCCGCTGCACATCGCCGGCATTCGCATTGTTAATAATCGCGTATGCACTACCAGGTGCGATTATTAACTCAAATGCGATGGCCGGCGATGTGCAGCCGGTTCCCCCCTCCCTGCCTGCACCCTTAAGGGCTCCGTTTCCTCCTCCCTGCACTTGGAATAGGTGCAGGGAGGCGGAGATCACTGGTCCGGGCAGCACATCAGGAGGCTGCCCGGCACAGGTGAGGGGGGTGCGTCGCGGGGGACGCTAAGGGAAGCCCATAGGCTTCCATGGGGTTACGCCATCTAGAACTGGCGAACCCCCCCCCCCCCCCCCCGCAGCGAAGCCTCGGCGGTGGGGCTTTGCTGCATATGAAAATGCGGTAAAACCCCCGAAAACTGGGTTTTACGGCATTTTCAGTTTGGTGAATCTCACCCACAATCTCTAAACAGATAGGGCCTTGTCAGGATCCAAACCCTGTAAGGCCGTTATTGCTTGTGTAGCTTTAGCTCACCTTTTTCTAGAACCCCTTTTAATTTGAGATAAGTCTGTGACTTTTTAAACCACTTTTACCCCTGTCTGAGTTCTTCCATTGCCTGGGCATTGATTAACTTGTTGATTCAAGCCACTTTTATACAGGGCTGTGGAGTCGGAGTCTGAGGAAAATTAGAGTACCTGGAGTCGGAGTCGGCAAACAATGCACCGACTCCGACTCCAAAAATGATAATTAATGACTTCTCTACTGTAAGAATAAAGACCAATGCATGCAGTGCCTCACGTAACCGCAAAACGAGCACGTTAAGTGATCGTGAAAAAGCATGCTTTTCATGTGCTTCACTATATAGAATAGAATCAACTTTATTGGCCATGTATGCTTGCGCACACTATATGGCACGCAACGCACAATTCGGAGCACCAATACTTATAAATGTATTCTCCCTTGTAGTTTACAACTTATTTCCAACGTTCAATAAGGTTTTCAGTACCTCGTTGGTAGAAATCACCTGGTGTGGACTCGAAAAAATTCATTCAACCAAGCTCTCCCACCATACGCACAACATCTTTTTACGCAGATGAAGATCTTGTTTCATGCGTGGGGTTGTTTGTTTACCTTGGCTAAGCCATTCCTTACGCTGGTTCATATTGATGTACAGGCACCATTTTTCGTCGCCAGTAAAAATTCGGTAAAGAAATCGTTCCTTGTGTCCATGAATTGAACGGTGACGAGCAAGCAAACCAGTTGAGATTGTGGCTCGTTGATTTTTGTTGTCGTCACAAAGCATGCGGAACTCATGCTCCACACTTCTGAACCTTTCCTATTGAGTGAAGATTCTTCTCTATAGCTAGAAGAGCTTAGAAGGACTTGATGGAACAGCTTCGTGGATTCAACTGTTAGTGTTTATATTTATTTTAAAACCTGCATGTCTGTATGAGGGTAGACATGTGTACATGTTTCTGGAAGAAACTGTCTATCCTAGGTTTTTAAGTGTGGTGCAAAGAATGTATCAAATACATTCCCATATTAATACAGAGGAGTCGAGGAGTCGGAACATTTATCTACCGACTCAACAGCCCCGCTGTTTTTCTATTGGGTTGGAAACCACGTATGGTGATGATTAATCCTTAAATGTATCAAATATAATGGAAAGTTTATGTATTACGTTAAATTTATATTTATCATGCAAAACCTATTGCATAGAGCTGTATATTGATTTGGATCAGAGTACAAATAAAAATTGGTACATTTAATTGTAACTGACGGTAAAGCTGAACCTGCCCAAATGGATTTACATATAAAGAAGTGTGGGAAAATAACAGCCGTAGGTGGTGTGTGGTATGGTTGGAATGAGGTCATATGGTAAAAAGGTGGGAACATACTGTAAATGAGGAACTAGTATTTGCCATCATAATAATAAAGCAGTTTACTGCTAGCAAGCATATCTGTACATCTCTATTTCCAGTCACTGAAACTTTTTCCTGTTTATGGTTCCATTTACTAGGGTGAGATGTAAGTGAAGTTGTTTCTCATAACAACCTGTCATATTCTAGTACATTTATAGGGTAAATTTGGGAAAGGAGCAAGTCATTTTGCGATTAACCTGCATATTCTATGGTGTATGCTGTACTGCAGGGGTGTCCAAACTTTTTGCGACGAGGGCCAGATTTGGTGAAGTGTAAATGTGTGGGGGCCGACCATTCAGCCTGACATTCTTTGAATCATTAATCACATCAGAATGGTCCCCCACTCTTACCCCATTCACTCTATGTCCCCCCAACCTGCCCCTTCACTGTATTTCCCCAGCCTGCCCCCATTCACTGTATGTCCCCCAGCCTGCCCCTCCTTCACTGTATGTTCCCCACTCTGCACCCATTTACTCTCTCCCCGAGCCTGCCCCCCTTCTCTTAATGCCCATCAGTGCCTCCATTCATTGTATGTCCCCAAGCCTGACCCTCCTTCACTGTATGACCCCCATTCACTGTATGACCCCATTCACTATGTACCCCATTCACTGTATGTCCCCCAGCCTGCCCCTGCTCCCCCTTCTCTGATGACCATCACTGCCTCCATTCACTGTATGTCCCCCGCCTGACCCTCCTTCACTGTATTTCCCCCACTCTGCCCCCTCCCTTCTCTGTATGTTCCCAGACCCTTGTGTGAGCCAGAGGAAGGAGAGGCAAAGCAGGCACTGCAAGGACAGGAGATGCTTGGGCTCCCACTGCTGCCCTCCTCCGCTCTGCATGTTACGGGAGCAAGCTTCCTCCTTGCTGCCCCCTCCCCAAACACTGCTGTCACTGATTGTGGAGTAGGGTGATATACGATTGCAGCAGCAGGGGTAGGATGCCAAATACATCTGACTGTGGTGGCTGGCACCTCCTCACTGCAGCAGACAGCAAGGTAAAGGCGCGCTCGCAGGGGCCCCACCTTAGTGTCCTGTGTTGTGCTTCCCACATCTGATGCTCAAAATGACAGCATGGGCCGCAATTGGCCCCCGGGCCTGACTTTGGGCATGCCTGCTGTACTGTATACATAGACAAAGAGCGCCTCTGCGCTGTATAAGACATCTATGTGGAAGTGACATACCCAGGTGTACATATAGACTGCTTTTGTGTTAGGCTGCCCTTCTTATCGCTCCGTGCTGCAGAGGGACTTTATGGTTCCAGGCATCTTCCTGAAAAACACTAATGTTCTTTTTTTTTTTTATTCAGATACAGCCGCAGTGACACACAGAATATAGGCATGCGTCATATCACTTTAATCAGCAGCAGCTGCTTGTGTGTCCCATTCATTTCATGTTGTGTAGAAGACACATTTTAATGTAGAAAGTTGCATGCAAAGGCACTACCAGTACTGACGAGTTATGTATAAGGCAACTTGTTTCTCCATGGAGGAGAGAAGTCTGTGGACACACATATAATCTGATTGGTGTTCATTCTAGCACCCGCCATCTTTGAAAACCCATGCAGTTCTTGTTCCTTGCCTGGGGTGTCGCTGTCTTATATGGTGTTTCTAGCACAGGTGTGGTTTGCAGATCAGTCCTGATACACAGACCACACTGTGCTAGAAGCACTACAGCAGATGGCGACACCCCAGGCAGGGAAGAGGAACTGCATGGGTTTTCAAAGATGGCGGGTGTTAGAATGAATACTATATACTACCATTCTAGCACTATGGGCACCCAATTCACAATTTTTTACAGGGCATTCAGATGGCAGTAGATCTGGCAACACTTAGGTCAACCTAATTATTCCACAAATATAAAAAGTTTTTGGGTACTTATGTAATATCTGGACTCCCGTTTTTCTTATGAGACCGCGTCCCCTCGCGGGGCTCGCTGCGCTCGCCACACTTCGAGCACGGTGGCTCGCTGCGCTCGCCACACTATATAAAATCAACTCCATTCGTAGTTGGATAGTAGGGGTATGAAAAAATGGGGTGCATTTAACATGGGAGTCCAGATAATACATAAGTACAAGTTTAAATATGGCTTAATGTACCCCTTACCTAATATCTGTAAGGAAGTATTTCAGTGTATGGGTGCGTTGTTCCTCATGCAGGTTTTCCTTTCACAGCACGTTTCTACACCTATCATGTGCTTGACTATTATAATGAATATTCTGTCCATTTCGTATTCCATATAAATAGAAATTTTACATTGGGTTACTTCCTGTAAAAAAAAAAAAAAAAAAGCAAAGTCTGACGTTCCCAGGTGTGTCTGTGCCTAATCTGTTTCCCAGTAAAGGAGTTGTGCCACTTATGTTCTACACTGTCCTTCTCTAACACTTCAGGGAAATCCAGTCCATTTAATTCCCGGGATAGTGCACCAGATTTACTGGAATTATGTTTCGGGGATTTCAGCTCTGGAAATACCTACTCACAGCATGTAGGTGTCGGTACATCTTCGTTTTCCAGAGCAATGGCTATATTAAGCAGGTGGTATTGGGCCGTTAGGATCATTTAAACAGACCCTTTTGTACTTGGCATTTGCAGTTTGTTGGGTGTTTTCAGGCTGTTTTATTAGAAGATTTGCAGCTCATGTAATCACTAAAGTGGGTGTCTGCTGTACGTGACTGCTCGGTAACATGATGGTGATTGCAGATCTCTTGATATGAAAAGATGTGGGGGCAGGAATGTTGTTGGGAGTGTGGATTTAGATCACAGGATATCTGATGTGATGGTTTGAAAGCCTTTTTGGAAAGGGAAAACTTTGGAGTGGGTGTCTGGATTGCAGTGAAAGGAAGAGACTTGCTGAGAACTTGGGGTAATTCAGGTTGGTTTCAAAGCACATTTGGTTTGCTAATCGATAAAACCATGCTGCATTACATCTAACTCTCTGCACTTGTTAAATCAAAGCCACCTGCAGCGCACATGGTTTTGCCCTTTAGCAAACTAAATGTGCTGTGCAAACCATCCTGAATCCCCCCTGTAGTGTGAGCTCAAATGAATAGCTTGTGAGGGTAACCTAGAACACAACAATGAAAGCAACTTTTCGGAGCAAGAGATAAAAGGAATATAGAAGGGGTTACTCATGGTAGGGCAGGCCCTTGTTTAGGTTAGAGTATTGGGCTAGGAAGGAATTGGAGTACTTTGGAAGGTGGTGTTTGGGTTGTATTGAGGAGACTGGTTATGTGAATTGAAGTGCAGTGATCATTCTTGGCTGGGGTGTTGGTTGGGAGTTCGGTATAAGATTTACAATAACTAGATAGACAGTATTTCAATAAACCACATGCAATCGACCATTGTCATGTTGACTATTCGATCCTGTCAAACTAATGCATGTCATCTCATTGACTCTCTATGTAGACACGGTCTATCTATGCATTGGAACCCGTGTGGGTTAAGTTTAAGCCAGAGATTGTCGTCCCATAGGCTTTCATTGTGAATTGACGAGGTGCCAGTCTCCCTAGGATTGTAATGAAAATCCAGTAATATTGCCAGGATTTGTACCTCTATCAGCCAATGCTGAAATGAAATGTGTGTCTGGCTGTTAATAATTTCTAATACAGTACACCTTCCTCCCCTGCTAGATATTCCCTGTACCCGTAGAGAATTCTTCAGTTAGTGTGTCTGTGTATTTATGAAATTTTATATTATTTGATGTATATAATGTGTGTTCTGCAGTACCCCCCCCCCCCCACCCTTCCAGCCTTGGATCTTTCCCAATAGCGAGCGATGACAGAAATATGGAGGAACTGCTGTCAATGGCTTGCAGTGTGCTCCATACAGGCAGTTCACTGACTTTCCAGACATGTCATCCAAGATAAATATTAGTGAGAGCATAGCTTGGATCTAAATAAGAAAAATACACTAGTCTACATAACTCACATCTAACACCATTAAAAATAACAAACATTCTTGAGTGATTTTGCCGCCCCCCCCCCCCCCCCCCCAAAAAAAAAAGAACCGATGCGCCTTAACATGTCTATTTTTTGGGCCCTAAAGACAAACGAGGCACAAAATGAAAGTTTTTACTAAGTCTGAAACCGTAAAGGAAATGAAAACGTTATTTAACCGTGGCCCATCTGTGTGAGGCAGAGGGGCACTGTGGCCCGTCTGTGTGAGGCAGAGGGGCACTGTGGCCCGTCTGTGTGAGGCAGAGGGGCACTGTGGCCCGTCTGTGTGAGGCAGAGGGGCACTGTGGCATTTTTAATGAACACAATATCTATTATGCTGGAAGTGTACAGCAGGTAATGCTGCATTCTAATGGTGCAGACATAGTGGTTAAAAGTTTAGTGCACAGTGATGAGAGCCTACAAGAAAAAAATGTTCCGGTTTTGTTACTGATCTCTTTACACTATGTGATGCTTCAATGTATATTGTTCAACTTGTGCAGCATTGTAATTATTAACCAGATGACAGCTGTGATGCAAGAGGTCCAGTGCATAATCCCAAATAGTTTACATTCTGGTTAATGGAAACTCACATTATTTTATTAGCATAGTCCAAATAGTGTTACTGTTCAGATCTTGGGATATTTATTAAACTGGTACAAAAGTCGAAAAATAATGATCAAAATTAAATCCAATGTATGACAGACAGATTACATTGTAATTGCATTTTAGCAGGATGCTTAATCGGATATATACACAATGCTGCTGCGTCCTGCTAAAACGCAATTTGTTGATGCAGCCTTAAAGCCAGGTACCCACTGGAGCAATGTCTGACCAATATGCTGTTTCGTAATGACCTATTGCCTACAGTATATCGCTCAATTTATACGCATGATATATCTTGTTCTATATTCTCCCCGTGCTTGTGTGGGTTTACTCTGGGTACTCTATTTTCCTCTGACAATCCAAAAATATACTGGTAAATTAACCCAATAGTGAGTGTGTGTGTGTGTGTGTGTGTACACATGTTAGATGTGCCTTAAGATCCTATCCACGATCTGATCAGATAGGATCTTAAGGCACATCCAATTTGCATCCTATCTTGACTATATAGTGCAGATCTGCACTATATAGACAAGGCAGCCAAGACTTTCTGGCTTCCGATACGTGAACGCGGATCGGGATCGCAAGGGTTAAAACCCTTGCGATCTGCATCCGATGCCGATCCGATGTTAAATATATCGTCAACATCGGAAAGGAAATCTGACCGTGTACACAGCATGTGTGTACAGGTGGTGAGGAATATAGATTGTAAGCTGCACTGGGGCAGGGACTGATGTGATTGTTCTACTATTCTCTGTAAAGCGTAAATATGTGTGCGCTATAGAAATAACTATTTAACCCTTTCAAGTCCAACATCTAGTCAGGCTCAACAGCCACTTTAAAATAAGAACATTAACATAGTTCAACATTCAGTGTAGGCCATTTTTGAATTTAAGAAAAAAATTACAATTAATTTTGTAATTGTAATTTTGTAACTGTTTGCATTACAAAAAAAAATTGTAACTGCGAAAGATAAATAAATATTTCCACATCTACAGAAACAGAGGTGTAGGGATCACTTGGTAAAATACCTTGATAATCTGATTCAGGCTACTTTTTAAATCACAAAACGACTCTTTTTACACAACCGTGTCCCCTGCAGCGTCCCCTGCTCCCTCCACCGCCGCGCTGCCCCACTAGGTCCCAAGTCGGGTGGTCGGACGTGCAGCAGGTCCGACCACCCGACGCAGATCCGATGCGCACGGGACCGCGCATCGGATCTGAGGGGACATCAAAACTAGCCGATTTTGGTCCGCTTTCGGCCAGATCCGACTGATCTGGCCGATATCTGACCAAAATCGGCTAGTGTATGGGAGCCTTTACATGTTGAAACAAATATATATGTATATAGTGTTCCTTCTAGGAACTAGGGCGGGGGGGTCGGACCGGGCACGCAGACGTCACTATTTTGGGTGTGCCCGGGCCGCCAACGTCACAAAAGGGGCGTGCCCGGGCCGCGCCATGACGAAAAGGGGCGTGGCCGGCAGAATCCTGCACAGGGGTGGGCGCGGCCGGCGGCGTCATGCACAGGGGGCGGACCCGGCCACCTGGAAGGCTGTAAACTGCCGGGGAAGTGCCGGGCATCGCTATGTACAGCGGTGCCGGGCATCCCCGGTCAAAACAGCGGGGACAAAGGCAGGCTGGTTTAGCGGGGCGCTGCCAGAGGGGCAGGGCGCATTTTTCACTTTAAAAATCGGGCAGGGCGCAGCGCCCCGCTAAAACAGCCTAGCGGGGACACTATAGATAGATCGATAGATTTATATAATTTTTTTTTTTATATATATATTTATTTAGAATTCACTATAAATAAAAATGTTTTTTCACCCTTTCTAGGTAAATGTGCGGAATGACATGAGTTTACACGATTGTCTTATGAAAGCATTGAAGGTGCGAGGGCTCCAGCCGGAATGCTGCGCAGTTTTCCGCCTAATCCATGATGCCAAAGGGTAAGAACATTTGATTTACCGTTTATATAAAATTTCTGCAGAATATGTAAGATTTAGTATATATGTCCAAATTTGGACAATTGTTCCTAAAATATTACTGTCGGTGCTGCTTGTTTTTATATAGCTTCCTCAGCTTCCAAATAGATTCTGCTGGAGAGATCTATGAATAGTAATCGACCCTGGTTATGGTCCTACAGGATTTCAAGTAGAATAATGGTTTAAAAAAATAAATAAAAAAATAGTGCGGTTGGAGACCACAAGTGTATGGTCCTGCTGCCATAAGGGGGAAACCAGCACTTTGCACTCCAGGGTAATGAACATCCGTTTAAACCAGGCATGTCCAACGTTGGCCCTCCAGATGTTTTGAAACTACACATCCCAGCATGCTTTGCAATAGTTTTAGCATTCTCCAATAGCAAAACTGTGGCAAAGCATGCTGGGATGTGTAGTTTCACAACATCTGGAGGGCCAACGTTGGACATGCCTGGTTTAAACATTCGAATTTGACTGGGCCGATAAATTGTGTAAAGTGTCATCGCATGTCATTTACTTCCAATCCAATGTGCGGTCTCATGAGGTTCCAATGTAAAAAATCGCGTCCATCGCATGCAATTTGGTTGCATGCGATCAACGCGATTTTTTTAGGTCCCGATGGATAAAATTTTTATCGCTGGCGCTGTGCTAGGAAACGAGTACCAAATTATTTTGCCTTTTTTTATTTATTTTTTAACACTGCAGCTAAAAATTAAGGGACCAAAGGAGCAGTTTTGCTATGGATCTTGCAAGTTTTGCACTTTCTGCACTTCAGCTTGGTGGCGTCTCACCTTATATCTGGGGAGGTGTAGCTGGGCGATAGCAGGAAGTTTGTATCGAGGCAAAGTTAATGACCAACAGAACTGTGGGCAATGTAGGGTCCTACTGTCTTAGTGCGCACTGATAAATGAGGTCGGGCTCTGAAACTTACGCACATTCCCACTGTAGTTATGGACAAACTGCAGTTATGAGTTCCAGACCAAATCCTTTTTATCAGACTGGTTGATTACAAACTGCGCAGCAAACGGTGATCCATTTATTTGTACAGGTTTTTTTTTTGTTGTTTTTTTGCTTGGTTCACTTTGGCGGATTGGTCACACTGCCTGTTTTATGAGTGACTCCTGCACAAATGGGCTAAATTTAAAATTGGCCAACAGATTATGAAGATGCATCCACAAAATAAGAACCAGATCTCATGATGGGATTAATCTAATGCATGCCCTTCAATCCTGGTAGACCCAGCTTCTTCCTATAGTGCAGTGCTGAACCAGCCTTTCATTGGAAGGCTCTGGTACGGATCATAGGCTCAACACTGATGATGGCTAACCTTGACACTCCAGCTGTTGTTGAACTACACATCCCAGCATGCCCTGCTACAGTTTTACTATTTGGCCATGATGATACTGATGCAGGGCATGCTGGGATGTATAGTTCAACAACAGCTGGAGTGTCAAGGTTAGCCATCACTGGTCGACTTGAGTTTTTAATGGTTTTTGGTGTCCGTGTTCATACCGTAGCACGTGGAGCCCCAATTAGTTAGCCCATGTGGGTGGTCAAAGTTTGAGAGTTCAAAAAAAATACAATTTGAAACTCACCCCCCCACGTGTCGACGATTGCTATGTCAACATATTGCCTGTCGGCCAGCCATCTGGATCCCAGTCACATCGTACTTTTGCTGAGAGATCCACAGACCTGCTATACTGTATGCACATGAAAAAGGAATTGTACAGACATTGTATGTACTAGATAAAGACATTTGGTTCACAACTTCCTTTGCAGCGTCTGCTTCTACATTCATCTTCCATATTGTGATATAAGGAACTCTGCTGTGAGTTGTGCTCAGGGAGAATCTGGTTGAGGTTGCGGCCTCCTTCTCCCTCCTCCACCCCCCACATACACTTGGCGAGAGCCAGGCTACAGTTGGAAGTGCTGGGACGTTTCCCAGAGCGAGTTTTGTTTTGGTTGAGGTAATCGGATACCAAGTTTCTGTAGGTGGGGACAAGTCACGCAACTTATTCCTCTGGGATTTGCGAAACTGCTGTGTTTGTCAGCCAACAGATACAATGACTTTCTAGCTGTGCCTTTCCAAATATTCCATTGAAATTCACACATAGAACTGGAGGTGTGTACCCAGCACATAATCATGGTGTGTGTGTATACCAGCTGAGTATAGCACATTGCCTCAGGCTGTACTTTGATTCTATTTCTGGATTCTCTTTACAGCATCGATATAGCACACACACATGTCCCCCCCCCTTCCCTATCCAATTTCCATTTATACGGTTCCAAATGTACATATTTAGATGCAGAGCGCAGAATTTGTGCACGCAACAGAGTGAAAGCTGCAGCCGTAGCCACTTCACCTCACAGGATCTGTCTGTGTAATAAACTATATATACATTCATTACACATACACACACACACACTTCTGGGCATATAGCCTTAAGCTGGCCATACACGAAGGATGGGTCGTGCGACCGGTTGCGTGCACATGGTGCGGTATATTGGTTAGATGTGCTGTCCCGCGGGAGGAGAGGTTGACCTTTGGATCATATGTTCTGCACCTATTATCTGTCCTGATTGGGTGCAGAAGTTGTTTTCTGCACATGCAGTCGGCCATTTGATGGCTTGTATGACCGGCCTCATTGACTGGCAGTTTCCTGGACACTCCCACCCAGCTATGAGGCGATCGGTCGCATGAAGCAGCTGAATTGCATGAGGGATCGTTGGCACATCGTGTGTCAAAGGCCCAAATCCTGAGTGCAGGGCTGTGCCGGTGAGTTCAAGGGAAATCCTGACACAATCAGAATAGCAAGGTGGACAGACATGAGTTCTAGGCCCGAACGCACAAATTGACGGATCGTGCAAATGATTGTGTGCACATCGTGACACGATGCCCATTCCCGCGGGTCGTGAGGTTGCTCCCATGATCTTATGTGCTGCACATATGATCAGTCGGGAAGGGTTGTGGTCATAAGCAGATTATGTGTGTATTAAGCACATACGATCGATCATTCAATTGATCATATGATCTGCATCATATACAAGTCATTCTAATGTATGGCCAGCGTAAGGAGTTTTGCTGATGCTGTGGAAGATATCTGCTTGCAATCTTCTAGCACACCTATAGTCATATTTTTTTTTTCAACCGTGCTTCTAGAGAATCCTGTAACTATTCCAGTCTTCATACTGTAGGTGTTATGCGTATGGTTTTCATGTAGTATGTGATTTTATCTCCCAGTAGAGAAGGATCAAATCCCAAAGGGCCCCCATGCTGTTATTTAGGTACTCCCTACTGGCTGTTATGCAGGTGGCAGGGCTGTGCCGGTAGGTTGGCAGAATCTCTCCCTGGAGGCCTTTGGCACCTGTCCAATCATTTGAGAATTCCCCCATGGCACTTGCCAGGAGGCAGTGACCTTCATGGAAATATACCAGTTAGTGGGTGTTGGGGGATCACATAGTCTAGACATGAGCGTTTGATAAAGGGGGGGGGAATCTGAGAAGAGTCTTCAGGCAGGAGGTCTGTATGTATTGTTATAGTGGGAACATGTTAAAAAATCTAAACCTATGCAAACACTAAGGAACAACGTGTCATATGTATGTGTCATTCATTACTTTTTATTACTATGTTATAGGCAGCAAGGACAGTGTAATGGTTAGCAATACTGCCTCACAGCACTGAGGTCATGGGTTCGATTCCCACCATGGCCCTAACTGTACGGAGTTTGTATGTTCTCCCCATAATTGCGTGGGTTTCCTCCGGGTACTCCAGTTTCCTCCCACAATCCAAAAATATACTCGTAGGTTAATTGGCTTCCAACAACTTTAACCCTATAATGTCTGTGTGTACATGTGGTAGGGAATATAGATTGTAAGCTGCACTGGGGCAGGGACTGAAGTGAATGTTTAAATATCCTCTGTAAAGCGGAATGTGCGCTTTGTAAATAACTGTTGATAAATAAATAAATGTCTTTTTATGCCGCATAGCTTGTTGTAAGGGATCGTGTGTGTTGCTGCATGATGTTTCTGTGAAAACAGTATTTCTTTATTCCTATTCCCAAAGCCTTGCATTGAAGTAATGTTGTCTGCCTGGATAGAGCACCCCTTCATACTGGAAAATGTGGCTCTGTATACCCAAATCTCATCTGTTTTTGGTTTCCTGTAGTACATTTAATACAATACATTATTCTGTACCTGAGCTTGCCACCTCATTGGCTTTGACATTTGTGGATGTGTGTGTATATGAAGTATGCATACCACAACCCCTGCATAGAGAAACTGTTTTCCTGTAATGCTTTATTAGATGAACCAGATGTACTTAGCCTTGAAAAGTGACTAAAAATGGAGAGTGAAAAACCACCAACCAATCAGCTCTTACCTTTCATTTTTCAAACACAGCCTGTAACATGACAGTAAGGAGCGGATTGGATGATGGTTTATCACTCTCCATTTTATCACCTTTAAAGGCTCGATACATCTAGGCCTAAGGGCCAGATGTGATAAACCACCAACCAATCGGCTACTACCTGTAATATTTCAAAACCGCCTGTGACATGACGAAGCAGCTGATTGGCTGGTGGTTTATCACTCTCCATTTTATCAGTTTTGAAGCTTAGTACATCTGGCCCTAAGTGAGGTATCTAGCTGTGCGATGATGCAGGACATTTTGCTATGGGTTGCTTGCTATAGTTACATGTCTTATGCTCTAGCAGGAAACAGCGGCTGGACTGGAGCACGGATGCCATGTCGTTAGTAGGGGCAGAGCTGCAAGTGGATTTCTTGGACCACGTTCCGCTAACAACCCATAATTTTGTAAGTCAGACTTTGAATTCCTGATTTTCATGATCTGATTTTTATTTTATTTTTTTATTTTTATTTTTTTCTTATCTTTGACCTTGATTAATCTTGTATATTTTCTTACATCAGTGTGGTCTATGCAACTATGAATTTTTCCCTGAATTACTTGGGTTATTTGTATTAATTTCATTAAGTATTCTACTGTACAATATCTCGGAGCGTGATGTAATAGTATTTATATAGTGTTCATTCTAGCAACCGCTATCTTTGAAAACCCATGCAGTTCCTTTTCCCTGCCTGGGGTGTTGCTGTCTGCAGTGGTGTTTCTAGCACAGGTCTGGTTTGCATATCGGTACAGATATACAGACCACACTGTGCTAGAAGCACTACAGCAGACAGCGACACCCCAGGCAGGGAAGAGGAATGGCATGGGTTTTCAAAGATAGCGGGTGCTAGAATAAACACTATCATATAATGGGTACACCAGAAACCTATTGAAAAAAAATCGAAGAACTCTAGCCTTTTCTTTGTACAGAAACAAACTGATTGCTTTGGTTTATGTCACCACTTTGGGACGTCCCGACAATCGGAATCCGGGCTGTTTTTCATTCGTTGTCTACAGTCTGTAGTCAGTGCACTCGCTGACTGTAGAGTGTCAGAAAGTCCACAAATTGGTGAAAACTGATGCGGATTGTCGAAAACAGACGTGAATTTGACAATCCGTGGCCGTTTCTGACAAAACAGATCTGACTGGTTTTAAAGTCGGATCTGTTTTTTTTTTTTTAAATCTGCCTTCAATGCTGTCAGTAACGGCAGCATTGAATAGGCGATGACTGCTATTTCAGTGGAAATAGCATCTGGGATTGAATACCCCCCTTTTATATTTGTGTATGTGCATCAGTTTTATGTTCTCAGCTAGATACTTTTAGATAGCAGAAAATATTGTTTGAACCGATCGGGTATGATTGTGCTACCAGATGGTGGCGTTCAGATGTAACCTGTGCAGAGAGAGTTACATTACGGGAACCTCCTTCCTGGTACTATTAATATTGCACTGAATTCAGTCAAGCCCATTTATTTGGTAATGTCGGTTCTCTGTCTAGAGATGGAGGCAGGTCCACTGCCACACAGATTTCTAAATCTGCGGCTGTGCAAGGTCCATGCTACAATGTTGAGAGTGGTGGAGGCTTGCATTCCCAGAATTAAGGGCATGTCTTTTTTTTCGTGGGGGGGGGTTTGTCGGTCGTCGGTCTGCGTGTTACCATGCAGGTTTCCTAGCCATGCAGCCCCTGCTTCTGTCTTTCAGTGGAGTCAGCTGGAGCTTATACAACTGTCGCTCTGAATTGAGTCTTGTGACCGTTGGATACCATTTGTCAATATTCAATTGTTTTGCAGATGGCCGCAGGTGCATGTCGCTCACATGCACCAGGTTTACATGTGTACAGTGTTTAAACCCGCACAAGTATTGGGTGTGCTTCCACAACGGCAGAGGCAGTGTGCCCAAATGCCAGACTTTTCACAGATTTCTGTAAGCCACCTCCGGAGGGTTTGAGTAGAAATAATGGCGGTATTCCCACAAATTGGCATTAAAAATTTAGACTATTTTTAATTCCCCCTTTTTATAGCCCTTTCACACCAGCCACCCGGCAATTACCTGACAATTTTGAGTGCAGGGTCGTTTTCCCGGGTGCAGCCTGACCCCAATTAGCACCACCCGCAAAACACCAGGTTAAACTTTTTCAACCAGGGAATTTGCTGAAAAAAATGGGTTTTACTGTGGTGTGAAAGGGTCAACACAGTACTTAAATCCCAGCTCACCAACAGTGGTCAAGAGCAGGATCGGAGTGCTGGGATTTAAGACTCGAGTTGACCCAATGAAAAACCCGGGTTTTTCAGCAAATTTCCAGCTTGAAATGCCGTAATTTGCTTCTGGGGTGAAAGGGCCATTAGTTTTCTGCCACTTTTAAATAAGATAGGATACTAAGGGGGGTAATTCAATCCAGAACTCCAACTGTCGGAACGTCCCTCCAGTCGTAATCCTGGCTGCTTTCGTCTTATCCAACATGAACTTGACAGTTTGAATTCAATGTTCCGAGTGCTGGCAAGTCCGTAAATTGTTGGAAACGGACGCAGATTGATGGAAAACGGACATGAGTTTGACAATCCGCTGCCGACAAAACAAATCCAACTTTAAAAAAAAAAAAAAGTGCGATCTGATGCCCTTTAATGCTGTTAACAGTAGCATTGAATAGGTGAGTTCCGATATTTGCCCTTTCAGGAAATATCGACACAGATTGAATACCCTCTTAAAATTAATCCATTTTAATGTTTGACCAACGCAATGCTAATTACTTACACATATTTGATTTCTTGTCCAGATGTTGAATGTACAATCTGTAAACCAGCAAGACATTTTCTTTTTTTTTCTCTATATTAAATAGTACCTCAGTGGAAAGACTTATTTTTAGATTAATGGCCTACATGACTTTTATTGCAGGTACGAAAGACTTTCCTAAAGCTGGCCTTCTGCGACATCTGCCAGAAGTTCCTTCTGAACGGTTTTCGGTGTCAGACGTGTGGATACAAATTTCATGAACATTGCAGCACCAAAGTCCCGACCATGTGTTTAGACTGGAGCAACATCTGGCAACGGCTGTGAGTGAGCTCCACATTCGCAACCCGTTTCTAGGGCCTGACGGGCTGCTTCATTTATTGTCAGTGTAGAAAGAGCGCAGCTTGGAAAATGTCAGCTAATTGCCTCAGTAGAGGTTCCAGCTCTTGGGAAACAACTGAATGAACCCGTTTATGCTATTTTTAAACAAACTTATTATTGTAAATGAAATGACAGTGGGATGAGCACAGTGTATAAACACGGCCTTCATCCAACTAATTACCACAGGCTTTTATCCTGATGGAATAAAAAGTACACAAAGGGAGTTTTCCTATATAAAGGGACCGTGTTACCAAGCCAGCACACATGTATGTAGAATGTAAATAATTATCTGATTAATTTCTAGCATATGTTCAGGATTTCATCAAATCTTAAAAGGATTTGAGTCATTCTATCATCGGTTACTATTTGTCTCTCTCGCTAAGTCCTGTCTTCTCGTCAAGGACTTTTTATAAGACCACCCAGGCTTAGAACGCTGCGTGTTATGATTAAGATACCATACAAAAGTGCGCCAAGGAGCTGACATGTCACGTTGTTCTAAGAAACCATAGACCGCCTTCTCAGCACAAATCTACCCACACGGTACTGGTGGGATCTTGCATATATATGTACAGGCGCTTGTAGTAATAGTAGATTTCTTTGCGGTTTTTTATGTACTTGGTTATTATCACCTATTTGTAAATCTGCATAGATTTCGTATAGAGCAGGTAGTAGGTTTTTTTTTTGTTTTCATTAATTTTTTTTGTACTAACTGAATTACAGTAAGGCAGTGATGTCACATGTATGACATACACCCATGATGCGTATACGCATGTATGGATTAAAAAGTAATATGATGACACACTGCCAATTTATTACTATTGGAAGATGAGTATTAAAGGCTGCCTGGTGTGTTACTTGCACTACCTGAAACTTTATGCTCTACATTATATATGGTTTGTTAGAACCCAGCTTGTGTTGCCTGTGCATATTGCAGCTAGGCATTAATTACTCTTCTCTGATATTCTGGTGGATTAGGTTAGCTTCTAAACCAGGGTATGGGGCATTGGGTCAACCAATGAAGGTTGATACGGCTTAGGTTGACACATGTAATAGGTCGGCAGGATTGGAAGGTTGACACAAGCATTAGATTGACAGTTCTTCCTGTTTTTGTCCCGAATGTCGACATAGTCAACATGAACACCGTCAATGTGTATCTGCTGCCCCTTTTCTATCCTCCCTCCACACCCTAGAGCAGTGGTGTCAAACTCATGGCCCTCCAGCTGTTGTGGAACTACACTTTCCAGCATGACCTGCCACAGTTTTAGCAAACCATTCTATAAAATATGTGGCAGGGCATGCTGGAATGTGTAGTTGCACAACAGCTGGAGGGCCATTAGTTTGATACCACTGCCCTAATGGATGGTAGGACATGAAATACCACCTGTCAGCTCAAACAACGTGAAAAACTCTTGTCTACATAGTGACCGCATACCGGCCTAAACAAGTATTTTTTGTGAAGCTAGATCTGAATTTAGATCAGTGTGTGTTGAATTGTGCCCTGGTAAAAGTCTTTATATTTGCGTATTAGGTTAGCTGGCGTACTTGTGCTTGTAAGTGCTGTTTCTGATTCTAGAAGTCCTGTTTTGCATAATTTTCCAATGTAGTCTAGAGCTCTCCAAATGTTCCGGCTTGCCTCTCCCAAAGTGTATTCTTATGTAATGCTATGGGTTGGCGCATTGCCTGTCCTATGTGCTTGTGTAATCTAGGTTTATAATATGACTATGCTATGTGTTAGAAATGTATCCTGACACTTCTATCTGTATTCTTCCTCTCTTCAGCAGGTTGTTTCCGAACCCAAATAACGTAGAAGGCGGCATGCCAGCATTATCATCCCTTACTATGCGGCGGATGCGGGAATCTGTACGCGGCCCATCTAGGTAATTTTCATTTGATAACCTGTCATTGCATCCCATTGAATAGTCCGTGTCCTAGAGAGAGGCATCCACATTGTAAATATCAACCTGTTCTAGAACCAAAATGCAGAGTGCAAACCCCATAATCTCACCAGGATGTTACACATGATCTGGATGTAACAATCGGGTGATCATACTCTGTGCTCGCTGCTGCTAAACTGTGATGTTTGCGTAATATTCTGCACGTCAGCCCTGTACAGAAGCAATGCGCAAACGTGTGAGACAATACTTGTGCTGTCTTACAGCAATCTGTCCCAGATGCCAGCATTTATTCACTTGTGTATCTTTGTATTTCTTCTAATGCAGTTCCCAACACCGATATTCTACACCTCATGCTTTCACCTTCACAGCGCCAAATCCATCTTCCGAATGTTCCCTTTCCCAGAGGCAGCGGTCTACGTCCACACCCAATGTGCACATGGTCAGCACAACCTTGCCGGTGGATAAGGGGATAATCGAGGTAACGACCAATTTCTCATTAATAAAGTGCAAAACAGACCAATATTTCTACTGTCCATACATGTTGGAACATGCGGTTTGTATGTTTAATATAAGGTGTGCCCAAATGAATAGGAGACTTTTGCTGTAGCGGCGGCGTATATAATCGCAAAGAGCTGTTATCCAATTTCTTTGCGCAGAAGGCGAGCATGCCTCAGATATTTATCGCAGGATGACGGCGGTGTACGGAGAGCAGTGTCTTACGTTGTGCACCATGTTCTGGTGGTGTCTGTGTTATGAGATGGGACACGAAAGCATCAAGGCAGGCGAACATGGTCACCAACCCTACCATGATTTCAGCTGTCCAGGATCTCTTTCGTCACGATCACCACACGTGAAATTACTGCTGCACTGTTGATAAGCAAGAGAACCATGCATCACATAATCCACAACAAGCTTGGTTATGTGCACAGAATCCATCATGCATCGGACTGCACAAAACAACTTTCCAGGAATGGAGAAACTGAAGCAAAGCCGTTCACTACACATGCGCCACTGGGAAAACCGTCACGCCATCTTTCAGCAAACACATTACCCCACTGTGATTTAAATACAACACCTCTACAGCAAAAGCCTCCTTTTTGGTTGGGCACACCTTATAGATCGTAGGATGAAATTGGAACTTCTATTTTTGTTTCTTCTATTAAGGAGAAAACAAGGAAACTGATTTTGAATATATTGCACGTTGCTATATTTCCTCTTTACATTCTTCTGCTGCTGATTTGTTTGTTTTTACTTATTATTTTACTTATTAGTGTACTACAGACCTATGGAGGATGTATAGTCTTAAGCAGCCCATACACACTGCTATGAGGGCGTGCTTTCCGTGCTGTACTAGCACGGATCGCATTGCATTGCATTGCCTGTGCATGCATTGTGCATGCAATGCAATGCAATGTGATGAAACCAAAGTATGTGCTTGCACATACTTTTTGTACTTAGGTTTTATCACATTGCATTGCATGCACAACGCATGCACTGTCAATGCAATGCGATCCGTGCTAGTACAGCACGGAAAGCACGCCCTCATAGCAGCGTGTATGGGCTGCTTTAGAATGTAATGTACATCAGCTTCTTCAATAACCACAAACCGTACACCTCTGATGAGGAGAAAGGGCGGCACTTGGCAGGCTGTCAGACCAGGCTGCTGCTCAAAACAGGTAGCTAAACCGGGTGCCGGATGACTCACCGACAGTCGGGATTCAGTCAGTCATTACCCCGATGTCGGATTCCCGACCGCTCCCTTGTGGGGGTCCACGACCCCGCAAGGGGCTTTGTTGCGCTCCTCCCGCTGTGCAGTCGGGATTCCGACGTCGGGCTAATGACTGTCGGAATCCCAACTGTCGGTGTGTTATACAACACCCGCTAAACCTGTGTAGTACAAAAAAGCAACAAAGTGGAGGAGCAGCGCTACAAAAAAACAATAAAAGGATTGGATTATCTTCACAATAGTATTTATTAAAAAACTAAGCACTGATTTAAAACCGAAATATTGCACTTGCACATATAAAATGTTCTGGTTGAACAATATATGGAGGCAGTCTGTTCCTATTAAACATCTAGGACCTTAGATTCCTTATGAGCCAAAGGTTCCTTATGAGACAAATTGATGTGGAAAGGTCATACTACCAGTACTGTAAAGACGTGGCGATTACCAGCTGCACTATTAGCGCAGTTGTATGCTTTGATGTGACGAGCTTGCTGATGTCCACGATATTCCTGGTAGTGTTGGCAAACGTCAACAGACTCTGTTAATTCCAAAATGGCAGAAAAGGTTGGTCCAAGGCTGGTTCAGACTGGAAAGGGTTAAACCCATGTTTCCAATGGAGTGGCTTTGCAATATGTGGGGCCCCACAAAGTCTTTTTAATAGTTATTTGTAGAGTTTCCATGTTTTTTTTTCAATATTTGAAATCTAATACATATAAACTTTATTATACGGATCTCCTTTGTGATTTCCAGGTGGCACTTTTTTTTTTTTTTTTTATTGTCTGGAGCTGAACACTTGATTAGCAATCTCAGTGACATTTCGAGGCTACACCCACCACTGTATGGAAAATAGGACAGGAGTTGTCATCTTTTCCTGAATGTTTCAATTCTGTTTCTTTCCATTTCGTTTCTATTGTCCCCCTTAATCCTCATCTGTCTTGCTCTCTCTGACTAGAATAACTGGCTCAATGCTTCTCCAAAGTCCCGCTGCAGACATTTCTGTTTGTGGGGTGGAGTAGGTATCTCTTGTTTTCTTGTACTGATTTTGAGATGGGACTGCTCTGTCTTTCTCCTGTCTGTCTGTCACGGGCAGACTCCTCTGTTATTGTGGGATTAATAGTTTGTTCTGTATGTGTTTTTATATTCATCTCCTCTGTACTGCAAGTGGGTAATATTGTTTAACCTGATTAATATATTGTAGCCCTGTAAATCTCCTTAATAGCCACCCATCTCCCCCCTTCCTTCACTTCAGTGCATTTCCTTCTTTTGGGTCTCCAGTTCTAAGCATTGGGGTAAACTGCTGGGATGAAAGGAGTTTAATGACCTTCACTCCTCCAATCCTAGAAGACTGCATCCTAGGATAGCTTCCATCCTTCTGAGGGTTCTGCTTTCCCTTCTATAGAGATGTCTATACTGCCGTAACCTTTTCTGTTGCACTGGAAGTGGAGGCATAGGAGTTTGGGCATAAAATGCTGAGGAGGGGTGTCCCAAAGTTTATCCAGCTCTTCAGTACAGCATGTGTGCACTATATAACACGTGGGCGGGACCTCATAGTAACAAATATTAGCATTTCATTAAATTGTAGCAGCCATCAGTGTTTTTAACCAAGTATTTGTATGAATGTTTTTGTATATTTGCTATGTGTATGTCTAACTTAATAAGGGTGTTTTGATGAATTAGTGTTGCATTTATGTGCTTTTTGTGTGTGGCTTTTTTTTTTTTTTACAGTCCGAATTTACTTAATGATACTGACCATAGCCATTTATAACCAGGCTTTAATTAATTTAAAATAATAAAAGAAATGAATAAAAATACCAAAAATCTTTGTTTTAAGATGAAACCTAAAAGCAACTTTTTCCATTTATATAAACTTGAACTGAACTCCCATAAATAATAGAACCTAACTTAACAATAAATTATGAATGTTTAGTAAAATAAAGTAAGGGGCGGGAGGGTAATATACAGGCGAAATGTTGTAAAAAAAAAAGCGAAGAGACTCGCTGAAGCCGGGTGACCGCCTATGGAATGTAACATGGGTTCCATGCTGAATACAGTTTTGACACGGAGTCATTCAGTAGAGCCGTGATATATTCCATGGACACCAAATGCCATATTTTATTAATTCAATTAGAAATGGAAGGAGTGCAGCAAGTAGCATTTTTGCTTTGCTGTAAAAAGAACTACATAATGTATTTTGCGGTTTGGACAGTGAATTTAGGTTTGCAAAGAAGTACATGTAAGGGATCTTTGGATAGAGAAATAAATATCACATCATCCCAATATTTAGAAACTCCAGGGCATTTCCACCATATAAGCAAATACATCCCTTTCTGGACCTAGTTCTTCTCTTTTTTTTTTTTTTTTGTTCTTAGGGGGAGGTTGTTATTGGAAAAATACATTGTTACTGGCACAGGAAATGATTGAATAAGGAGACTATGGCGTGTATTCAATCCACCGCCGCTATTTCTGCGGGTGCCTATTCACTGCTGTCTTTCCCAACAGCATTGAGGAGGCATCTCGGCAAAAAGCAGTCAGGCTTGTTTTTCCGAGAATGGCCATGGATTGTCGAGCTTCTGGCCGGATCTTGACGATCCATGGCCTTTTCTCGCAGCCACGCCCCCTCTTCGGCACTTGGTAGATGGGACATTGAATCCTGCCTGCCGATTTGCTGTCGAGCGGGCCGAGAACGGGACAGGGTCACGACTGCCGGGACGTCCCAACAGTCATGACCCAGAACTGAATTTACCCGAAAGCTGTAAAGTTATTGGGGATACTAAACATTCGCTTAATTTTTATTTACTCCATTAATGAGAATGTGCATGTAGTGCTTGTTACCGTGACATTTTGTTATCCGTTGTATTGGAAGTGGAAATGCGTTTGATTGGCCTTAATGATCCTCTTATGCTCTGTGTTACAGGATGCAGTCAGAATTCACAGCGAGTCAGGTAAATGAATGTAGCACGCTTCCATAGCGGTTCCTTCCTATGTTTTACCCGTATTGTATGCTCTGGGGCTGTGAGGAGCTAAATACAATTTGGCCATAATTATACCTGCATTGTCCGCATGAAGAAAAAATGCAGACATTTGACTGTTTGCTAAATGCTTCTATAGTACTGGATGGTCTATATCTGAATGCTTGTATTCCTAGCAGACTTCATGATCAGTGCGCATCTGCATCCACTCTGGCCCTTATTCTGGTTCACTCGCAAAGGCAAATTCCTTCTCAAATGGACAAAACCATGTGCACTGCATGGGGGCAGATGTAACTTGTGCAGAGAATTAGAATTTGGTTCGTTTTTTTCAAAGTGAGATCTATATTGCAGTGTAAAAATAAAGCAGTCTTTTATATCTGCCCCACCTGCAGTGCACAGGGTATTGTCCATTTGAGAAGGAATTTGCCTTTGCAAGTGAACCAGAATAATGGCCAGAGTGGATGCAGATGCGCACTGATCATGAAGTCTGCTAGAAATGGGCTTGTATCTCCCGTTTCCATTACCACAAATCTGCTGAGCTTGGCCTGTGTGTGAGCACCCTCTTATGCCACTTCAGCTATAAGTGTAGATGTCACCTAGTTGTCTGTGCTCAGCACTCGGAGCAAACTCTGTGCAAAAGCAAACCAGATCCCTCCGCGAAACTCCCTTGCAACTCCATTTTGCCTTTTTGTTATCTAACCTTTCTCCTATCTCCTTTTCAGGGAGTCCCAATAATATGAGTCCTACAGGATGGTCTCAGTCCAAAACTCCAGCTCCCACACACAGAGAGAAATCCGCTGCGTCCAGCAGCCAAGAGAAGAATAAAATAGTGAGTATCGCCATTCTTAGTGGTGTGTTCTGTCTATGGCCAATATGTGGAATGTTTTGGGCGCTACAGCTGATGAAACACTCTTAAGGTGCATACACATGGGCTATAATCACTGGCAACATGGTTGCTGAGCGACCATATTGCCAGCGATTGGAGTGTGCACCGGCGATATATCGCCGGGTGCGCGTTCCCTTTTTTAGCCCCTTATGATCGCGCTCCTGCGACCAGCTGATTCCCTCTGCGGCTCCCCGGCAGAAGTTCCCTTTCATCAGCGACCATCTCTGGTCGCTGATGAAAAGGAGACACTGAGCAATATATTGCTGAACACTATATCACCCCCGTGTGTACACAGCTTAAGACTGACAGAGGGGTTTGGGCAGGGTTGTGTTGGATAGGTGTGGCTATTGAGCATCAAAAACTGAGCTGGGAAATCACATTTGGGAGGGTATGGCCACAGTTTTGTGGGAAAGTAGGAGCGGGGTCTCTCAATATCACCAGAATATTACCTTTGTTTCACAGCGCTCCCGTGGGCAAAGAGATTCCAGTTACTACTGGGAAATTGAGGCCAGCGAGGTGATGCTTTCTACCAGAATAGGATCAGGATCGTTTGGGACCGTGTACAAAGGCAAATGGCATGGTAAGTATCAATGCAGCTTATGTTGATCTCTTTCCTACATCATAACGCGTACAACACATCTTCTATTCAGATTACATTGATAATATGTATTGTCTGTTAATATTCTCTAGTATATGTAAGAGTTACTCCAGTTCCCTGCTGTTCTGTGACATTGGCGTGAGTAATGAGGTCTGGCTTAGCCAATTTTAGTCATGCTAGATCCAGCCCGCTAGAATGCAGTTACAGCCAGCCAGGGAGGGTGTAAAAGGTTTAGTAATACAGCATATATATATATATTTTTTTTTTGTTCGTTAAAGAAAATACCACTGTTCACCAGAACCTAATTTTCTCATATTTGCACCATTTTCTTTTTTTGCGTATATCCCAATTCCATGCACTTATTCAGCTAAGGGCCCCATACACTAGTCCGACATGTCCATTTCCCCTGAGCTCCCCGGCAGAGCTCACTAGCGATTTGGCACTTGATGTGACATTTTTTTTACACTGAGTAAACCCCATGTAAGTTCCTGGGGAGCTGCGGGGGCAGTAGAGCAATAAAAAAAATGGTAGTGGTGGGGTCCGGGCTGCAGCATCATGGCAGGGTGGGCAGCCCAAAGTGCCCAGAATGTGCTGAGCATACATCGTTTACAGCTGTGGCGGAATTTGTAAAAATTCAAAAGATAGGCCAGCGAGGGTCCGACCTGATGCACACGGGACTGTGCATCGGGTCAAACGGGATGTCAAACACATTTGATTTGGGACGATTTTTCGTTTTGATCAGGCGAAATCTGCCCGAATCGGATAAGTGTATGGGCACCTTTTTTATGATGGAGTATGTGACGACAGGTTGCTAAATATTCTCCCTGAAAATGGTCTTTTAAAATTGATTAAATGTAATCTACAATCGCTTTAGTTTTGCATTGTAAAAGCTACTGTGAATTACAGGTGGTGTATCCACACGTGTCCTAACTCGTTCGCTAACCTCAACTGTTCATTGTACTAAACGTCATCTCGTAGCTCAAACACTTCACAGTACTTCATTCTAGCAGATGTTACCAGTAAATAGACTTTACTGCAGACCTGCCACCACGACAGCTGTGTGTACTCTCCATCCCACTGCTTGTTCTAAATACAAATATTCCTGGATTTCCTTCTGCGATTTTCAGCAGTGGGTTTATAGCATCAGAGGGGCATCAGTCTGCTGAACTATCTGCATTGGGAAAACTGAATGTAATGCGTGAATTGTATCCTAGATGATTTAAAGCAAATGGCTCTTCCTTCTGAGGCATTGCATGACTAAAAAGAGCAAGGAAGAGCTTTAGGTGTATAGGAAATAAAGTTCTTGTTTGTCCAAGACTGCATTCTCGGGTATGTTTAGTAAAATCACTATTTATACTGCAAAACACTGCTGACTGCAAATAGAAGTCAATACACCATCGACCCAACTTGCATGTACTGTCGGTAGAGAGGTATGAAACATGGAAATTTTAACTAAGATTCGGGTTTAAAAACATGCAGCCTTCTCGTACCAAAATACACCTGGTAAATGGATGCTATTGGACTTAGCCTTGAAAAGTGATAAAATGAAGAGTGATAAACCACCAGCCAATCAGCTCATACCTGTCATTTTTCAAACACAGCCTTTGACCTGGCAGTTAGGAGCTGGTGGTTTATCACTCTCCTTTTTACCACTTTTCAAGCTTAGTACATCTGGCCCCCTGTGAGCAGCCTGTTTACAGGAGCCTATGCACCTCACACTGATCTGTGCAGGATACTAGTAAAACACGTTGCTCACAGGCAGGACTGCACAACCTGTGCGTGTTCAGCCATGGTTGTGCACATCCGTTAAATATGACTAAACACGATCGCATACAACCTCCGAAATCGCGATTATGACAAACACAATTCTTCGTAAGTTTGTATGTTTCATATGGAAAAACTCACATATGCCAGCGATGCTGATCGGGCTTAAGCTCGGAGTAAACACCCGAGTAAGAGTTTTGGTAGGGCATATACAAGTCAGTATGGGGAGGAGGATAAAATGTGGTAAAATGAGGGGCTGACCAATCAGGGCTTTTCTTTCTGTCTGTCTTCTATTGGAGATGGGATGTTGTTTATAGCAACCAATCAGATCTATCTATTATCTTCTGAAGGTGCTATATAAATAAGATGTAGAATCTGATTGGTTGGTTGCTATGGGCAACATTCGATCTTCAATAGAACTCCCATCTTAGTAAATAAACCCCAATGAGTGTAAAGCAGGTGGAATAAGATTATGTAGTATTTTTTACTATCACCATAGACATGTATACACTGCTCCTTTTTTATGTGATCAGCATAAAGTTCCCCAAAAGGGAATAAAACATATGGGATTATCTGCAAGTTATGTAAAAATGATGCAGAAAACAGCAGCCCTATAGGTGACATTTGTTACTACAGAAAGGTCCACTGACCATTCTATTGTCTGCAAATTGGTCTCACACCACTAACCCAAACACAGCTCTATGTTGAGAGATGTAATATTCACTTCCATCTATTTATGTAGATACTAAAAGTGCCCATCCCAAACTGCTTATTTAGGTACAGAGAAATCAGCGGATCACGGTACCAATGTACTAAGTAGTGGGTAGACCACTGCATCAGGTGGATGTGGACGCCCAGTCTGTGCATCCCTGAGGCTCTCCCTACTTCAGTAAACGGACAAATATCTGGTATATGCAGCAGAACACAAAGGTAGGGGGAGATGTACTAAGCCTTGCATAGAGCTGAAGTACCTGCCAATCAGATCTCAACTGTCATTTTTCAAACATCGTTTGTAACCGTGCAATCGGGAGCTGACTGGTCGATGCTTTATCTCTCTCCAAGGCTTAAGGTGGCCATATACAAGTGCAGTGATGGCTAACCTTGACGCTCCAGCTGTTGTTGAACTACATATCCCAGCATGCCCTGCATCAGTTTTAGCATGGCCAAATAGTAAAACTGTTGCATGCTGGGATGTGTAGTTCAACAACAGCTGGAGTGTCAAGGTTAGCCATCACTGTACTAGTGCTATTTGGGCCCTTTTCATCTGATTCCGATGTTTTGGGATGGGAAATCGGATGAAAAGTGTCAAATCGCATATGATTTGCCTCCGATTCCTACGCACATCAGATCGGTGCCTGATCTTACAAGGGCTGCACTAAAGATTTATCGGAACTGGCAGCCTTGCCTAGGTTCGCATACATATATTTTGTATATTTACATATACAATGTATTCAATGCAGTCCTGCTGCCCGGAAAGCTGCCAGGCTGCTCAAGGGAGATTGTATGCACCACCTTCGCTTGGAAAAGTCTCAGAAGTGCACGGGGCCTTTAGTAATCTCTCCCTGTGTTTGGCACAGTGATGGCCACTTATTTCTAGGATGAATGAGTTGTATATTCAGCCTTGCTGTGTGGTAACAAATAGCCCTACTATGCATTTGTTTCCTTATTTTATAGTGTAACCCTGATGGGAGAGCGCTTTCCTTCTCCCCTTTTTGTGGTGGTGATTTTTAGTATTTGGCAATCTGAGTGGGTATGGATCATTAGATCTACAAGAGAATGGTCAACGCCATTAGGTCGCCATGGGTCTAGGTAGACCCAAGCATTAGGTCGCCATGCTTCGGGCACACTATTTTATTCTCCCACCGCGTCCTAGTGGATGGTAGGGCATGAAATACTGCTTGTCGGCTCAAAAAAACAGTGAAAACCCTCATGTCGACCTAATGCTTGAGTCGACCTGGACCCGTGTCGACCTAGACCCATGATGACCCAAATGCTTGTCAACCTAATCCCATCTGAGTTTAGCTCCCCACCATTTCTAGTATATCAGGTGAGAGCTATGGCACTTTAGGTACTGTTGCTTTCAAATACATATTTCTCTTTGCTCAGATTATATCATTGCTACCCCTAGGCCTTTTGACCTCCTGGATAATATCTCCCTAAACTTGTAATTCATGTGTTCTCCATCCAGTAAGTCTGCAGTAATATTTCTGTGGGAACCCACAGAAGAGCAGAATGTTTTGGCTGATGACTGTAAATTTAGGTGTTGCCCTTGAAGTGGGAATTACATCATCTGTATTCTGCCTTGACAAGGAAATTTAGAACTTGCTGGCCATTACAGTTCACGTGTTAACCCTCGCCGTCCGCCAGCGCCAAATATAGTTATCTGTCATCAGCAATAATTTAGTTTTTGTATGGTAAAAGCTTTGTGTCTTGAAGTGGGAACTCTGGCTCTTTTTTATAAAAGGAAAGATCCGTTTCTTAACGGTAAGGCAAATGTGTCTTCTAGGCTTTCTGTGTGTACTTGTGCTCATAGGGAGGAAATGCTCCATACTGAGGTTTCAGATATTGTGTACCGCATGTATGTGTATAGGGTGGGTTAGAGACAACAAAACATTTACCTGCAAACAAATCTAAGCTAGAAGGGAGGGGCACATGCTGGAATAAATCTATTATTCTACAAATGCGCCGCTTGTTCTGATTGCCATTGAGGCATGTAAGTCTCCTTGATGCCAAGAAACGTGCAGAGGACCCCTTACCGCGGAGCCCCGCCCACAGCCACCTGATGACTGACAGGTTGCTATTGAGGCGCCTATGCCGGTCGCAGAAGACTTGCTTAGACCAGTGCACGGGATCACTCCCTGTGGCGATTTTTTATTTTAAGACATGAGTGTGCAAATCTTTTGTGGAGACTAACACGATGTGCATGACTGTGTTATTAAGGCCAATGGGGGTTATTCTGGTTCACTCGCAAAGGCACAATGGACAAAACCATATGCATTGCAGGTGGGGCTGATCATGCAGAGAGAGTAATTTGTTTGGGGTTTGTACATCAACTGATATCTATATTGCAGCTAAAAATAAAGCAGCTAGTATTTACCCTGCACAGAAAAAAAATAACAAAACCCAAATGTAACTCTCTCTGCACATGTTACATCAGCCCCACCTGCATTGCATATGGTTTTGTCCCTTAGAGAGTGAATTTGACTTTGCGAGTGAAGCAGAATAACCCCCAAAGTGTGGAGGGAAAGTGACGCCACTGCAGAGTGCTATCTGACTAATTAGCGGAAAGATTGTGATATTGAACAGAAACCTTTATATGAAATGAAAGTCACAGAACCACCGTGTGTTGGATTTGTTGCATGAATATAGCGTGTACTCTAGGGAGTCTGGTCGTGTGCTTTTAATGGTTGGATTTATTGGGTCACACGTGGGCCTGCGTATGCAACAAAGATGCAGCAAACTCTCATAAAGACGCTGCTTGTTCCCGTCCACTACGCGGTGGGGAAGGTGGTAACCACCAAATTGGCAACGTCTTACACGTTAATTCATGATGTGGTTGGCAGATGTCCGGCCACAATATGCCCTTCTGAAAGAAGCGATGTGTTCAGGGCAAAGACTTGTGACGTCAGCAAATGAGATTTGTGTTTTAGATCTGAACATGAAGGCAATAATCCGCCGCTCTGGTTTACTCTGTCATTTACATAAAGTGCACTGTTGTGACATTAAACTGCTTTCTTTATAAAGAGTTGTGTAAACTTCAGTCAGCCATGTGTTTTATCTTCCTCTACTGGCTGTGCGTCACTTCTCCGTTTCACATCTTGTCACGTCTACGATGCCCCATGTGAAACAGAGACGGTGGTTGGCACAGCTTAAAAGCTCAAACTAGTCCTGGTAATTAATGAAGATAGTTTATGTAAACACACTGTAAGCTCTTATCAAGCACTGATCTATGTTCCCACACAATTTGTTCTCCTCTCTTGCAGGAGATGTAGCTGTGAAAATCCTCAAAGTTACAGACCCGACCCCAGAACAGTTTCAAGCCTTTAGAAATGAAGTTGCTGTTCTCAGGTTGGTATTTTAAAATGCTGCGAATGTTGCATTACGCCAGCGCCACTGATTGCAGAATCGTTTTGCATTTAATATGAGATTCCTGTTCTCTCAGAAGAGATAGACAGCCTTATCTATCTATCTATCTATCTATCTATCTATCTATCTATCTATCTATCTATCTATCTATCTATCTATGGGCCAGATGCACTTCTGCTTCAAAAGTGATAAATTATAGTTTAATTAAACGTCCTGCTTCAAAAGTGATAAAATGGAGTTTGATTAAACGTCCAGCCAATCAGCTCCTACCTGCCATGTCACCGGCTGTGTTTGAAAAATCAGGCAGGTGCTGATTGGCTGCATCTGGCCCCACAACACTCTTCATAGTGTGGCACGCCAATAATGGACACGTTTTGGCTCCAGGAACTTCACCAGGGGGCGCGTCTTGTATTTCCTATACAAATGTATTTGTTTATAAAGCAAACGTGAACCACCCTATGTATGAGAGATTCTAAAGGCCTGATTCAGACCTGCTCACGAAGCTATGTTTATTTGCAGGTAAATGTCGAATGCACCCCCCCCCCCCCCCCCCCCCCATCGCGAATCCCCCAAACTAAGTGCTGAGTGTATGTCTACGCTTACACATCCGCTCGCATGTGGCTAGGGTTGCCACCTCAGTAATCTTGGATCCCTGGAGACTTTTCCTTCACCCTCATTTATGCGCGCTCCCGGAGATGGGGGCGTGGCCCAATAAAAGGGGCATGGCCTATTCTATACAGTGGGCGTGGCCCCTGTAATAGCTAAAACCACCAATTTTTGCCCATTACATTATATGTGTGTGTGTGTGTGTGTGTGTGTGTGTGTGTGTATATATATATACATATACACACACACACAATAAACGTGCTGGCTGTTAATGAATTTACCTAAGGTTGGCTGGCTGGGCTGGTAGCCACAGTCGACACCAGCGGTGGGCGGATTGCGGCGGGCCTACAGACAGGCAGTCGTGGTGGGCGGCAGAGAGCATGGAGGCTTTTTCAAACACCCGAATTCCGGGAGAATCTGGGAAACTGAAAAAGCCTCCTTGAGGGTTGCCACCGGATCCGGGAGATTCCCAGAAATCCGGGAGAGGTGGCAACCCTACATGTGGCCACACAGTGGAGAAATCACTTGATGGCCACTCACCATTTAATTGCTTTTTCATCCCTTCGTAGATTAAAGAAAGTCTATGCAATAATCCTGGATGGCCGAGAGGGGGTCGCCATCAAGCAGGCTTGGACAGAACTGTGTTCTGATGGGCCCACCCAGCGTTTCTGTGGGCGCGGCCACTGTTTTTGTGGGCATGGCCATGAAACGCTGGGCGGATCCCAGCGACCTCCCCTCGGTAAGCGAACAAAACTCTCCAGAAGGCATTCGCTCTGGGTGCTTGCATATGCGCAAACCCCCACTTTCGGATGGTGTAGCGAATTTAGACCTTAGCTATCAGGTCTGAATCGCCCCTGAAGTTCACCCTTACTGCTTCCATAGCACTGAAGAAGGAATTTTTAGAAAAAGGTTGCTAATCCAGTGCAGGTTGTCATTGTACATCGCGAAGAGCGACCACCCTTATATGATTACCAACAAGGTGACACCGGCAGTGATCTCTGATGCAGCCCATACTGTCCATCAGTCTGGAGACAGTCCCACATTCTGCTTGAGTCGGTTACTTGGAAAACATTTGGAGATCCATTACTGATCTTCCCATGAGTGGAATTACCAGAAAAATCACCCAAACAGACAGACATTATGGGGGATATTTACTAAGCAAAATACGGTAGGAATTGGATTATTCGTATTAGTCGTGCTCGGGCACGCATTCGTATTTTTGTAGTTTACTAATGTGAAATAATGTTAGTATTCTGTATTATTTACGACCGTAACAACCGGTCGTATTCATATTTTTACGAAAATACTATAATATACCATCGAAAGAATATGCCTTGAATTCTACATTACTGGAATGTAATTTTGACATTTACTATCGAGTCATATTTCAAAATACGAACGTATACTAGGCGTATTCTAGTACAAGTTGGTAAAAAAATACTGTAAAAAAAACAAACCCCTTAATTTGCAGGTGTATTTCACAAAATCAGACTTTTAACAGGTGTATTTCACAAAATCAGACTTTTAACATGTGTATACTAGGCGTATTCTAGTACAAGTCGTCAAAAAATACGCCAAAAAATACGACTCCATACAACATAGAAAAATGCGAATCTCACAAATACGACACCTTTGTAAATTATGCTCCGGAATACGAATAGGTCAATGAAATACTCCACCGATAGCTGTAATAGATAACGGTTATACAGATATGACTAAAGCTGTGTACACATGCTTAGATTTTTTCCCTGATTTCGATTCGATGTTGCTTATAGAAGCAAAATCGAATCCACATCGAATGGTTTTTAGGACACTTTCGATCTGCATTCGATTCGATGCGCGCTCCCGTTTTCTCAAAATCGAATAGAAAAATCTACTGTGCAGCCAAGGAAATCTCAAATTGTATCCAGTAAATCGAATGAGTACATTCTGCCTACATTTCGGAATCGAATGCAAAAGTACAGATCTAATGCCAAATCGAATGGGATGATCCAATGCCAGATCTAATAGAAAATCGAATCTAGCATCAAATCTAAAGCAAATATAAGTGTGTGTACAGGGCTTAAGACCTAGTTGAATTCTTAGTAAATTTTGCCGTATACCTGTAGTGACTTGAAAAATTACAAAAGTGACAAACCATCTAAACCCAATAGGACTGATTCAGAGATGGACGTTGCGAGCTGCCGATGTGTATGCAGCGAATATGCGAACGCTGCAGCCGCCTGAAAATAGGACACCCACCAATGACCTCACAGATCTCGGCTTGTGCATATGATGCATATTGTGCTCATGCAGCATGATCAGCATATTAGTGTAGCTCTCAGTAGCCTTGCCATCATACTGCATATGTAAACCACTGCTTCACACCTGTGCACAGTTGCCCCCCCCTCCATTTTATGCCCAAAAATGGTTCCTGCCTGGCAACTCCTTTGCAAATGAATCCTCTTTGATATTGTAAGAATCATGCCCCATTCACACGGAGTGATTCGGGGTCACTTTCATTTAGGTTTTTACTATCTAACAATCTTATTCCATTTGGAAACCTTACAAGGTGTAATCGAATAGCCAATCATACAATGTTTGCTTTGTTGCTCCCTTGCAGGAAAACGCGGCATGTGAACATTTTGCTGTTCATGGGCTACATGACGAAAGACAATCTGGCTATCGTCACGCAGTGGTGTGAGGGCAGCAGCCTCTACAAACATCTGCACGTACAGGAGACCAAATTCCAGATGTTCCAGCTGATAGACATTGCCAGGCAGACGGCACAGGGAATGGAGTAAGTGTTGGCCTGACTTCTCATCCAGATATCTGGGAAATACCATTTGTTTGTCAGCCCATCGAGTCTACACACTGGGTATTTGGACCTAGGGATAGCCCAGTGATGATACAGAATATCCAGCTGCAATTGAGTTCATATAAAATTGGATTCTCTGCCCACAGTGATGTGACGTGTGAGGGCAGGCCTGGCCAACCTTTGGCTCTCCATCTGTTGTGAAACTACACATCCCAGCATGCCCAGCCACAGTTTTGCTACTAGCGAATTGTAAAACTGGCATGCTGTGATGTGTAGTTTCACAAAAGCTGGAGGCCACCAATATGTGAATTCCCTGGGTAGAATCTAAAACTGGGTTATATATGTACCCAGTGAGGTTGTGCGTAATGGGACCTGGCCGGGAAGACGGCATTGCTAAATGTATACACATTTGCCGATACCGGACACCAGTGGGAAGGGGAGCATAACTATGTCGTCCATTGCTGATGACGTGCAGGAGCCTGCATAGTTAGCGACATTGTGCGTACACACTAGATGCAATTCCCAAAAATTGTAATTCTGATTGGTCATTATCGTGCATGTCGTCTAGTGTGTGTGCACATCTTTTTAGAAATCCCCTCTAGCCATGTTCATTCTGTGTTCCGTGCAATGGGGGCAGATTTAAGTCTGGAGAAGTGAAGGTGATCATGTACCAGCCAATCAGCTCCTAACCTTTAAGTTACAGGCTGGGTTTGACATTTCCTTAATAGCAAAACTATGGAAAAGCATGATGGGACTTGTAGTTTTTGGCCATTTTTTTTTTGGTTCAGTGAAGTGCTCTCATCCTTATAGCATAGTCACCGCAAGTCTTACGCTTTCTAATGGCAAGAACAGTTCAGTTCATTTTGAGAAATATTGCAACCATCGAACTTTTCCATTGAAACATCATCTTGCAGGTCTGAATTTTTCCAGTCTTGTATTTTATTAGCATTTGAGATCCCAGGTATTCCCAGTTCTCTGTACATGTCTTGATCTATTTGCTTGATGGCTCTTGTGTGCTGCCAAGCAGGATATTTGCAGATTTCTGAGGTAAATGTCAGCCTTACTTACAGCGAGGCAGCAAGTTGGGGACTCTTCCTCTCTAGTGTCCGTACAGCACACAACATTTGTAGACACACACTGCAATCTATGCAATAACTGCAGAACAACCCTTAACCAGTATGCGGAGGTCTAGCCAAGTAATTCCTTTGTTTGTGTTCGTTTGGTTTTTTGGCTTTGATGTTTAACAGCTCTTTGTTCCCTCGCAGCTATTTGCATGCAAAGAACATCATACACAGAGACATGAAGTCAAACAGTATCCTTTTCTGGGTCGTTGTAGAGCAAATATCATCTCATCTGGGTAGTTATGAATGGAGACCTAATGTACTTTTTTGCGGTGGATGATAGGTCAACAGTCAAAAGGTCGACTTGCGAATGGTCAATATTTTTTTTTTCCATAGAGCAGAGCCCTCGTCTGAAGCATATCCCATCGACGACATCTCCTCTCTTGGCCGAGCGCATCAAGTTAGACTCCTAAGGAATCTCGAAAGTGTCTAGATCAGGGGTGGGCAATAAGCGACCCTCCAGCTGTAGATGAAACTACACATCCCAGCATGCATTGCCTTCGTTTTGCTATTTGGCTATGCTGGAACTGGTGCAAGGCATGCAGGGATGTGTAGTTCATCAACAGTTGGAGGGACGCTTATTTCCCACCCTTGGTCCAAATCCGGCCCGACAGTCCTCGTCATGTGGTCTGAGCAGCCGCAGCCAGCCTTCACCTTTTATTCTCTTTTTTGAGAGGTTTTTTTTGCACTGCCGGCGGCCATGTTCCTGTTGTCTTTTAAGATGTCTGCGGCCACAGGAACATGGCCGCCGGCCTCCACGGCTACGTGGAGGAGGGCCCGGCAACCTGTTCCCTCTTATCGAGGCAGTGGCAGACGCTGGGTGGGGACGTCATGACGATGACGCCTCCCACCCACGCGTCTGCAGAGAGGAAGGAAGGCAGGCTGAGTCGGGGGGGCGCAGCAGGACAGGCCGCGGTGCAGAGAATGGAATTGAAATTACTGGAGCCGCAGCAGCAGTAAAGGAGCCCGAGGGATAAAATACAGTAAGTTACATAAAAAAACAATATATCTGGTGGTGGTGTCATGGCATTACTTTTATATTGTACAGGGGGAACAGCCTGTGGTGTCATTATTATTGTACAGGGGGAGCAGCCTGTGGTGTCATGGCATTATGCCATGACACCACAGGCTGCTCCCCCTGTACAATAATAATGCCATGACACCACAGGCTGCTCCCCCTGTATAATATAAAAGTAATGACATGACACCACAGGCTGCTCCCTCTGTATAATAATAATTTAATGACACCACAGGCTGCTCCCCCTGTATAATAATTTGTGTCATGGCATTACTATTGTTATATTATACAGCGGGAGCAGCCTGTGCTGTCATTGCATTATTATTATACAGCGGGAGTAGCCTGTGGTGTCATTGCATTATTATTATACAGCGGGAGCAGCCTGTGGTGTCATTGCATTATTATTATACAGCGGGAGCAGCCTGTGGTGTCATTGCATTATTATTATACAGCGGGAACAGCCTGTGGTGTCATTGCATTATTATAATTATACAGCGGCCCTTTGAGGGTGACCAAACTGCTGATGCGGCCCCCGATGAATTTGAGTTGGACACCCCTGGTCTAGATCGACAGTAACGAAAAATATATGCAAGTGTTAGATCAACGGGAATGTAATAGACAATCACAAGGTCCACACAAGTTTTTCATGTTTTCTTGCTTTAGACCAACTTGGTTCATACTTTTACTGTCCAAGTGGGCATAGAGCTGGATTATAACAGTGTGTAGTGGCAGGGGACATTGTATGTTTGGGTCTATGACCTACAGTATGTCACAAAAACCTACATAACCAAATAGAGGGGAGAGTGCTCTCACTGCGGTTTGATGCTTAAAGCTCTCATTTCTTGTAGACTACAGTCAGTGCCGTCACAGAGCTGTATGGTACCCTGTGCTGGTCACGCCCACCAAGTTCATGATGTCACGCTGAGGGGGGTGGAGCAACCAGCTGCTGTAAAGAACTGCATCCTCAGTACAAGTTACAGGGTGTGCTTCCAGGGACCCTGTTTGCCAGATGTGGGGGCTGCAAGGCTACACTTTGCATCTCTGCATTCCCTAGCGCCGATGACATCTTCTATTAGGGGACCGTAGGTGCGACTGCATCCCTTGCACACCCCCTAGTACGGCTTGAGTCTAGTTGCCAGACAGGAACTCTTAATTCAGAGCTGGACAAATATTTCGAAGATGTAGGAGCTAGGCTAGCGGATAACGAAGATCACACGCTTTATGTAATAAAGGGATCGGTCTTCTCTATACTGCCCACAGCAACATTATTCTATGAGGGGTGTCCATAAAAATGAAGACGAATAACTTGGATGAGATGTTTGGCTATGAAGGTGTAGGTCTGATTATAGTACATCCCATTTGTGACCTTTGCAGAGGGGTCTGTTTTGGCGGGTACATCCTATACTGTGATACAGATATATTTCTGCACGAAGGGTTAACAGTGAAAATTGGGGATTTTGGCTTGGCCACAGTGAAGTCCCGATGGAGCGGTTCTCAACAAGTGGAGCAGCCAACTGGATCAATCCTTTGGATGGTAAGTTCATGCGAAGTTCATCTTTCCTTGACTGACATTTAGTGAACCACTTTTTAGTTATATTGTTGATCTCTAAACCTTTTGCTTGTTTACTGACCATCGGCCACAGGACGCTCCTGGTCTAAAGTTCACAATCACCTTGTCCGTGTGTTCTGTAACTTGCCAAACAATGTTTATTCAACAAAAGTAGCCACGCAGTATAATCTCCGGTGTCCAATCAGGTGGCTCATTATATGCTGTTACTTTGCCCCACAAACCAGGTTCTTTTATATTCTCACAAAAACAGATCTGGTGCCCAGCATAAACACCAAAGCAAAGTGTGCACAAATAAAAGCTAAATCTGAGGATTCATTTATTTACAGTTTCTTATATAGCGCAGCATATTCCGTTGCGCTTTACAATTGGAAACAACAGTGATTATACAAACTGGGTAGATACAAACCGACATGGAGGTAGAAGGGCCCTGCTCGCAAGCTTACAATCTATAGGGATAATATGAGGGCTATATAAGGATAGGATTCCATAGCATGGCAGTCCCACCAGATTACAGGACAGTCCTGATGGAATGCAATTAGATATGAAAGCTATTGGAGGTTATGTGGGGGTTCTGGAAAATGATAGGCTTGCCTGAAGAGGTGAGTTTTCAGGGAACGGTTGAAAATTTGGAGGCTGGAGGAGAGTCTTAATGTACATGGAAGGGAGTTCCAGAGGGTGTGTGCTGCCCGAAATGGGAGCAGGTAATGAGTGTAGATATGAGAAACAGATCTTGTGCAGAGCGGAGAGGCCTGGTGGGGACATATTTTGAGATAAGAGAAGAGATGTATGTAGACAGAGTAATGGCCTTGTATGTGAGTAGAAGTATTTCATATTGAATACAGGATAGACCTATGAGGATACTAGTGAACAACAATAGCTGTTTCCTTAGGGAAAGGAAGACCATTAAGTAGGCTGAGGACAGATTGATGCTTATCCTGTGATACTTAGGCGGTAATTAGGGCCTGCCCGCTAGGCTACGTATGTTCTTTGCCTAGTGAGCAGGTAAACCGCCAAATGCACATCCAACCCACCACCCGAATCCGCGCAACGATGCGAGGGGACGTTTACATTTACACATCCGCACAGAAGAGAAATCATTTGTGGGTTACGCCCAATCGAATGATTTCTCCTCTGTTGGTAAAGCAAAGTAAGCCTGTACTTACTCTTCTGATGGATGCTTTACGCTGAATTTGGGGTGGGCGCTTACGTCCTATGATTCATCCGCTCAACTCAAAGCAGACATCGATACACCTTCGTTCGTAGGGGTACGCCCAGCGTTTCTATGGGCGATGCCACCAGTTTCATGGTTACACCCATGAAAGGCTGGGCGGACCCCAGCAACCACCCCTGGTGTATTTAGCCTTACAGACCTCAGATAATGCAGGTCAGCCAGCATACCCTCTGACTAATCGGAGCATTCTGGCATCACTATACCTTTGTTCATCCATGTTCCAGTAAGACGTCCCCTGTGCATTATTAGAGGATCCCTCCCAGGATCCCTTGTGTTGCACGGTTAGTGAGCATAGGTGCATCATACTCCTGGCACGCAGCATATTCCGCAAATGACATTTCCAGGCCTATTGGGAAACGATGCAGTAATTGTCCTCAGCCTGCATCGCTGGACTGCTGTTACATCTGTACCGGGAATTTCCCTCTGTTCCTGGTTACAGGTGCTCACGTCTGGCCTCTCTAGAACAATGTGTTCTTTTGTACTTTTTTTAAGTAAAAGAACAAAGTGACTTGCTCATCGACATTATCTGCGCGTTTATAAATATATAAAGGAAAAAGAACAGCATTGCAGATAAACTAGCAACAGCTGTGCTGTCCTAACGTACTTGTCTGTATTTGTGCCCCAAAATTATGGTGGGGAACGTGAAAAACACAAGAAGCCAAGTCCACACGTAGATGATTCACCATAGAAGACATGGTAGTAAATATACACAATCTGACTAACCGTATTTTTGTTATGGTTAAAGAAGTGTTTTATATACTCGTGTCATTTACACAGCAGCTTGCATTCTTAGTGCATGCCACCACACCCCAGCATTAAATGGTATCCTCATAAGTACGATATCTAGGCAGCTATCGCTGCAGTCCATCCAGTGAAGATGGCCAGTTATTTGAGCAACTTTGCCGAGCCTTGGTCTTTGATGTCCGAGAGATAGGTCAGTCCAGCTCTTGGATTTTTCGGTGCAACAATTTCAAGTATGTTCCGTGACTATGCAACAATAGGGAAGTTACCCAACATGCTACACTGCAGTGGTGGACTATAAACTCCGGTCTGTCATGGATAGCGGTGTCGGGCATACATTGTCATATCCAACTGGCATGTGACATTTGCACTGTTCGAACGTTGATGACCCCAGCATTAAATGTTCTAGTTATCTGTAGTAATTTCTCCTTTATTCTATGGGTTACAGGAACGGTTTGTCCCCAATTGGATCCCATTGCTGACCCCATGATACAAGGCTCTCTTCCTGGGTTAGTCATACCTTCCAACACGTTCCAGGAGGGACACAATGCTCTGTTTCTGGACTTCCCTCTTCATTTTGTGATCGCCATCACCTGTTTTAAACAGGTTAATGGTTAAGAAAGGTGTTTCAACACAAGTGACGGCAATCTAAAATTAAGAGGAAAGTCCGGGAATCGAGCATTGTGTCCCTCCTGGAGAGGGTCATGTTGGGAGCTATGGGATAGTGAAAACCGCCACTGAGTACTAGAGGACTGGAAAAATGTACCCTGATCCAACAATTTGAGATTCCACCTGTTTGGACCCCACATGCCAACAAGGGACACAGGGCTGTTGACTTTTTGTTATGCTGTGTGGTGTGTTCCGCTAGCATACTGTACACTAGAATCCCTCCTACTGTACATCTGTGGACATAACCTAACCATCCTTGTGGAGCCTTTGCATCTGTTCATGTTCTGCATTCACTCACACACTGGAGAAGGCTTTCAGGTGTGACCATATTCCACCATCGCACAGGTCCGTAGCCACCAGAATATGTCTGGAAGAGCAGTCCTCTGAGTTTGGCCCCATTCCTTGCTTTATTTGAACCCAATAGAACATATGTAGGACTAGTTTCAACATGCCGTCAATGAAAGGGTTCCAACACTGAGGGGTATTAGGGAATTGTGGAACATTATTAAGAAGTACATGCCCTTCACAGTACTTCAGAGAGCTTGTGGCGCCCACACACAGATTACCTGAGTAATACACAATCATTGCACTTAAGTGCTGTCACACACATGCACCTGGAACATGGTTTAAGTAGTAAAATGTATACCTAGACATTGTTCAAACCGAGTCCCTGTGTTTTATCTACATGCTCAGGGTGCTTCTCTGTTTTGTCTCTGTAGGCTCCGGAAGTGATCCGATTGCAAGATAATAACCCATTTAGTTTCCGGTCGGACGTTTACTCGTACGGAATTGTTCTGTATGAGCTGATGACCGGGGAATTGCCATACTCTCACATAAAGGACAGAGACCAGGTAAGTGCAGCTATAGCTTTTTGGCAAAGCATCTGAAATCTAGCATCCGGTAGCTACTTACATATTACATTAAACAATGATTTACTATGGAATGGCTGTGTTCTAGATCAGTAGCATTTCCCACAATAATGCAGAGTAGGCGGAACGTGGATGCTGATTGCACACCATTATGGGGCACGGAATGGGCATGTGAAAGTTAGTAGTTACACGCCGCTACATTAGAACCCAGTGGTTGACCACCAAGAGGAAATCTGCAAATGTGCAGGGAAGCCAGGTAGTAGGGCAGGTCGCATTGGGATACAGCTGTGTCGGGGAAAACCCATATGGTGGCAGATCCATGCAACCATACCACATTGACAAGGGTGCCAATGTGGTAGGGTTGCATCCACGTTTGGCAAGAGGTGTCAAACGGCATGCAGTGGGGGAAGAGATGGTGCAGTGAGAAAAGATGATGGTCATTAAGCTGTATGTTATGTTTTAAGGTCTTTCATAAACTTTTGTCAAATGTGGTTTGACTGGATGGGAAAAGCAGAGTCATGTATTGTTGAATATTACCCCCTAAAAGAAGACCTGCCCCTGGCTCCACGCCGTACTTCCGTCTCTGGTTTCCATTGCAGAGCTACTGATACTAAGCAGTTGAGTAGCAGAACACCTATCTACATGACATACTCCTATTATATAATGTGATTTATCACATCTGTGAACAGAACAACCAGTGACGCAACTTTATAGCTGTAGAATGGTTTTTGTTTTACTACAGTGTTTAGAACTTCTATTCTTTGGACTATATACCCCAAAATACATTCAGTCACCCTCTACTGTGCTGTGAGTGTGTCCTTTGGAGAGTTTCAGCCTGCACCATTGCCCACTGTTGTGTAGATAAATCTCATGATCAGCACGTACCAGTCTAAGTGGTGCCTACAAAATACATATTTCCCCTCCTTAATAAACTAGATGTAACTCAGGGGTAGATGTATGAAGCAGCGATAAGGGAGGAGAAGTGATAAAGTGCCTGGTACTGTATCACCGGCCAATCAGCTCCTGACTGTTGAGATAGAGGCCGGGTTTAAAAAGGGACAGTCAGGAGCTGATTGGCCGGTGATAAAGTAACGGTCACTTTATCACTTCTCCTCCCTTATCACTGCTTCGTAGTTACATCTACACTTTAGTATCTATGTTATATTGTACCCTTCACCCCTGATTTAATATAAAACTATTTGAGGGACTAAGGTTGTGCTTCAGTGCCAAGCCAGCTGTAAGAGGGCATTTGTTACCATTGGTATGGCTACAGAGCTTTCTTTCGCACCTTGAGGTGAGCCCCAATTGGCTACTTTATATGGGTATTACATATATGTGGGGTACTGTAATGGGAATGTGCCAGAAGCAGTTTGGTCCTTCCTTTGTAAATTTGTATAGAAAACCGAGCGGTTTTCTGGGCGCACCCACCGTTTTTGTGGGCACGTCCCCACGACACAACCCCCTGCCCGCCCCCAAATGCCTCGACGAGTGTTATACTCACCGAAGGCGTTCACATGTGTATTTTCGCTGATAGGCATGCGCAGACCTGCAACATCAGACCCCCTGACAGAACTTGGATTTTACCGAGTAGACCTGAATCACCCCATGGTTCTTGCAATAAATGCTATTACAATGTTCTTGCTAGTGTCTAGTCTTTGACTGTTTTACTACAACTTGTTAGTTCCCCACTTCCGTCGTATGTATTTGCCAGAATTTGAAAGTTATAATGTCTGTATTGTATGGTGGTCACTGGAATGCTCCGTGTACTGTATAGAGGTTACTAAAACAGCCTCTGTTGTGGTTGATGCTGGGAAGTGTATCTGATCATAGATCTTTGAAATAGAAGATGTACAGATATTTAGATGGCTATATAAACCAGGCACCCATTGGACAAGACCAGCATGCACATTTTCTGTTGCTGGTAGGAATTATGCTGCCACTTCCATGTGTTTTTTTGTATTGATACATAACCAACGCAGGTTGTCAAACACTACAATCTGCACTTTGTCCCTGTCAATGTTTTTTTTTAATTATTATTATGTTTTCCGTCTTGCTTAGATCATATTTCTGGTTGGCCGAGAGTGCCTAGTGCCTGATCTTAGCAAGTTATACAAGAATTGTCCCAAAGCAATGAAGAGGATTGTAGCAGACTGCATCCAGAAAGTGAAGGACGAAAGGCCGCTTTTTCCTCAAGTGAGCAACTTTTCCTATTCACAACAGTCCAGGACATATGTACATGTGATTATAAAGTCAAACCTAATGGCCCGTAGAACTCTCATTGTAAACATGAATTGTACATTTATTTATTTTTTGTGCTTAATTTTCTAAAACACTGTGTACAACAATCCACCTCCCCACTCATCACGTCTGAGGAAACACACAAAGCTATTACTGCGCCTTGCAGCTGAATAGTGAGGAGTGCAGTGCTGCCCCCTACAGGAGACAATATTGTACTGTAGCTTTAACCTAATTATTGCAGAATATCAAGATGCTGCATAGTTCTAGCGAGGCTGAAAAAAGGCAGTAGCTCCATTCTTGTACAAATCCTAGACTAGTTTATCCGTATAAAGGTAAATTAAAACCCATGGAAGCGTATCCAGACCTAGTACATCCCCACAAGGTTAATTTTATTTTTAGGTAACCCAATTTCTCCACTATAGGTGTTATTATGGAATGCCTACCCCTACCCCTGTTTGATGCTGCACTGTAATGCACAAAAAATTCCTAGTGTGCACAAGCATACATGGCCAATAAAGTTGATTCTATTCTATTACCTCACAGTGGATTCCATAGTCCACCCCATGGGTCCTCAAACTGCGGCCCTCCAGATGTTGTGAAACTACAATTACCAGCATGCCTTGCCACAGTTTTAACACTGCGTTATAGGAAACCTGTGGCAAGGCATGCTGGGATTTGTAGTTTCACCACATCTGGAGGGCCGCAGTTTGAGGACCCATGGTCCACCTCTTCACACATTGGTGGTGTAGAATTAATTTGTAGTCCTTTATTGGATGACGAACACTGTGCCCTGTATTTGCCATGTGTTCTAACAAGACATCTACTCGTTAGCAAACTGACACTTAAGTTGCATACGCACTGGGTGTTTTTGCCCATTATATATGCACAGCAATGATAGGGAAAATCGCTCAGTACTTACACACTGAGAGATTTTTGCCCGTCTAGTGACTTTCCATAGCAGGACGCGATAGAACGCCATCCACCCCATTGCTCCTCTGCTTGTTAAAACAACACTAAAGTTCTGCGCATCTAAAACAAAGATTTGGAAGCCATTTTCAGAGTAGATTTAGGCCCAGATGTAATGACGCCTGAGATGACTGAAGGCTTTTTTATTTTTAGGTCCCCATTGCACACTAGTATGATTCATAAGCATATTTTATTTATTTTTTTAACTTTTTTGTGCGGTTTATTTTCTAGATCCTCTCCTCCATTGAGCTGTTACAACACTCTCTTCCAAAAATCAACCGAAGTGCTTCCGAACCCTCACTGCACCGAGCCGCCCACACAGAAGACATTAACTCGTGTACGTTGACGTCCACGCGTTTGCCCGTGTTTTGAAGTGACTGTTACACGCCCATCTTCCTTGCTTTTGGTCTCCCGAAGAAAACATTTGTGTATAAGCTGAAAGAGTTTTCTCGCTCACACTTCGATATTCTTTTTCCTAAGAAAATGCTGCTATGATTGCATTTCTGAGACCATCATTACTGTATCTATGGAGAATTAAATGGAGAGGACTAAAACAAATTTCCTGTTTGAAGACACTGCACCTCTTGAGCCCAAGAACTGCCCACATCCGCCCCTTTGTTTTTGTTACAATACATTTACGTGTTACATGGGTGCCAATGGGTCATTAATGAGCCTGGAACTGTCCAGCATAAAGACTTTAGTTTTTCAGGCTGGAAAGATGAACGAGGAAAAAAAAATAAAAAAATGTCTTCTGCCGATGGAGTGTTCATGCTATCAAATGGAAGGAGATTCTATTTTGCACAATTATGGTCATAGAAGGAGAGTGAATCGTTTGATGGAACTTTCTTTTGAGCGGATTGCGACTTCCCTGACGGCACACTCAGCTTCACTCTGGTACTCTAGTAATGTAGTGATTGCTCTGCACCAGAACAGCTTTACACTCTGGAGGCGTGCCCGCAGAGCATTACCTATGTGCATATATACACAGTCTGTGTGTTTTTGTAGGCACACAAAGAAATCTGCACTAGGAAGGGGAATCTGTGTGTACAGTCTTATTTTTGATTTGGGTTTAATTTTGTTTGTTATCCTATTGCATTTATTGTAAACTACAGCTGTCCTGATTACCCCGTTTTAATAAATTAAGTGTTTCACATTTTAACGGTTTGGTGTTTCCGTGCTCTGTGTAGCTTCATTATATTCTGTAGTAACATGTAGAGCATGTTTTATACCGTGGAATATGAACACAATAGTCAACAAAAGCTGTGTGGCAGGCAGATATGGGAATCAAGTAACCCAGACGTGGCCAAACTGTGGCCCTCCAGCTGTTGTGAGACTATCCCAGCATGCCTTACCATAGTTTTAGCATTCCGTAATAGTAAAACTGTGGCAAGGCATGATGAGACTCTTAGTCTTACAACAGCTGGAGGTCTATAGTTTGGCCATGTCTGACGTAAACCATACACTCCAGGCCTGCTTCAGTTGTACACTGAGAATGTGGGTAAATGTTGCAAATGCCAGGATTTTGCATAATCAGCCACTGGGGCCTTAGTGCCAAGCACAACTGCATCTATATAATAAGTTGAAGAGTCTGTGTGTGTGCGTGTGTGTGTGTGTGTGTGTGTGTGTGTGTGTGCGTGTCCGACGCATTGCGGACACACCGTGGCACTCAGAGACACCAAATTCAGCAACAAGATACCTCTGGACCCGGTGGTGTGCACCTCGAAGCCGTTTTGGGGAAATTTCACTTAGAAATTTAAAAAACACCAAGTTGTAATTTTCCTTCATTGATGTTCTGGGGAAAAGATCGATGATCTGGGAAACCGTTTGCGAAGGAACAACTCCACACCGATTTCATTGCTGTCATTGAGTATGAATTACACATTCTAACATTATGGTGAAGGCTTTAAACAATTAGGAAATAATTGAGGATATACATAGACCACACACATACACATTGTACACGCACACACACACAGTACACCACATACGCACACATAGCAAACAACACACACATTTATACGTAGAGCACCTCACACACTTACACATTGGACAGATACACACACACACACACACACACACAACACACCACATGCAGTACAATACAAATCCATACACACTACAACACACACCCAAAAACAGTACAACAAACGCACAGAACACACACACTTAAACATTGCCAGGATATGCAAAGCACACTACACACACATATATACGTAGCACACATCACAAACTTACACATTCGGCAGATACACACAACACAACACTCACAGTACAACACACACCCACATTCACTACAACACACACCCAAAAACAGTACAATACACAAAACACACACTTAAACATTGCACAGATACACACAGCACACTACACACACACACAGATTTATACATAGCACACCTTACGCACTTACACATAGGGCAGATACACACAACACACACACATAACATCCCTCTAACAGCACAACACACACCCACATTCACCACACACACCCAAAAAACAGTACGACACACACAAAACACACACTTAAACATTGCACAGATACACAAAGACACAACACACACATACTGTGTATACGTAGCACACCTCACACACTTACACATTGGACAGATACATACAATACAACACACACAACCACATACACTACAACACACACACACAAACAGTACAACACACACAAACACACAGAACACATAAAAAATAATTTGCCGTTTATTTAACCGTCTGTACCGGCAAATAAAAACTGTACCTAATGTACCGTTTCTACTTTGTTCCCCATATCCGTCTCTCCAGTCCTCCAGCCTGTCACTGCGCTCCCCGGCCAGTTGCACTGAGAAATCTTTGAACGGGCCAATGCACCCATTGATCAATACAAAGTGGGTACACTGCACTCACCCTGTTAGTCAGTTGGATATCAGGCACTGCTCTGCCTTAAGGGTTTCCCAGACTCTTTTGGTTCATAGATAATGTTTGGTCGATGGGCATGAGCGCTGCATGCATTTGTTTGAATGTTATGAGTGTAAGAAGTTGAAGAATAAGACTGAGATGAAGATTTGTCACGTTATAGTGAACAATTTACTCAATAAATCGTGAAAAAAATATGTGTACATAGAAGTACAATCAAGAAATGAAAGTAGGATTAAAAAATAAATTATGATTCAAACTGATAATTGTTTGGATGGCGGTGGGTTGCGAAACAAATCTATAGGTGGAGGGGGTATGGATATTGTGGGCATAATTGGTGTTTGGTACACCTACAGGGGGTACCCAGATGATGAGAAATTTTCACTACAGTGTCACCGTAGGGGGATTTCCAATTGGGGTTCAGGTGGTCTTTTAGGGACCCTTTACAATTCCGTTGGTCTCTTCTCCTGGAGCCTATGGTCTCCCTCAGTGATTGACTATCATTAAGGGAGATCGTAAGCTCAAGAAGAAGAGACCTACAGGATTGTAAAGGGTCCCTAAAAGACCACCTGGACCCCAATTGGGAATCCCCCTATGGTGACAATGTGACCATGACACTGTAGTGAAAATCCCATCAATTGAGGGCCCCATGTAGGTGTAACAAACACCAATTATGCCCACAATATCCATACCCCCACCTATAGATTTGTTTCACAACCCACCCCATCCAAACAATTATCAGTTTGAATCCGAACTTATTTTTTAATCCTACTTTCATTTCTTGATTGTACTTCTATGTACTGTACACTTACATTTTTTTCACGATTTATTGAGTAAATTGTACACTTTGTAACATGGCAATTCTTTTTCTCAGTCTTATTCTTCAACTTCTTACACTCAAACCTTATCAATGCACCCATTGATGATTGTGATGGCTGGATCAGTGGATTGGCTCGGCGGGTGTAGGGAAGAATTTGGCCCATTGCACCCATTCCCAGTGGGGCATTACAGTGGTGCGGGTAGCGTGCGTCGCGTCATGACATCATGTGGCCAGGCCCGTGGACCTGCTCCCACACTCAGGGGCTGCCTCACTGTTTGGTAGAGATGCCCGGTGCATGTGCTTTACAGATCCCCAGACCTCAGAGACTGCTGCAGGTTCGGTGAGGGGAGTGGCAGTGGCAGGGAGCAGTGAATTTTTAATTAATTATGGCGGTGTAAGTAACGCCCACCCCGGTCCCTTCGCACTCAGCGCCTGTAATTACACACCCTAGAAACTGTACAATTTGAAAGTATAGAAATGGAGGTGTGGCCACATCCCTTTCTGATTTTGTACCGATTTCTGACCCTCAGATGTTGGAGGATATGTCATACAGTAGGTGCTAAATCTCAGGAGTGGATGTGGAATTCATCAACACATACAAGTTATCAACTCAGGAGCGTTGTGTTTCAAACAACAACACCACACCTGATTTCATTGCAGTCATTGAGTATCAATGCAAACACATTCTAACATTATGGTGGAATCTATAACAAATTACAATCTTAGGTCTTTGGCACAGCATATTGTAAGATGACATTTTTCAGCAATTTTGGAAATAAAGAAACCCCAAGGGTTTCCCGGGCAACGCCGGGCGGGTCAGCTAGTGAAAAATAAGTCTATGGTTATTCAGAATGGCTGCTGCAACTGAGACACTATTCCTGTTTACAGGATCACGGTCGGTATCTGATACAATCCCTGAAATGGGATTACTTCCCGCAAAACGGTCACTCCCTGTCAATCACTTGCACATAAATCCTTACTGAGTATGATCTCAAAATACATTTGCTGCATGTGTGCAGTGCAGCGGTGACCCGACCAAAGGCTGAATGTTTGGAACTAATTTAAATAGGAACAATTATAAATTCTTGGCAAGGTTCTTATTAAGGTGATCTCCGTAGGCTGCTGCACACAGTCTATACCAGAGGTTCCCAAACTCTGCCACTACAGTCCAAGTTTTTAAGATATCCATGCATGAGCTCAGATGACTTAATTTTACCTCAGTTAATTTGACTTATCCATCTAGACTCAAGCATGGATATCCTTTTAAACCTGGACTGTAATGGATGATTTTAGGAATCTTTGTTCTAGACCAGTGATGGCTAACCTTGACACTCCTGTTGTTGTTGAACTACACATCCCAGCATGCCCTGCTACAGTTTTGCTAATTGGCCATGCCAAAATTGTAACAGGGCATGCTGGGATGTTAAGTTCAACCGCTGGAGTGTCAAGGTTAGCAGTCACTGTTCCTAGACCATCCTTTAAATCTATTTTAGCCAATTAAATGGCAGAAGGAATAGCACAAGATAATACGTCTTTTTTTTTTTTAATAGTACACTGACCTATATTTAATCTTTACTTAAGGCCCATACACACTGAGCGACTTTGAGCTGAAAGTCGCTCTAAACAGCATGTTTGGCCGGCTTTGAGCTGAAAGCCACTCAGTGTGTATGGCCCGGCAGTGAGCGCTGCTGCGCACTCCCGCATCATCGCCGGGAAAGCCATTTATCTGCTGGTTATACCAGCAGATGAGTGGCTTTGAGGACCGCTTTGCATAGCGCTGCACTATGCAAAGCCATCCACCCGCCACCCCGCTGTCTGTGCCGGGCAGGGGAAAAGCCGCTCAGTGTGTATACACTGAGCAGCTTTCCCCCCCAGCGATGAAAACGATCGAATACCACTCTTACTACCAGTGAGAACAACCCGGCATTTAAATGGTGGGGACTGTAGCGCCGGATCCCCATTCTCACTGCTAGGCAAATTACCGGGTGAAGCAGTTCTACCCGGTAATTTGCCTTTGAACACGTTTTTTTTTTTTTTTTTTTGCAGTGGGAACGGGTCAACCCGGGTCCCCATACCCAGGTAAAAAGCAGGGTTGGAGACCCAGGTTGACTCATTCACATTGGAAAAAAACTGTTAAAAGGGAAATTACCAGGTCTATGTGCTTGACCCGGGAATTTGCCTAGCAGTGAGAACGGGGTATTACAGCGCATCCCTCTATCTGCTGCTTCAATAAGTGCAAGATTCTATCACCATGGCTTGGTTTCCACTAAAATAAATACTTAGTGCTCCAATATATTGTCTAAAGTCTGCCTTAAATACTATTCTAGCTTCCAAAGTTCTCCTCAAACAATACCACTGATTAGAGTCCATTAGTTTGTGAGGAATACGAAGATCAGACATGAATTCCAAATACTCCAGAGGACGCATTAGCTAAAGTGGCCAATGGTGTGTGATCACTGCTACATCTAACGGCCTGTTCTGGGAATTTTCCGGGTTTGCCAGTGGAAATAGATTGCTCACTACCCGGGTTGGGGTTGAGTTCTAGAGTCGGGAACGTGGGGCTTTGTCTTGGGTCGTTTGCTCTGGCCAAAAAAAAAAAAGAGGATCTTTATGTCCAAGGGGGTAATACTTGCTTCTGATGAAACTCTACTGCACCAGATTGTCACAGTCTGCTCATACAAACAGTCAAATCCCACCGTCTTCAGGACTGTGAGCCTGATTCACATTTGTATGCAAACACTCTGTGCAATCTCACAATCATACTGTAGATTACCCTCTAAGCCACAGGTTTGGGAAGGGGAAATCATGGGCAGTAGTCACAAAAATGGTGGCCTGTCTGCACTACTAGAACAGAGCGCTGGCCTGGAAGCCTGACCAGTCCGGTTATCCTGCTAAGGGACACACAGACAGGCACTGTTCACACAAGTAATCCGATGTCTCCTGCGGCATCAGCATAATTTAGTAGTAGCCACTGCAACAGTGACATACTAGTGTACATCTGTGGATCAGCCTCTTAATTCCTCAATCGCCTTATTTTTCAAACTCCTTTCACTGTTTGTGGTTCTCCAACTGATAAGAGGATCAATAAAGACCCTTCTCTATCACACTTTCTTTTGAAAACCAATATACATACTGGTGAACTAGAGTTCAAAAATGATTCTTGATCTACGCCGCTAGATCTCGTCTTCTGATCATGTTGCTGAAAATCTTCCACAAAAAAAAATATATATATATATTCCTGGGGCTACTATTGTAAAAACTGCCAAACCCTTTCCCAAGGTGGTGTTCACCACCAACTAGTTCTCCATCCAACTTGGATTCTAAAGTCCCACATATGTGGACATTACGGTCTGGGTGCTTATGTCATTGTGCAACCTGCTACCTGAAACAGTCAATGATTTCAGTAACCTGACCTAGCCTGAGTGCCCAGGCTCATTTCCACATATGCTCGCCGCCTCAAACAATCTTTAAAAACATTTTAACCAGGGATGTCCAAAATGTGGCTCTCCAGCTGTTGTCAAACTACACATCCCAGCATGCCTTGCAATAGTTTTGGTATTCCCTAATAGCAAAACTGTGGCAAGGCATGATGGGACTTGTAGTTTCACAACAGCTGGAGGGCCATAGTTTGGACATGTCTGATTTTAACATTCTATCCACCGAGACCTCTATATCTGCAAGCCAAAAGTAAACCACCTGCCTAGATGTAGTTTTCAATTTACTATCTTTCTTTTGACACCTGCAGTTTGAAACCAAATTCTTATATGCGAGACACTTTCCAGAATCTTACACGATACAGCAAAACCTTAGCATCAGACACCATGTGCTGACCATCCATTGGGCACATCTGCTCCAGCACTTTTCCTGATTCCAGTGCAGTTGTATAAAGCAGCAGCAACGATTACATATAATGTAGCAGGAGATATTTGGTAGAAGTAAATGGCTCATGTACGTACGATTGATACTATTAAAATGCAGCATCAGATCTGTGACGGCCATAAGTAGAATGACGGAAATGCGCACAACTCTACACTGCCTGTAATTTTCCAGAGTTTGAAGGCAACAGAATGTCCCAGTCTGACTCTAACCCGGGAATTCACCACACACACACACACACACACAGTATGATCAGAAGGAGCTGACTGCTAAATGTTATACAAATAAATCTAGAGAAACCATGCTTGCTGGAAATGACTTGTGCTGCAACAGTCATGAATCTGGATTACATAGAATCCTGTAGGATGCAGCAGGGTTATATGCGAACTGAGGCCTATACAATACATGTTAGAACACCAAGGAGATTTGTTTACAGCTGGTACTCCTCTTGGAATTTGGCCTACAATACATCACATTAGGCAAAAATACTACATTGTGTGCTGTTGTGTCATTTGTTTTTGAGCTGTAATCCTGCTGTTCCAACACAAACCAGAGTTAATGCAGCTTAGGAACATTCATCACTACTGCTTTAATGCCAAAAGGTTGTGAGAAGCTACAACCATGTTAAAACGAGTGTTCCCTCTGAGCCTCTTTTGCAGTGTGTCGTGCCTGCCGGTTTTTAAAACCTCCAAATGCACCCTGCCCTTTTTGTGTGGTACTGTGCACCCTTACACTACTCCCAACCACGCTGACATGCTGCTGAGAACTTTCAGTGTGTGCCATCATGTATAATGGGTATTATGGTGTGTGTAATTGTCATTAACGGGCCTAGCAGAGTATGACAATGTTTAATGGGCATAATCCTAGTGCAGTGTGCTATATATATATTTTGTTTCTAATATAAAATGGGCCCTGCCTGGTGGACAGCACCTTGCCCTAAAAAAAATCCTAGAGTTATCACTAAAAACTAAATCATCTTGAAATGCCAGTTCATGAAACAGGGTATTGCGAGCCGGATTCTGATTTGTATTCAATGCCGATATTCCTGCAACTGAGCGATGATTGGTAGACTGAGCACTCACGATATGATACGATTGTGATTCCACTCGCAGTGAGGCTCTAAAATCACAAGTGCTTAACAGGAAGGGACCGATTAGATACTGGCTGAAAAACCACAGACCTTTTTGGTGTGCTTTTGCAATCAATTTTGCAATGACAATCATATGTGTAAGCAGTTGCTAAGGACTTTGTAATGGCTCTGGTGAGTGTCTATTGAATATTTCTGGGTGGTTGCTTCAGAGGTCCATAGGCTGAGAAATCACAGCTTCTTAGCCATGTGCTTACCAATCAGAATAAGGCCCTAAGGACCAGACTGATGAAGCTTCAAAAAGTGATAAACATCTAGCCGATACCTGTATTTTGCAAACCCAGCCTGTAACATGAGTTAGGAGCTGGTTGTTTATCACTCTCTGCTTTATCACCTTTCGAAGCTTGATCCATCAGGTCCTATATGCCTAAAAATCACCGCACCAGATCTGAGTTTTAGATTTAAATTTTTTTTTCCTTTATTTATCTATCTAAAAGCGTATATCATGTGTGGGATGACAATAATTGCATTTGTCAGTTACATATACACAGGTCTAGAATAATAAAATTTGTATTAATCCACAAAGGAAATATTGTTTGGTACGGAATGCAAAGAACGCGTCGTGTTCACCATCTACAGACCTTAGAGACTTCAATGCGGTAACAGGAGGAAGAGCGAATGATCTAGCACTTCGCCCAATGTGTCTACCACACCTGACTGGCCAATGAGTGGTCCCCCTAGAGCACTCAGGTATGCCATAGGCGGAGAGAGTCATACCGTGGAGAACGTGATCACAGTGGAAAGTGGTTACAAATTGGTTTCATTTATTATTTTTTTTCTTTGTAGTGAAAAGGACACTTATATCTGCAATCACACTAACCCCAGACAGGCGGATTCTAGTCTAAGCATTCTAATAAATAGATTTTTCAGTTAAAAGAGGTGGCAGCTGGCTGGTCTGTGCCGGACAGGTGCATGAACAGGTCAGTCACTTCATCTGTGCTGGGGCCACTTTGATTTTCTCGATCTTCAATGAAGTCCCATAACCTGACAGCATTGAAGAACTGCAATGAAAGCAAGAAAAACATGAGGTTGTTGGTATTTTGATTACATGGACACAGCTCAGACGTACCAAAACCACAAATTGCGCCACAGATGCACCACTCTAGTAGTTCTCCCCTAAAGACCACGAGAGGACAACACACCTGATCAATACGAAACCTCATTTTATTACATGTGATGCATAATGATTCCAGGGAAAAAACAAATCAGCATTCCTCACTAAAGAATCTGGTGTCTGACTGCTCACAAATATGCTTTTAACCAACGGCATTCCTTCTCTCACTGGGACCGTTTCCCAGTACATGCCTCCTATGATATACATATGTGTATGCTACCAGATTGTTTAGTACAATGGTTGTAGGTCTGCACCTATGCAGGAAGGGTCTTACGATAGCAGCACCGTGCTGCGGTACTGTGTGGGCAGAACCCGCCAACGCTCTTCAAATGGGGGCATTTTGAGGAATGACTAGTCCAGGATGATCATTGGATGCAGACTTACTGGCCCCACCCACACCACCTATAACTATAGCAAATTGCAACCAATAGTCGCGGCAGTGATGCGTAGCTGCAACTGCATCACTCAGATGCCTCCTCCATGCATTTGTGAAATCTATTTTAAATACACAGAATCGACAATCATGAATTAATCCCACTGTACCGATATGATTTTTGGCAACAAGACTAAAAACCAAACTATTAATTTTAGCTATGTTCGCCCCCTCTCTTAGGTGATTGATGGCTTAACTGTGACAATTAAGGTGAAGGTTATGGCCAATGGTTGTTCATGGCTAAGACAGACAAAAGACAGAATGTTTACAGTATAACTAGCTCTAGTACAGAGACACTATTCCATGTATTTACTCTATTCTGGTTTAAATTTTCAGACTGGGTTCCTTAAGGCTATATATATTTCTTAGCTTAGATCAAATATTAAAAGCTGTAAGGTGAAATAACACATCTTACCCGCACTGTGCCTTCTGATCCAAGCTGTTTTCGTGGTTTCTCTGGGTCGGCTCTGGTGCCATCAGGATACATGTGCAAGTACAGACACTTCCCCCCAAATGGGCAGGTGCCACGTCCCTGGTCAAAATACTTACAGGCCTTTTTACTGAAACAGATGGAGATTGGGAAAGGTTGATGCTTTGTAGATTTTAGAGAAGGTCTGAGTACACTAGACAGAACTTTGGCTTAAAGCTGGATACACACTGGCGTGATTGCCATTTGTTCTACAATCTAAGTGATTACCCTTTTAGCGGGGATCGCCAGTATACATCAGAATGATTATGTTCTTTCCTTCACTGTGCAACACATCAAACCTAGCGAGTGCGCAATGACAAATCAGCCAGGTATAACTCCAGTGTGCACCCAGCACCGAGCATAAGTCCGAGTCTAGATCGGACTTGGGAAATCCATGCGTATTTATTATGTCACCAACCCATAAATGTTAAAGCACAAAATGCAGTTTTAAAAAATACTAATACATATTTATGTAAAAACCCAAAACACAAAGATTTTCACATATACAGACATTTGGGTCAGAAGTCGCCCGCAAACCCCCCTTGGCAACAGGATCACATGCATTATATTGCATTTGATCCTAGCCGAGCCTGCATTACTCGGAAGCAATCCAACAGGTTCTGGTGTGACGCGCACGGGACCATGCATAGGACCTGCTCTTAATCAGATGCAACTTTGGTGCTTTTCATGCGATTGATCACTGCATATGCATGAAAAATAATAATAATTTGTGAATCGCACTAGTGTATGGGGGCCTTAACACCACCAGCCCTTTCTCCCATCAATGTAGTAAAGTTAGAGCTATTTCACACACTCCGGCTCCTGCCGGACGCCGAAACCCCGGAAGCCGTGCCACACACAGCAGTTAATAATGGACACAAATGTGTCCATTCACACGGGACGGCCACCCGGTTGCAGCCAGATCCCACCACTGGAAGGGACGGCTGCCGGGCTGTGGCCATCCCCTCCATTGTAAACTACTGTGTGCGGCACGGCTTCCTGGCCGTGCGGGATTTCGCCGCCCGGCAGGAGCCGGAGCGTGTCAAATAGCCCTTACAGAGCAGATTGGGTACATTACACTTCAGAAAGTAATGGCATTCTTTCCTAAAGATAATATACTGCAAACATTTTTTATCCAAGTATTGCGTACACATCACACTCACCCCATCCCTTGCTTAAAAGCCTCAATAAGGTCATCCTTCTTGCTCTGTTCTTCCACCCAATACACACTGGGGATAACAAACTCCGAAATCACACGACATTCTGGACAGGATCTGGAACAGAGAAAATAATATAAGTAACCTAAATATGCAACACACAAAATCCTGCCCTGGTGTGATGGATAAATTAAAAAAAAACTATGATATCATCCATCATCATCATGACAATGATCTGAGGCACAAGGAGCCACAGACAGATCACATGAGCAGCGCTGGGAGGTCTGGCACAGTCTAGTTGCGGTCACTCACTTTATAACCGGGTTCTCAAACTGTTTGGCACATCGCCACTGTCTGATGCAGTTGAGGCAATAGGTGTGATTGCAGTTGGAGAGGATCCCAAACCGACGCTCGGAGGGCGAGGATTTCTCATACACAACCTCCATGCAGACGCTGCAGATCTTATCCTGACTGGCCTGGAAGGCGAATGCTTTTTCCATTTCAAGCTCAAAGGTCGCCATGCAAAGCTGGAGGGGGAAGCAAAAGTATGGGGTAAATATATATCAAAGGATTAACAATCTCTGTGATACCAACGTCCCCATCCTACCAAAGATATGAATCAGCTTTATATATTATAATATTAGAGATGTACTAGTGATATGCAATCTCAGAACTAAATATGATCCACATAATAACGTCAGTGAGCAGTTTCATGCGTTTGGCGGGGCGGTGACTACATGTTCGCTGGGCTGTGAACACTCGCAGCCCAGCGAGCAGGTCTGAATCGAGCCCATTGAGAGATACAGTTTGGGGTTATTCTGGTTCATACCCTCAAATTATGCGAATTATTGCGAGCGCAATGTTTTTCATGTGTGCATGTGCCGGGTGTGAGCGGCGAGTGTTTGTCAGGCGCTCACAGCCACCACTGAAGGCAGGGCATGTGGGTGGGTGGCAGGTAGTCAAGCCCATGGGAACGCCCAGCATTTCATGGGCATTCCCATGGTAATGACCCAGTGACGTGAGTGCCCGGGTCGGGCAGCTGACATCACCGGATTTCAGCTGCCCGCCATTTTCCCCTTCGGAATACATGCAAAGCTCTGACACCTGAGTGTGTCTTAGTTTTGCATGTACCTTCCACATCATTGGTCAGCGACCATCAAATGATGTGGGTGTTTCCCCATATTCTAAACATCCATTCGCAGCCTTGCAGGGGAATCCGCCCTGCGAAGATGGCGGTGGCATATGCGCTGTTACCCCCTTAAAACACGCTGTTTTTTTTTTTTTTTAAATAACAAATGAAGTTCACCTTTTGATTGCCAAGCAAACTTTTGTATTCATCTTAATGTCCTGTAATGTTTACCTTATATAGGAAATATAATCTTTTTACATAACATTTTTTATTTGAATTTATATAACACATGTGAGCGACGCTGGGATTTTGTGCGGATAATTTACACATCTCACAGAGCTGTTGGCACTCAAAGGGTAATGTTGGATATTTGTATTATTTACACTTGTTTCTTCTCTTTTCAATATCCTTTAGTTAATATTGCACCTTTTTAAAAATTAAATGAGATCTTTAGGCATACCAACGAAGGAATCCCATTTTAATAAGATGGTCTGAGTGCAAGTGCACCCTGGTAAACTACTTCCCTTCCTCTTGTTATATTGTGACATCGTAGGTATACTCGCCAATGCTCTACAGATAAATCAGCCATTCAATAGCACAGGCAATATATTGGATTAGTCTGTACCCAGCTTACATTCTATTAACAAATCTTCATGTATAGAAATGAACGTGTGCGCCATCTACAACAGCAAGAGCCTGTGGGCAGTTGTTGGAATCCATAGGAACAGCCAGCATACCTTTTCATGGGATTTTCTCTGCTCCTGGTCAAAGGGGTGAAGCACTTGCAGATTACAGATCTCACACAACTCGCCATGGAGATAGACGCAGCTCTCTCCATAGTTGCACGTCCCAGCCGCTGCATAAGGGCACAGCTGCTGCGGATCTCCAGGATAGGGAGCTGCAATTTCCACCTCTTCCAGTCCCGTGCAGATGGCTTCCAGGTAAGAATGAGGTTTCATTCCTTGATCTCCAACTTGTGCATCACTACAGTAGGGAGAGCTGGGAGCAGGGACTGATGGGTTCTTTTCCTCAGTCGTTCCAGACAGATCTAATAAAAAAAAAAAGTGACTTTATAGTTGGAGAATAAACCTTTCACTTGGCTGGTTTCCTGGCTGGAAATCGCTTGTACAAGTTACTGACTAGCAAAGTCCTACTCACCACGGTCTCGGAGTACAATGGCCTTCTTCTCCCGCTTCTGAGGTGTGTCATTGGTGACGGCTGGTGGGGCTTCTTGTGCAGGTGGTGATGCAGCAGGGGGCTCTACGGAGGCCGACGGTATGTCTTGTGTGAAATAAACCAAGGGAGAACCTGTAGGTTTCACATGATCATATCTGTAGGAAAAAAATAAAATATTTCAGAGCTTGTGGCAACTAGCCCGTGCCTGCTGAATGTAGACAGGAGACAGTATATGAACGGGTGGTGCATAAGGAGATTAACTTATCTCTCGGAGATCAATTCTATCAGTGTATTTATGCCGACGACACTGGGACAGATGTACACAATCTGTAACATGGGGCCTGCACACTTACGGATTTTGCTGAGCGATCTGAGAGATGCTAGATCACTCAGCACACAGCGATGTGTCAGCGCTGTGTACTGAGCGATCTGTCAGGGCCAGGGTTCTCCGGTGAGAATCCTGGCCCTGACCGGCGATCTAACTAGATGTATCCAGCATGCTGGATATTCATCGCCAAATGATAGCGCCGCGCTAACGCTATGGTCCCTACACACAGGGCGATGATGAGGCATTTTATAAGCGATCTAGTCAAATAAAGTCAGATCGCTTACAAAATGCCCTGAAATCTCCCTATGTAGGCCCCATTACATACTGATTGGTCGGTACTTTATCTCTTTTCACAACATACCTTTTATTATTCTCAATAAAATATTCCTAAATGACCTAGGCCTACTGAATGGCCACTGCCACATGAAGGAGTCATTTCTGCCACATATATACAGTACAATGAAATGCAAACATTACATGAGCACACCGGGCTCTTTATTAACAATAGTTTACATAACTGGCAGATTTGTTACGGATCAGAGAAGCGGATGAGGGATTTGGAGCGGCTTCTGCAGAACCTCATGCGCGGACCTCCAGGGAATGGCATCCTCATCTATACTTACTGAACACAGCAGTGTGCTTAGATGCCTAAGGGAGGATCGCTTTAAAAACCTATTTGCTTGGCAAAACACCCCCCCCCCCTCTTCCTCATACATTGAGGCATGAGATCACCGATACATTATAGTAAATAGCAGATGCTCTGTGCTAACTCAGCCAAGCAAGCAGCATAATACTGTAGCACTAAATAGGAATACCAGAGCAAACAAAGAACCCTGCTAAAAATCTAGTCGGCAAAGGAAATGTAAACAGGAGGCAGCTACTTATGTCTGTGTAGTTTTAAACATCGGATACTGTATTAAAACATAATAATGCCTAACACTATAGACACAAAATACACGTGCACTTTTCTATCCTCTTGATGGCTACGACCACGGTATTAACATGGAACACCAGGTGCATAAATACTATGGAACCGTGTGGCACTGGTTCCATCCAAATCTCATGCATGCTCACTGCTAACACAAAGCAGAGAACAAGTACAACCCTTATTATGCATAGATCTGCAAGAGCAGATAGGAAGGGAAACCGGGACCCAGGGGACACACAGTAAAAAGTTAGGAAGAATACAAATAACAAATATTACTGTATAAAAGATTAGTTCTGTTCTCTTCTATATTCACACGGATGTCCTGCTGTTACTTAATCCAAAAACGTTATCACTCCTCCCCCCCCCCTCCCCCTCCAATCTTCTCAATACCACCATAACATCCTCAGTCTCACTGAGCTGGTGTCGCCACCTCTGCCTTGTTTCAGTAGTCACATCCATGTCTCGCAGTGCAAGAACATTCACATTTGAAATATTGCTGAGATGCCCTTCTCTTACCCAAGATGCAACCAAAACGCTTATCCATTAACTCATCACCACCCATCTTGACTACTGAAACCTCTTCCTATCCAGCCTTCCCGTAATCCATTTGTACCATTCCATTCTAGCCTAAATGCCGCAAGAATGTGGATCTCTGCCTCATGTTGCTCCACTAGTCATTAAGTCGACAGTGTATCGGTCGACTGCAAATGGAAAACATGCACAAGGCCAACGAAAGAAAAAGGTTGACATGAGGGGTCTTTTTTGTTTTAACTAGATATGTTGGTGTCAATTTATAGATTTCAGCACCCAAATCAGTGTACAGCTATGTTCCCCATGCAAGGTTCCATTTATTAAGGTTCACTTTACCATTACCAATAACCGTTCACGCGGATGTTAAAAGTATGATAAAGTGAACAAAATATAAAAAAAGCCATGACAATGATTTTCATATGTTGACCATCGATCCATGTGCTATGAATTTTCAGATGACAAACCGGAGATGCAACCTACAATGCTCCTGACCTTTGCCAAGGACATATGGGACTCGTCTTTAACATTGCAAGTGTTCCTACTTATAGCTACTGTTGCTCAAAGAGGAGGGTAAGGTTTGATGACATCACAATTATGTCATTAAGCACCCTCCCTCCCAGGATAAACTTTGCACAAAGCCAGGAAAAGGGGGAGAGTATTAAAAGTACGGGGAACCCAAATATTAAAAAAGGTAGTACCTCTTTCAGCATATGCACTGCACAAATGATGAGTATTTCTCCCAATCAGGCTTCAAAAAACTCATGGGCACATATATTTGAACAAGAAGTGCCCTCTTTGAAATAAAACAGCCCCCATAATGGGTACGATCTGCTGTTCTGCCATATTACTCACAATGGTACGTCAGCACTGTTGTCCCTACTCTTGCAGAACACTTGTGTTATCTCTGGACTCTTCCCATGCACTTATTTCTCCTGCCTCTATACCCCAGTGTTCTGAGTGCCATGTTTTACCCTCTGTCCGGGCCTGAGGAGCACCAGGGCGACTCACAGATACAGGTCAATGACAATAAGGGAAAGTGAATGCGGCTCTAGTTCCATACCTACAGCGGGTTCCATACGCACACTGTCCTTTCTGGAAGAAGCGACAAATGGTTGACGGTTTACTTGTGGCTAAGTCATGTGAAAACAAGCAGCGGTTTCCTTCTCGACATACGCCATGTATGAAATACCTGAAAAGAGAGACTCGTTTATTCTCAAAGGCAGGTGCAAAAATAAAGACAGATTCGGAAATACTGTTCTAGATACAGGCTCTTGGTCCAGACAGAACTTCATTAAAAACCAGGTTTAACCATCTAACAACTAAAAAAACACCAAAGCCAAGCTTACATAACTATTAGCTGAGAGCATACACAGAACACATACATTACAGTGCATTTGTGTCAGGCTAAGACATCACTCATTTGCTTGTAGCTATAATTTCTGTTGTGGAAACACTACATAAGCCATATAGGACTGTTAGTTGCTTTGGAAACAGCTAATTTATATATAAAAGTAGATTTCAATTCAATTTGCCAAGTCAGTGATATTCTGCTACAAGGCATATTGGGGCAGATGTATTAAGCCTTAACAAGAGGTAAATGCCAGGGTGATAAAGAGATAAACGTCCAGCCAATCACATGATAACTGCCATGTTACAGTGTTTGAAAAAAGTCAGTAAGGAGCTGATTGGCTGGACGTTTATCTCTTCCTTATCACCCTTGCATTTATCTCTTGTTAAGGCAAACTGTTAATCAAACTGTTTTATCCCTACTCCCCTGCCGGTCTTTAACACATTTACAGATGTTCCTGGATTACCATCAATAACAAAAAAAATAGGATTAGCTCTTCCATTAAATGTCAGATATATTGGTGGTAACTCCCCACAATTCTCATGTAGTAGCGACACTCACCCACAGGACACCCCATCCTACCCTCATATAGGACAGGCACTCACCTACTCACACATAGGATACCTCAGTTAGCCTATCCTACCCTCATATAGGATAGGCACCCACCTACTCACACAGGATACCGCAGTAACTCTCATATAGGACAGACACAGCCTACCCCAGTAACCCTACCCCCATATTGGGGCAGCACGGACGGTGTGATGGTTAGCATTACTGCCTCACAGCGCTGAGGTCATGGGTTTGATTCCCACCACGGCACTGACTGTGTGGAGTTTGTATATTATCCCCGTGCTTGGGTGGGTTTCCTCCCACAATCCAAAAATATACTGGTAGGTTAATTGGCCTCCAACAAAAAATTTACCTTAGAATGTCTGTGTGTGCATGTGGTAGGGAATATAGATTGTAAGCTCCACTGGGGCAGGGACTGATGTGAATGTTCAAATATTCTCTGTAAAGCGCTGCAGAATATGTGTGTGCTATATAAGAAACTGGTAATAATAATAGGACAGAAACTCATCTACTCACACACAGGATACACCCATAATTCTCAAATAGGACAGGCACCCACCCACAGGATACCCCAGTAACCCCATCCTACCCTCATATAGGAGAAGCACCCACCTACTTATACACAGGATTCCTCAGTAATTCTCACCTACCCTCATAAAGAACAGACACACACCTACTTATACACAGGATACCCCAGTAATTCTCATATAGGACAGGCACCCACCTACTCCCACCCCTTCTCCCCACTCCAAATACTTTTCCCCAATGAACCCCCCCCCCCTTCTCCTGCTCTCACACAGGTCACCAACAGCTCTCTGCCCCGGGCAGGCACTAACACAAAGGAGCCCGAGTAGCGCCCTCCTCACCTACCCCATACGCAGGAACCCCGCACGCACATGCGTGACATTACCGTGCCCTCCCCGCTCAGCACACGACACACGTACGGCCCTTGCCCCCACATATTACCGGCCCGTTCCCTTACCGGCATGTCACGTGTCTGGTGCTCATGGCTCTGGCCGGTCCCCCACGTCACGCGTGTTATTGTTTCCGATACCTCTTCCGAAAGCCCCCTCCTTTCTCACACCGGGGCCCGCCCCTCACCGGAAGTCATACATGTGCAACCCGGTCAACGCTCCGCTCGAGAAGCTCGGAAGCAGCTGGTCAGTTCCGGCCCATGTACATGTACATTATGTGTAGTATATACTGCCAGTGCATACCTGACCCTCACGAGGTTGAAGTTGGCTTCCTATTCGTGATCCAGCTTCTTATTAATATTAAATATTTAATATATATAATAAAATAATTATATAAAAAAAAAAATTAAGAAGGATCGTTAAATTATTATTGTATAAACAAAAAAATATCCATGACACGTATCTCAATTGCAATTTGCCTGTGCAAATGCGATTTTAGGCATAAAATGGCTTAGAGAATTAAATGCTGAATACACACTATTTTCCTCAAAAACAGATTATTCTTGTGTGATACAAGAAGAATAAAACGGGAAAAAAAGGTACTTGTGTACTAGCACGGCGCCCAGATTTCTTATGTACGCGAAGGTAGTGAAATTGAATCGTATCGCGTGGTACGTTTTTGCCGTGCGATGTGTGCGATGCGATTTCATGCCCTCCTGTCAGTCAAGACTCAAGAGGCGCCAAGACGACCCGAAGCGTGGCGAGCGGCGTTGGCAGGGGCGGATTTAGGGATGAGGGCGCCCCTAGGCACAACAATAATGTTTACTAAGTAGGACAGTTTATAGGGGCAGTATCTGCATGTCCTATCCATTTACACTCTATTTAAGATGGAATATAGTACAGTACAGTGGATATTTTGCAGTTATTGGTACATTTTAGGCTGACAGTACTATCACAGGCATCCAAGTGCCGCCCCCAAACATGTGCCGCCCCTAGGCCGGTGCCTCACGTGCCTAATGGGAAATTCGGCTCTGGGCGTTGGAACGCGTCCTCCGACCTTTTCATACACCCACTATCCACGTCGCCGTGTAGTTGACTTTATATAGTGTGGCAAGCCACCGAGCAAGAAGCGTGGCGAGCCCCATGAGGGGACGCGGATTACTTTACATGTATTCTGCGTCCGCTCGCCACGCTTCGGGCCCGCCACACTATATAAACTCAACTCCATGCCGGCGGGGATAGTGGGGTTATGAAAAGGTCGGAGGAGGCGTTCTGCCGCCGCTCGCCACGCTTCGGGCTGACGTGGATACGGGGGGTGATGCAAAACATTGCCAGAGGTGCTTGCATCACATGTCATAGTAAGCACCCATCACATCTCATGCATGGGTGCTTGTACAATGAAATATCGCATCGCATTTGGTGCTATGCGATCCTATGCGATATTTCATTGTATAAGCACTCCTGTGCAGTTAACATGGACATCGCATCGCACAGCACTATAGACGCTACGCGATACGATGTGATTTTCCTACGCAGAATAGCACACTAAGCTATTTGCTTAGTGGGCGCTGTGATAATACACAAGAGCCAAAAAAAATACAGTGAAACGTCAGTCAGACAGCACATTGTGTTTATTTAACTTTCTGTGCCCTGATTACCACTGCTGCTATAATTATTGTTGATTAATACTTGTCATAATGTTAAGTGGTCATGTTTGTAGCATAGATTTACAAAAAGGAATGGTTACTGGAAGCCAGGATCAGGTCACAGTGTTTCTGTTGTCCTATATTTCTCTTAGCACACACAGAGCTGCTCCTGGAGTCAGCGCAGGTGTTGTGTTTCTTCCTGTTTCATATGACATCAGGGACACCTGCCATGTCATTGTCCTCGGATCAGGAGGAAGCAGGGAAGATGCAGCCTCTAGCACAGAGTCTGATAAAGTTTAGTCACTGTGAGCGAGACATCTACAGCAGCTCTGTGCCCCAGCACTGCCCTATCTGTGGGCAACCTACAGTGAGCTCCTGGGATCTGGAGCAGGCTCCTGTCAGCATTCCCAGCCCTTTCGTTAATGCACACAGTGAAAAATGCTCCTTTGTACTGAAGCCAACAAAAGGCCTTTTTATAGGGTAAGTTAATCATCAATAAGACCACATTCAGATAATGACTTTGTTTTAAACCTTTCCACCTCAGATACTAGTACAGACTACATTCAAGTATTTCAGGGAAAAAAATTATAATGTGCAATATGCGTTCTAAAGTTGTCCTTACATCCGGAAGACCAGCATCATATCAGAGCCATCTAATGATTTCCCCGGCAGCTTCCCAGACACACGATAGATCTTATGTGTGTAACTTCACATAAGATCTATCGTAAGATATGCAATTCCCAGCGGGATACAGTCGGTTGGTCGACAGTCATTAGGTCGACACCGTTGGGTCGACATGGCTCAAGGTCGACAGGTGTCTAGGTCGACATGGCTCAAGTTCAAAAGGTGTCTAGGTTGACATGAGACAAGGTCGACAGGTGTCTAGGTTGACAGAAACTTTAGGTCGACAGTCAAAAGTTCACTGTTTTTTTGAGCCGACTTGTGCCGACAGGTGGTATTTCATGCCCTACCATCCACTAGGGCAGTAGTTCCCAAACTGTGTGCCGTGGCTCTCTGGGGTGCCTCAGGACACTTGCAGGGGTGCCACGGGTTGGTGGTCCAGGACCAATTCGAATTATTTATGGACAAAACCAGTGCTGGTGGCTGCCAATCATAAAATATGTACAAACAGAGGCACATCCTGCCTGTTACCATGTAACTGAACATAAGGATCACATATAAACACAATCGACTTCATTTTATATATTTTTTTTTTGGCCTAGGGGTGCCGTGGGAAAATCCTGATACTCTAGGGTGCCGTGATTCAAAAAAGATTGGGAACCCCTGCACTAGGGCATGGTGGGAGAATAAAATAGTGTGCCCGAAGCGCAGTTAAAACATTGTCCTTGTCGACTGTGTCGACAGTCGGGGAAAAACAGTGGAAACCCCCATGTAGACCTTTTGACTGTCGACCTAACCCATGTCGACCTAAAGCTTGTGTCAACCTAGACACCTGTCGACCTTGTCACATGTCGGTCGTTAGCAGCTTCAGATCTTATGTGCAGCACATAAGATCTGAGGATCCACCTCACGACCCACAGGACCGCGCATCGTACTTGCACACCTCAAAATTTTCTCTCAAAACACAATGCAGCTGACAAAAGACTGCTACAAAGTCCTTAACTGGTGTACATCCGTGCAATACAGTGCGCAAGGACTTACATTCCCACCCTCAGTGTACGCAGAAGATGAAATACTGTTTCCCAGTCACCAATAAGTTACATCCCTTACATATCAGGCAGTATGGGTGGTGTCATCCTTAGGCAGTGATGGCTAACCTTGACACTCCTACTGTTGTTGAACTGCACATCCCAGCATGCCCTGCATCAGTTTTAGCATGGCCAAATACTAAAACTGATGCAGGACATGCTGGGATGTGTAGTTCACTAACAGATGGAGTGTCAAGGTTAGCCATCACTGGCTAGATTGCTTAGAAAATGACCCAAAATCGCTATGTGTGTAGGTGCCATAGTGATAGTGATGCACGGCCCCGCACGTTTCTATGACTCATTTAAATTTATAGGGCAGCGCATGCAGTATAAATCTACTCATCTGGTGTGTTCTCTCTGTTGAGAACATGGGCAGTGAGAGATCGCTCACCACTAGGGTTGCCACCTCATCCCTAATCCTGGAGACATATTACTTACACAGGTTCTATGGCTGGCTCACTTCAAGACTCAATTTCAACAGGTTTTTTTTTAAACAGCCATCAGACTTCATTTCAACTGTGTTTTTTTAATCAGCCACAGAACCTGTGTAATTAATATGTCTCCAGTATTAAAGGGATGAGGTGGCAACCCTACTCACCACACATCACTGGTGCAGCACTGCACGATCTGTGCTTAATTAGATCCAGTGGCGTAACTATAGAGGGTGTAGGGGATGCAGCTGCTATGGGGCCCAGTGGCTGGGGGGGGGGGGGGGGAGGGGGCAAAGCCCACCAGGTAATCCCTGCACCCTCTTCAAGTTGTTAAAAAACATTTGTTTAATTTTTTTACTTTGTCAGTGGCTGTGGTCTCTTCCCACCTTACCGCCACTGTGTGCAGAGACCCAGAGATGCATTAGCCAGAGAGCAGGAGACCCGGCGCCAGTACGTGTGAGACCTGGCAGCAGTGCGCGAAACTCGGTGGAGAGGCGACCCGGCAAAGATGTGGGAGAGACACAGCAGCTATGGTGCGGAGGGGCAACGTGGCCGTGGTGCATGGGGGGGATTCGGCAGCGGTGTCTGAGACCGGCATAGGTGCGGAGCGGCAATATGGCCGCAGTGTGGGAGAGACCCGGGGGCAGTGTGTGAGCCCTGCAAAGGTGCAGAGGGGCAACATGGCCGGGGTGTGGGAGAGACCCAGTGGCAGTGGATGAGACCCTGAAGAGATGTTTACGGAGTGGCAACGTGGCGGGAGAGACTTGGCGGCAGTGGGTCCCAGAAGTGGTGAGGGAGAGTATCATTAGCTGTGAGCAGGGCGCTAATGAAAAGTCCTGACACAGGAGGGGGGGCAGAGACTCGAGAGAGGTACACAGTGTCACTCACAAACTGGCTCTCCTCTTTTGCACTACCCTCTCTCCTCTATTTCTCTCCCTCCCCCTGCCTATCCTCTTCCCCCCAACTCTCCCACTCCCCCAACTCCCTACCCCCTCACTCTCTCTCTCTACCTCCCTCTCATCACCTCCCCTCACTCTCACCCCCCATTCTCTTTTGCCCCCATCTCCCTCCCCATAATTCTCCCCCCTTGCCATGTCTCTCCCTTCCCATCTCTCTCTCCTCTCCCCATCTCTCTACCCCAACCCTCTCCTTCTCTCGCTACCCCAACCCATCTCTCTCCCCCAACCCCTATCACTCACCTCCTCCTCACTTTCCCATACTCTCACCCCTCTACTCTCTCTCTCTCTGTTCCCTTTCTCTCAACCCTCTCTGACTCCCCCTCCATTTCTCTCTCACCTCTATTTAATCTCTCACTGCCCCTAGTATTTTTACACCTTTATCTCTCTGCCCCTGACCTCTATCACCACGCTTTACCCTCTTCTCTTTCTTCCCTCTCCCTCCTCTGTCTCTCTCCTTTACCCATTCATATTTTTTCAATGAATCCTCCTGACCACCCCTATCTTTTTCTCACTCCTTTTTTTATGCTCACTCCCTTGCTCTTTCTTCTGCCCTGGGCATTGTGGTGACAATGGCAGAGGTGGGGGGGGGCCCTTTGAAGATTTTGCTATGGGGCCCACAAAGTTCTAGTTGTGCCCCTGATTAGATCGCTCAGCACACCGCTCCCATAATCCCGCGTGTAGTCCCCATAATACTGCTTTAGATAATAAAGAGTCCAGGAGTCAAAACATCTGTGTCATTCATAAACAGGTGAAACGGCTGCCTTAATAAGCCATTAAGTCTCAATATGCTCATTGGTGTTAAGATGTTAAACCGTGCAAACCTGAATTTCCCTGAATTCATCTTCGGGTCGAGCTTTCAGCTTTATACACCTCTGCAAAGGTCACTGGTAGGTTAATTGGTTGCTGGCAAAAAGTGACAGCATACCTCCCAACTGTCCCGAAGCAGAACCCTCTTGGGTACAATGAGAATAATGAAATGTAGGGCCTAGTTACACAGTGTTACAGGATGAATGAAGGTGATGCTCTCAACTGAGGCGGCTGCTCACATCCCCTATCAACATGTCTTCATGTTTTTTACAAAATTAAATTAACGCTATTAGTGCTACCTGTTAGCACTCATTTCCGTTTGGCAATTCACCCATATAATGTTGTCTTCCTATTGGCTGATTTGTTTAATATTTTAATTTGCTCTGAAAGGTTTTTTTTTCCAATGAAAGCTTTATTGTTTCTTGTAGGGAGTACGATGGCTGTGCAGACCTCCACGTCGGTATCACCAGTTCTAAAGGTGACACGTTACCAGCATGTAGTAATATGTAACTCCATGTTGTTTAATTGACTACTTTGCTTTTGATACACAGGGGCTTGTTTCAGAGAAATAAACAATGTCATTGGTGTACACAGTGGAGCGATTATTTGCCACTGTGTATGCCCTAAAGCTGCAACTTAAATGACAGGTACTGTAGTCAGCATGGGTGTCGGACGGGATCCCGACTGTCAAAACACAGACAGCCGCGTTCCCGACGGCCGTCGGCTATTTTCTTTCATGGGGGTCCACGACTGCCATAGAGGGAGAACGGAATAGATGGCTCCCCGCAGCGTGGCGAGCCCGCAAGGGGCTTAGTTGCGCTCACCATGCTGTCTGGGTCCGGCCAGTTGGGATCCCGACGTCGGGCTAATGACTGTCCGGATCCCGACTGTCGGACCCCTGTACCACACCCTGTCAGCATTACAGGGAGGCTTGTCTGTTCTGTGTTCTGGGTGTGCCAAAGTCAGCCACTGCAAATGCTCTTACAGTTGGGAGCCCTCGGCATCTTAGGAGTCACTGCGTCTGGGACACCAGAGCCTTACTCAGAAGTTCAATGGACAACTGATGTATCCAATGTCTCCGCTTTTCTACATAATTAGTGGATGTGAGATGCCAGCAGTGGCCAGCTCTGTGCGTAAGATAGGCCAGAGACATAAGCATATTTACAGAGTTGCACATTGGGCAAAATCACATATGTGAATGCATATGTATACTGTACATCGGCAATTTTGTCCCGACCATATTTATACAATTTTTAAGGTCCCCCATACACTATGCGATTTGAGCCCGATTTCGGATGGATCGGTCCGTGAAATTGTCCCAAATCGCATGTGCAGATATCCCGTCTGACGATGCGTGACCCCGTGTACATCGCGACGGTCGGATGGGCTGCAAATTAAATTTATTGGAACGTACCCATCACTGGCACATCGCGGGTGCTTTTTAGCACCTGCGATGTATTGGGTCCGATCCCAGGTGTGTGCCAGCGGTGAAGCACCGCTGGCACACACCTATGTGCAGTGGCAGGCAGCGGGGTCCCTGCAGCAGCTGGGGAGGCAGAGGGGTCCCTGTGGCAGCTGGGCAGTCAGCGGGGTCCCTGCGGTGGATAGGCAGTCAGGGGCGGGGTCCCTGCGGTGGATGGGAACTAGTAGTGCTATTGGCGGGGCGAGAAGCGGCTGCTGAACGTGCAACTATATTTTTAAAAGACTCCCTGCCAGGGATGGGTGGCTGGCGTCACATGACACCAGCACCCATCACCCCTTCAGCAGACTAAAGTCAGTTTAGACTTTATTTCCGAAGGGGTGTAAAATCATTCAACCGCTGCTTAGCGATTGGTACTGAATTACGCTCTTCAGCCTCCATACTATTTCACAGCATGCAACTTGCCCTGCATGGGTCCAAGGAGGAGCTTGGTGTAGACTGTAGAGACTGTGGGCCCAATCTAGAGATAGCAGTTGAGCGATTATTTGCTGCAGCGCTTGGGTAAAAAGTCCAGAAAACCCCATGAGTGTAGAGTCAGTACCCCTGATTATACACCGCATACAGAGATGCAATAAAGCTTGCAAGGTCAATCCTGGAAGTGTTATTGGAGTGTCACAGGCAGGTCAGTGAGCTTGACCACAATACCAATTGTAGATCCACAGCAACAGACACATTGTTTTGATGAAATTGAGAAGGAAACACAGCGCAGACCATACACTGGTGCAAGTGATGGTGTAATGATGGTGTGCAGATGGTGTAGTGCTCGGAACAAGACACAGTTGCAGTGTCCAAGGCGTCCCAGTGCTTGTATTCTCCATTGCACCCTGGAGCGAGGCTGACACTAGAAGTTGCATATTAGCACACCTGCTGCACCAGCAGGCCCATCATCTGTAAAATATTTTGACTTCAGAAAAAGTGTAAATAACATAGCATGCCAGGTTATGCTGGAAATGGATCAGGTTGGGAGTTACTGTATATGACTTATATGAGGTAACTTGAGCTATACAGGTCTCCATTTTTTCCCCAGGTATTGTGCATCATTACAATGAAATGGGGATTCACAGAGATAACGTGGGCTGGGAACAGTGTGTGGGAGTACCACTAGTGCCACCAGACCAGCTCGCCCTAATTTATCAGTGGGATTTCTATCTAGAACAGTTCTCATCTACTGCCCGATGGCTCTCTCACAGGTATGTCTGACAGGTGTGTCTCCACTGTGGAAAGTGTTTGGAGGTTTTCCATGGTAATGTTTTAGATCTCTATACACAAAGAACCATGAAAGTTCAGCAATATTTGCCAGTGTACACCACAGCGAGGATAATCATTTTTTGCATGTTAATGACCACTATATACTAATGAAACTCGCATAGACAGCAAAAATCACTGTCCCTGCACATTTCATCCCTAGCATATTAGAAGTCATTGACATTTTTGTCAGCATCTGTGTCCCTGCGGCTGTTGGAAAGGGACTGGTGGATCCCTCTCCAGTGAATTTGCCTGCTTAGGCAAAAAGCAGTTTACGCCATCTGATGGCATAACTGCTTGGACCAATGTCAAAAAGATTTGGGGGGCGAGATGTAATAGGCTGCGATTTACTTAGACAGCTAAACAACTGCACATGTCAAATGTGCATTTTTTCCCCTGAAATTCACACATATAATATTGAGCTAACCACTGGCGATTTTTAGTAACGATAATGTGCAATTTTTTTAGACAGGTGTGTTGTTAGTAATGGGACATGAAAAATGGGACATGGGGAAAAAACATGCAGTACCTCCCCCCCAAGCATAACTCATTGAGCTGGTCCTGGTTCCCCAAATACAGGGGGAAAAATTGTGGGGATCCCCCATATTTAAGAAACCAGCACCCTCAACCCAGGGGTGGCAGGGACAGCCCTGGATGAGTGAAGCCTAGGAGAGGGTGACAGGACCCCTTTAATGGGGAGGGTCGCCACCCCCCCAGGGCTGTCCAGCCACGGTAGTCATGGTTTGGCTGGAGGACCTTGTATAATAAAAGTCCCCCAACTGTAGCCTGACAGCGCTGGCTGTTGGAGCCCGATGCTGGATCCAAAATATGGGTGACCCCCAGTCATTTTGTCCCCCTTATTTTTAGAACCAGGACCAGTTCTAAAGCCTGGTGCTGGTTTCTTAAACACTATTTTTGTCTCCCTTATTTGGGGAACCAGTACCAGGGCTGGTCATGCTTTTGTATTTTAACACACTTTTTTTAACAGAACCATGCACAGATCTCACTGATCTGTGCATGGTTCTGTCAAAATCGCCAGTCTGGACCTGGTGTATTTGTTGTTAGATTTTTGGTCATGTTTATGGTGCATTTAGAAAAATCGCACCCTATTACATTTGCGATTTTGATGTTTTCTGAAAAAACATCTGGATGCGATTTTGAATGCGCAAATTTTTTGACAGGTCGGAACCTGTGAATTTTACCGCAATTTACACATTACAACATGTGCGATTTTTCGGAAAATGGGTGATTTCGGACATTTTTTGTCTTGAAATCAAACATTACCAAAAATCCCACTGTACTACATTTGGCCATTGAAGTTTATACTGCATCATTTTATGCAAAGCCTGCTTAATCCAGATCTGTTTTATAGATACAATGAACAAGATCACAACTGCTACACATTCGCTCTATGCTTTATTAATAACCTGCTGCTTCTACAAGGGAAGAAAACTTTTACCCGAGACGAGTTTACAGAAAGATTCGTATTACAGAGAACCCGCAGAGCCTCCAAGTACATAACCCTCTGCCATGAGGTCTCAGAGAATTATTTCTACATCATTGACCGCTCTAAAAAATAACATTTATATATGGTGTCAGTGCCATAATGGATAACATAATCTCCGAGAGATCCTGGAGCACAACGTCCCAGACACGGTGCACAATTCCTGCTTCTATGTAGAAATGAGCTTCCAGAGGAACACAAGACATGATTGCTACTTACCGATACTTCATTCCAAAAGGAATACAAAATGGCACTGTGTTGTTGTTTCTATGCATTCATGTCTATGTTGGAGAATGTGATAGAGCCAATAGAAATGACTGAATTGATACCACTTACCTCTAAAACAAGCTTAGAAACATAAGAACCATTTGGCCCATCTAGTTAGAATCCATAGATGCAGTCAGCAGCAAGAGCCCAAACTCACTGCGAAAAAAGTTTATTTTGAAAATTGTTTGCGTCATCGCACCCTCCCCCCCAACCCCATGGAAGTAGCGTCTCTGGCATTACACTGGTGTCATGTGTTTTATTACTAAAGACATTTAAAGAAAATAGTAATGTCAAAGTACCACTGTAGGCCTGATTCAGAGGTGTACGCAATGCCGACGTTTGCATATTTTGAAAGCTTTCTTTGTACAGAGAATGCATCACAGTTGCACTGATCACATGCGGTGGTTGATTACGGATGTCCGTCGTGATGAGGGTTTGGACGTAAAGTGGTTGATAGTCAATGTGCGCTGATGGGAAGTAAAAGGGCACGGCTTTTGAAATGCAGGCATGTTGCAAGTGTTTTCTGGGCATGTCCCAGCCAATGACTGCATTTTGTGCTCCTGGACAAGCCATGGTTCAATACAAGGTGGGCAAATACATACAATGTTTTTCATGCATAGTAAATACTGGCTGCTTTTGCATGTAGCCCACAGCTACTGGTCCGTTTCATTTTTGCACTGCAATTTAGATTGGTGCCTGGACACGTCCATCTCACATCTACTGTACTGTCTCTGCATGTTAAATTTGACAACCCTGCAGTGCAGCAGTTTACCCAGGTGCATAGTTCCTTACTTAATTCCCAAATCATTATCAGGCACTTAATCTAGATCCATACGTACCCATAGATCATATACAATATGTACCTGCAAGAGATCTGGTTAACAACTTTCTTGCACTACTATTTACTGCAACTGCTACCTCACACTTAGTGCCAGATGCACTAAGCTTCAAAAGTGATAAACAGCCAGCCAATCAGCTTCTGCCTGACATTTTTCAAACAGTCTGTGACATGACAGGTAGGAGCTGATTGGCTGGTTGTTTATCACTCTCAGTTTTATCACTTTTCAAGCTAAGTACATCTGGCCCCTAGTCTTTCAATAATATAGTTATTACTATTCCCACTACACTAGGCCAACTGTAGCTGATGCCATGACAGCTGTATATTTCTGTTGACACAGCAATAAATTAATCTCGTACACAGAATGAGCACCACCCCAGCTAGTAAATCTATACAAATCTCTACTGTTCTTCTTAACAGACTTTCACACCTAGTGGATTCTAGAATGATATTCCTTGTGAAATGTTCTTCTGCTCCACTTCATTACATTGGTTGTCTGTATGTTACTGAATTCAAAATAAAATACTTCTGATTGTATATATTCCTATAAAGACTACAGAAACGTACATCTCTTCACTTATCAATATATCTCCCAGGTAGACCAGTCCGTTCTGCACAAGATCTACATCACATGCACACTCATAACCTGTTCCCATTCATTGTAAAATCAATTTCCTGGGCTGCACCCACTCTGTGCAGTGGCGGATTTCTCATTAGTCGCATTAGACATGGGCCTACGGATGGCACCTGCTGGGGGCAACATTTTATTTGCATGGGCACCACTTCATTTGCTGTCTTCTTTGTGCATCACCAAGAGGGTGGTGGTATTTAAGCTCTTTTTTTTTCATATCCGCCGCCATCCAGGACTTCCACCTCGTTTCCTTACCTATTTACCTGTTTCAGCCTTTAAGCTCTTTTGCCTGGCCACCGCCCATTTAGGACTCGCTGTCTTCTATCTTTTGAAGCTCTTAAATTCTACTCCTCTGCCGTTGGACTGTCTCTCAAGCTCTTGCTCAGGCTAATATTATCCGATGCAAGGGGAGGGTGAACTCGCCGTGGCCATCTTGGATTTTCATTGCTGTGTCATCACCCCGCCCCCCATGCATCGGCTAACATTAGCCTGCACGAGAGCTGGACAGGCTCCTCAAGATAGGAGACAGTGTGGAAGTCCTGGATGATGGTGTGCAAGCAAAAGCCGCCCACCAGGTGAAGAGAAGAAACGATGCCGAGAAAATCCAGAGAGAGGTGACAACCACGCAAAAGTGCTTAAAGGCCAATTACACTGCATAGAGGCAGCTTGGCCCTTATATCCGCCCTTGACTGTTGAGTGCCTTCCCTCCTCCTAGCCAAGCCTTAAGACAGGCATGTCCAAACTATGGCCCTCCAGCTGTTGAGAAACTACAAGTCCCATCATGCCTTGCCACAGTTTTGCTATTAGGGAATGCTAAAACTATGGCAAGGCATGATGGGACTTGTAGTTTCACAACAGCTGGAGGGCCATAGTTTGGACATGCCTGACTTAAGGTATTCCCTGAAAACTTTGAAGGCAAGCTGATGAAATTCCAGAGCCGCCCACATAAGCTGCCCAATTTCCTGCCCTTTAAACAGCACAAGCACAAATTAAAATTTGTTCTTTTTATATATTTTATATATCCAACACAGACCTCTGCCAATCATTGTTAATTAATTACAAAAACCACTAGGACCCTTTAGGCTCTTCAATCTGGTTGGCCCATTTGCTGTACATAGAACATTCCCCATATATGAAATTCCTATATCTATATACTGTAGATTGTAAGCTGGTGAGCAGGGCCCTCTTACCCCTCTGTCTATTAGTCACTACCAAGTCCCGTTTTGTGTGCTATATAAATGAATGTACAGAACAGTAATAATATAATAATACTCTGATATAAGAAATGTCCTACATATGGCACAATCATTCCTGTACTCAAATAAACCATTTATTGAATAAAGGAATATAACTGAGCAAAATACTTCTTCATTAAAGGGCATGTTCCGCAAATCTCTCCTTACACGGATAATGCTTATGTTACATGTAGGTTTTGTAACAGGCAAACGCAGTCAGAGGATATGGTCCAAAATAACAACATGCATAATGTTTTCATCCACTCAGTGACCTACATGTGATAGGTATCTATGTTGTTTCATTTAATGCACAGTATTATGCATTTAAAAGAGGAATTACTTTTAACAAAATAAAACCCCATTCACCGCTAACCAATATTTTATTCTGACAATGCTAATCACAGCTCATCGTGTTCCATTCTCTCTCGGGAAGAAATCCAGCGACTCACAATGACCTCCTATAAAAGGGATATAAGAGTTAGAAAGGAAATCTGCATGGGGGAAAGACATAGGGGGAGATTCTCTAAACTAAAAATGCGGTAAAAACCCCGTTATCGGGTTTTTACTGCATTTTGGGATGCGCTAAGCATCCCTCGACGGGTTACCATGGCATCGCCAGAAAAATCTGGCGATGCCCCATAGAAGCCTATGGGCTTCTAACGCGACCCCTCGACGCCCTGCGCCAACCCACCGCCTCCCTGCACAGACTCCCCCTCACCTGTGTCCAGGCAGCACAGAGTTGTGCTGCCTGGACCTGTGACCTCCTCCCTGCACTGTAATCCTCTTCCAGGTGCAGGGAGGAGGAGAGTCCAGCGCAGCAGCAGCAGCAGCGCCGGGTAAGGGAGGAAGCTTCCGGGTTCCTGTGGGACCCGCTGTCTCCCACCGCAAAGGACAGCTCTTAAAGCAAGAGCTGTCCTTTGCCATAATTATCGCACATGTTAGTGCATATGCGATAATTATGAATGTGATGGGCGGCGAAGGGGGGCGGATGTTAGAACATACCCCAATGTTTGTTTTCAAATATATCTATTATGATACAGGTTTTTCTCGCCTTCAGCCATTATGTGATCTTTCTGGTGCATTAGGTCCAACACAATAGGGCAGATTCAGTTAGCAGAGATGTCCCATAATAAGGTGGGTTATGCAGGTAGGACGACCTCTTTTCTGCTCACACCCCACAGAGCTGTGTCATTATCTGCATTGTGTGTTACTAAATCTGCCCCAATGGCTGGAAGTAAAAGGTGCCCGATTCCGACGAATCAGGCCAAGATCGGGCCCAAATCGGATGTGTCTGACATCCGATGCACTGCGCTATCCCCTGTGCATCGGAGATCAGACGGGCTGCACATGAGATAAATCGTATGTGCAGCTGCCAGCGGCACATCGTGGGCGGAATTTAGCACCCGCAATGTATCACATCCGATTACAGAGTGGGGAAGCGCCGTGCAGAAGAGACGATCTCCCTGCTCTGCAGCTGGCGGCGGGCAGAAGACGGCAATATAATAATAACTAAAAATTCAAAAGAATGGGCTGTCTCTCAGCTGCCATGTTTTTTTGTTGTTGTTGTTGTTGTTCTCTTATGTTTTTCTTTTTTCTCCTGCCTCCCACCTTCAACTCCACTGAATTATTAAATGCGATAATCCGGGCGACCCGGGATTAAAGACTCAGGTTGACACCAAAGAAAAATCCTGTTTTTTCAGCAAATTCCCAGGACGAAAAGCTGTAACCTGGTAATTTGCTGATGGTGTGAATTCGGGTCAGACTGTACCCTGCAAAATGACCCGGCACTCAAAAATGGCAGGAAAGAGGTATTAGGGACAACGTCCCATTTAAATCTAAGAAGATTCTCCTATATAAAACACTGTCATTATATAAAGGCCTTTATTGTGGGTGAAGAACTGCAACCACTAAATGCAGCCTACGAATTTCCTAGCAACCAAAGACATTGCTGAGGTTACGCTGCATTCTCATGAACAGATGCTTAGCCCACAAAGATGGCTGCCTGTACGGTATGTAGGTGAAAGGTGATGTTCATCCTTACATTAAACAGAATAGTTCTAAATGAACCATCGGCTTCTTATCTGCATTGCGCACAAACACTTGCCTGAACTTTGAACTTTCTGATGCACTCTGGAGTGTTCATGACGGTTTCTGTGAATCCCGGAGGCTTAATTAAATAACAGATCAGCAGCTCCTGTTGGCAAATTGATGTGTTTTTTAGTTAACATGTATAAAAGGAATCCAGCTGGTGAATGGCTGGGAACATTCTTACAATATGTGTGGCTGATTCATAGCTGTGTGCAAGTCAGCCAATAACGCATTCACACTGGGCCTCATTCAGATGTGGTTGTAGTGAGCATCACTGCTACTTACTAGTTTGATAACTCAGCAGGAGATGCCTGGTATAAGAAGGAGCCTCCCGATTGCATTAGCGATCTGTGCTGCACCCTAATACCAGGCATCGAATCGCCTGCAGCACCATTGGCCCGCTGTGTAACATGTGTGAAGCTTGCAAGCCGGCCGCCGCAGTTTCTACAAAGAGGCCAGGTGATCTCTGTCTAATGACTGAGATATTAGCCTCGAGACTACCCCAAAACAGCAGCTACTGTACATGATGCCACTTTGGAAAACATAGGCCCCCACACCGAATATATTCTGACTGTCAATCTAGTAACATCTGCAGTGCGGGTCTGAACATCAGCATGTCGTGTCTCAGATCCAACAGGATCTTAATAATTCCCATTGCGCTCCTGATATTCACCCACACACTGAGCTGCACCACTATAGTCCTTGGATCAAATAGCCCTATCCTTGCTGTTAGAAATATGTGAGAAATCAATTGCATCCAGTATAACTCTGCATAACCCACAATTCAGCCTACACGCATCATTCCATTACCACGCATTCAGCCACATGTGGGCACTAATTTGGATGGTTACGGTTAGGCTGCAGGTAGGGAGGGGGGGGGGGGTTAAGAGTTTTTGTACAGATGTGTCCATATACATCTAGCCTCCTTTCATGTTGGAACAGCCGTTCTAGTCGCATCGGGTCAAAGTTACAGTACAGTGCTTTTCTAAATGACACTAACGTTCCACTTCTAATGCAGATCTAGCTGCAGTCATGCACAGAATATAGGCCTGCTGTATATCATTCATATTCGCTCTATTGTGTGAACATGATGCATTTTAATGGAGAAAGTTGCATGCAAAGAAGATCGGAACTACCAGGTAACACATGTCACACATTGTGTAACGTGACTTGTACAACACAGAGGATAGATGTATTTTTTTTACCTTAGACACATTCATAGTAGTCCTGTTGAGGCCAGATAAGGATTTCCACGTTAGAGGCCGCAGGGGAGAACCTTCAAAATTCTCATCAACGAGCTCCACAATGACAGAATAGCTGAGAGTATGAGAGAGCTATGAGACACTAGACTGTGATTTCTACAAGGCCAAGTAAAGTTCTCACCTATTGGTCCTTTCCACAGGACATAGAAGGTGATTTCCTAGAACTACATTTAGCTGCAAACCACTCAGCATTTTGATTCTATGGGGCTGATTCAGTTGCTTGTAATGCCTGTCTAAAGGGCCCGGGAGCTATGCAATTGTTTTGCAAGACCAGCCTCCTAGGCTGCACTCAGCCCAAATTTCTTCTCACACCCACCTACGATACAAGCGGAAGCCTGCATAAAGCAGCACGCCCAATATTTAGTGTAGTAAAATCAGTTTGACTCTGCTAGCCCAATGCATTCGTGTGACAAAAAAGGAGCCAACTTGGAGATTTATAGAGCAATTCAATTGGCAAAACAATTGAATATTTCAGAAGATTTTTAGATGGGCGATACACACAATTCAATTGCCCTCTATAAGTCTAGCACACATTTGCCACAGCAAGAATGTATTTGTTTGGTCACTGTAGTTTAATACAAATTTATACCTAAACTAGCGACCTATCCTGGCTCCGCACGGGAGCCGTTTTGAATTTACAGCAATTGGCTTTTTAAACCAGGATATATAGTATAAGCCAGGCGTGTAAGATTACTTATAGGAAAAATTAAACATTTTTCACATAAACAAATTGGAACAGAAAAAAAGGGAACAAAATGTTATAAAATAATGTACATGTTCACAAAGGCAACTTTCTACAACACAACAATTCTACAAAGAGAGAGACAAAGTAGATTATAAGAATTATAATACACACAGATAACATAAAAATATATGTAGATCTATTTACCAACCTTGCATGGTAGAAGGGTGGGCCTTTACGATATAGCACTAAAAGAATGCACAACATTTCAATTAGTCCTCTCTCATAAATAACATATGAAAGGATAAAATAATGAAGGGTTCCCTTATTAAAAATATCTTCAAGTTCTCCCCTTTAACATTAGTTTCATCACTTATTAGAGGCGGGAGGATCAGAGGAAAGTGATTAGAGAATGGGTTCTAGGTGAATGTGTTTGATACTTACACAGGTCTGTTCCATACTTCAGTCCCACTTTGGGCACCCAGCCTTTGCTTCGGAAGTGCTGATACGCCATGTAACTTGTTGGGAAGTTCTGCTGCACTGTCCTGAACACATCCCAGAGTTCGTGGATTGGTAAAGGTTCCTAAAAGGAAGGGAAAGTCAGGAAGGCACTCCAAAAACAGGTTTCTATACCAACAGATCAGCACCCATAGGAAAAAAAAGAGACAAAAATATACAATTTTAGCAAGAAAAAAACAACTAATAATGGAGTGCAACTGAGCTTTGTAATATACTGTGTATTACATAAGGAAACGTTTTTGGGCTTGTGTAATTTAATTTTATTGCCAGTAGGTGGCACTGTTGTTACAACCCTGACATACAAAAGGCTTCTTCCCAATAGCTGTCCACCAACTAAACCGTATTGAACATACCAAATACTAACTCGAACTTTTCTAGATACATGTGAAATGTATGTGATGTATGTTTATGCCTCTCTTCCCACCCCCCTTGTGTTCCCTGATTGATGCTGCACTGTTACCACAAAAAATTCCAAGCATACGCAAGTATACCTGGCCAATAAAGATGATTCTGATTCTGATTCTGATAAAAAAATAAAAATAAATACCCTTTTAATAAAATAACTGGTACTTATGTAATATCTGGGCTCCCGTTTTTCTTATGAGACCGCGTCCCCTCGCGGGGCTCGATGCGCTCGCCACGCTTCGGGCACGGTGGCTCGCTGCGCTCGCCACACTATATAAAATCAACTCCATGCGTAGTTGGATAGTAGGGGTATGAAAAAATGGGGTGCATTTAACATGGGAGCCCAGATAATACATAAGTACCAAATAACTTTATTTTAAACATAACAGGGCCACTATGTGGTGCTGTTCTACTACCTATAGAAAAATACTTAAAGTAAATGAAATGAATGTTTTATTTAATGTCTTTTTTTATTTATAAGAGGTTAAGGATAAACTTAAAAAAATGAAATAAATACAATAGAATATATGCACACATCCCCCCATAGAGTATAGGCACACATCCCCCCCATAGGGGTATATTCAATGCCGCTCGGCGAGTGGTGGCGAGGGGGTTTGTACGGCGAGGATGGCTTTTTTTAGCAAGGAAAAGCCATCCTCGCCGTCCAGCTCCCTCGGGAATAAATGGGCGTGATAATTAACACCATCTACAGCAGATTATAGACGTTTAATGAAAAAACATTTGAATAGCACACCCAACCAACTTCAAAAGACATCAGATACGTGAATTTGAAAGGTGGTAAAAAAATTACGCCCGGAAGTAAAAAATTTGAATACCCCCAATGAATTATGCCCAAGAACACATAAAGGAGTCATTGTATTAAAGGTGTTTATTCAATAAGCCACGAGACGGCTCGTAAGAAAAAGAATCCAAGATGTGGTATTAGTGCACTTTGCCCAGCACACCCCCAATGGCGTGTTCACACTGCTCATGTGAAATACCCAGCATTTTATTACCAGGGACTCCACCAGCAGACCCTCGTTCTGATTATAGGAAAGGGAGTTCTGTGCAAGTGACGGCAAGATGTAACAGATTGGGATCCACATTTACCAATCATATGCCAATATCCCTAGCTTGCAGTCTGTCCTATGACGACCACCATAATTTTTAAACCTACTGATAGACACTTATAAGCTGTAAAAGTGGGATCTGTGTGATATCGCGGTGATGACACAGACCAAACAAATATATGTTCCGGATTAATACGGCTTACCTTTTTGTAATTGATGGACAGACAGCCTAAGGTGTACACCAGGAAGAAAGCCTGGGGGGGGAATGAAAAGAATTGAACACAAAAAAATATAATTCACAAGATGGCAGTGATTGCAGGTGTCAATGTGAGACATCACCACAGCTTACTTACCTCTTCACGGCTCAGCTGTAAGTACTCAAATATTCTAAATGGATTCCTCCGACAAACCAGTCTCATTTTCTGCATCTCCTACAGTTGTAAACAAACAGAAAAACAGCGGGAAATACAAAAAACAGGACTTTAGAAGAATGACATCTTGCAGGTTCCACATTAGAAATGTCTTCATACTGATACCATCTGCTCCACAGAAGGTATCGCTCTTCCCTATGTTCTCCTTAGGATACTTGTGTTACAGTGTCACACGTGCACCACCCCAGTCACACTCCCCAATGGTAGTAGCAATAGTGTGCCTGCATCATATAGAAACTGTGTGGACAAGTCTCAGGAGCCAAGCTGACAGTACAATAAAAGGATAATGTATGTACTTAACGTTTTTCCTGTTTGACCATAACATTCTACATTCTTTTTTTTTTGTAAATAATCTTTATTCAATATTTTTTCCCCCCCTCATAAAAACAAAATTTCACAACATAGACATTACTATACATTACAGATACATTTACAAATACATACATTAATACCTGCAATACTTGGCCCCTCTAATTGTTATATTCTATCACATCTTGTACCATTAGGATCCTCGATCACCACCACCCTTTTAATCAACAACATTCCGAGTTCAAATTTTAATACAATATATGACCTATCTGAAATATATTACTGTATTAATGCATTACTACTATTACATAGCCACTTCTGTTCTTAATTCATATCACCAGGGCTAGACGGAGATTGCACGGGTTTTCAACAATAGCTACTATTCATAATTACCAATATCCTTATTTCAATCATTACACCATAGTTAGAAACGGAGTGCTTTCGATACTTGATACAAAAATTACTTTTTACTTTTCGTGATTACTTTTTAACAGTAATTATACACCTCTATCAACACTTACTCATATCCCCTCTTTTTTTTTTTTTTTTTTTTTTCCCTTAATTAAATAAAAATAAACGTGATCCAATTATAATATAAGTTATATTCATCTATTAAACAATTAATATATATTTAAATATGTGTTATGTTTTTCTTTTTTATAATACTTTGTTTTGTACCACCCTTCCCATATTTCATAAAACTTTTGTGTATTTTTCCGTGTAATACTAACGTATCTTTCATGCTCATAAGTGACATTTACTAAATTAATCCAATTCCTAACTTCTGGTCTTGTCTTAGCCATCCATGTGCGTGCTATAATTACTTTTGCAGTTGAACTCATATAAATTGCCAATTGTCTTTGCCCATATGTCATCTGGTCATTATTCCATACCCCCAGTAGATATGCATGTGGTGATGCATTTTGGACCGGAATCCCACTTTCCCCCATTATTTGTTCGACTACTTGCCAATATTTACGAATATGTTCACAATCCCACACTAAATGAAAAAAGCCTCCTACAGTAACCTTACATTTTGGACACATATTTGTATCTTTTGGTGAAAATTTACTAATTCTTTCAGGAGTCATATATGTTCTATGCAATATATTGTACTGAATTTGTTGTATTCTAACTGAGTTTGTTGCCACCACCGGAGATTTCAACGCAATTCTCCATGTTTCTGGATCTATACCTGGTACCTCCTTTTCCCATTTATTCCTAAGTACCTCCAACCCCTCCTCTTGTGTTGCCTCTAAGAGGTACTTATAGCATCTTGAGGCCACTTTTTCATTTTTTAGTTCTTTCAAATAGATCTTAACCCGTGAATTTATTATGTAAAACCCCTGCTCTTTTTCATAAGCTGAGAGTACACTCCTCAATTGAAGAAATCTGAAGAACATGTTTTTCTGAAGGTTAAATTCTACCTGAATCTGTGCGTAGGTTTTAAGTTGATTATTTACATATAATTGTCCAATTGAGTTCACACCATATTGAGTCCAAAGTCGAACCCCTTGGTGCTTTTGAATATTTTCACAGTGATTACCTGAGAATATATATGTGTCTGGATCTATACCCTCTACTCCCATTACCTTACTAGCCCATTGCCATATTTTTTTTGCCTGCTTCACAATTGGTACCCGACTTCTAGATCCATCCCTCCTCAGCAAAACTTGTAGAGGTGTATGCCCGGGGGCAACACATTCAAGGAGTCTGAGGAGTTCCGGAGAGCATTCTTGCTGATTTATCCATCCTTTTAGTTGAGCTAGTTGTGCTGCACCATAATAAATCCTAAAATCAGGCAGGGCCATTCCCCCTTTCTCTCTTGGTCTGGTCAAGGTGGCCATCCTTACCCGAGGCCTTCTATTATTCCACACAAATGTTGATATGATACTGTGAATCTTATTAAATACCCCCTGCTCAATATAGCATGGAGCATGTCGGAGCACATACAGTATCTTGGGCAGGATGACCATCTTGACCAGACCAACCCTTCCCATCACTGTTAGGGGCAGCCTTGACCAGTTTTTACATTTCATTTTAACCTCTTTTATTATTGGTTCCAAGTTATAATCCACATATTTGCCTGGATCTTCTGTTACGTATATACCTAAGTATTTAAACTTCTCAACCCTAGGTGGATATTGGGGAGACACGTTTAATAGGTTAACCTCTCCTCCAGTAACAAGAAGTTGAGATTTATTAAGATTAGTTGTTAATCCAGAATACTGTCCATATGTGTCTATAACTTTAAGAACCATATCTAAATCTTTTTGATATTCTGACAGCCCCACCAGCAGATCGTCTGCATAGAGCGCTACAAGGTTAAACACCTCTGGTCTCCTCCCATGAGCCAACATCTCCCTAAGTTTACAGGCAAGGGGCTCAACTGCCAGCGCAAATAATTGCGGTGACAGTGGGCACCCCTGCCTGGTTCCCCGGGAGAGACTGAAGGGCTCAGATATATATCCATTTATTTTTATCCTTGCTGTGGGTGACTGATACAACAGAAACACTCTTTTAATGAAGTTAGATCCAAATCCAAACATTTCCAGCACCTGCCTCAAGAATGGCCACTCTACTGAGTCAAATGCCTTGTTGGCATCAAAGGCTGCCACTCCGACGTTTTTCTTAACTACTCCTGCCCATTGTAAATATGCAAAAACTCTTTGGATATTAATTGACGTAGATTTACCCCCCATAAAACCCGTTTGGTCCGGATGCACAACATGGTGTATTACTTTACTCAACCTATTCGCCAATACTTTGGCATATACTTTGGCGTCTACTGAAATCAAAGAAATAGGTCTATATGAGTCGACCTTCAAGGGATCCTTTCCCTCCTTAGGAATGACATTTATAACTGCCTCAGACATTGAGTGGGCCAACCTACCTTCTATTTCCATCCCCCTAAATGACCGAAGCATATGACCAGCCATGTCCTTCCCAAAGAAGGTGTACATTTCCCTTGGGATTCCATCAATCCCCGGAGCTTTACCCTGGGGCAGGCTCCGAAGGGCCTCATCTACTTCTTCCAGGGTAAAAGATTCATCTAACAGTTCTCTACTTTCAGCTGGTAGTTGTGGTAATTGGGGCTGACTTAAAATTTTTTTTAGGGCCTGCGTCTCTATTTCTATTTTAGATCTATATACCTCCTTATAATGTTTCACAAAAGTTTCAGTTATATCAGCATTAGATGTTACTATTTGCCCATTCTCAGTATAAATTCTAGTAACAATCCCTGAGGAATTATCCGCCTTGGCTAAATATGATAGAAATTTGCCTGATTTATCACTATTCATATATAACTGATGGGAGCTCTTTAAAACTCTGTAACTGGCCATAATCTGTAGATGCTCTAACCATTTTTGCTGTTCTTTTAACCATATTTCTTTAGCTGTCTCCCCTCTATCCTTCAGATACCTCTGTTCAGCCCTAATCATTCCGGATTCCAATACATTTGCTATTACTCGACATTCTTTTTTTTCCCCGGCAATCTCTTTCATAAGAATCCCCCTAACAAAAGCTTTGAATGTTTCCCACACTATGGTTTCGCTAGCTGAATTACTATTTTGTGCAAAGAATCTTTCTATTTCCCCTCCCATTGCCTGACTATTTTTAAATCTGGGTAGCCAGCTTGGATCAAACCTCCAATATGTAAATCCCTTTTCAAGGTCCGACTCCATTTGCATAAGTACTGGAGAATGATCTGATATACCCCTTGCAGCATGTTCTATTTTTTTAACCTGATTTGATACTTCAGGTGATATCAAGATCATGTCGATCCTTGAAAAGGAGTTATGAGGGGCCGAGTAACAGGTAAACTGCTGAACATTAGGGTGTCTTTCTCTCCAGATGTCACACCAACCCATCTGTTTCACAAATTCCGCTATTCCCCCACTCTGTCTACCCTTGCTTAGGTTCATCTGTAATCTATCTTGCCTAGGGTCTATGACTGCATTGAAATCCCCCAAACATATAATATGCGCTGTAGGCCTTTCTGCTGCGAAATCCACAGCCTTTCTAAGAACTTCAAAAGAAAAAGGAGGAGGTACATATACTGCCATTATACAAAATCTATTTGTTGCTATATACACATCCAGGAATACAAATCTCCCCTGGGAGTCAATTTTTGACGAGATACACTCGAAACCAATACCCTTCTTAATTATAATCGATACCCCCCTGGAGGATGGAGAAAACTGGGAATGGTAGGATTTTTCAATCCAGGGCCTCTTAATCGCCCTAATCTTATCCCCATATAAATGAGTTTCTTGCAGGCATATTATGTCCGCAGCCAAATGTCTACATTGATTTAACACCAATGCCCTCTTTATTTTCTCATTTATTCCTCTCACATTCCAAGTCAGTATATTAACCATTACCAGTTTTCTCTTTTTTCTACCTCCATATGGCAGTGATCAAGCTCCTCTTTTAGTATCCATGCAGGCCAAGCATTGCAGTATTTACATACAACTAACATAACATAACAAACAATTACTACATCAACCCATCCCTCCTCCCCCCTCCCTGTATAACCTATCCCTTTAGGCATACCTAAGTTATCCCTTACCCTACTTAACCCGTTATCTCCCTACACAACCTTGGGGCCCTTACCCTATGCCACTTAAGATTAACCTTTTTTTAAGGCATGCTCAACTCCCCAGCTCTTAATATTAACGGATAATAGACTACATTCTGTCAATTTTTTGTCCCATACTTTTGTCGCAGATTCTGTATTATTTCTTGACAGAATAAGAATCTACCTCTTATCCCCCCCCACCCACCCCCCCCCACCCCGCACAGCAAGACTCTCTTTCGACTATTTTGACATTGTTACTCATCTAGCAGTTAACTGCGTGCGACCCGGATGGGCCCTATTCAACCAGTCTGCAGCATCTTCTGGTGAAAAAAAAACCTTAGTCTCATTTTCATAAAGAACCCGGAGCTTGACTGGGTACATCATGGCATATTTTATATTCAGTTCCCTTAGCCTCTCCTTGACCTCCTTAAACCTTGACCTTTCCTTCTGAATTATGTACGGGAGATCAGGGAAGAACGATACTTTCTGTCCATTGAAGCTCAACTTCTCACTGTATCTTGCCAATTTTAACAGAATGTCCCGGTCTTGATAATGAAGAAGTTTAATCAACATAGTACGTGGTGGGCCTCCCGGGATGGGGGGTTTAGATGGAACTCGATGAGCACGCTCTACAGTAAAGAATGGAGTGAGAGACTCTTTTCCAAACACTTGAATAAGCCAGCCTTCAATAAACTTTTCAGGTTCTTTCCCTTCTGCTCGTTCCTCAAGGCCTATGATTCGCAGATTACTTCTGCGTAGCCTCCCTTCCATATCAGTGACCTTATTTTGCAGCTCACTGATTTGACCCGAGGCACTATGCAGCTGTTTTTGCATAGGGACCAAAGTGTCCTCTAGATTTGAGATACAATTTTCTACCTCCAGTACCCTGTCACGTATTTTTTGGGCATCGTCTCTTAACAAGGTAATGTCCGACTGTAATTTGTCAATTTGAACGGATAAGCGTGTCTCACATAAGCTGACCGCATTCAGTACTTGCTGTAAAGTCACTTCATTCTGTACAGACGCTCCCCCTGCTTTTACTGGGGTAGTTTGTGGGGTATTAGGATTTGAATTGCCTACATTTTGTGGCTGTGTACGGGCAAATTTTTCCAACTTTGCTGCCGCTGTTGCCCCTGTTTTCCCCATGCTCCTTAACTGCCGGCTTGCCAGTTATATCTGGCACTGTCCCTGGGTACTGGTTGCGGTACTACTAAGCAGTTTATCGAAGCAAATCTTCTTAACAATATAGTGTCTTTCACAGCAATATAGGCTCCAAAATATCAACTCTTTGCTGCTGCAACTTTCATATAGCAAACAAAGAGATAATTTAGAACAGTCTTACCCCAAGATGGCCGAGCCCTCCGAACCGCTACTACCTTCTTTCGGGGAGCGGCACCTCTACTACCTCCAGCTGAGGGAGAGGGAGTGAATCTATTCTCTGTATTCTTTCCTTCGTCCGTCTGTTTGGTCCTATCTCTGCAGGATTCAACCCAGGTTTCTCTGCCTGGACCACACAGTTGGCCCTTGAGCTTTTTGCTTGCAGCTTATTCCAGCGACCTCTCCCGCTCTGTGTCTTACCGCAGGGGATCGGGGTAATGCTCCGGTCCACCCGGCACCCGGAGTCTGCGTGAGGCAGGTAGATGTTATCTCCTCTATCCAATCGCTGCACCTCTCACATGGGACAGCAGCCGCAGGCCTCTAGCTGCCGGGCGTCACCTGGGGTCTGGATGTTATTCTGTAACACGCGTCTGCCGGCACCTGCGTGTAGGAGTACTGCGGTGCTGCTGCTGTGAAAGTTTTGCTGCTTTCCGTCTGCAGCCTGGAAGGTATCGGGAGGCTGACACATACGGGTACTCTCGCTGAATCAGCTTGTAGCCTGTCCGCGTTGCATTCGGCTCTCAGTCTATGCGGCGAGGCGGGGGTCATGGAGCAGCGGGAAGGGTACCGACGCTGGGAAGCTGACGCTCTCCTCCCCTCACGTACACGCCGCCGTGGCTACGCCCTCATAACATTCTACATTCTGTGGCCATATAACTTCTTTGTACTTTACGTGTGCTAAGCTCAAATTGCCACTTATGGCTCCTTGAGCAAGAGAGACTGCGTCAGGTACTAGAGGGAGAATGTATTAGCAACCGAAATACCACAAGGCTACGTTCACGCAAAATGCAACTTGCGCTGAATACCAATCAGCAGAATCATCCGTTTAGTGATGGTCACTTGTGTGCGCTTCATGCTTGGCGCATGTTGCAAACTGATGATACCAATAATCATTAGACGCATCTGATTGGATGAATTTTTTTTTAAATCACTTCCAATTATGCTATTCGCTGATAATGTCATTATCAGACTGATAATAGTCATTCACTAATGATGAGTAGTTATTTAGCAGTAATAAAATATGCTATCTTGTCAGTTTGTAAAAGGGAAGGTTAATATTTGTAATATTAGGTATTTAAAAAAAGCTAAAAGTTTTTATCTGTCTTCATTTTACAGACTTCCGGTGACTTTATTACCAATGAATTTCCCAGACTGTCCTGCAATGTGTATGCATATTTTGTCAATTGTTGTGAAGCTTTGTTCACCGGGTGTATCTGCACCTGTGGTCTGTTTGAGTAAGGGGCCATGTTTTGCTGGGCATATGGACAGCTCTCCATTGGCAGTAATATGATGTAACACGCCTTTCAGCTCTATAGTGCCCACTCTGTGCATCTCTCTACATACACCCATCTAGTCTTCAATTTAAATGTAATGGGGGTACTTATATGTTAGTTGGGCGCCCACTAAGCAATTTCCTTAGTGGGCTATTCTGGGTAGGGAAATCGCATCGCATGGGCCATTTTAGGGCCGTGCGATGCGACGCGATTTTCCTATGTAATTTATTCACTGCTCTCTCAGCCCGGGGCCAATGCATCGCATCGCATTGCATCTGCCGCAAAATCGCATGCGATTTTATAGGGTGTGTGATGCTATGACATTAGGTATACAATAATATGATTGTAGTCCCAAAAATAGGTTTAACGCACCCCCCACTATCCACGCCACCCCGAAGCGTGGCGAGCGCAGCGAGCCCCACGAGGAGCGGCGGAACGCGTCCTCCGACTTTTTCATTACCCCACTATCCACAAGCGCAGCGAGCCACCGAGCCCGAAGCCACACTATATAAAATCACCTCCACGCCGACGTGGATAGTGGGGGTATGAAAAGGTCGGAGGACATGTTCCGCTGCACTCGACACGCTTCGGGGTGGCGTGGATAGTGGGGGGGTGCGTAAAAGCAATTTTTAGGACATACAATCTTATTATTGTATACCTCATGTAATGGCATTGCACACCCGATAAAATCGCATGTGATTTTGCAGGAGGTTTTGCGATATTGTGGTGTAAAAAAATAAAAATCCATGAAAAAAATCACATCGCATCGCATGCCCTTAAAACGGCCCATGCGATGCGATTTTCCTACGTTACCATCCGTATGCTATTGGGCGCCAACTAGCATATAAGTACCGTACTGGGTTATTTTATACATTTCAGCCCACAGTCACGCTGATCCTAGATAGAGATGCCTTAAAAGCCAAATATAGTTGTATGAACTAGTGAACTATAGGGCTACATTCTCCTTACTACTGGGGGCATTTTACAGTGCTAACTAAGTGGTGATTCAGTAATGCTCGCTAAGCAGCTGTCATTCGCTGCTTAGTGAGCCCATAGACTCCACCCGCCGCCCATCCACCCCTGCTGCCAAATCCCCTCGGTATCATGCTAGGGAATGTCGGCAAACACATCCCTTTGCATGCGGCACTAAGGAACTGACTTTGATTTTCTTCGGTGTCCGGCGAAGATGCGCAGAGCCACACAATCGGGCCCGATTAATCCTGAATCAGGCCCTAAGGGCAGGATGTATTAATATACATCACCGTCGCGATGCTACCGCATATGTACTAACATATGTGGCTAGCATCGGGTTGCGGTGACGGAGACCCTCGCGATACCTGTAATGTGGTGTGCGGGGGTCTCCGTCACATCCCGGCGGCTGTCAGTGTCCCCCTGTGTGTGTGGGGGGGGGGGGGGAGGAGATCAATGGAGGACAGGAGGGGGGTCGCGCGGACGGCGAAAGAAGCCCATAGGCTTCTATAGGATACCCTGCCCGTGGGAGATGGGGCAAACGGGTAATGGTACATAGGAAAATGCGGTAAAATGCGCCCTAAAGGTGATTGCCAGAGTTTTAGCTCTTATGATCATTAATAGAACTTATCGTACACCTCTCTTCTCCGCAAGTTCTTCAGTCTCCGAGTCAGAGCCCAGCTCTTCTACCAAGATGTATTCATGTTCCTTTCCATCATTCACACTTGAGACTTTGGCTTCTGTTTTAACAGTCTGTCTTTCTGGTTTACAGCCACAATGTATAATAAAGTCATCATGTTTGTGACAGAGCATCTTTTCCAGAACTTCTTTGTCGGGTTCTATGCAGGGATCCTGGGTTTCCATCACCTCTGAATCATATCTTGCCAAAGGGTCATAGACAGGATCTCCTTCTAAAACCTTATTTTCTTCACCTGCAGGAAACAATGCATCTGACGAACCAAGTTCTACGTCAGGTTGGTGGTCTCTTGAACCAGTGGTCTCATCTTCATCCTCTGGTAGATGAATAGGATTAGTATATTCATCGAGTATCTTGCTTATCGAATTTGTGTCCAGTCCCTGGGCTTCTAAAAGACCCTTGGCCCATTCTATGTGATGCTGATACCTGAAAATATTTAAGCATTTTCCACATTAGTCAAATTTACACACATTAAAAAAGACAATATAATGCCCAAAATATAAAATTGCTAAAAACACAGTCTATACTTACCCTAAGCACTGTGTCCCTACCCAGCAAGTAGTAAAACCTGTATCCTAATCAGAAATACGCCAGGAGTCCCTACCAGTATATTTTTGGATTGTGGGAGGAAACCGAAGTACCCAGAGGAAACCCACGCAAGTACGGGGAGAATATACAAACTCTGTCATGGCCATGGTGGGAATTGAACCCATAACCTCATTAAAGTAAGGCAGTAATGCTAACCATTACACCATCCGTACTGCCCCAATATGGCTGTAATATGTACTATGAAATATGGTTTTAGGCACATTGGGGCAGATGTATTAAGGCCCCCATACATTAGGCCTAGGGACAAGTCGGACCCAATTTACCTGCGAGCCGCCCGGCAGCTCCCCGGGAGGCTCACATACAATTTGGCACTTGATGTGCCATCGCATGCGATTTATCCCATGTAAAAAAAAAACCCGGGGAGCTGCAGGGCGGTGAGGAGTAGTGGGGGCGGGCAGCGGCAGTGGTGGGGGCGGGCAGCGGTGGTGGGGGCGGGCGGCGTATGCGGTGAGCGCTGCTGACCTGGCCGGGCAGTGTACTTACACATAGCAGCAGCGGGGACGGGGCGCGTAGTGGCGGCTATTTTGATTTTTAAAATACTTGTCAAATGACCGGCCGCTCTCTGATTGGCCGGAGAGCTCTCAGCCAATCCGAGAGCGGCCGGTCATTTGACAAGTATTTTAAAAATATAATAGCCGCCACTGCGCTGCCCGTCCCCGCTGCTGTTATGTGTAAGTACACTGCCCGGCCAGGTCAGTCAGCAGCACTCGCCGGCGCTCAGGGACACGCTGCCCGCCCCACTGCTCCCCCGGTGTCTGCATGCATATGCCTGTCAGGTGGCAGGCATATGCATACAGGGAGGTCGGACGTGATCTTATGTACAGACCGTCCGACCTCCCTGATCCGGTCCGATGCGCACGGGACCGCGCATCGGATCGGATCAGATATCACACACATACGATTTTGAGCCGATTTCACCCGATTATCGGCACAAAGTGCCAAAATCGGATGAAATCGTCCCAAAATCGCATAGTGTATGGGGGCCTTTAAGCCTTAACAAGAGATAAATTCAAGTGTGATAAGGAGAGATAAACGTCCAGCCAATCAGCTCCTTATTGACTTTTTTCATACACAGCCTGTAACATGGCAGTTAGCAGGTGATTAGCCGGACGTTTATCTCTCTATCACACTTGCATTTATCTCTTGTTAAGGCGTAATACATCTGCCCCTTCATTTGGTAATGTTTGTATATATAAAAAAAAAAAAAAAAAACTTAGTGGGTGACTATGTTACAAAAGAAAGATACTGTCCAAATTTCAAGTCCTCATGGTTTTGGAGATTTTGTGATGATTTAGGGTGAAATTATATATATATATATATATATAACAGAGCACTCACCAATATGTAAAAACTTTTTTTTGTATTTATTCACAAAAACATGAAAAAAAGAGAAAAAACATATCAAGTGATGCTTCAAAGACCAAAACAATACCTCCTCCGACGTTTCGATCCTGCTTAGTGGATCTTTATCAAGGAGACTTTCAGCTGAGATAAGGTAAAAAAAAAGGCAAATGGGGCCACCAGTATAGAGGTCTATCTGCAACCGCTGTCAGAGACCCACTGGCCAGCCACCCCGTCCCGGGTTTACATACCCAAAAAGGCACCAAAAAACAAATAGAGGGAGCCTCCCCGTTTGCAGAAACAGTGTCAGAAGTTTTCCACTTCTTAAACTCCATGAGTGCCGCCTATTTCTTTCTTGGATATTTGTTGATATATCGGTACATTGCCCAGCAAGAACGAGTGCTGACCTTTCTCTGCATATATTTCAGAATAAAAGCAATAAAATGTGTAGCTGACAAAATACTCACTTTTTTGATGAAATTATTGGTAAATTCTTTTTCGAAGCTGCAAAAAAAAAAAATCAAATATCTATATTTAGTCCTTTCATGTCTCCCAATATAATATCCACTAAGGCAGGGATGGGGAACCTTCAGCCTTCCAGCTGTTGTTGAACTACACATCCCAGCATGCCCTGCAACAGTTTTAGTATGGCCAAATAGTCAAAATGTAGCAGGGCATGCTGGGATGTGCAGTTCAACAACAGCTGGAGGGCGGAAGGTTCCTCTTCCATGCACCAAGGAAATGGGAGACATCATTATGAAAAATGTATGGAGATTGGAGGAGACACTGGAATTATTGTCAGAAAGACCTGCATGCTTCAGGGTTTCCCAACCCAGCACAATATCGGGAGCAATAGGACCCATCATCGGGAGGTGCATACATGCTTGCTTATGCTGGGTGTGACGAGTGATGGTGGTGGGGGCAAACTGCAATCTGCAGCGCGGCTCTTGCTAGCAACGGAGGACATCACTAACGCCCCACAGCAGCGCGCACCAGTAACAATATAGCGCATACACACTAGATATGTACTAAAATATCATTAATGATATAGTTATCATGCATATATAATTTAATATGTTGTCTAGTGTGTATGCACCTTAACAGTAAGGTTTTAGTGATATCCAGGCTTAAGCACCGATGGTCAGTGGCGTTTTTTGGAACAAAAAAATGTGAAAACCATTGACAACCTAATGCTTGTGTCGACCTTCCAACCCTATCGACCTTAGCTAAATTGATATCTCAGGTGTCGACCTTTATACAGTCAACCCCATGACCCATACCCATAAAGTGTTTGGAGGCTAGATAGTTGTGTGACATTTACACAGTGCACCCTGTCCCACCGGTCTCCAGGAAATCTGCGGAGAGAAGGGGGCACCATGAATGAGCTTGGCAGACCTAGGTACACTTATGCCAAACTAAGGCATTATCATGTGATTATATTCACTAATTACCCTGAACAGAAACCACCGTACCTTTCCACCGCCCCACCAGCTCATTCTGCGCAATGTTATACTCGGGTCGGCTTCTCGACAAGATTCCTTTCCCAAAATATCCCTAAAGACAAAGATAAAGGGAGAAAGTTTAAGTTCTGAGGATTTTACCTACAGTATTTGTCCAATCTAGTGCCACTTTCATAGCGCACCACCACATGGCAGCTGTCTGACTTATTAGGCGGCTTCCACTCTACATTTACCACGAGGCCCAGGAGACAACAGCAACCGGGGAGGGAGCACATCAGATCTCTAGCTAGAGGAACAGTCTAATGCTGTGCACACATGGTGCGATGTTGCTTGCGATTCGATAACGATCAAATGGCAAGCCAAACGCATTCAATTCTGACTATATAGTACAAATGGGATGCAGTTAAAATCCCGGCGGTCGGGATCCCGGCGTTCAGAATCCCGACGCCAGAATCCCGACCGCCGAAATCCCGACACATTCTCCCTCCTGGGGTGTCCACGACACCCCTGGAGGGAGAATAAATTAGTGTGCCGAGCGTAGCGAGGCACCGGGCCCGCTGCGTGGCGAGCGCAGCGAGCCCGCAAGGGGGGGCGATCCACGTCCCCCCCTTGTCGGGATTTTGCCTGTCGGGATTCTGAACGCCGGGATCCCGACCGCCGGGATTCAATACTGAATCCGTACAAATCTGTACTATATAGTCTTGCCTGCAGTCTATTTCACTGTTCAACTGGAGCACACATCGGTATCAACTCGGCATCGAATGCAGCTGAATCCCATTCGATTTTGATTTGATTTTGACTGTATAGTCAAAATCGAACACAGAATTTCACCGTACGTACACAGCTTTAGGGACCTCCAAACTGGTCTTAAGGTGCCCATACACGTTACAATTATTGTATACAATATCGCATCTCATCCGATCTCGGTTTTGCGATGACATCAGATGAGATGAGATCTAGTACAAAAAGTATGTGCTGCACATACTTTTTGTACTAGATCTCATCTCATCTGATGTCATTGCAAAACCGAGATCGGATGAGATGCGATATTGTATACAATAATTGTAACGTGTATGGGCACCTTAAGTGGTAATGGTTGTTTAAAAGAATAAGCCAAAGGACAAATGTTGGAGAAGTTGTGGCTTCAGAAGCTATTATGACAGCAGCTGTTCAGAAGGAGAGGAGTCCCCCAAAAGAAACAAAATACAACAATTGGACAGCGCTTGTACTGGACTGAGTTATAAATAAAATATAAAAAAAAGCTAAATGCTGATTGGTTGAAGCTCCATACATACTAGGCGATCCTGTCCGTGGCCCATACAGTTAACAATATCGTCCGCAGCCGCCATTGGCCGATCTGTAAATGATATCGTTTACTGTGACCCACTGAACATGCGAGTTGTTGGCTATATAGCCTAATTGACCTGCATGTTCAGTAGACGGGAGGGGTTGTTAATGATGTGCGGGAGCACATAACGATATTAATGTACACACTAGACCAGTGGTTCTCAACCTCGGTCCTCAGGACCCCCCACGGTGCAGGTTTTGCAGGTCTCCACACAGAATCACAGGTGAAATAATTAGCGCCACCTGTGATCTTATAAAATGTGTCTGAATAATGAGTGCACCTGCTGGGTGACCTGGAAAATGTGCACTGTTGGGGGGTCCTGAGGACCAAGGTTGAGAACCGCTGCACTAGAGGATATTTTAAAATATATCGTTCAGAAGCTCCTTTCTGAGCAATATCTGTTACAATATCATCTAGTGTGTATGGGACTTACAGTAAGTGGAACCCACAATTAGGGGAACATAGAGACAGGCTCACTTTCTAGTAATTCTACCACTTCCAAACAAAAGGCCTAATTCAGAGATGAACGCAAATCTGATTCATGTTTGCCCCCTTTTCTTGGTGTGTCAGGGCCACCGTCCGTATCTTGGATGCAGCAGCTTCACTGGCCTAGGCAGTGTGAAAACACCAGTCATCCTGATGACCGATGTTCTCGCAGATTATCAGATACTGCGTGTTCAGACTCAGAAGCAGATCACAGAGTCCAGGAGAAGATGCCATTTACAAAAGACACAGCAGCTGTGCGTCAGCGTCCATCTCTGAATCAGGCTTATCATGTAATATGGACAGATAACTCATTGTATTCCAAGCATTCGATGTCTCTGTTGAAGCATACATATATCAGAGCTGTAAGTGTATCACCTTTCCATAGAGAAGCTCGATATCTTCCAGACGTCTCACAATGACATAATTATTAATAATCTCTGCCTGGCAGATCCTGAAATCCTTCACATGACAATCATGAGCCAAGGGGATGGGAAAGGGAGATTCGTAGGTCTCATAGACCTTTCTTTTTCTCCTCGGGGCGTGGAACGTGGCCTGTGACATGGTCTTCTCACTGCTGAGATGCGAAAAAATCAACTGTTAATAATTAGGGTTATACATTACAAATACACAGCAGGTCGGAGTCAAAAACACAAAGTTGTAGATGCAGAAACACTGTAGGTGCCAAAAAGTGCCCATTTGCCTCCAAATGAATGTGCCAAAAGTAGGGACACGTGGGATTACATCTTCATTCTTCTGTTTTGTGTCTAAGTTTGCAAATCTGATGAAAAATATGTATTTTTTTAAGTGTTGGCAACACATTTTTTGAAGTGATATACTGTATTGCAGTTCAGGTTGAAAATTAACATCTAAAGACAAGAGGATAGATCAGAAGAGAGAATTTGACAAAAAGTCAGTCACAAAATCACCCAAACCAGGACACAGGCCATGATTTCAGGTAGCTCTGCGTTAAGGCCCATACACACTAGGAGACTTTGAGCTGAAAACCGCAAGTTTGAGCGGCTTTCAGCACAAAGCCGCCCAGTGTGTATGCCCCAGCGATGAGCAGTGAGCGCTGCTGCGCACTCCCGCAACATCGCCGGGAAAGCCATTCATCTGCTGGTAATACCAGCAGATGAGGGGCTTTGCAGGACAGCTTTGCATAGCACTGCGCAAAGCCATCCTCACCCACTGACGGCATTGGGCAGGGGGATATCAGCTCAGTGTGTATGCACTGAGCGGCTTTTCCCCCAGCAACGATCCAGCATTCACGACGAGAAGCTTAAGTGCATTAAGAGGGAAGTGCAGGAGCAGAGCAATGTGTTCTACTGGAGAGGATTATGTTAGGAGGGAGATATGTAATAGAGGGATATACAGAGGTATGGAGTGTATATGTAAGTGTAGAGGGTAATAGATATACACTATAATAGCGAGGCATGGGGTACAAGTGAAGTATGCAATCAGTGATATGTGGGGAGCAATAATGAGGCATATGGTGTATTAGTGGGACATGGTTTGTATTAATTACATATAGGGTGCAATACTGAGGCATGCAGTGTATTAGTGGGACATGTGGTGTATTAATTACATATGGGGTGCAATACTGAGGCATGTGGTGTTTTAGTGGGACATGTGGTGTATTAATTACATATGGGGTGCAATACTGAGGCATGTGGTGTTTTAGTGGGACATACAACGATCATATATGTGTACATGTAGCACACATGTAACAATGTTATATATAGTCAGTGGGAAGCTTAAATAAAAGTTTGTGATGTAATGTAGGCAGACTTGCAACTCTTTCATCTGTACAGATGATATAAAAGGTAATAGTTCTTGCAGATAAAATGTTTTAATACCTTACAAAGAAGTATTTTTCTTTATTATTATTATTATTATAGCAGACAATGCAAGATTGGACACACACACACGCAGTTAATTGTATAGTAAACGAGTATAATTACCCCATAAACATTTCTGTCTTCACACTGACCCCATGTGCCTTATAAATAATACATACAAAAAGTCCCACCAATAAGTAACAATATGCACACCCTCATATAGTACCAAATACAATATACTCAACCATATATATCAATATTATGCATGAATGTAAGCTTACCAGTTCTTATTCCAAACAAGGACCCTGTATGTACATAATGATCACATGTGTTAATGGCCACAGCCACACTTCCTGTAAAGAAACAGGAAGCTGGCTGTAACCATAGCATGGAACACAAGCTTTCTGTATCTATTTCCTGCTTCCAAATCCCGCACATGCTCAGTCACTCCTGAGCGATAGTAAGTACTTTTGCCACTACTGCTTTGACTGCAGTCATGTGATTGCAAATTACTGCTCATGTAGGCTTGTGCCAGCCACAAATCCATAAAATATAAGAAAAAAAAGCATTATTGTACTTTACAGTTTCATTACCTTTATTTATTAACACGTTATTATATAGTGCACAAATATTCCGCAGCGCTTTACAGAGTATATTTGAACATTCACATCAGACCCTGCCCCAGTGGAGCTTACAATCTATATTCCCTACCACATGTACATGCACACACACACAGACAATCTAGGCATACCTCCCAACTTCTGATTAAATGAAATAGGGACACTCGAGCATCCGAAAAGGGGGCGGGGCGTATGCAAATGAGGGTGCGGCTTATGCTAATTAGCCGCAACCTCATTTTCATACGAGAATAGACGCTGTGCGCATGCGCACAGCGTCTATTCTATTAGATTGGGGACAATGCCTGCCGCGGGTGGGACAACGGGACAGGACCCGAAATCGGGACTGTCCCGCTGTAATCGTGACAGTTGGGACGTATGATCTAGGGTTCATTTGTTAGGAGCCAATTAGCCTACCAGTATATTTTTGGATTGTGGGAGGAAACTGGAGTACCCGGAGGAAACCCACGCAAGCATGGGGAGCATATACAAACTCTGCACAGTTAGGGCCATGGTGGGAATCAAACCCATGACCCATACCCTCCAACATGACCCATTCCATTAGGTACAAAATGCTCTGTTCTTGGACTTCCCTGCCAGTGGCAGTTACAGAGGTTGGACTCCAGCACAGTCCAAAATTCAAAGAGTCACATCAACTGCCAGTGAGTCCAGGACAGTGACGTTTGGGGTGGAATTAGGTGTGACCCCCCACTTTGAATATTGGGCTGTGCTGCCGCCTCACCTGTGCAACTGCCTGGTAAGGTAGTCCAGAAACAGAGCATTTTGTACCTAATGGAATGGGTAATGTTGGAGAGTATGATGAACTCAGTGCTGCCTGTGAGGCAGTAATACTAACCATTACACCGTCCGTAATGCCCCCCCCTTATTATATAGATTCACCACAGCATGGCAATGCTCAGATACCGCATGATTGATCATGTACCCAGACCCTGAGGGCGGGAGATAGAGATAGAAGACTGCATCAGCTAGAGAGCGAGTGGATTCGTACATTAAATACAGGTAACCCAAGATGGTTAAGCGAATCACTGAATTAGGGTTTCTTTCTGTGAATCCCTTTATCTGAATAATACTAAAGTATCATCTATGTTTATCTACAGGGGATAGAAAGTGTTGGGAGTCAGGACATAGGGCCACCTCATTCAGACCTGTTTGCTACGCTGCGTATATTTCCACCCAGCGCACGAATCATGTCGTGTTCCCTAAGACATCCCTTCGCATGTGGCCCAAAGGGGGAGAAATCATACGATGGTCGTACACCACGAGTTACATTTGGGTGAGTTATTTTGTTTCTGTGCAGGATAAATACTGACTGCTTTATTTTTACACTACACTATAGATATCATTTTGAAATGCAAACCTCACCCAACTCTAACTCTATCTGCACATGTTACATCTGCCCCACCTGCAGTGCACATGGTTTTGTCCATTAAAGGAGTTTGCTTTTGTGAGTGAACCAGAATCAGGCCGTATGTACTTTTCTCTCACTGCCTAGGCAACAGCACCATCTATGGGTGTAAGACATTTTGGCATGCCCATATTCACATGTTTCCTTTAAAAAAAAAAAAAAAACATAAGTAGAGAGATGCTGAGACATGTTCACTAGGTATTATGTTGTGTAATTGTTATATTGCACTTTAATATTTTTAGCATATTTTCTATCCCCCTAGTGCAGGCATGTCCAAACTGTTGCCCTCCAGCTGTTGTGAAACTACACATCCCAGCATGCCTTGCCATAGTTTTAACATTCCCTAATAGCAAAAGTGTGGCAAGGCATGATGGGACTTCTAGTTTCACAACAGCTGGAAGGCCATAGTTTGGACATGCCTGCCCTAGTGTATAATATGAATACAAATCATTGTAAGATTCTTCTCAGATGTAGCAGTGCACACCCACGCTTCTAGGTGCCATGTTCACAATCTTTTTTCACAATCTCTCCATATATAGAACTAGACACGCCCTTTGGGTGAAGCATGACACGCCCCCTCAATGGGGCGCTGTGCAAAATTCTGCTACCAAATATAATCTCCCTGAAACTAGTTTTCAAATGTAGGCAAGTATGATTGTAATACACAGAAACAAATTGATGGGTGCCAGATATCAAATCATATAGCAGATCAGATAGGCTGTTATGCTCCACCCAAAGGGTGTGTCTAGTTCCATATCTGGAGAGATTGTGAACGTGGCCTATAGAAGCGTGGGGGTGTACTGCTACACCTGAGAGGAATCATGTAAAATTACTTATATCCAAATATAGATGATCCCCAAAGCAGTTAGTAAGAGCTACTATACTTGGTAAAGTGCTGGGAAATGGCGCTGATGATTCAATGTAAATGTATCTATTCTCTCATTCCTTTTTTCCCCAAAAATGTAACAGTGTAATGTGGGCCAGGTGACATGAGGGAGATTGCTAGACTAATGAGGGAGAGAGGGAGATTGCTGCTATTTCAGGGAGTCTCCTGCAGAATGCAGGAGGGTAGTCAACTATGATTATAATGTATTTTAGATACTTTCCTTTTATATGTAAAGCACGCTACTAAATCTGCATAATCATAAAAGGAGCCTATTTCATGTTTGTACAGTACACAAGGGCCAATGTTCATGCAATTATTGGCCGACTGCGCAAGGGCAAGATTAACAATGGGGCAGATGGATCTGCAGCTCCAGGCCTCCATATAAAAATAGGCCAGTCACCATGACATCACGATGATAACCAGACAGACGCCATACCCTCCAACATGACCCATTGCATTCGGTACACAATGCTCTGTTCCTGGACGTCCCTGGTAATGTATGATTGCCATCACCTGAGTTGAAACAACCTTCTCGTCAATTACCTAGCTCCCCCACAGGTGATGGCAATCATACATCACCAGGGAAGTCCAGGAGCAGAGCATTGTGTACCGAATGCAATGGGTCATGTTGGAGGGTATGAGACGCCAGTTGGCCATATGATTACCCATAAATCCAAAGTATTAATATTGCATCCCTATTTTACACATTTATTCAATTTCTATACTTGTATATATTTAAGGAGACATTGGGGCTTATAGTGTATGGGTTCTATATGGCATTGGCCTCACCTCCTCCACTTCTCATAATAGGCCTTTGATCATTTTCAGCTCCGGGCCCATTAGGCCCTTATTCCGGCCCTGGCACCATGGTGTTGCTGCAGTCCCACTCGCAATGAGGATTTAGTGGATAAGTGATTGACAGGAAGTGACCATTTGGGATTTTTAAATAGGAATTTACGTGGAGTGTGTCATTGCCGTGCAGAGGCGTACCTAGTTATTCCTAGGCCCCATACGAAAAGTTTGTAAGGGCCCGTTATTTAGCAACTGATGGTGATAAATGTATGTAAAACATATTACTTAAACAGCAAATATGGGCCCCCTTCAGCTCTAAGCCCCATAGCAGTTGCACCCCTTGGACCTATGGTAGTTACGCCCTTGTTGCCGTGTTTAGGAGTAACCTTAGAGCAATTTAGTCATACTTGACTTGCCTACCTGACCCTCTCCATGAGGGAGAAAATGCTCGGTCCCTGGACTTCCCTGGTAATGTATGATTGCCATCACCTGCGGTGAAACACCGTTCTTATCAATTAATTAGCTCCCCACAGGTGATGGCAATCATACATTACCAGGGACGTCCAGGAACAGAGCATTTTCTCCCTGAAGGAGAGGACCAGCAGTGGCGTAACTATAAATTTTGCTCCCCCAAGCCAAAAAAGTTGTGGTGCCAAGGATTGGGGGCGGCCATAGATGGACTACCTCATACATACATAGATACACTGCCTCCATCATACATACAGTACATACATACAATACATACAGTACATACATCCATACAATGCCTCCCTCATACATACAGTACATACATATACTGCCTCCCTATTACATACATACATACATACATACATTCATACAACCATTCATACATACACTGCACCCTCATACATACATATGTCCCCAAAATGACATCCATAAATATATCCCCAATACATTACTAATAATAGTAAAATACCACTGACGCTGGGTGGAGGGCCCGCCAGCAGCAGGAGCAACACTGCTGAGACCAGCAGCAGGTGTTTTCCGAGTCCAGGGACAGAGAAGAGGCAGCAGCAGCTCTGCCTCTGGGATTGCAGGCTCAGTGCTGGCGCCGTTATGACACTGGAGGGAGGAGGCGGGGCTCAATGCCGCAGCGTGGAAAGTAAAGGGACTTCCACTGCTGCTGTCCCCGCCCTCTTATTCTGTGCAATGCAATAGGCTCTGTATACAGAGCAGCCTATGGGAGCCGGCGACAGCACCACGTCTTGACATGCGCCGCCGCTGGGCATCTCCCTGTCCTTGCTGCTGCTGCACCATCGATCTCAGCCTTTCATTTTTCAGTGCGCCAGGCGCCCAGCGTAGGCGGCTCCCCCAAGCAGCCGTGGGAGCTGCCACATTATAGCTACGCCACTGAGGACCAGATAGGCAACCCTGAATTTAGTAAAGTCATGGCCAACTCATTAATGCATTCTGCTGTACAACCACAAGAGGTCATGCATGTATAAAGATTTAATGCAGGCTGCCTAGCATAGTAACACCTGGGGCGAAATGTAATAGGGTGCGAATTTGCACGTTTTCCTAAAGGATGCGAATTGACCTATCTAAAAAACGCACATTAAAAATCGCATCCAGATGTTTTCCTATAGAAAACATAAAAATCGCAAATGTAATCATGTCTGTTTGTTTTGCGATTTTTGTAATTTTAAGGATGCGGATTGAAAATTTGCACCCTTAAAATGACAAAATTCGCAAAACAAATAGATCATGTCCAGGCTGGCGAGTTTGACAGAACCATGCATAGATCAGTGAGATCTGTGCATGGTTCTGTCCAAAAAAATTTGTTAAAGTGAAAATGTAACAAGCCCCGGGCTCATTGAGCTGGTCCTGGTTCCAAAAATATAGGGGACAAATATACTGGGGGTCCTCCGTATTTTGGAACCAACATTGGGCTCCAACTGCCAGGGGTGTCATGCCACACCCAGAGGACACTTTTTAAACAAGGTCCCCCCGACCTTGAGCACCGTGGCTGGTCAGCCCTGGACTGGGTCCGTGGGGGAGTCAGAACCCCCCATTATAGGTGGGTCCCCTGTCCAGGGCTGTCCCCAGCACCCCAGAGCGGTGGACGCTGGGCTGATAGGTGTAAAATTACAATACTAAACATTGCTTTTTACATTCAATTTACAACAGGCTTGCCTACCCCCCTGGAATTGGTGGGAGGCTCCCGAAAATCTGGTCGTCCCCCCCCCCGGGAAGGTGAGAAATCCTCCCGCATTGCCCACGCAGACCCCGCACCCCCCTTCCATGCTGTGCTAAAATACCCGGTTTTCGCGGGTCCACAGCAAGGGGCGGGGCTAAAATGATGCAAATCACGTCATTTTAGCCCCTCCCCAGTTCGAATGCGAATTGCTTTCTTTGACTGCCATGGGGGCGGGCTTGTGACGTCAGCCTCTCCCCGCCCCCCTGACATTATTGGGTCTCCTCTCTGGGCTTCTCCCGGAGAGGACAACAGAAAAGTCGTCAAGTATGATTTACAAGTACCAGCAGGCCTCCCACCAATGCTGGGATTTGGCAAACCAAAAGTCCCAGCATGCAGGGCATTAATGGGCCCCCTTAGACTTGTAGTTCACCTGTAAAAAGAATATTAATATAAAGAAACACACACCAAGAAAAGTATATCCTTTTACACCAATATACATTATCCTTCACCCAGCTCACCCTGCTGTCAGTGCTTGTTGAGCTGGGGCAGAGGATCACCGCTGGAGCAAGGATTGGTAATGTATATTGGTGTAAAAGTAATGTAATAAAGATATACTTTCCTTGGTGATAATAATGGGGCTAATAATGCTTAGGAGGGGGGACCCCAAGACGTTTTCCTTTACTAAATACCGCACACTTCCATGTCTAAAAATCGCACATTTTTGTTACCAAAAAAAAAACCGCACTAAATTGCATGCGAATTTGTCTAAAAAAATGCACCCTACTACATTTTTGGCCGAAATCGATCCGAATGGATGGACCTCTCCTGCATTTTTGCTCGCCGGGGGGACGAGATAGGGATGTCCTCTCTGCCCTGTCTTGTTCACCCTTGCGATCAAACCACTGGCCTGTATTCTTAGACACCATCCACAAATAAAAGGGTTCAAAGTAGGTGAAGATAGAAACGGGTGGACTTGGACATCACGCAGCGAAGCCTGTTATACACAAGGGCCTGATGCACTGCACTGCGTCAGGTCCTTGTACACTACAGTACTGTAACACACACAGCCGGCCATGCATATAGAATCCTATATACAGATTCTATATGCAATTAAATGAAATTCCTGGGGGTATTGGACGGTCACGCTGCAGAGACACAGCCGGGCATGCAAATAGATTCACATGCATGCCCTGCTGTGTCTCGGTATTTTAAACTGGCTTGTTCATACTTTACTATCCCAGTGGCTATATAGGGAGAATAAAAATAGTGCCTGAAGCATGGCTGGCATAGCGAGGGGATGTGGTACACCTATTGAGTGTCCATGTCGACCTATGTAGACAAAGACAGCAAAAAAGAGAAAAACTCACGTTGACCCCTTCCCATATCAACCTTTTTCATGAGGACAGTTTGCTTGTGTCAACCTTTTGACCACTGCGACTTAAGACATGTTGAGCTTTTCGATGTGTTGACCTTTTGACTCCCAACCAATAGTGGACGACCTTTTGACTGTCAACCTAGACACTGTCAACTTAACAACCCATACCCACAGGACCAGGGGGTTAAATTCCTAGGGCCATACCAAGAAGTTCTAACAACACTCCTGGGTTAGTGGGTAGTAAAGGTTTAAACCAGGCATGTTCAAACTGTGGCCCTCCAGCTGTTGAGAAACTACACATCCCAGCATGCCTTGCCATAGTTTTAGCAAAACCATGGCAAGGCATGATGGGACTTTCACAACAGCTGGAGGGCCAAAGGTTGGACATGCCTGGTTTAACCCCAGGGGCATAACTAACTATACCCGCGGTCTGCGTCTCGCCCGGCTCTCTGTCGGGACCTTCCTGACCGTCACGGTCCCGGCCGGCTCCTGCTGCTACAATGAAAGCGGACTCTTAGAAAATGGCTGCCCCCATACTGCAGACAGAAAACTGTCTGCAGTATGGGGGCAGCCATTTTCTAATTGTCAGTTTTCATTGCAGCAGGAGCCGGCCGGGACCGTGACGGTCAGGCAGGTCCCGGCAGAGAGCCGGGCGAGACGCAGACCGCGGGTAACTATAGCCCCGCAGCCCCCCCGGCGGCGCCCCCAATTTCTCTGTGCCCCCCCGCCACCGCGGGGGCTGCGGAGCTATAGTTACGCCACTGTTTAACCCCTTCACTGGTAATGGCGAGAATTTTCCAGGCTATGTTTAGCGCCTGGGCAGCACTGCTGAGTTCATTGCTGAACTCAGCTGGCTTCAGCGCTGCCTGACTCCCTCTCCACCGCCGTGCCTCCGGCTAACCCCGCCCCCTCGGCTGTTGTATTACAGCCTGCGGTGCCGGCTTATGACAAGCCGGGTTGCCGCATGTAGAGACAGGGCGCAGGGCCGGGCAACGGCTGATTGGCGGTTCAGCTGCGCTGCCTGGACTCGGGGACACAGCGGTAGGGTTTTTTTAGGGAGCGCTCCCCAGAAAAAACTTGCCCAGTGGGGAGTGCTCCCTAAAAAAAAAACAACCACTGAAGGGGTTAAATCATTTTCTATGTGGCACTTCTGGTATCAGCAAGCTTCAGCAGAACACGCTGCCTGCACACATACATGTTTGTTTGAGATAAGCCTTTCATCACTTGATAAATGGACCCATGAATGAACCTCCTAAAGTATGTATAGTTTGGCTATTTCTTTTCCATTTCCGTGTAACCACTAGATGTCAGGAGCTATCTGTTTAATGGACAGAACTGCCCAGCTACTCCAAAGTATTAAAAGACATTTGGATTCAGAAGTGGAAGCAGTTGCATTAGCTACTGATATTTTTGTGGCTGCGGTAATCTGCTCATGCTGGTTTCCCCCTTCCCATTTTTAGACAACGATATGTGTAAATTATTGCCACTGATTCTGAATTGCGCACAAATCCCAATGCAGCATAATCTTGCGATGTTTTTGCACATTGCACATGCGTCATCCTTGGTGTACATACTCAGCTAAGAGCATCTAGGAGCCAGGTGCATTTGGTGGCTTCTCACCGATGACTGAACGTACGTTACTTGGTGGCAATGGGGCATTTGCATAAAGAAGCATTCCATTGGTGTAAACAGACTTCTGAGTTGCATGTATGCAAAGTTCATGCCATTTTCAGTCCCATCTTCTGCCCAAGCAGTGCCCATATACTACTAGTGATGCCTGGGGCTGGTGGCTGTGCTGCCACATAGATGCACCTGACTCAGAATACGGGTCTACCTACTGTATATTCGCTGTAAGTAGACCGAGTTGCAACCACATTACTTGTGACTCAGAATCAGGCCCTGGATGAGTGAAATTCTGTGTTTAATGCACCAGCAGTGCTGGGAGGAACAGTGCAAGGGAGATAGGAACTTACCTACTTTTTTTATCTCCTCTCCGGGAGGTCTACAATGAAGGATTGGGGGTAATATGACCCAATTCACATAATTTTAGCCCCCTCCCCGAAGAGCCACAAATTGCGGCATTTGAATGGCTTAGAGGTGGAGATGCAGGAGGTCTGGGGGCATGTGGGACGCTTGCCCACTTTTATGTGGAGCCTGGAAGGGGACCCAATTTTCTGGAATGGAATGTATTGTATTCTGGAGCTTGATGCATATGAGATAATTAGTCAAAATACAGAAATCAGCGTTCTCGGAGGCTTTTTATAATTGCTGCATTTTTAAAAAGTATATTTATTAAGGTTTCCAGGCTTTAGATAGACAATTACTAGGTCAACAAAAAAAAGGTTGACAACAAAGGTCGACAGGGTGGAAAGGTTGACATGTCGACATGGTCAAAAAGTCAACCTGAAAAAGGTCATCAAAGGTCAATATGAGTTTTCTAAGGTTGTCATGAGTTTTTCATGATTTTTTTTGTAAGAAACCAACTTGTTCATACTTTACCATCCATGTGGGCATATAGTTAGATACTTTACCATCCACGTGGGCATATAGTTAGATAGTTTACCATCTACATGGGCATAAAGTTAGATACTTTACCATCTACATGGGCATAGAGTTAGATACTTTATCATCCATGTGGGAATATAGTTAGATACTTTACCATCTACATGGGCATAGAGTTAGATACTTTATCATCCATGTGGGAATATAGTTAGATACTTTACCATCTACATGGGCATAGAGTTAGATACTTTACCATCTACATGGGCATAGAGTTAGATACTTTACAATCTACGGGCAGGGCCGTCTTAACATTGATGAGGGCCCCTGGGCAAACTAATTCACAAATTGTTTGGCCGGGAGCCCGAAGTGCTGGTACTGCTGCAACCTACCATGTCTTTCTGCAGCAGTCCAGCACAGCGTCAGTCCCCGGCTCCCGCCACAAGCCATGTGCGCTGCGGTAGGGCTACTCATCACTAGGGTGAGTGATTGGCTGAGTCCCCCCGCAGGGCACCTCGGGAGCTGTAGTCTCACAGCTCATGCTGCCGGAAGAGCAGCCAGCGGTGTGGGAAACTACAGCGTCCGGAAAGGACACTACAAGGGAGGGTATGCGCCCGAACCCCACCGCCCAGATCCCGGGAAAGATGGCCCTGTTTATGGGGGCATAGAGTTAGATACTTTTCCATTTACGGCGGCATAGAGTTAGATACTTTACCATGTATGTGGGCATAGAGTAAGATACTTTGCCATCAACGTGGGCATAGATTTAGATTATAACTCTATGCCCAATGTCTCAAATGTTTCATATTTTTAAATTTGCAAGAGTGACAGAAAGTTGCTAGCTGATCTGATAGAAAGGACTTCGGGCTTCCCTCTGCCACAATCACGCCTTTCACCCCAGGGTTAGTCATGGCTTCCCCCTGGGCAGGGGTATCTTTAGAGAGGAGGAGGCCATGTGCAGCCTCCTTGGCCACGCCCCCTCCTCTCTGCCTGAAATGGTGATGGGAGCAGTAGGGTCTGAGCACTTCCGCTGCGATGTGGTGTCTAAGCACCAGAGCGCTCAGCCTCCACTGCACATGCGCAGATCGCAGGAAAAATTACCTCTGTGCCATGTTTTTGGTGATTTCTACAGCGCCTCTGCTGTGGACTCTGGGGAGTAAGTATTACCAAAATGGGTGATCTCAGGGGCCCTTGTGCCCCTATTATAGATACGCCACTACCCCTGGTGAACAGATTGTTAAGCTCCCCCCCAGCAGGAGGGTGCCTGGGGTGTTTTCGGAAGAATGGGAAGGATCTCATTGTGCAGCAAAAATACTTTTCCTTTGATGATAATGTCTCTGAGGCCCCACAGTCTGATTTCTGTCTTACCGTCACAGTTTCTCATCCCAACACTTCAGAGCAATGTCGGCTTTTTCCATGTCAATTTTTTGCCTGTGTTGACTTTTTGTCAGTGTCGACCTGTTGACTGTGTCCACCTGTTGACTGGTGAACTGTTATTGACTGTCCATATTGGCATTGTCTGTGGGCCATCCGGATCACTAATAAACCCTTGCGTTTAAATTATATCCTGCAAGTCCAAAGATCGTCTTAAGACCCATACACACTAGGGGCTGGATGCACTAACATCCGCGCCCCCACTTTGCCGCACATCGCCGGCTACCGCAGAGATAATTATCGCATTAATGCATATGCACTAACATATGCGATAATTATTGTATAGGACAGCTCTTGCATTATGAGCTGTCCTTCGCATTGCGCCAGTGATGTGCAGCAGGTTCCTGGTGGCTCTACAGCGGCTACCCCTCCCTCCCTTACCCAGCAGCTGCTGATGAGGCTGGTCACTGGGGCTATGGGGCTGGCTCTCCTCCTCCTCTTCCCTGCACCCGGAAGAGGATGCACAGTGCCGGGAGGAGGAGGTCAATAGTCCGGGCAGCACAGCACTGTGCTGCCCGGACAAAGGTGAGAGGGGTTGGCAGGGGTCCATGGGGGGTCGGCGGGCGTCGGTGTGGGGTGGCGCTTCTATGGGGTATCGTCAGCTTGTTCTGGCGATACCCAACGCAAGTAAAAAAACGTTTTGCGGGTTTTCCTGCATAGGAAAATGCAGTAAAAACCCCAATAACAGGATATTTACCGCATTTTTAGTTTAGTGTATCCCGCCTTGGTGATATTGTGAACAACATTCCTCAGAATGGGCTTTCTGAGCGATATTGTACAGTCCATATTGTTAACGGTGCACGCTTCCACGCATCATTATGGAGCCCCTCCCTCATCCTGCAGGTCCACACGAGGGAGGACCATGTTAACGACGGACATGCTGCAGCTGACCGTCTCTCCCCCCTGCCACCACTCTCTCCAATGTATATGCTGCCGCCATTATCAGTGTCTGCAGGGAAAGGGAATGGCTAGTGTTAGGGGGCTTTACGTATTTTGCGCTTCATGTAAAAGTCTCACAGATAGAACTGTAGAATGACAGAAATATCCAGAAGAGTTAATTGTCTGGCAAAAGAAACTTAAATGGACAAAATTCCTTCTGATGCAAGATAGCTGCTTGTCCAGAAACTGAGGATCGGATGGCACTTTTAGATTTTGCAATTTGTATATATGAAGTTTAAAAATAAATGATTAATATGCCAAAACACATATCACTGTCATTTAAAGAAAACATCCTTTTTGCAAAACACATCCAGTTTCTCGTATATGCGATTTTTCCCCTTTTTTTTTTCTTCGCAGCAGGAAAAGTTTGATGGGTCCCCCGAGGATTCCTTCATTTTACAATATGTTTTCAGGTTAAAAAGCCACGTACCACAATCATTTTTAATTGTAAAATCGCATATTTTGAGAACATTCCTTGGCATGGCAAAACATCTATTCTTCCATAATGTTTGTATAAAGGTCTGACTTCTAAAAGTGTCCTCAATATATGTGCAGAAATGTGGAATCTGAAAAACCGCCATACTTTTGTTTTTGTCTAGATTTTATTTCAATGGTATTATTTACTTTACCATCTACATGGGTATAGAGTTAGATACTTTACCATCCACATGGGCATATAGTTAGATAGTTTACCATCTACAGTACATGGGCATAAAGTTAGATACTTTAGCATCTACATGGGCATAAAGTTAGATACTTTACTATCCACGTGGGCATAGAGAAAGATACTTTACCTTCTACGTGGACATAAAGTTAGATACTTTACCATCTACATGGGCATAGAGTTAGATACTTTACCTGGCTTAGCATAAGAATCAGCATATTAGGGATAAAAATTAATAAAACACATTGTGCACTGAGAGATGAAATAACACTGTAAAAAAACCTTTAGAGTATCATAGCATAATTAGGGATATCTCACTCCCCATAAGGTAAAACTACCAAAAGGTTTAAAATTGATGACAGTTAGTCTATAAAATTGTAGATTACCAGAGGCATACCTAGATATTTTTGGGCCCCATAGCAAAAGTTCATAAGGGCCCCCTATTTAGCAACTGATGGTGATAATTTTATGTAAAACATATTACTTAGACAGCACAGGTGGGCCCCCTTCAGCTCTGGGCCCCGTAGCAGCTGCACCCCTTGCACCTATGGTATAGTAGTTACGCCCTTGTAGATTACAAAACAAAAACTAAAAAGTGAATATCTGTCTATAGCAGGGTTGCCGACTTTTTTAATCTTCTCTCCGGGAGAAGCCCGGAGAGGAGACGTTCTTCAGGAGTTCGGGGGTGGGGCTTGAGTGTGACATCATTAAGCCCCGCCCCCATGGTGGGAAAGTTACCAGATTTGCCAATCTCTGTGGAGGGGGCGGGGCTAAAATGACACGATTATGACACTTTAGCCCGACCCCCTCACCGGAGATCAGCAATTCGGCATATCAGGAGGTTATTTAAACGGCACGGTCAGGGGGGGGGGGGGGGGGAGCGGGGGTCCACCAGAAACCAGGAGGGTTACCCACCTTTCTGGGGGACGAGGAGGGGACCTGATCTTCTGGACCCTTCCGGCCATTCCGGGAGGGTAGGCAACCCTGGTCTATAGGATATTCGCCACACTATATAAAATCAACTCCATGCCGACGTGGATAGTGGGGGTATGAAAAGGTCGGAGGAGAGGACGCGTACCGCCGCCCCTCGCAGGCTCGCTGCGCTCGCCACGCTTCGGGTTGGCATTGATCGTGGCGTGGCGTTAACAATGGGGGGGCATTTGACCCATGTATACAATGAAAATTGGGGTCTGGGGGGCATTTAACATTGGGCCCAATGTAAAATCGGGTCTCAGGGACCATTTAACATTGGGCACAATGTAAAAATCGGGTCGGTCGCGTCACATCGCATGCAATGCGACCGATTTTTCAGACCCGATGGCATACAATTGAAATCGTGGGCGCCGTGCTAGGAAACAAGTACCGTATACTGTTTAAGAAGCACACATAAATTAAATAAATGAAATCAACAACAGTATATAAATATTCTATGTCATAAATATATAAATGAATATGATATCTGGCCTAACCTCAGCATGCTGCACACTGTATTATCTAATGAGGTCTGGGGCACTGCAAACCCTATCATAATAGTTATATTAAACTGGTCACATTCTCATGCACAGTAAATACACTTCCATATTAATGAATAATTCACTGAAAATAATAGCATATGGTAAAATTGCAAATCATTGTAGAGAATAAGATTTTGTACTGTGCAAAACACAGTACAAAATCATACCTCCCAACTTTGAGGAGGGATGCCTGAAATGTTGGAAGCATGGCCTAGCGACAGGGTGGCGTGGACTATACCCGCAAGACCATGCCCCTGTTTTCACAGCTTCCAACTGCCCCCCCCCCCCCCCCCACCGCGGGACACTGCCGGCCCCGGGCGGGACGCGGGAACTTCCCCAAATAATGGGACGTTCCCGTGGAAAGCATGACAGGTGGGAAGTATGCAAAATACCCCCCTCCCTCTGCCTCCTGGAGCTGGCTGCCCTCTCCCAGATAGAGCAGCCTCAAAGTCGGCAACCCTGGGCAATATCCCATATATATCAGTGAAGAGTACATTATCCTTAATGTAATTTGTTTTAATCACATGACTCTGGTGAAGTCTATTCAGTTTTCTAATAGGCTATGTTATGATTCTTTGCTCCACCCAACATGTTTCCTTTGCAGAATTGTTAATACTTAACAGAATCCAATGAATCAGCTAGCAGTTTCCTGACACACATTATATTGTAAATATCTTACTGTACAGCCATTTTAGTATGGCTTGTTCACACGAAAAACAGTAAAAATAAAATTTTAATGAAACAAGAAAAGAAGTCGTAAACAGTAATACGAGACTGTCCAACATGCTGGCTCGCTGCTCGGCAAATATCATTGTTTAATAATCAAAACCGTTCTCGTAATAAATATTTTGCAAAGGACAAGAGGTTGGTTCGCTAACAACCTCATCAGTGTTTCAGCAATAATAGGCATAGTATTTACAAAATACTCTTATGGTCTGGACTTACTGTTGTCGTAAGAATTGAAATGGTTACATATTAATAGATTTTATATGCCTGACATGCAACAGTAAATATTATAGAGCTATTCCAGGCCCCTTTCCTCTTGGCAACTGCATTCAGGCTTTGAAGCAGATTACTATATAACTTGATCACACAACTGGCAACTGGGAGATACCATCTGATAACTGCATTAAGGGGGGGGGGGGGGGGGGGCGCGAAGCAATACCTACCTGTATTCACTTGTCCAGATTACTGCTGTCAATCAGTCTAGAATTCATTATTTCTTATATTTCTATAATTGATTCTTTATAATAATTGGATGGACCTGAGGTAAAAATAATAAACAAAAAAACCCTACTCAATCTTGTAATTGTATTTTTTCAGTTTAACTTTACCAATTATATGAATTATTAAAGTGCTAACATATCACTAGAGACAGGATTATATGCAACATAAAAAGGTTGAAATATGCATGAAAAATACTTAAAATATTCATAACAGTGTTATAATATGCTTCATTAAATAACAAAAATAAGTATTTTATTTATTTATTTATTTAAAAATCAGCATTCAATTAGTAAGCAGTAGAATAACATATTGATAATTAACAATTATTTAACATTTTGTTACTCTTGAAAACGTAAACAATCAGGTAGTGTTCCAAATGTTTGGTAGTAAGATTGTGTCTTCTTCGATCACTCAAAATATTTTTATAAGTGGAAAAGGACCGTTCCACATCCACTGAGGTAACTGGGTAGTAGTTGTGTTTGGGTGCTATGTTACCACTTATTGTTTTTTTTCTTCCTGGCTTTGTCAGCAGTCTGCAGCGTTCTAGGCTCTTCTGGCATCAACTACACGAACCCTTATCTCCAGTGCTGATGGAACAAATGTCAGCATAGCATGTGAGGGCGGCGCAGTGGACGGCTTCCTCCTTGCACCGCATACTCACTGTGACCCGGTGTTTCCTCCACGCCGTGTGCAGGGCCGGCAGCAGAAATCTTGGGGTCCAGAACACTGATATATCTGAGGCCCCCCCAACACCTCACGCATATTTTTTTTTAATTGCATATTGAATGTATTTTTTTATTATTAGAAATAAACAGATAATTAATATTTACTATGTAATATAATAGGGAAGGGTAGATGGGAGGGCACAGTATTGTGCGTTGTGTGGTTTGGTGCGTTGTGTTATGTTATGTAACTAAACTCATTAGTATGAGTAGCCAGGCAAGTGACTAGGCAGCCATGCTTACAGCCCCTGAGTCCCTCAAAGCCTTGGGGCCCCTCAACTGGTCGGGGTCCGGTACAAGTGTCCCCCTTGACCAATGTTCCCTCTAATTTTATGAAGGCTGTGTGCGGCAAAAGATTTTGGCTGTGCAACTTTGGAAGGAAAGTTTAAATTTTGTGCGTCAATTATATATAACTGTAAAATGACGTCCAGCATTTGTGTTAACTTTACTTCAAAATTATATTAAACATTTAAACATTCAAAACACAGCAAATAATGTAGTTAATGGGTGAAACACACATTAATTGAGTCCACAAAAGCAAAAAGGGACCACTGCTGCTTTGTGCGCTCTGTTGTAATGACTGTGCGCACACTTGTCGAGTTGTGTGCGCGCGCACGTGCGCACAGCTTAGAGGGAACACTGCCCTTGACCCCCCCTGTCACCTGCCCTGGCCGTGTGATGTCACAACCCTTCCGCCAGCCTCCTATGCTGCAGAAGTCTCTCTCGTGGCGCAAAGTCCAAGGCCAAGGGCAGGCAAAGGTTCAGGAGCTTTGTGACGGCATCCGCCCAGACTGACTTTTATTAAAATGGATTGGCAGCCTAGAGCAGTGTCAGACATATTGGCCCGGCCTACACACTCTACCACTACCTGGCCAGCAGCAGCAGGGAAAAGCAGTGCAGTGATTCGCGGGTGAAAAGGGGCAGGGCCTAATATGTGAAGTGCCCCCTTTGGAAAAATATGCATCATCACTAGACTTTAGGTAAAATATGCAATAACCAGTGAGAATGGGCAAAATCTGCACTGCAAATACATATGCAAATATGCAAATGCATGTAACCCTGTCGCTACTTATCACAGTATTCAGATTGCAGGAAGTAGTCAGGAAACCATACAGTACAATGAAAAATGTAAGAATATTGATGCATACAGGTCAGTAAGCTCCCTGAATAGTGTTCATTCTTGCACCCGCCAACTTTGAAAACCCATCCAGTTCCTCTTTCCTGCCTGTGGTGTCGCTGTCTTCTGTAGCGTTTCTAGCACAATGTGGTATGTATATCAGCACTGATATGCAAACCAGACCTGTGCTAGAAACACCACAACAGACAGCGACACCCCAGGCAGGGAAGAGGAACTGCATGGGTTTTCAAAGTTGGCAAGTGCTACAATGAACACTACTCAATATCCATTATGGTATCTCAGGTGGCTATTGAAATATTGCCACACTCCTTTCTTCTTTTTTTTTATGCAATAATTTTTATTGTAAACTTTGTAGATTATACAGAAAAAACAAACAATACAGAAATAAAAAAGGTATGATAAATGAAACAGATGCTCAAGTGTAGTTATTGTCGGATCATGTTATACATAAAGCCAACAGAGAAAATATTTATGCATGTTGACTGTGATCATGAACAAAGATAAACTGCGCAATGTATGACATACGATATGCATAATGAAGTGAATAGAAATTCGCAACAAGTGCCCACACTCCTTCTCTTACAAACGAGTATAACCATTGCATTAATATAGTATATACAAAAATATACAAAAATTGGGGCTAATTCACTAGAGATTATATAAGCAATCCCCTGCCCAGTTTCCCGGTCATCGCGCATGCACAGGTCTCCGGAAACATAAGTGCCTGTACATTGTTCCCAGGGACATCTGTACTTGCACCCGTTATACATGCTCCAACCTAATGGCTGGCATACTGCTATGATTGTTGTGGGTCTGTACATGTGCATTGTTGTTCAAAGTTTGTCCAAGTCGCAGCAATATTGACATGCTGCCCCCATTTTCTTGGAGTGCCGAGAACAGGCAGAATGCACGACCTCGCAAGCAGCCGTAGAAATTGGAGAGAGGAAGCTTATTTGAGATTGAGTGCAATGTGGTTAGAGCACTGAACAGAGGTGGTGAGCCTGATTTAGAGATGTTGCATCTGCTCTTAACCACTTGAGTGGTATGCCCGGAAATGTTCCGGGATCAGCTGCGATGCCGCAGTGGGCTGTCCCGTAACATTTCTGGGCATACCACTAATATCAAGGTGTGCACCAGTGGTACCTGCAGCTGTGCACCACTGGCATATCACCTGTCTGGGCAACCCCCACCTCTTTCTCCACTCCCCTCCAGTCGCTGCCCCTCACCTCTCTGCTCTGCCGGAGCTCCCCTGCCACTGCCCCCGCCGCCATTATTTGCAGGGAGCAGACGGCAGGCTCGAGGATGTTCAGGACGGCTCGGGGGACTTGGGAGCGCTCAGGAGTTCAGGTGCCTGAGTCCTCCCGAGCCACCCCGAACATCCCCTAACCTGCCGCCTGTGGTCACTGCTCTGACTGACAGCTGGGGCAGCGGCATAGGAGCGGAGGTGAGAGGGGTGCCCGGACATATGGGTGGGAGGCCAGCTACACTCTGTGGTGGGTTTTGCTGGGGCAGGACAAAGGTTTGCCCTGCCCCAACAAAACCCACCACTCAAGGGGTTAAACCATACATACTATGCCTGTTTTATTTTGTTTTTTTTTAACGATATTGCTCTTAAGCCCCATACATACTACATGTTTTTTTGAACGTGTAGATGATGTACGGTACAAGGGCCAAGTTCTGGAAACCTTTGTTCCAAAGCTTAGTATATTTTACAATTTAGCAGCCTCATAGAAACCTATAGGTGCTGATTTTGCCGATTTTGCCATTGAAAATGGAGGACTTCCACAGATAACTGCGATATCTCTGCCTAGACGATTTCAGGGGATAATTAATATTTGTGGGTATCTCCCAACACATTAAGAGGATTTTTCACAAATTGATTTGGATAAATATACCCCTATGGGGGAAATTTACTACTTGAATAGATGTGGTCTATTCCCTTCAGCCTGGGGGGGGGGGGGACTTCCAACTGCCCCCCCCCCCCCTACCGGGGGGCAATGGCGACCCCGGGCGGGACAGTTGGGAGGTATGGCAGTATTATAAAATGTGACACTAATAAATTAAATGGGTACTTGTGTCGTTTCACAGCGGCAGGCTACGCTACGATTTTAGCGTAGCCCAACGGCTGCCTAGCGTAGTCAGCGTAGTGTCCCCCGTGTCCCCGCAGAAGCCCTGCGTAGTCATTGTAGTGTCCCCGTCAGGCAGCATAGTTACTGTACTGTCCCTGCGAGCTGCAGCTCTGTCCCAGGCAAGCCTAGTGAGCACCTCTCACACAGCGCTGGTAACCACCAGATCCCCTTCGCTGGCAGACACCGGCGGAGAGGCAATCATGTGGGCGCCGGCGGTCGGCGGAGAGGTGCTCCATCTGTCTGAAACGCAAGAGCAGGGGTTCGGTAGCGCATGCGGCTCCTGCATAAAGGGGGGGTGCAGTGCGTAAGTGCGTCTCATGCACAATAAAGGACGCATTTGCCAGTGTTCCATGTTACATACTGGCAAATGTCTCCATTTGAAACCCCCACTATCCATGCAAGCCCGAAGCGTGGCGAGCACAGCGAGCCCCGTGATGGGACGCGGTACGCGTCCTCCAGACCTGTTCATACTCCCACTATCCACGTCAGTGTGGATTTGATTTTATAAAGGGATTTTATAAAGTGTGGCGAGCGCAGCAAGCCACCAATCCCGAAATGTGGTGAGCGCAGCGTGCCCCGCGAGGGGACGTGGATTACTTAATGTGGGATTCAGTATGAAATCCCGGCGGTCGGGATCCCGACGTTCAAAATCCCGACGCCGGAATCCCGACCGTCGAAATCCCGACAAGGGGGGGACGTGGATCGCCCCCCCCCCCCCCCCCCCTTGCGGGCTCGCTGCACTCGCCACGCTAATTTATTCTCCCTCCAGGGGTGTCGTGGACACCCACGGAGGGAGAAAGTGTTGGGATATCGGCGGTCGGGATCCCAGCGTCGGGATTCTGAACGCCGGGATCCTGACCGCCGGGATTTAAACTGCATCCCCTTAATGTGTATTCCGCATCCCCACGCGGGGCTCGCTGCACTCGCCATGCTTCGGGATCAGTGGCTTGCTGCACTCGCCACACTTTATAAAATCAACTCCACACCGACGTGAATAGTGGGGGTATGAACAGGTCGGGAGGACGCGTACCGCGTCTGCTCTTGGGGCTCGCTACGCTTGTCACGCTTCGGGTTAGCGTGGATAGTGGGGGTGTTTCAGGAACAAATTCACACCTGTCATGTCAGGCAGGTTAAAATGGTCAATGGTTCCCACACAATGTAATAAGCGCTGACTGACTACGCTAACTGCGTAACACTGACTGTAACTACTTAAGCTAGCCGCGAACGGGCGGGAGCACGACGCTGATACTGACAGGGATGCCTGACTACACTGACTACGCTGGCCTCGGGACCACTATGCTGATTCTGACAGGGACGCTACACTGACTAGGTAACTGCCACCGTGAAACTACACAAGTACCATGTAATGTTACTGTCTTTAAATCTCATAAGCATATCTGACAATAATCTGCTGCTTAGTAAAAAAGGACTTTCACAAATCCCCCCAAACCCTTGATACACTAATACCTCTTTTCCACCTAAATCCTGTGTTTGACCTAAAGGGCCATACACACAGGGCAACTATGCCCAGCGTGTATGGACAGCGATGATAGCGCTCATCGCTGCAGGGAAATCTGCTCAGTGCATACACACTGAGCAGCTTTCCCACTGCCCGGCACGCGCCGACGGAGGGGGGTGGATGGCGTTGCCTAGCGGAGCGCTATGCAAAGCCGTCCTGAAAGCCGCTCATCTGCTGGTATAACCAGAGGGAAGGTCTGTCCCGATTATCTTCTGCGGAGAAGATAATCGGGACAGACCTTCCCTCTGTCCAGGACCTGTACCTGTCCAGAGCAAAAAAGCGGGCAACGAAGAGAGTCAAGGACCAATTACATCCTGGCCATGGCTTGTTTAACCTGCTGCCATCAGGCACATTCTACAGGGCTATGCTCACCAGAAGCCTAAAAAGTTTATTTTCTCAAGCGGTTCACCTGCTGACATGTGAACTCATGAACACCTCACTGTCTAGTCGCGCCATAACTCTTTGCACATAATCTAACACGGTGTCCCCGCGGAATAACTTTCTGTTTATTGTTTATACTGTATGCTGCTTATTTGTTACCCACCTGGCTGCTGCACAGCAAACCGAAAACAAATTCCTAGTATACGCAAGTATACCTGGCCAATAAAGCTGATTCTGATGTTGCGGGAGCGCGCAGCAGCGCTCACTGCTCATCACCGGGCCATACACACTAGGCCGCTTTGAGCTGAAAGCCGCTGAAACCTGCTGTTTTGAGTGACTTTCAGCTCAAATTCTCCCAATATGTATGGGCCTTAAGATTTGAACAAAATTCAAAACCAGGTTACCCGACGTCGGGATCCCGACTGTCAAAACGCCGACAGCCGGGTGCCCAATGGCCACCCGCTATTTTCCCTCGTGGGGGTCCGCGACCCCCATAGAGGGAGAATAGAATAGGTGGCTCGCGTAGCGAGCCACCGTGCCCGCAAGGGGCTTTTTTGCGCTCGCCATGCTGTCTGACTCCGGACAGTCGGGATCCCGACGTCGGGATAATGCTTGTCGGGATCCCGACTGTCGGAGTCCCATACCACACCCGTTCGACCCAGGACTAACCCCTTTTCCATGGCGGCTCTGACCCAGATTATTCCCGGGTGCTGTTTGCAGTAATGCAGGGACTCGAGTCTCAGCAGCAGCAGAAACATTCACTCCACCCTCTGACATCATTAGCCTGCCACCCCAGATCATTGTCAACTCTGGATCTCCCCATGCTGTAAATAGGAGCAAGTTAAATTGGATTGCCGGTCACTGGACCGGGAATAACCCCTTTACCACTAAACCGCTACCCGGATTATCATGGCAATAAACCGAGTATTAGCATCAGTAGTAATACTACTAACTGTGAGAACTTATTTTTTGATTGCTTGAAACCCTTTTTTTTTTTAATACAGGTTGAATCTAAGCAATTCATTATAAGATCTCCTGAGAAGAATTGTGCCAGGGGTTCTATATGTGTAAGAAAAAAAACTAATTGTTTCCCCCAGCACACTGAATATATCAGTAACCAGATTTAAAGACCACATGGTAGTAGGACTCAGAGATCTTGGTTACATATATTTGCAAATACATGGGTAAGACCCCAAGCACACCTAAGAGATATACTGTATATATCCTATCCAGACCCCATCAACACAAGTATACAGTTTATTAAGTACAATACAAGGCAGCCTTCTCCACTAACTCCCCAGTTGGCAAGGGAAGAAACACAGAATATATAGGCAATTGTGGGGTGGCACCCTGGGTATTACAAAGTCCTTTACACAACTCTATTAGTACAGAAGAAAGGGGTTGACTCTGTTTTTGCGCTAATTTGTGTGTGCAGCACCACCAAAGTTCCTCCTGTTAGTGAGGAACAGTATAGATGAACAGGAAAGAAAAGGGGGGATTGGGGTGCGCTACTGGATATAAACTCTGTACCTCCCAAAACACAATTATTAATATAACATTTATATAAAATTTCTTTAAAATTTCGTTTTCTTAAATTTTCATCCACAATGATTTGGCCCAGTCCATGTCTGGAAAAATATTTCTTTTATTAAAGATCAGAAACAACTCTATTAGTGTCACAAATAATACTTGGCACAGAATTCAATATCGATGGTTTTCTCTTTATTAACCTTTTGCAGTCCAATTTTTTTCTCAATTCAAACGTTGTGGTTTAAATGTTTCAATTAATTGTAATTTTTTTTTCTTATTAAAAAACTAGCTGACCCCCCCGGCGTTGCCCGGGAAAACCTTGGGGTTTTTTTATTTCCAAAATTGCTGAAAAATGTCATCTTACAATATGCTGTGCCAAAGACCTAAGATTGTAAATTGTTATAGATTCCACCATAATGTTAGAATGTGTTTGCATTGATACTCAATGATGGCAATGAAATCAGGTGTGGTGTTGTTGTTTGAAACACAACGCTCCTGAGTTGATAACTTGTATGTGTTGATGAATTCCACATCCACTCCTGAGATTTAGCACCTATGACATTAAAAATTCACCGCTCCCTGCCACTCCCCTCACCGATCCTGCCTGCAGCAGTCTCTGAGGTCTGGAGATCTGTAAAGCACATGCACCGAGCATCTCTACCAAACAGTGGGGCAGCCCCTGAGTGTGGGAGCAGGTCCGCGGGCCTGGCCACATGACATCATGACACGATGCACGCAAACCGCACCACTGCAATGCACCACTGGGAACGGGTGCAATGGGCCAGATTCTTCCCAACACCCACCGGGCCAATTCACCGATCCAGCCATCGCAATCATAAATGGGAGCATCGATAAGGTTTGGAGTGTAATAAGTTGAAGAATAAGTCTGAGATAAAGATTTGCCATGTTAAAGTGTACAATTTACTCAATAAATTGTGAAAAAATATATACGTGTACATAGAAGTACAATTAAAAAATGGCAATAGGATTGTAAAATAAGTTCTGATTCAAACTGATAATTGTTTGGATGGGGGTGGGTTTCGAAACAAATCTATAGGTGGGGGGGTATGGATATTGTGGGCAGGGGGTCCTCAATTGATGGGATTTTCAGTACAGTGTCACGGTCACAGTGTCACCATAGTGGGATTCCCAATTGGGGTCCAGGTGGTCTTTTAGGGACCCTTTACAATCCCGTAGGTCTCTCCTCCTTGAGCCTACGGTCTCCCTTAATGATAGTCAATCACTGAGGGAGACCGTAGGCTCCAGGAGAAGAGACCAACAGGATTGTAAAGGGACCCCTAAAAGACCACCTGAACCCCAATTGGAAATACCCCTATGGTGACACTGAAGTGAAAATTTCTCATCAACTGGGAACCCCCTGTGGGTGTAGAAAACACTAATTATGCCCACAATATCCATACCCCCTCCACCTATAGATTTGTTTCGCAACCCACCCCATCCAAACAATTATCAGTTTGAATCAGAATTTATTTTTTAATTCTACTTTCATTTCTTGATTGTACTTCTATGTACACATATTTATTTCACGATTTATTGAGTAAATTGTACACTATAACGTGACAAATCTTCATCTCAGTCTTATTCTTCAACTTCTTACACTTATAACTTAAAACAAATACATGCAGTGCTCATGCCCATCGACCAAACATTATCCATGAACCAAAAGAGTCTGGGAAACCCTTAAGGCAGAGCAGTGCCTAACATCCAACTGACTAACAGGGTGAGTGCAGTGTACCCACTTTGTATAGATCAACAGGTGCATTGGCCAGGACAAAGATTTCTCAGTGCAACTGGCCGGGGTGCGCAGAGATGGATATGGGGAAAAAAGAAAAGCTGGTACATTAGGTACAGTTTTTATTAGCCGGTATAGACTGTTAAACAAATGGCATATTATTTTTTTTATGTGTTTGTGTGTGTTACTGTTTTTGTGTGTGTGTTGTAGTGTATGTGGTTGTGTGTGTTGTGTTGTATGTATCTGTCCAATGCGTAAGAGTGTGAGGTGTGCTATGTATATACAGTATGTGTATGTGTGTGTTGTGCTTTTGTGTATCTGTGCAGTGTTTAAGTATGTGTTTTGTGTGTTGTACTGTTTTTTGGGTGTGTGTGTGGTGAATGTGGGTGTGTGTTGTGCTGTTAGAGGTATGTTATGTGTGTGTTGTGTGTATCTGCCCAATGTGTAAGTGCATAAGGTGTGTTACGTAAAAATGTGTGTGTGTGTGTAGTGTGCTGTGTGTATCTGTGCAATGTTTGTGTGTGTTCTTTGTATTGTACTGTTTTTGGGTGCGTGTTGTAGTGAATGTGGGTGTGTGTTGTACCATGAGTGGTGTGTTATGTGTGTGTGTTGTGTTATGTGTATCTGCTGAATGTGAGGTGCGTTACCTATATATGTGCGTGTAGTGTGCTGTGCGTATCCTGACAATGCTTAAGTGTGTGTGTTCTGTGTGTTTCTGTATCTGCACAATGTTTAAGTGTGTGTGTTCTGTGTGTTTGTTGTACTGTTTTTGGGTGTGTGTTGTAGTGTATATGGGTTTGTGTTGTACTGCATGTGGTGTGTTATGTGTGTGTTTTGTTGTGTGTATCTGTCCAATGTGTAAGTGTGTGAGGTGCGCTACCTATTTATATATGTGTGTTGTGTGCATATGTGGTGTACTGTGTGTGTGTGTGTGTGTGTGTGTGTACAATATGTACGTGTGTGTGTGATGTGTGGTCTATGTATATCCTCAGTTATTCCTAATAATTGGTTAAAGCCTTCACCATAATGTTAGAATGTGTCATTCATACTCAATGACAGCAATGATATCAGGTGTGGAGTTGTTCCTTCGACTACGGTTTCCCCGATCGTCAATCTTTTTCCCCAGATCATCAATGAAGGCAAATTTAAACTTGGTGTTTTTTAAATTTCTAAGTGAAATTTCCCAAAAACGGCTTCGAGGTGCACACCACAAGGTCTAGAGGTACCTTGTTGTCAAATTTGGCAGCGCTGAGTGCCACGGTGTACCCGCAATGCAACCGACACGCACACACGCACACAGACTCTTCAACTTATTATATAGATGGTCTACATTGAATGTTGAACGATGTTAATGGTCTTACTTTAAAGTGGCTCACCACATGATCTGCTACTAGCACTAGGGCTGTTGAGCCTGACTAGATGTTGGACTTGAAAGGGTTAAAAGTATTTTTCAATTGAATAAAAGTGTTCAAGATATTTCTGTTGTACATTCATAAAAATGTGTTGCATCATCCAACGCGTTTCGTCCCTTGAGAGACTTCTTCGGGGGTTAGCTCCGAAACGTATACAGAAGATAATTAATACATTGGAATGTACATAAAACATGTATCCATTAAAACATATAGGACTTCTGTGATTACGTTTTTTACACATTCACAAGTGAACTGAATACACGATATAAGAGGGTAAAAATTACAAAAGAGGGAACAGAAAATATCACATACCTAAGAGATTAATAATCATATGGAGAGACAGAACATGACACAATATATGGGTAATATTAACACATACCTAAAACATTCAGAAAACCTTGGCCGAGTATAACTGATCTGGATAGCCAAGCCTTATAGGTACAGTCTGGCTAGTGGGGATTGGTACCAATAGCCTTAATGCTGCCCATACACGCTGCTTTGTGAGCGTGCGTTCCGTGCTGTACTAGCACGGATCAAATCGCATTGCATTGTATGTGCACACGTTGTGCATGCAATGCGATGCGATTTGATGAGAACTAGGTACAAAAAGTATGTGCAAGCACATACGTTTTGTACTGTGCGATGAGGTGCGCGGGAGCACGCACCTCAAAGCACACATCGGGTCAGCCCTTATAGCAGCGTGTATGGGCTGCTTTAGAATTCGGTACTGTGTTCCTAAGATAATATAACTTTCATTTTTTTCAATGAAACAAACTCAATTCTAAGACCTGTTTAAATGAGTGTTTCCGATAGCTCACTTACCTTCTATGCCTCTGCAGGAATCGACTCTGTGCGCGTGCACACAGTGTCTATTCACGGATGACAGGGGGGGGGGGGGAACTCCCAACAGCCCCCTCCCTCCCCACGCCGCAGGACACTGCCGGCCCGATGAGAGATGTGGGAACGTCCCCAAAAACGACGGGACGTTCCCGCGATAAGCGGGACAATTGGGAGGTATGTGTACGGGTGCAGGGTCTGTGGTGTATGGTTAGCCTGCCCCTCATTTAACCTGTCTGCTCAGTAAAATGATCAGTCCTTCCCACTCAGAACAGGTGCATGCTGGCACAGAAAAAAACACACAGGATTCCTTGATGTAAGATAAGAATAAACTGCAAAGATGCCAGATAGTGAAATCTTTATATAGCAGCGGCTCTGCCTTTATTTGGTGATGAAGATGAATTAATCTTCTTGCATTAGTAGGCTGAGTACTTCCCACAGATTATCTTTATAAAGATGCATTTCCTCTTTTCTGTTTTGCAATGCCAGAATAAAACTCCGGCTGCACAACCCTGCCAGTGTCTTTACGTCTCGTCAGAGTGATGCATGATATATCACATTATCAATGCGTTGCATCCTGCCAATCGCCACATGCATATCAGCATTTATGAATGTAACATTTAAGCAAAGGACAGTCTTCCTGAAGAGGTTCTGGGAGGGATATTTCATTGCAGAGCTTGGTGCATATGAGATAAGTTGGCAAAACCTCCATGTTTGGTATTTTCAGAAGTTTGGACGCATTGTTTGTGTTCCTACATACGCCCAATGAGAGCTGTCCTATGCAGAATGAGACCCGGTAGTCAGTCTGCGTATGTGTCTTGTGACACACTAGCCGCAGGGTGTGCTGGAAGCTATACTATTGGATCACTAAGGGTCCACCTGGGAAATGTAGTAGTAGAGGCCCATGTGTAGGGGTGTGGCCAGTCTTCAAAGGGTATGGCCAACTGCCAAAGAGTTTGGCTAACTATTAGAGCAGGGGTGGCCAAACTGGTCCTCGAGATCTACCAACGGTCCACGTTTTCCAGGTTACCTAGCTGGTGCATAGCTGTAGTCATTACTAACTGTCACATTTTAAAACATGCTGCATTCATTCCTTCTATAGATCCACAGGTTGCCTGAGATACATGAACTGTTGGTAGATCTTGAGGACAGGTTTGGCCACCCCTATATTAGGGCCCCTATGTTAGGGGCCCAGGCATTGCCTGGGCCCCTTGATAAAGTATAGCGCATGCAATGTACCAGATTAGTAGCAGCAATGCACTGTAGAAAGTATTTCATATTCCTGTGCAACCTTATACATATTCAAGTGCACAGTCTAGACCAGGCATTCCCAACCACGGTCCTCAAGGCACACCAACAGTGCAGGTTTTAGTGATATCAGGCTTCAGCACAGATGGTTTACTCAGAATCCCTCAGATACTAATTAAGTCACCTGTGCTTAAGCCTGGATATTACTAAAACCTGCACTGTTGGTGTGCCTTGAGGACCGTGGTTGGGAATGCCTGCTCTAGAACCTAAGCTTAGAGGAGGAAATAGGGAGGGCCACCCCCCTAGGCAGCGGGCCCCACCGTGGGTTTCCCCTGTACCCCTGTGGGCCAGTCCAACCCTGAGAAGCCCATAGGGTTATGTTTATATATGCTTATATACCTGACGGTACCTGAGCAGTTGCATTTTAGACCAAGCTGCTTGCGTGTAACACACTGCAACAGCAGCAGCGGTAAGTCTGTATCTAGACCGCAATCTTGTGGGTGATGCCAGTGGACAGCAGACTGTGCCATATGCAGAATAAAGCTCATAGGAGATCGCCTCCAACTGCCCCCCACCATCACTACATTCTTTATGTACAATATTCCCCTCCACCGATATTATTCACCCATTCACATCCATTGGGCTCATCCACATTTAACTAAATCCTGTGATGTGAGGAACTCCTCTTCTTGTCAGCCGGCAATAGTATTGTATTTATATTGTGTATTTGATGTTTATGTATATTTTATGTATATGTTTTTGATTTTTGATTTTAATACAGTAAAAAGTTTTACAATACAGTAAATAACTGTGTGCCATTGTATTTTTAGCACTGCTCCCACGTCTTGAGCGTGATTGGTTTTGTTGGTATTTCTTGGTGGGGACTGACTATCCCCACTTTTTGAGCAGCAGCTTACCCTAGAGGGACACACCGTGCCAAGCGCCTGCACGTTCCTTGGATTATTCCTCGGAATCTCCTTCTTCCTTGATGTACAATATGCATTGTAAGCCAGGGCAGCCTGCAGTACTCCATCCATCTGAGGCCCAGGCTATGCTCAACATGTGCTGACCCCTATATTAATGTGCATGCAGAGGTCAGCACCGTAGTGCTTCAAAATGGCCACACAGCTGGGACACCACCTTTTAATGGTAATAGTTTCTGCACTAGTTTGCATGACCACAAATATCGCCAATTTCACTTTGTGTCGCATAGAGGCGATGTTGGGGAACTGTATTCTACCACATCGTGTGCAACCTCTCATTGTAGAGAGCTGAATGCGGGTCCACGACTTACCTGTCACACACCCAATCACATGTAATGCATCTCAACCTACCTCCGCCTCCCCCTCTGTCTATCTCTTCACTGGCTCCCCATTCCCTTCCGAGTTCTCTTTAAACTCCTCACCACCACCTACAAGGCTCTCTCCTCCTCCACCGCTCCTTATCTCTCTTCACTGATCTCTATCCACACTCCCTCCCTTCCTCTTCGCTCCATCGCTGACCGCCGACTGACCTCTCACCTAATCACCTACTCCCACTCCCATGTCCAAGACTTCTCTCGCGCTGCCCCCCTGCACTGGAACAACCTCCCACCACCCATCAGGCTTTATGATTCCCTTACCTCCTTCAAGCGCTCCCTCAAAACCCACTTTTTTCGACTAGCCTATCCCGCCTCCTAACCTCTTTTGATCCTCCTATCCTGCCTCCGTTCCCATCCGTTCCTACTTTCCTGTTGTTTTTCGTTCGTCCACCCACCTCCTTTTAGTCTATTAACTCTTATGAGTAGGGTCCTCCTTCCTCACGTACTCACCCTGCCTCTTTACCTCACCTGTGCTCCTGTCCTGTTCTTCCCTTCCTCTACTTCATCCTCAGTCTCCTCGACAATTTTGACACCTACTTCTGAACTGATGCTGATTTTAGTTCTACCAGCTATACCCCTATTTATACTGTATTTTTCAACACACCCTGTACGTTACCTTGTAATTTGTTTTTTTGTTTGCTATGTACGGCGCTGCGGACACTTTGTGGCGCCTTATAAATAAACGTACTACTACTACCTAGTACCAATTCCCCCTGCTGTTACTAGTAATACTGAAGCTGTGGGTAATGCTAGCTTTATGTGGCATTACCTTAAAGAAGCCTATGGGCTTCTTTTCATAATTCCCCCTGAGAGGGATACAATTTGGTCCCTCCTAAACCCTTTGTTGTTGCAGGAGGGCTCCAGCCGATTGTGAATAAGATTTGGATTTCAAATCCGAACAAATTCGAATAAATCCGAATAAATCCAAACCGCACATCTCTAGTTACTATGTTTTTATCATTTAGTCTATGTACATGAACAATAACCGTTCAACGCTAAAAACTGCAAAAGGTTTGGAATTGTTGGATTTGATTTTCCAAAGTGTTTAATCTTCCGGACGGTGGTTCTGCCGAGTTCATTCAGTGCACTTAACATTGTGAAGGTAAATTGGTAAGTACATGGAGGCAGTGCACAATCGTACGAATACAGAAGTTCAGCCCGGCATACCACTGGTGGATCACCCAAACAAATCTGCAGTGTATGGTCAATGTAAAGGGTAAAACACCGCAATTTGCAAGAAAAGTACTTAAAACTTAGGCCTTATTCTGATTCGCTGAGCGAATCCCCTCACTAGCATGCAAATGGATATGAAAGTTGCCAAATGCGTTTGTTATGGGGGGGGTTTGCACATATGCAAACCCCAACAATTGGCCGAGGTAGCGAATTCGGACCTGAGCAATCATGTCTCGCCACCTTACAGTAATGTAAAACAACACAGAGAAGTAACGGCATAATACTGTATAAAATAAATGCTATTTGTATCACCAAGGTCAAGATAATTGATTGATAAATGTTAATTGCATGTCATAATAGCTTTATCATAGCAAAACATATGAGTAATTAATGTTATTAAAATATCATTAAAAGAGTCAGAATTACACCCAGCACAAAATGTACAACTTAGAATTTATTCCACCCATTTTATGGTGGAATAGTATTTTTCTCTTTACACAGCAATCAGTACGATTAAATAATAACAATCCTGGTGATTATAGTGGGAAATAGAGAATAAGGGGAAAGTAAAGGCAGATCAAATATAATACATTTCTTATGTGTCGGCAAGAGCTGGCGGGGATCTGCAGTGTTGAATTCTGGGTAATTAGCCAAACGTGAAGTAAAACTAAAACTGTGTGGTATTAAGTTGCAGGGTTATTATTAACAACAGATTAATTTCATTGCAATGAGTTAAAAAGTATATTTGACACAATCCACAAAAGTTTGTTATCTCCCTGTTATGAGTTGAATGAAAGCTAGCTCCCACAGACCTGCCCTTGACCTGGGAAAAAATATGACAACTTTAATGGTTATTCACAGCCTAGAGGTTTTACAGATAATAAAATAAGTACTAAGGATTAATCTCCATATCATAAAGGACTGAGTCCATGTTATCTTCCAGGAAGACGCATGGCCTGAGAAGTTAACTCATAAATCCTCACATGGCTCAAAGTGGAGCTTTAGCGAAGAAATTAATTGGTTTGTTCTGCAGAAGAATTTCTGGACTATTTCATGTTATTGCTATAATTTCCTTTGGCAAATAATTAATTAGTATGCTAGGCTCCCTGCCTTATTCTTGTCTCTTTATTGGCTCCGTTGGGCTAATCATCTTATATAATCTACTGTAAATGGTTATGAACTATCAGAGGTGTAAATTCATTCCAGTTGCCCAGAGGCAAGTTGATCTTTGGTGCCCCCGCGGCTGTCCGCAGTTGGGGTTTGCACTTGCACTATGGGCCTTATTCTAGTTCACTCTTTCTGACAAAATCCTTCTTAGATGGACAAAACCATGTGCACTGCAGGTGGGGCAGATGTAACGTGCAGAGAGAATTAGATTTGGGTGAGTTATTTTGTTTCTGTGCAGTGTAAATACTCGCTGCTTTATTTTTACACTGCAATATAGATCTCACTTTGAAGTAAAAATCCCTCCCAAATTGAATTCTCTGTGCACGTTTTACATCTGCCCCACCTGCAGTGCACATGGCTTTGTCCATCTACGAAGGATTTTGTCAGAAAGAGTGAAATAAAATAAGGCCCATATGTGTGATCCAGAATGGGCCCCATTATGCCATCCCGACCCGGCAGGGGTAGTGAGGGGCATGCAGCAGCTGTGTGTGTAAGTATAGTAAGCTCTTTCTGAGCGATATCTTTTACTATATACTCTAGTGTGTATGGAGCTTTAGATTCATGAGATTGAAGCATCTGCAGCATGCAGAATCAGCATTCACCGGTTGTTCCCATACACGTGCACTGTTACTTACTGCAGCGCAGGCTGAGTGGTACCAGCCAGGAGCCATCCTTGTTCCTATTGCAGGTGTTAGCAGGTATCCCGAGATAGAGCCAATTGTCAATGCAGCAGCAAAGGATGTGTAGCAGAGCTCAGTTGGAAGAGCAGCGATCACAGTTGAATCCTGCTTTGAACCGCACAGGTGCCTCTGTATATGCAGGTGCCCCTTCAGGCAGGTATTATACCCCTGTGAGTCACTTGTAATGCTGCTAAACACACATGTATGGGCGTTTAGGGGCTCGCCAATCATACTGCCCATGTGCATGTCACAAAGATTATACAACTGGCATGTAGGATTTAATGCTTGCGGTGTGTGAAGGAGACTTTAGGGGATATTCAATCTTCCGCCGCCATTCCCGATGGGGGAAATGGCGGCGGGGCCCTATTCAATGCTGTCTTGCCCGACAGCATTAAACAGGGTTCTCAGCAGTATGTGCCTGGCTTCACAAGCAGTCGAGCACGTTCTGCCAGGAACGGCCGGGAATTAATGACCTCCCGGCCACGCCCCCTTCTCGGGGCTCAGCAGGCGGGACATTGAATCCCGTCTGTGGAATCAGCGCCGGGCTGACCGAGAACGGGACAGGGTCATGGCTGTCTTGCCAGCCTTACAGTCATGACCCTACATTGAATACTCCCCAATGGCTTTAGACTGCCCAGCTGGTGCTGTAGCACAATGTACATAAAGAAATTGTACCATCAGTAAGTTACATTGGCACAGCCACCTGGCAGTAACCTTAAGAACTTTACCCCCCACAGTACATTGGGACGGGTGATAGCTTACAAGCATGGAATAAATTAGGGCTTTATTTTATTCCTCAGCTGCCACCTGCAATGCGCCCCCCAGTCCTGGTGCCCTAGGCTGCAGACTAATCAGCCTATTGGTTAATTGGGCACTGACAATACCACTGATTATTTGATATTGATTTTGTCCACTTTTTACTAAATGGATTTTGCATATCTTTGGCTGAATCTGAATTGGATGGATCATGGGCAGACCTTTGTTTTTGTGAAACGAGTGTTAATTGGTATGAACTAAGTGGTGTCAATGTGAACGCACACAAGAGATCTTATGCTATTGCAAGTGATATGTACAGAGAAGGGAAGCCTAGTTCTGAATTCCACAGCTTCCTGCACAAACTGCCAGCAAACGTCCGTCTCTAAATGAGCCCCTAAATACGGGACTGGCAGAGGGCACTATGCCTCCCTGGTAGAGATGGGTCGTTCGTGATTGAAGCGGTTCTTTTGGACAGATCCCATAAAAGAGTGAGCGAGTTGCCAACCCCAAAAGGTGAACCGTCATTCTTTTACTTTCAGTTTCGCTTTTCATTACAATGCATTTGCCTGATATCAGCACTGCCACCTGTGGCAGCTGAGATGTACTAACTCCGGAGACTGAGTTATACAGTGCTGCGACTGCAAGTAAAAGAAAGAATAACAAGGCTGCTGCTGCCAGGGATGGCCATCAGTGCAGACGCCATCGATGGTTGCCATCGATGGCGATTCTGCACCCAGCCATTGATCAGTGTTTTACTCGGTCATGTATGTTCTTATTTGTTCAGCTCACTGTTTAAAAAAATTAATTAAAAAGTTAAAAAAAAAATGTTGATTTTACCATTTATGGCAATAAATGATTGTAAAACACATTATGCATCATTATTATCAAATTACCCCTTTTTTTTTCAAAGCGAGTCGGTGTTTCAGCTAAAAGATCCGGATCTTTTCACGCATTGATCACTTGATCTCAGCTTTTTCTAGTGACCCGTTTTGCCCATCTCTACTCCCTGCTTCCCTGACAACAGACATGCAAATTATTTACTGTGTCAGATAATTAGCTTCCTGTTTGATGTCACCCCAAGACATAGTCTCAACGTCTCCTAGGAGAATAAACAGATGATTTTACTTCTTCCTCTGGAACTCATTACGAGGAATTAAATAAACCGACCTTTACTTAATCTGCTGGAAGTTTATTGCCAAAAGACGATCTGCGTATCATGAACCAAGTTTTGTCCTTGTCCAGTTGAGTAACTCAGAAGAGAAATTGTCTCGTTTTGCAGACATCTGCTGATAAGTGCAGCTCTCGCTTGCTAATTACTATCAGAATAGCGTTGACGATGGTTCACACAGCTGGCACTGAGGCACACTATTGAAATATGTATTGTTGAAAAGGAAAACTTGGCACTTCAATGGATTATTAATGGCTGCTTATTGAATTACAGTTACTGCTTACTTCCGAGACCATGCTCAGCTAGCATAATTGGTGTTCCAAGGCAAGCGGTGGTACTATAGTATAATGTCACAGTACAGTACAGTCCTGTGATGCCAGCCGCCCGCTCCCGGCAGACAATTGGGCCGACCACGTTCCCATGGCAATGCCCAGTGTTTTAAAACGCTGGGGGTTCCCATGGTCCTGCATTGTCACTGCCCCTTCCTCCCCGCAATGAACGGCCCGGCGAGTGCCGTTTGTTGCTGGGGTCGGCACATGTGCAAATATGCGCTTGTATTCAAATTCGTGCCGTTATGAATGGTGCTGAATTAGGCCCTAAGTAAAAGACGCCTATCCATTCTGAGAGATCACCATAGCTAATCCCAGTCAGGAACAGCTGGAATTACAGGTTGAGTATCCGAAATGCTCAGGACCACGAACATTTTGAATAAGGGACTATTCCGGATTTCAGAATATATATTTTTTTACATACTTACTTGGTCCTCTGGAGGTCCCCCGGCATCCAAAGCATCCCCAGGTGTCCACAGCAACCATCTGGATCCGTCTTCAGCAGCATCCCCAGTCCCAAGGATGCATTACGCGGGTGCACCGGTGATGTCATGACTTCATCAGCGCACCCCCGCAATGCATCCTTGGGATCAGGGGTGTCACTGAAGATGATTTGGATGGCTGCCGTGGACACCGTGGGACAAGGTGAGTATAAAAAAGGTAGTTGAGGGGAAAAAAAATCCCTAAATATTCCGTAGGTTTTCGGAATATTTCGGATAAGGGATCTACGGTTAAGGGATACTCTACCTCTACTTCATTTCCACACACATATAAATGACTGACCCATGCTTGCAGTGAATGTGATATTGAGCAGTGATTTTCTGCAATAGAAATAATTATTAGTGGTAAGCATACATTTTAATACAAGCCTTGGTATACAGGTAATAAAGCAATATATGGCCTACAAAGAGTTACTGGTACTTGGCACGCCTATGTCTTCCTTTGCTGAAACCTTTAGACTTCACCCTCTGCTCCTTCCAGTGCCTAACAACATGGAAGAGCTGCTCCTATACCCAGCCGTAGCTCTGGTCTATTTTGCTGTCTTGTCCTGGGAGAGCCGAGGAGACAGGCTGGTACTGGGTAATGCTGCCTCAGTTAATGTGTTCTGCCTATTTGTGTTGGCACAGCCAGTCTGCCTGCTTCTGGGAGGCTACCAAGGAGTGTTGATCTACGCAGCAGTAGCAATGATTTCCTACGCTTCACTGCCCAGGAAAGAAAAAAAGGAGGGAAAATCAGATGAAAACAAGAAAGGACATGATAAGAGCAAGAAAAGCAAAGAAAGAAAGACTGATTAAACACGCTGGGTGGATGAACTTCATTTTGTATACAGGTGCGTTTGACACCATAATCTTGCTTTTTCGGTGTGACAGGAGATTCAGCTCAGCGACCTCCTGGTGGGATGACCCTGCTACACCCATTGTCACTGGTCTGGTCTCTGGGTTCTCACTTGCCTAAATCCACCCCTCACATCATGACACTGCCTCGTCTCATGCAGCCTTATCCTTACTAACATAGTCATAGGGGTAGACAAGTGGCAGAAACTAGCTTAGCACCCTTAAAAAAACCTGAAATACTCTGTACTGGTATGAGCATTCTAAAGAGCTGATTGGCTACAGATTGCTCTGTCCCCACCCACTTGCAAAGTGAAATCGCATGTGCAGGAGGTCTGTGATTCAGACTAGGGATGGCCATCGGTGCCTTGCCATCAATGGTTGCCATCAATGGCAAAAGTGCAACTGCCCATCGATAGTGTAAAATGAATCAATGGGTGAACATCAATAGTTTTATTATGTTTCAGTGATTGGCTTGTGGGCCAATCAAAACACGTGGGTGGGGCTTCACGGGTGTCGGGGCGGAGCTATGCTCCATAACCCGGCAGTTTGAAAGAAAAAAAAACATCTGGTTCTCCCCATCGATGGCAAAAGTATTTGACATCGGCCATACACCATTGATGATTTTGAATCATCGATGGTCGATGGCCATGCCTAATTCAGACATGCTTTTTCCTAATTAAATCCAAGTTAAACAAGTTGTAATGGAAACAAACCCATTAAAAGGTGTTAGGTAAAAGTGATAGTACAGTCAGCCCTCTTACAGCAGTGAATATGCTGGTGGAAAACCTGCCACTTGCAGGCATCGGCTTGTCTGCCCAATGTTTTCTCTATGATTCCTCAATACACTCCAGTCTCATTGGTTCTGTTCCCTCGGCCTGTTGATTTTCTAATCTTGAAAACAAATTAAATGTCAGATTGCTAGATCTTGGAAACAACGGCTTCCTCTGACCTGCCACCAGCTTCTCAGCCGTATCTGGTTTGTAGCCAGAATGAAGTCCATAACAGTGTCCAAAGTGGGTGCGGAATAGCCCGATGACAATGTCTAGATTGACAGTCATTAAGTTGGCAGCAGAAGGTCAACGTGTACAAGGTCGACATTGACAAATGGTTGACGAAGCAAAAGGTCGACATGGAAAAGGTTGACACATGAAAAGATCGACTTGAGTTTTTCATGTTTTTTTGTTGCTGTCCATGTTGACAGCTGAGCATGTCTACTGCAAATTAGTGTACCACATACCATCACATGCTTTGGGCTAATTTGCCAATCAGAGAATGGTAAAGAATGAATAAATCTAAAAAAATATAAAAAATTATGAAAAACTCATGTCAACTTTTTCCACCATTGCCATGTCAGTATATTTCTTGTATCAACCTGGTGCATGTTGACCTATTGGTGTTGAACCCATTGACTATCGACCGAGACATTGGCCCTTTTTCAGATCTGATTGCAGTACAAATTTGTTCTAAAAATAGGTAAAACCATGTGCACTGCTGGTGGGGCAGATGTTACATGCAGAGAGAGAGTTACATTTGGGTGGGGTGAGTTAAAACTGAAATCTAAATGGCAGTGTAAAAATAATGCAGCCAGTATTTACCCTGCTCAGAAACAAAATAACTCACCCAAATCTAACTCTCTATACATGTTACATCTGCCCCACCTGCAGTGCACATGGTTTTGCCAAATTTGAGAACAAATTTGTACTGCAATAAGATCTGAATAAGGGCAATTGTCGGTTAGCCATTTGGATACCCCCTAAACAACATGGTAGACAAGTTCACTGCAGTGTGTCACCATGGTAATGGTATCAGGGGGTGACCCCAGGGCCACCGAGAGGTATGCCGGACCCCGGTAAAAGTTTTGGGCGTGGCCTAATTGCGGGAGATGTAACCACCTCCCACAATTAGGCCACGCCCCAAAATGTTTAGGGTGTGTGAAAAAAACACTCTAAAGTTGAGGGGGTAGTATTATTGTCCCACCTCAGCAGCAGCAGCACACTCCTACAGCATGTGTTGTGCTGACAGCAGGATCAGCATGACCTCACGCTGTCAGTGAGACATTCATGCTGAGCCTGCTGTCAGCACAGCACATGCTGTAGGAGTGTGCTGCTGCTGCTGTTGCCCAGGAGAGACGGAGGGGGAAGGGGTGGGGTCGGACCAGGGATTCCGCCGGACTCCTCAAGCAAGCTCAGGCCCGAGTAATTAGTACCCGCACCTCCCCCTCTCGGCGGCCTGGGCGACCTTTCCCTGTGTCTCTTGACTATTCACTCTTTGCTCCCACTACCTTACCGGCAGGGGCTGGCTGGCAACTTTTAGCCTGGGGGGCAAGTCCAGAGCACTGGCCCATAAGTAACGACCATCATGAAATGGCGGTTTTTCGATAACAAAAATATGTATTAATAAAAAAAAAGATAATAACGACACTACAGGCTGCTCCCCCTGTATAATTACAAGACACCACAGGCTGCTCCCCCTGTATAATAACAGGACACCACAGGCTGCTCCCCCTGTATAATAACAGGACACCACAGACTGCTGCCCTGTATAAAAACCGGACACCACAGACTGCTCCCCTGTATATTAACCGGACACCACAGACTGCTCCCCAGTATAATATCAGAACACCACAGGCTGTCTCCCAGTATTAAAATAACAGAATAGGACACAACAGGCTGCTCCCTCTGTATAATCATACCAGAACACCATAGGCTGCTCCCCCTGTATAATTATACCAAGACTGTCCTGGTATAATTATACAGGGGAAGCAACCTGTGGTGTCCTGGCAGGACACCATAGGCTGCTCCCCCTGTATAATTATACCTTACACCACAGGCTGCTCCCCCGCATAATAACAAGAAGACACCACAGGCTGCTCCCCTATATTAAAAGAACAGGACACCACAGGCTGCTCCCTCTGTATAATTATACCAGGACACCACAGGCAGCTCCCCCTTTATAATTATACCAAGACTGTCCTGGTATAATTATACAGGGGGAGCAGCCTGTGGTGTCCTGGCAAGACACCACAGGCTGCTCCCCCTGTATAATTATACCTTACACCACAGGCTGCTCCCCCTGTGTAATTATACCTTAAGCTGGGTACACATATGTACAATCGTCGGGCCGTTCTTCCGATCTGCGGACGAACGGCCGTTCGATTGTATATATGTGTACGCTGTCCCGATCCCTTCGTTGCGATCGATAAACGGCCAAAAACGCTCTTGGCCGTCCACGGTCGGTCGGTCGCAGGTTCTTTGCTGCTTAATATTCTTCCGACAGGACGGCTCCATATCGAAAGAAAAGTGACATGTGTACGCACGTTCGATCGATATGCAGCCCGTTCCTGCGATCATTCCTCCCAAAAGCAGCACGCCCATGTGGGTGTTGACTAGCTGCGTCATCCCTCCATCAGCGCAGCATGTAAACAACAGGAAGTCTGAAATAGGTGTCCTCTCTCTAACCAGTGTCAGCAGCTCCATAAAGGTAGCGTCATCCATACGGAGATAATTCCTGAAATCATCAGGATTGTTCTCCCGTATCTCCTGTAGCAATGGCATGTGGGAGAAGGTGTCTCTCCTCAGAAGCCAGTCTCTGGTCCAGCAGCTCCGATTCTTGGTCCTTTTTCTTTTTTTAATAGCCCGCAATCTAATGGCCATAGCAGCCAAAATGCACGCACGAGCCTTCCTTCTCCTCAAGCTCATGATTAAAAAGGCCCAAATGCACCGATAGACGAACGAACGTACGTACGTATATCCAGTACAGCTAGCAATGATCTGAATAGTCACGGCTCTATTCACTGTACTACACGAACGATTCTTTGTTCCGTGATCACGCCTCGTTTTGGTATGCTCTTTTAAATCCAGCCCATTATGATAATGTTGTGTACATTTTTATCGTGCGAATAGCCAGAACGGGAGAGTGTGTACGGTGGTACAATCTTTTTCTTGCGATTGTTTGGACGGGAGTACATCGGACGTCGCAAGTAAAATTGTACATATGTGTACGCGCAGATCGGTCGTATGTTTCGGACGGCCGAACGTGTATTCGGTCGATCGAACGGTCGCAAGAAAAATTAAATTGTACATATGTGTACCCAGCTTTACACCACAGGCAGCTCCCCCTGTATAATTATACCAAGACTGTCCTGGTGTAATTATACAGGGGGAGCAGCCTGTGGTGTCCTGGCATGTGAACAAGTCCTCATGCAGGAGGCCGGCGGCCATGTTCCTGTAGCCGCGGCACGGCTACAGGAACAGAATGTGAAATACAAAGCGGCCCGAAAAAGTAACTTTTAGAGCGGCCCGGGGGGCACATGGCACTCTGACCCCCGGCCCAGCCCACCCCTGCTTACGTAAGCAGATATTTGTTCTTTCTATCTTTCTCATCTATATAGCTTTTCTCATGGTCTTACCCAGCTGGCTTCAAATCTGTCGAATACAAAATCCCGGCAGAGTCCGACAGCCAGAATACCAGCAGTAGGATTCCACGAAGGAATCACTCAGGGCAGGCGCTACCCACTCAGCAGCTCCTGCACAGCAGGGAGGCGCCATGCTGATAAGGCGCTGTTTCCCGCTCTGCTAAAGCTGCCTCAGCCCTCACTGTCACTGCCTCCTGCACGCTGCCCACAGCGCCTGTCTGACAGCGGGCGGGCGGCAGTATAAAGAGCTGCTCCCTGCACTGTGAGTGCACACAGCCTGCACGCCGCCCGCAGTGCCTGGCTGACAGCGGGTGGCACTATGGAGAGGCTGAGCAGCTGCGACCTGCCCCCTCTTCCTCACGGACACTTGCGCTGTCTGAGGAATGCCTGGATGACATGTCATGTCCGGATCCATCCCATACCCATTGCTCCCTGTGCCTGTCAGTCAAATGACCAACAGGCAGCTGCACCGCCTCCCCTTCCTTCCCTCTTCTCAGTGTGCTGTGCCAGTGCCACTGCCAGTCCTCAACACTCCGCCCCCTCTATCTCCTCCCCTCTTCTTCCATCTCCTCCTTCTCTCACCTCCTTTCCCCCTCAGTCACGAGAGGGGTGTAATGGCGTCCTCAGTTAAACAGCAAAAAAAAATGAGTCTTTTATTATACGTTTCTAACAAATGTTTTAATAATTGTAGATTTTTTTTATATTAATTTAGACACTTTTTAAATAATGGGCTGGGTTATGTGCCTAAAGGTGGCCATACACGCTGCAATAGCAGCGTGTGATGCGATGTGCACTCCTGCGGGCATTGCATCGCACAGTATAAAAGTATGTGCTGCACATACTTTTTGTACTGCTTTCGGATCGCATCGCACACACATTGCATGCATGCCGTGCAGTGCGATCTAGCACATAACGTATGCGATTCTCACAGCGTGTATGGGCACCTTTAGTGCCTGCAACATTTTGTGGACACAGCACTGAGATGGTGTATGCATACATGTACATGCACCCGAGATCCTCCGTAGGATCGCATGTTGCATACACTCCCACAATCGGGCTGCAGCTTGTTGCAATGGCAATGTGAAAAGGCGCAAAATTTATGGTTTGCAGGAGGGCGCCGGACACCCTAGCACCGGCCCTGGAATCACTGTATTTTTACCCTAATCCTAACCCACTCCTCCCGCAACCTAACGTCAACATCACCCCCCCCCCCAGTCAATGTCATTGATTTTATGCCCAGTTATACATTGCATTCAATTTTAATTCTCCCAATAGACAATCTGCAATGATAAATCAGATTATTTTTGTAGTTCTTTAAAAAAAAAAAAAAAATCAGCACAATCAGCCAATCAGCTTCTACCTGCCATGTTGCCGGCTGTGTTTGAAAAATGACAGGAGCTGGTTGGTTGGTACTTTATCACTGTACACTTTGTCTCTCTCCAGGGCTTAGTACATCTCCCCCTTAGTTCTTTTTTAACAACTTGATCCGTACGATAACTCCCAAACATCGGTTTACAATGACCTTTTCATATAGGGCGGGATGTACTAAAGGGAAAATGCGGTAAAACCCCAGTTTTACCGCATTTTCCTATGTATCATCACCGGTTCACCCCGTTTTCGCTGGCCAGGGTGGCGATACCCTATAGAAGCCTATGGGCTTCTTTCGCCGCCCGCCGTATGCCATCCGCGCGCCGCCCCCCCCCCCCCCCCCCTCCCGTCCTCCTTTAACCTCCTCCTCCCCCTGGTGTGACAGCCGGGAGGACATACGGCTTCAGGGGGGAGGAGGAGACGCAAGGGGACGCTCGCAGCCGCCGTGAGGTGACGGAGACCCCCGCAGCCCACATCACAGGTATCGCGGGGGTCTCCGTTACCGCAGCCCGATGCTGGCCGCATATGTTAGTACATATGCGGTAGCATCACGGCGGCTGCCGTGCGAAGGGCGGGGATGTATGATGATACATACCGCCCATAGGGACGTACAGTAGACTAACAGTTTGAGAAATTAGTTTCTGAGCTACAGATGGAGCCCCTCTCATTCAGGCCGGGGCTGGCGTTCGAATCGCCAGCTGCCAGCCTCCGCCATCTGCTGACAGCCGTCAGAAGGGGGTGATCGCGCAGGAGACGTTCCTGCGCCCCATTCTGACGGAGCTCCCCGTCGGTCCCCACCACCTCCACGCCGGTGGTCCCCGTCTGTCACCGCCACCTCCCCACACCCCCCCTAGAAGCTTGCGCGTCCCAGTCAGATGGAGTTCCTCTTTGCCAGCGGGGACATTGTGGCGAGCCCTGGAGTTGAATGTTTCGGGGCTCCATCTGTATAACACATATCTATACCATTGACTTGGATTGGCAGACTACAAGATGTATACACATACTTGCCTACCCTTCTGGAATGGCTGGGAGGCTCCTGAAAATCGGGAAAGATGGGCAAATCCTCCGCAATGGTTCCAGGCACCCGCAATCCCCGCACGGCGAGGGGTCCATGGGGACCTGATGATGTAAATCGCATGTGCAATGCCTGTAATACCGGCATCACACAGAGGATGGCGTGGCTATGATCACAATGGCCACACCTACATTCAAGGCTCCTTTAGTGAATGCCGCCTCCAGCCCTTTTCACGTCATGTCCTCCCCCTTCTTCCGGGTGTTGGCCGCCCTCTCCCAGAGAGGGCAGCGTAAAAAGTCGACAACCCTGCATATACCCCCTTTTAGTTATACTGCATATTATAATTTTGAGGATTGTTCATGCATCAGTATAATACAGCATTCTAGCAATATGGCCTCATGTTGGCTAATTAGGAAAGGATCTAACCAGGTTTTCATCTACAGCCGATGTAGTAAAAAGGAACCATCCAAGGGTGGGCAAAAGCCTAGGGCCAGATGTACTAAGCATGAAAAGTGATGAAATGGAGAGTGATAAACAGCCAGCCAATCAGCTCCTACCTGTCATGTCATAGACTGTGTTTGAAAAATGACAGGTAGTAGCTGATTGGTTGGTACATCTCGCCCCTAGTGAGAAGGGAGCATGATGTCTTATTGCCTGGCCTGTTTTCATCCCAGAGATCCAGGACTGCGATCTGACTGGCAGTACTGTGACAGAAGCTGAGTGCTTCATTTAATATGACAGTGCAGTACCAGGCTCCTGTCTCTGTGGAGGAGTTGGCGTCGGGGGGTACAAAGAAGGGGGTGGCACCTGTATGCATACCTCCCAACTGTCCCGGTTACTGCAGGAACTTCACGCATTCTGGGGACGTTCCCGCGTCCCGCCCGGGGAGGGGTAATGCGGCTGCCGCCGCTACGCTCTGTAGGGTGGGGGGTGTTTGGTGGAGGGAGATGCGGACGCATCTGCCTCCAGGCGGGGGGGGGGAGGCGGTTAGAGATGCAGCGATGGGGGGGTCAGTGCGGGCTCCAGGGACCTGGGTAGGCTCACTCACCTTATCTGTACTTTCCTTCTGCTCTCCTCTGCGCCTGTGGGAGTCAGGACCCTTCCTGCTTCTGCTTCTCCAGGCAGCTCATTACCACCCTCCAGTGCCTAGTGGTGGCACCGGCCCTGGTTGGGAGTCCCCCTGTCGCCTGTGAATAGACGCTGTGTGCATGCGCACAGCGTCTATTCGTGCCCCACAGCAGTGAAACCGGGGGCATGGCCTCGTGGAAACCTCGAGAGTGTAGTCCATGCCCCTTTAACTAGGCCACACCCCCAAAATTTTTGGCGAGTGAGTATCCCTCCTCCGGCTGTCCCAAAGTTGGGAGGTATGCCCGCATGCGGCCTGCACCACCCTAGTAACGCACTGATTTATGGAGAATGTTTGTCATACAGTGTACTTTTCTGTCTTACAGGTTTAATCTACATAGTGATCGCTACTGGACGTCCACCCTTATTTGAACATGTTTATGTGAAAGAAGCAAAGACACTATGACGCTGACAGACTGCAAGCAATACATCAGGACCAGCAAAATATAACTACCGTATACCATGGCAGAGCAACATATGTAGGAATTTTTAGACACTGTGAATAAGGAATCCATACTATTGGAAACAACAGACAACTAATGAGTGTAGATATGACATGAGTTATTTTGGCAGAAAAAATGGCGCTATTTTGAAATTGACGCTGTAGCTCATTTTAATATGAAAATTTGAAGTATTATAATTGTAGTTTGCCGACCTTAAAACAGCATTTGATATAGCATGTAATATTTCCTCATAACTGTAAGTAAGCAATGAGAATGTATATGTCCTTTGAATGATATAATAATGTACTGTCATTTATTGCAAAGAATGCAAATGTAAATTATGCAAATTTCACTTTTTACCCCGTGTAGCTTACATTTATATTTAACTATACAGTATTCGGACTTTCAACAAGTTTTAACAGTAAAGCTGGGGACGCACTCTGCTATAAAGGCAGACAATATGCACAATATCGATATTGTTAACATATCCTTCAGTTTGAACCCTCTGTATCGTTAACGATGCGCATTCCCGCGGATCGTTAATGATCTCCCCTGTTGTCTGAACAAGCAATATCATCAGCGAGTGCATGTTTGGGGAGGATCCTGGTGACGCCATTGAACTATATCATTAACAGTATCGTCCAGTGTTTGTAGCGCAAAATGTGCCATATGTCACATAGGGGCACAATTATTATTTAATATTTTCGGCTAATTCCCCGAAAACAGTGTTCTTTTCATTATAGAGTAGGGCCAAGAAGTGAGATAGTGCCCTGAGTATATACAGATGGGGCCGGTTTTATCTTTGCTGGCGAACCGCCAGCAGCATGCTGCTGGCGATCCGCCAGCAACACGGCGCTCCATCTGACTGAGACGAGCGTGCGTCCCCCACGCACGCGCGTCTCAGTATCTGGGCGGCGAGGCGGACGCAATACTGTCCGCCTCCCGCTCGAGGGGCTGGGGGGGACCCAAGGGCACTGCGGGGGGTGCGGTCGCTCGGTGTGGGCACCGGGCGACCGAGGGCAGCACCGTCGGAAGGGGACGCACGTGCACCTCGTGCGCGCGCGTCCCCTTCCGGCATACAGATGGCGGCGGGACAGGGGATGGCGATGGCGACGCCATCGCCATCACCTGCAAAGATGAATTCCGCTACATCTGTATGATTTTGTGCATGTTGACTTGAAGGCCTTCGAGACACCTTAGAAATGGGGTATGCATAGGTGGCCGGTGGTCAGAATGGCGGGGACCAGAATACAGACACCGCTCTCTCCCCCTGGACCCCTGAACCTACCTACGGGCTCAAGATAGGTAAGTATCAGTATGTGTGGACTTTGGATGTAATAAAGCTTTATTTTTCTTGGGTGTCCGTGTGTTTTTTTTAAACTATTTCTATTCTTGTGGAACTACAAGTTTCAGTGGGCCCTTTAATGCCCCGCATGATGAGACTTGTGGTTCTCCAACTTCCAGCATGCGAGGGGAGGCTTGCTTGGACTCATAGTTCCACAGTATTAGACAATAGTTTTTCATTCTATTTTTTACGCTTTAATCAGCCCGGTACACACAGCCCATGGCTGGTTGGGCCTGGGGCTGGTTCATAAAATACGGGTACCCCTATTCATTTTGTCCCACGTATTTTGGGAACCAGACCCGGCCCTGGATCTGGTTTTAAAAAGTCAGCGGAGCACTATGTGAATTGTTTCCTAATTTTTTAAAACCAGCCCAAGCTCTTTGAGCCTGGGGCTGGTTACCGCCGTGAGGGAGGACCCCACGCCGTTTTTTTTTATTTATTTATTTATTTTTTTTAAACACTGCAGTCTGCACGGATCTGACTGATCCGTGCAGACTGCCTATACAAATTTGTATTAGCGGCCGTCATACGAATGAATACGCCATCGGGGATTACAAAGCAGTCATATTTGACTGCTTTGTAAATTATCCCCCGGAACACAAATTTGCATAGGGCTAAAACAGCCGTATGCATTCGTATTCATTCGTATTAAGAATACGAATATGAAAAATCATATTCGTATTCTTAGTAAATTTCCCCCTAGTACTCCCCAGCATACTTACCTTTGGCATACCAGGCAGCCAGGATTCCGATACCGGCATCCTAATTACTGTCGGGATTCCACCACCTGTCTCCCAGCGGTAGTTGGGATGCTGACTTCGGTATAGCGATTGCTCCCCTCTGAAATTGGTATCAGCTCAGTTATAACGGCAAGCTGGTTTCTTTTACTACTCTAATTCACAAGTTTGTAAGCTGGACCACGCTAATAGAATTCATATATTTGGATATACGCTATTTATATAAACCGTCACATTTATAGACCACATATCCTTTGCTTTCTGCTAAACGCCATCCGTATATTAAATGCCGAATTACTGTTTCTATTAACGTATGTATATAATGCATTAGGCATCTACATCTCTAAGCACAATAGTAGTCAACAGGGTAATGAGCTTCAGAGACAGATCATTGCTTCTCGCTCATTAAATCATCTCGTGGTATACTGCTGCTGTCTCCCTGGCAAGGACACCGCACATCACCCTGCTTACTGTTTGTCATTACATATTTTGTCTACTTGCCCAGCGCTGAACAAGTGAGCCAAGGATTTGTGCAGACTCAGCAATGGCGCTCGTTGTACTGTGCAAACACTGATTCCCAGAGAAGTCCCCCAAGAGCTCGTTGTGGCTCAGGCAAAAGTCTTAGATGAGATGTCACTTAACCAGTTCATCAACCAGCTGCGGATGTGGGACCATTTGTAGACAACAAGTAGATAGACAGCCATTAGGTCGACACCATTAGTTCGACAACTCAATAGGTCGACATGCTTTTAGGTCGACATACCATTAGGTCAACATGTTATTAGGTCGACACTGTCATTAGGTCGACAGTGTTTAGGTCGACAGTCAAAAGGTCGACATGTTTTTTTTCACTGTTTTTTGGCCGAAATGTCAACACAGTCGACATGGACACAGTTTGAAGTGAACCGCAGCCCCTCGCATTGCTCGTTTCGCTCGCGATGCTTCGGGCACGGTGCCTTGCTGCGCTCGGCACACTATTTTATTCTCCCACCACGCCCTAGTGGATAGTAGGGCATGAAATACCGCCTGTCGGCACATGTCGGCTCAAAAAACAGTGAAAAAACCATGTCTACTGTCGACCTAGACACTGTCGACCTAATGGCAGTGTCGACCTAATGACATGTCGACCTAATGACATGTCGACCTAATGGTATGTCGACCTAATGACATGTCGACCTAATGGTATGTCGACCTAAAAGCATGTCGACCTATTGAGTTGTCGAACTAATGGTGTCGACCTAATGGCTGTCTATCTACTTGTTGTCTACAAATAGTCCGGATACCCCAGCTGCAGAAAAATAACAATCACTGTTTTTTTATCATATGATAATTACTTTGAACATCTTGCAATAAAACAGTTACCAAAGTGCTGAAATGTATACAGTACATGATATCCAGTCTGCTTCCTGTGGTAAAAAAAACCCAAAGTGTTATAGCCTTGCCAACCATTTAGAAAATATTCCAGCATTATAATAAGAAAGAGCAGTAACCTCATTCTGACCCGATACTCAGAGGGAGATGCATTTATCCTCCAATCAAAATAATATATACTCTAACGCCCATTGGGTCAAATGTATGAAGCCTTAACATGTAACATAGTGGAGAGTAATAAAGAGTCATAAAGTACCAACCAATCAGCTTATAACTGTCATTTCTCAAACATAGCCTGTAACATGGCAGTTAGGAGCTGGTACTTTATCACTTGGTAAGAAGAGCCTGATTTATCAAACTTCAATAAGTGATAAAATGGAGAGAGATAACCAACCAGCCAATCAGCTCCTATCTGTCATTTTTCAAACCCAGTCTGTAACATGACAGGTAGGAGCTGATTGGCTGGCTGTTTATCACTCTGCATTTTATCACTTTTTGAAGCTTGATACATCTGGCCCTTAATACATTTGGCCCATAGTGTTTAGATTATACATCTCACACATTTCAAAGCTCTGCAGAATTATTAACATTCACCTTGATGCTTTGTCAATGCCCAATTTTAATATTACAGGAATTTAAAGAGCTATACAATCATCTGGGGGCATGGCCAGCAGCTCACAGAGCCCTGGACATGCCCTTACAGCTGCGAAAAAAAATGGAGGAAGTAACTTACAGGAGTGCCACCCTGCTACATCCTACACATCCTTTTTTGGAGTGAGATTCATACTGTACTTAATTCTGGGACCAATCATTAACATATTTCTAGATTCGCCTATGCTAGGCAGGCATGCTTACACCAGAGTTCACCAAAATCCTCTATTAAAGTCCAAATGTCAAGAATATGCATGCAATTAAATCAAACTTATGTTACCTGTGTTCAAGCATGGATATTCTTAAATCCTGGACTGTAATGACTGAGTTTGAGAAACTCTGTTTTGAAAGTATATTGATAAGCTGGGAGTCATTCTGTATCCTATTGCAGGTGTTACCAGTGTTCCTGGTATAGAGCCATAAATTCTGCAGTGGGAGTAGATGCGCCACAGAGCTTCATTGGAAAACAAGAGGTCATATTTGGATCCCACTGTGAACCGCACAGGTGGTGCTAGAACGGCAGGTGCCATTTCAGGGCTTGGAGCTCAGAGACTGGCGACTCCATTGCCTCTGGGAGTTACAAACCTGGCCTTAGTTCACATTATGTCACATTGTAGGGCTGCCAGTACACATTATGGGACACAGTACCCCCTATTCACATTATGACATACAGTGTCCCCATTTCAAATTATGCCAAATTACAGTGTCCCAGTTGATATTATGTTGCACTATAGTGCCTCCACGTCCTATTGTACCACATTGCTCCAGTTCATATAATGTAACATTATAATGATCTCCAGTTCATGTTGGACCACAATAGCGCTCATCGCTGGGGCATACACACTGTGCGGCTTTGAGCTGAAAGTCGCTAAAACATGCTGTTTTGAGCGACTTTCAGCTCAAAGTCCCCCGTGTGTATGGGCCTTAACACATGTAACTTTGACAGGGAAGGTGGGCCCCATAGCAGCTACACTTCTTGCATCTGTGGTAGTTATGCCCTTGTTAAGGGGTAAAAATTAGACTGGCCGTACAGTAATGAATAAAGTAGCTCCATTTAAAATGCACCCTACTGCAGAATGTACAAATTGCCTTAGGGTTAGCATTGCCCTCTATATACAATGCACTTGTGTCTCATACTAATCTCAACAGAATACACATGAACATAGCAGATAACTCTGTTTACAGACCACACATGCCCATCAAGCTATACCTTGGACCACAATCTCTCTAATTGTTCCCATAATATGTATGTTTGATATGTATGGCAGTATGCAAATATGTAATGTACGGGAACATGACAGGTGTAGAACGTATCTTGACATCAAAGAAAATGTAAATAAAACGGTAGTTGGCATACATGAAGTGCAACCCTGTAAATATGCCCAATCATTTCTAGAATCTATGATCTGTGGCTGTATGTGGATCAGTGGCAGTTCTTACCTATGGGGGGCTGCCAGGACTGCATGCCACCCCCCAAGTAAAACACTCCGCTTTAGTGAAGCCAGATGCAGGGCCAAATGCACTAAGCTTCAAAAGTGATAAAAGGGAGAGTGATAAACAACCAGCCAATCAGCTCCTACTTGCCGTGTCACAGACTGTATTTGAAAAATGTCAGGCAGGAGCTGATTGGTTGGTTGTTTATCACTCTCTCTCCATTTGATCACTTTTGAAGCATAGTGCATCTGGCCCACACTCCGTGAGACTGCACTGGCTTCACTGTGATTGGCAGTGACTTCGTATTGGAAGCCCTACCTGCTAGTCACCCGTAGTAAGACAATCCCATTGGAAGGTTTTCCCTCCCTCCGACTGCCAGTCCGGGCTGTGCAGCCCAGCATCTATCCGCTTCATTCCTGTATCATTCCCACAAAGCCACAACCCATTTCCAGGGCCACGGCCCCTTTTTGAGAGTCCGCAATTTTGGGAGATACCATGTTCGGGCACGGCACCTCGCTTCCCATTCTCCCACCACGCTGTTGTGGATGGTAGGGCATGAAATACCACCTGTCGGCACATGTCGGCTCAAAATAAGTGAAAAAATTAATGTTGACCTTTTGACTGTCGACCTTGCCATTGTCGACCTAATGCTTGTGTCAACCTTCCAACCCTGTCGACCTTAGCCATGCCAACCTATTTCAGGTGTTGACCTAAGCTCTATCGACCTTCAGTGGTCGACCCAATGTTTGTGGATTAAATAGTGTCGACCTAGTGACCAGTGGTATAACTATATTCCTGCAGCCCCCGCGGTGGCGCTGAGAGGGTGTGGGCGCCGGGACTATTGTTACTCAATGCCTTCCGCCGGCCGGCACTTTTGTCTGCACCGGGTCCCAGCTCTCCCGGCTACTGCTGCCCCCATACGGCAGACAGTTTTTTGTCTGCTGTATGGGGGCAGCCATTTTCCAAGTGTCACTTTTTATTAGCAGCAGTAGCCGGGAGAGTCGGGACCTGGCGCAGACGACACACAGCATTTTGCTGTGTATTGGATGCAGCTTTATCAAAGGATAAATTGTTTTCATCTATATTGGGTTTTTATACCCCTCTTATAAGGTAGATCATATATACATGTTACAGATAGATAATCCACTCACAATCAATTGAAATCAACATCAAATGTAACTAAAAAGGAGGCAGACTATTTTAGTATACAGACATAATAAACCACAAAAAAAGTTAAATACTATATTCAAGGTGGCTAAATACAATAAGTTAGCATAAATTAAATAAGGGGACGTTTATATTATCCACGTCCATATTGGTTACTTGAGTCATATGTCAGCCACGGCGGCAACTCTTGTCTCCTCCCCTTCGAGGATCAGGTTGGGCAGAGCTGACCAATCTTGCCGTACTTTAGTATACCCAATTGGAGTCCACTTGAACAGTAGTATGAAGATGTTCAAAAAAAGTTAAATAATCCCCAAAAACTTGTCTTGACATTGACCTTTCAATATCAACCTTGTGCATTTTAACCTATTGACTCTAATCCTTGACCTTTTGTTAATATATGACTGCCAACATACAGTATACATTGTCTCTGAGCCAACCAGATACCCCCAGTAAAACCACTCAGTGACCCAGATGCAGCTACTCAATGCCAGTCATCCGTTCCGGCAGCGTCTTGGCTTGAACAGCCCTTGAGCCAGCCCCAGTGCTCCAATCTCAATAAATCCCCTCCCAAGGCTTGATACACCTCAACTATAATGTGATGTTTCCAAGACATATTAAAATATCATCAAAAATAATGTTACTATCTTATTTACATCTATTATGTCTCATTTTTGGATGGACTTAATTTTCAAAATTTTTGTTTTTGCCAAACCTTTGATGAAGAACGTAGCAGTGAGTTCATTGTTCATTGTAGCCATATAGCCAAGAAATAATAATGCTTTACATAAATGTAATCAGAATGAAATATTACTCTTTGGCAAATCTCTGACATTAATGGAGTAGATTTAAAAAGAATAATTACAATAATAAACAGAATGTACAAGATCGCTAGATGATGAGTTTCACATTTTGTTGCAGTAGGACAAGGCTACGTCAGATTGCAGCGTTTCACACAATTCCGTTCTGGAGATAGACCTTGTGATCACTTACACTGTCCATACTCCATAGCCGTGCGTATGCATCTATGGGCCTGATTCAGGCCTGCGTATAATTGCTGGCTAGTGAGCAGGTAAACGCTGCCCCCCCCCAAAAAAAAATACCCACCCCTCCGCTAGCATGCGAGCAGATGAGTTCGTATACACATCTGCTCGCATGCGGCCGCGCGGAAGAAAAATCATTGGTGAGCGACCATCATTAGAATTCAAATTCGGGGTGGGCGCTGTCATCAAGCAGGTATTGACACGCCCCCATCCCGGAGTGTGAAACTCGTCGAAGACCTTCACTCTGGGGGTTTGGAACTGAGGGTATTCGGCGGTTGGGGTGGGGGATGGTAGTTTGGCGTTTCAGTGCTCGGTAGGCAGCGAATTTCACTGCTAACCATTACGCCTTCCTCGCTGCCCATATAACTCAACTGCATCAAAACTTACAATAAATATTAATTACCAAAAACTTAGTTACAGTACATCCAAGTTTAATATAAACCTATACTAAAACATTTGTGCAATCGCAGCTGCTCAGTAAATGATGCGTTCCATGATGAAGGCCTCATCATATTCATCTCACTTCCCCAGATCTCAAAAATAGTAATTGATGTATCTGTCAAAAGGTGCAAGTGGTTTCTTAAAAACACCATATACATAAGTATGGATAAACTCAGAAGAATTTAAACCAAAAAATCCCAAATGAAATGAAATAGAGGTTGATACAATTTTCTGGTGAAGACCAAGTAGTGCTGGGGGAATCGCTAAGCACATATAAACATATATATTATCATCTATGTAATATATGCGCTGGATGGATCCCCTGGGGATCGGCAGTACTGCTATTTGAGATACCTTTGCAATTTTGAACTGGTTTTTTTTTTCTTTCTTTTTGGGCGGTGGCTTTCTGATCTTACGCAACTGCTTTTCCTTTGATTAGCGATCCATGCTGATGCGTACAGCACTGCCATCCCTGAGTAATCCATTCAACACATATATATTACATACATGCTAAGATGTATGTTTTTTTTTATTCGTGTTTTTTATTGAAATTTTGTCAAGTTACAAAACAAAAAACAAACAATAGTGCAAAATTATCATATTATGCAGCGTATAATCGGTATAAATTCTGGTTCATTAACTAAGGATACACAATCGGCACAGGTTAACGAGACATGCATTGGTCCCTGCAAAATTAAACTTTTACAGTTCTATACAGATTATAAAAAACAATGCCCAGTGTAGGCGTTTCTTGCAGCCGGTTCATTTGGCAGATATAACGTAATTACCGGAAATTTAGTTGGCATATATGGAAGAAGTCCACCTTTCCCAGACCTTATTGTGCTTCTTTTCCACTCCCCTAGCCAAATATACATATCTCTCATGTTCTACGGTTTCATTAACTAGTGACACCCAGGATGGGAAAGATGGACCTGCAGAGGCAAGCCATGTACGTGCTATGCATACCTTGGCCAGGGTGCAGAGGTTGATAATATATTTGCGAGTATTTGGATCTAGAATTTCATCATCAATGGCAGCTAACAGACAGGTTATTGGGTTCAGTATATCTGCAGGAATACCCGTGGATATTATTGCCCGAAAGGTTTCCCTCCAGAATTTCTCCACCTCTGGACATGCCCATAAAAGGTGGATAAAGTCAGCGTTCAGCGTGGAGCATTTGGGGCATTTGGAGTCACTTCTACCCCCCATACTCTGAATTCTAACGGGAGTCAAGTAGACCCTATAAAATATATAAAGCTGTATCTGCTGAAACCGCGCCGATGTAGTGGAGCGCCTGGCGCCAGACATGGCCAACTCCCATATTTCCTGGGAGATTGGCCCAATATCCCGCTCCCAGCCAGTTCTAAGGTGAGTAAGGTCATCTACATGGTGCGCTGTGATAAGGGTGCTATACAATTTGGATACCTGGTGCCTATCTCCCACCTCCAGTAACACTTTTTTAACCGGGGAGGCCTGAACACAAATAGCTCCACGCTGGAGCTGTATGTTGCATGCGTGTTTTAATTGAACATAGCGGAATAACTGCGCATCTGGAACATTGTAGTCCACCTGCAATTGCTGAAAAGATTTAACCGACCCACCAGAGAATAACTGACCCAGAGAGGACACCCCACATCTTTTCCACGACGCAGCCAGATCACCCTCTACAAGCTCCTGTAGCCCCCTTGTTCCAAATAAAGGGGTATCTGGATCCCACCCCTCCGCACCCAAGATCTGGGCTGTCCTCTCCCAGATCAACTGAGCCTGCTTAACAATGGGTATGCCGCTTAACACCCTACTACCCGACAGCAGGATCTGTAGTGGTGACATCTCGGGGAAAATAGTCTCAAACATCCTAGTAGGAAGGGACTCTTCAGAGCTGTCACCCACCCATTCGCAGAGATGTGTCAGCTGCGCAGCTAGGTAGTACAATCTAAAATGGGGTACTGCCATACCTCCTCTATCTCGTACACGCGTTAGGTAGTTCAGGCTAATTCTCACCCTTTTATTCACCCAGACGATCGAGGAAAGCACACTATCAATTACTTTAAAGGTGGAGAGCGGGATGTAGACAGGGGAATGCTGTAGGATGTATAGTAGTTTGGGCTGCGCAATCATTTTGACGAGACTTATTCTGCCAGAAACAGATAAGGGGAGCTTCCCCCAAACAGATATTCGTGACTTGAGGTAGTCAATTTGTGGGTTAAGATTTAAGGGAACATACAGGGCAGGTACGTTAGAAATCCAGACACCAAGGTACTTGAATTTATCTACCCACTTTAGCGGCATCTCTATGCTGGGATCATTAGGTGGGGGCCCTCTATGCGGGAGGATACAAGATTTGTCCCAATTCACTTTGAGACCTGAGTAGGTACCAAATGTGTTAACCAAGTCTAGCAAGGCGGGGATGGATTCTTTAAATATCGAGATAAAAAGTAAGATATCGTCCGCATAGAGCGCTATTTTCTCCTTCACTCCCCCAACCGCAAACCCTCTCACGGCCGTGCATGATCTGATCCGGCACGCCAGTGGCTCAATTGCTAAGGCAAACAGTGCGGGGGACAGTGGGCAGCCCTGCCTAGTACCCCGGAAGAGGGGGAAGGAGTCGGAGGTGAAACCATTGACTGAGACCCGAGCTCGCGGTGCAGAGTATAGCAGTTTAACCCATTTAATGAAATCCTGGCCAATTCCAAATTTCGCCATGGTGCCCCACAGGAACGCCCACTCCACAGAGTCAAACGCCTTAGCAGCGTCAAGCGAAACTATAGCAGAGCTGGAGGGGTCCCTGCGAGGCACCTGGAGAAGGGTATAAAGTCTACGGATGTTTATTGTTGTGGACTTACCAGGCATAAAGCCTGTTTGGTCGCTGTGAATAATTTGGTGTATCACTGAGTTTAGTCTCATAGCTAGTATTTTGGCCAGGACTTTGACATCTGTCGGCAACAGCGATATGGGCCTGTAAGACTCGACCTTCTTCGGATCTTTGTCGGGCTTTGCTATAACTATAATTAACGCCTCTGCCATGGAGGCCGGGAGTGAATTGCTGTGAAAGATGTCATTAAATGTGTTCAGTAGCATTGGGGCAAAAAAGTCAATGTGTTTTTTGTACAACTCTAATGGTAGCCCATCTAGGCCTGGTGCCTTTCTATTGGGAAAGGATTTTATGGCTGCCTCAATCTCATCCAGATGAAGCGGAGCGTCTAAAAGGTCCCTCGCCTCCTGCGACAGTGTAGGCAGAGAAATACTGTCCAGATAGTCCTCAATCTCCGCTGCGGAACAGGTCAAACCAGAGGAGTAAAGGTCGCCATAAAATACTTCAAATTGATGCGCAATGTCAGGAGTGGTCGTGTGTTGGTCTCCTACCTCATCCACTATCAAGGGAATAATGGAGGTGTTACTTTCCCCCCTTGCCAATCGCGCCAGAAAGCTGCCTGGTCTATCTCCTGACGCATATTGCAAGTGATTGGTGAACATTATTTTAAGCTTAGCCTTCTCAGTCAGATGCGCTGTCCAGTCTTTCTGGGCTAATAGCCATCTATCTTTTGAGGTAGTCAGTCCATCAGTCAGATAGCTAAGTTCTAGGGATCTGCACGTGGCCTCCAGTTGCAGCTCTTTCTGTTTATAGGAATTTTTGAGAATGGCAACAGCTTTAATCAGAGTGCCTCTAAGGAATGCCTTGAAGGCATCCCAGATCATAGGTATGCTTGCTGAATCCCTATTGTTTTCAAAGAACTCCTGCCAGGCCTGTTCGAGTTCTGTGCCACTACCCAGCCTGTCTAACCAAAAGGGGTTCAGTTTCCAGTGCATCCTACCTCTTAGCCCGCCAGCATCTATGCTCAAAGTCAGGGGGGAGTGGTCCGATATCCCTCTAGTTTCATATCCAATAGACTGTAGTCGCGGGAGTATGTCAGATGTTACCAGGGCCAGGTCGATTCTAGAGAGCACTGAATGGGATGCAGAGTAGCAGGAATATTGCCTAACGTTGGGATTTCTATGCCTCCACGCGTCACAGAGGCCCATGCCCTCCAATAATGCTCTAAATTGGGCGTTAGTTCGCCTCTGGGGATCGCCTCTAACCGTATACCTATCCAGTTGTGGGTCTAATACGTTGTTAAAATCACCCATTACTACCACTGGGGTACCAGGGTAGCCTGCCATAAAGTCTGCCGCCTCTTTAAGAACCTCGTGTGAGTAAGGGGGGGGGACGTACACACCAATAATGATCAAGGGGAGGGAGTACAATTTACAATAAACGAACACCGATCTGCCCTTAGGGTCTATGCGGACCTTCTCAGGGTGAAACGGTAGTGATTTACGGACTAGAAGAGAGACACCCCTCGAAGTGTTCGTGAAGGTAGAATGACCCGTCCATCCCACCCACGGTTTTTTAAGGGATAAAACCTTGGGGCCCATCAAGTGTGTCTCCTGCAGACACACAATGTCCGCTTTGTATTGTTTTAGCTGCCGTAAGACCAAGGCTCTTTTAATTTTATCATTTAGTCCCCGGACATTCCAGGAGACCAATCTAACTGAGCTGGAAGTCAGTCTAGAAGGTGTAGTATTGACAATAGTCTAGAAATATGAGTTTACGCATCTTGGACATGTGTTCTAGGTTACCAACTGCACCATCTCCACATCTCCCCTTATATCTCTTATGCATCCCATGTATAACCGAGCGCTGCCAACAGTGTAAATACAAGTTTAATTCCCCGTGCCCAACCCCACCACCCCCCACCCTGTATACCTTTAAAACTAAGTATACCTCAATCCCATAAAAGAAGGTAAACCATCCCATATCAACTAAACTGTAGCTTACAGCATAAGCTAACTAGAACAACAAAAAGTTATACTTTAAGGCTATTGGTGAGGCAAAAGGGTCCTAAAGAAATGGCACTTGTGCATGATGCCTCTCCGTCTATGTTATTCGAAGGCACTTGGTAAATGCAGTACCCAATCACAGGAGTATCATAAGTAACTACACATTTAGAGAACTGAAATAACACTTCTTAACATTCGCCAGCAACTTTAACCATGACCATGCACACATATGGCATCCTAATTATTTGCGTTTTCCGCCACCTCCCCCTACCAGGTATATGCAGTCAGCTATCCAGTGAGGTCCATCAGAGGGGGGCACAATTCCCACCCGCCCAAGCAGGGAGACCCGCACGGAAGAATCCCCTGTCAGTCTAGTGCCATCGTCAGTGCAGCATCCGAGAGCGGATATGGCAAAAGACCAATACATATATATAACGGAATACTGAGGAAAAATACAAGGGATTCCTAACGGGTGATCCCATACAACTTATATCAAATAACATGTATTAACATCAGAGTCTATACACCATCATACGTTACGTCACGGCTCCTGGTTCATGGGCCTTCTTGCAGGCCTGTGGGTGTCAAGCCAGCAAGCAGCTTCCTTAGGCGTAGCAAAGAATTTGGACTGTCCATCCACAATGATTTTGAGTCTGGCCGGGAAGAGCATCGCGTAAGGTATCTCCAGCTCACGCAGGCGTCTTTTAACTGGAATAAACTGCGCTCTGTCCTTTTGGACTTCCACAGCAAAATCGGGGAACAGGGATAGCCTGGTACCGCTCCAGGTTATTGGGCCCTTAGTACGGTTCAACCTTAGTATTGCATCCCGGTCTCTGTAATTCAGGAGTTTGGCTATTAGGGTGCGTGGTGGTGCTCCCGGGGGAGGAGCCTTGAACGGGACCCTGTGAGCCCTTTGAACGGTGAAGAATTGAGAAAGGGAGTCTGACCCAAACGATTTTCGCAGGAGATCCTCGAGGAACTGCTCTGGGTTTTGGCCCTCTTCGCGCTCAGGGAGGCCTACTAGGCGGATGTTGCACCTTCTCAGACGGCCCTCCATATCGAGCAATTTGTTTTGTACTGAGGTCATCTGGGCAGTTAGGGTTTTGACTGTGTTGCCTAGAGGAGTGACAGTGTCTTCGAGGGTAGAGGTCCTGGTTTCAACCTCGCCCACTCTCTCCCTAACTCTCTGCAGGTCATGGTGTATAATGGCCAAATCTGATTGCACCTGCCCAATCTTATCAGCCAGTCTGGCTTCGCTGGAAGCGACTGCCTCCAGAACTTTCTGGATGGGGTCTGGAGCTGGAGGGTCAGCAGGTTCTGATGGTTGGGAGGTAGATGGTAAAACAGCAGCACCTCGTTCTGGTGATTTGTCCCTTGCAGCAGGGACCTTAATGTACTTGTCCATTTTAGAGGCAGCTGAGGCTTGGTGCGATTTACCCATGCTGGTGCCGGGAGCAAGGTGTACACAAAAAGTATATGTATAGTATTATTTATACAGCTGAGTCTGGAAAGATGTACGTAGAGAGGCCAGCAGCCCTACGCCCAGGGGCCCCTGTATGCGAGTGTCCAGATACAGGGGACAGATGAACAAAAGGTGCAGTGTCCTAACTATGGCTTAGGAAATAGGGGGGGTCTCAGGTAGGGCTTATAACACTGCAGGTTAAGGTCACAGTGCAACCAGACCCTGGTCCCAAGGAGTGTAGCGTCAAGCTGCTTCTTGCACCCAGTCAGGGGGTCTCTCAGCCCCACAGGGGTCCCTGTTTACTGACCTGGTAGCGTCCAGAGGTGTCCCTGTCTTGGAAGGCGGGTGGCTCCGTTTAGCAGGGAGCTCTCACTTATGTCCCATAGCCGCAGCCCTCACTAGTGACTTTAAAATGGCGCCCGGGCCCTCCTGTGTCCAGCGGGCAGTGATCCAGCGCCTGAGGCAGCCTAGTGGGGAAGCCCGCTCCTCCCAGGCAAGCGGCAGCAGGTCGGGTGCCCGGGGAGTTGTCAATCTTTCCTGCGGCAATCTCCTGCACGCCCGCCGCAGCAGCAGCCCTTCGCTCTCCTCTCCCAAGATGGCGCCCGCTATCTCCGGCGCTCGGCGGGCGGGAAACGGGAGACGGTGACAGACCAGCGGGGGACAGTTCAATGCAGGGGTGCCAGGTAGCAGCCTGGGTATCAGGGGATCCCTTGTGGCCTCCGCTCAGGGAGCGCTCGTCCTCTTGTCGCCCCGGCAGCTCTCCTCTCTCTCCTCCAAAATGGCGCCCGCTTCCTCCAGCACACACGAGCAGGAGCTAATGCACAAATTTCGCCCCCCTCTCGGGCAGAAAAACCTCTCAGCTGCTGGCGCTCAGTCTCTGGGTCATTTCTGGGTGCCCTGGGTTTAGTTAGAATAGATAAATATGTGCCTCAGGATATTTGTAGGATGGGTACAGTGGAGAGCACTAGCAACACGCTGCTACTCCATGCACGCGCAGGCCACGCCCCTAAGATGTATGTTTACATGTGCTTGGCAATCCCCCCTGCACTACACGGTCATCACTGCAGCCTTCCGCTGGTGGTGATCATCAAAATGTCACAATTCTGTCAGCAGCTTCCTGATCCTGATGCATTTGGGGAATATAGTAACCCTAACCCACCTCTCCCGTATCCTATACATAACCGTCCCCATCTTCAGCCTGACCCTATCTGTCCCCTTTCGTAGCCTAACTAAATTATTTTTAAACAACATCTGCAGTATGTGATGTGTGAGCCCCAGCCCAGATGCTATGTGTGAGCCACAGCCTAGATCCTATGTGTGAGCCCCAGCCCCGATGCTATGTGTGAGCCACAGCCTAGATCCTATGTGTGAGCCCCAGCCCCGATGCTATGTGTGAGCCACAGCCTAGATCCTATGTGTGAGCCCCAGCCTAGATCCTATGTGTGAGCCCCAGCCCAGATCCTATGTGATGTGAACCCCAGCCCAGATCCTATGTGTGAGCCCCAGCCCAGATCCTATGTGTGAGCCCCAGCCCAGATCCTATGGGTAAGCCTCAGCCCAGATCATATGTGTGTGTCCAAGCCCAGATCCTATGTGTGAGCCACAGCCCAGATCCTATGTGTGAGCCCCAGCCCAGATCCTATGTGTGAGCCCCAGCCCAGATCCTATGGGTGAGCCCCAGCCCAGATCCTATGTGTAAGCCCCAGCCCAGATCCTATGTGTGAGCCCCAGCCCAGATCACCTGTGTGAGCCACAGCCCAGATCCTATGTGTAAGCCCCAGCCCAGATCCTATGTGTGAGCCCCAGCCCAGATCCTATGTGTAAGATCCTATGTGTGAGCCCCAGCCCAGATCCTATGTGTAAGCCCCTGCCCAGATCCTATGTGTAAGCCCCATCCCAGATCCTATGTAAAAGCCCCAGCCCAAATCCTCTGTGTGAGCCCCAGCCCAGATCCTATGTGTGAGCCCCAGCCCAGATCCTATGTGTAAGCCCCAGCCCAGATCCTCTGTGTGAGCCCCAGCCCAGATCCTCTGTGTAAGCCCCAGCCCAGATCCTATGTGTGAGCCCCAGCCCAGATCATCTGTGTGAGCCACAGCCCAGATCCTATGTGTAAGCCCCAGCCCAGATCCTATGTGTAAGCCCCAGCCCAGATCCTATGTGTAAGCCCCAGCCCAGATCCTATGTGTAAGCCCCAGCCCAGATCCTATGTGTAAGCCCCAGCCCAGATCCTATGTGTGAGCCCCAGCCCAGATCCTATGTGTGAGCCCCAGCCCAGATCCTCTGTGTGAGCCTCAGCCCAGATTCTATGTGTAAGCCCCTGCCCAGATCCTATGTGTAAGCCCCATCCCAGATCCTATGTAAAAGCCCCAGCCCAGATCCTCTGTGTGAGCCCCAGCCCAGATCCTATGTGTCAGCCCCAGCCCAGATCCTATGTGTAAGCCCCAGCCCAGATCCTCTGTGTGAGCCCCAGCCCAGATCCTATGTGTGAGCCCCAGCCCATATCCTATGTGTGAGCCCCAGCCCAGATCCTATGTGTAAGCCCCAGCCCAGATCCTATGTGTAAGCCCCAGCCCAGATCCTATGTGTAAGCCCCAGCCCAGATCCTATGTGTAAGCCCCAGCCCAGATCCTCTGTGTGAGCCTCAGCCCAGATTCTATGTGTAAGCCCCTGCCCAGATCCTATGTGTAAGCCCCATCCCAGATCCTATGTGTAAGCCCCAGCCCAGATCCCCTGTGTGAGCCCCAGCCCAGATCCTATGTGTAAGCCCCAGCCCAGATCCTATGTGTAAGCCCCAGCCCAGATCCTCTGTGTGAGCCCCAGCCCAGATCCTATGTGTAAGCCCCAGCCCAGATCCTATGTGTAAGCCCCAGCCCAGATCCTCTGTGTGAGCCCCAGCCCAGATCCTATGTGTAAGCCCCAGCCCAGATTCTCTGTGTGAGCCCCAGCCCAGATCCCGTAGCTCTTTACAGCCCCTAATTGGACTAATATGCCACATAGCCCACCTATGGTTATGACTCTTTTGGATATGAAAGACTCCTGTCCGTATTGGTGACATAGGAGTAGTTATTAATCAATACTGTCTATAGGCTATGTTACATGTTTGTCCTTTTTAATCAAATTTGGCGCATTTTAGAATTTTATTTCATTGTCTGCGCAGCTATTTTGCTTATTGAACCTATGCTGTATCTATCTATCTATCTATCTATCTATCTATCTATCTACCTACAGTATCTATCTATCGGGTTGGGTACATCACAAAAGTCAAAGTCCTGATGAATGCCGGTAATTATTAACCTACCCATACCACAGGTTATCCCTAATATATATATATTTAGAAGGCGCCCACGTACTAGATTCAACCGCAATGGGTTGGACACAGCATCTTCAGGCGCTGATCCATCATCTGCAAGTGAGGGAGAACCAACCTCAGACATGCAGCGCACTGTCCCTTTAGGGGCTCGAGTCCGAGGGTACGCTGGGAACCCCGGAGAAAATATACAAGGAGGGGCGGGCAGAACAAAAGGGCGAGGGACCAAGACACGCTATCAGCCTTCTCGCAATCAAAAGAAGTAGTCTTTAACCTGTCTACACAAAGCTTAAGCAGAATTGAAACCCAAGTTTTATCCAAAGGTCTCAATTTCGTTCCCACGAATAAACCTGATCCTTTCGTGGTGAAGATTGAACAGCTTAAGCTCATCAGACAGCTTAAAAGACGGGAATTCTTCCAGGATCGTGAAACGACACAAACATCTACACAAGTGTCGACACAGCCTTTTCCTGATAAATTAAAGAAAAAATCTAAGTTTGATCCTGTGTCAGTAAACCCTTCCATAAAGACTTTTGGCAGACTCATGGAGCAAGACACAAACAAGATCATTGCAACGCCTACCATGGGACATTCCAATTTTAGTGCCACAGACTGGAAAGCGGTGAAATCTCTGAGTGAAGACCAAAACATCATAATACGCCAAGCTGATAAAGGCGGCGGCATAGTCGTCATGGACACTTGCGACTATGTGGCAGAGTTAGACCGTCAGCTCAGTGACGTTGATACTTACGCCTTATTACCAAAAGATCCCACGTCACAGTACAAACAGGAGTTAGATAAAATCTTGAAAAATGCCCATGCCTCATTTATTATTGATGCTGCCACTAGGGATGCTCTTTCCATCCAACATCCCATCACTCCTTTATTGTATTCTCTGCCTAAATTTCACAAATGCGCCAGCAAACCCCCAGGACAGCCAATAATATCGGCCCGAGGGTCTTTATATCAGAACATCTCGATTTATTTAGATTCCTGGTTACAGCCGTGTATACAGGCAGAAGCTTCCTATTTGAAAGATACTAACGCTTTGTTAGCAAAATTAGCCAGGATTGGTCCGGTACCCGATGGTTGCATCCTAGGGACCATTGATGTATCCAGCCTCTACACCTGCATCCCCCATGATGCAGGTGTGGCGGCTGTGCACTCACTCATTAAGGACAATGTCCTGTACCATGGCCCTGACATCCAATTTTTTTTGCAGTTACTCATGTTAACACTAAAACGCAATTATTTTTTATTTAATGGCAAATATTATTTACAGCTCCGGGGCTGTGCGATGGGGTCCTTAGTGGCCCCATCGCTAGCTAATTCATTTATGTTTGGGGTAGAAAAACTCCTATTTTTTTCAGATCCTATGGTTGCACGATCAGTGTTATTATACACCCGTTACATCGACGACCTCCTGATTTGTTGGTCAGGAGGATCGCAGGAGCTTACAAACCTCTTAGAAGATCACAACAAATCAGAGTCCCCGGTAAAATTTACGTTTAATATACATGCCACACAGGTCCAATACCTAGATGTTAACATCAATTTAGTGGATGGTCATTTTGTGACCTCCCTTTACACCAAAAGCACCGACCGCAACAACATTCTACTGGCTTCCAGCAATCATCCAACTCCTTTGATCAAGGGTCTTGCCTTCTCAGAGATGCTGAGGGTTCATAGAATCACCAGCGATTCTGGAGAACTTGAGCAAGCATTTGATAACATGATTACAAAATTCATGGAAAGAGGTTATTCTGAATGTGAACTAATACACACCAAAAACAGAATTCTAGCCCTCCCTAAACCTGACCATACCGTTGATCCCCCTGCTAAAGCTGACAAAAATGCAAACAAACTTATATGGGTTAACTCCTTTCATCAGAAAAGCTCAGATCTCAATCGCAGCGTCAAATCACGTTGGCCGATTGTAAAAACAGACCCCACGTTACCATCTTTGGGCAATAAATCCATCATGTGCGCCTACACACGGGGACACAATTTACGCGACCTAATAGTGAAGAATGATATTTCATTCCCCCAGACCAGGCCCTCCTTTTTTTGGTACTCCGAAATTGGGGTGCTTTAAATGTTGTGGGTGTACCACCTGCAATTACATGGTAGCAGGTGACAGCTTTTACCACCCGTATTCGGGTAAAAAATTCCAAATTAGGCATCGAGTATCTTGTTCCACAATATATGTTGTATATCTTATTACCTGTCCGTGTGGCCGCAACTATGTGGGTAAAACGGACTGCACCTTCAAAGAAAAGGGCAGCAGCCCACAGGTCCGCCATTAAATCAGCTATCTCCACAGGCCATAGTGAACAGCCCGTAGCGCGACACTTTGCGCAAGCACGGCATACATTGGCATCCTTGCGATATCGCATCATCGACCATGTACCCCCTCTTAAACGGGGGGGGGGGGGTGACAGATCGTTGATGTTGTTACGCGCGGAATGTAGATGGATTTACCGTCTAGAGACACTAGCGCCCAGGGGACTTAATGAACACCCTGGGTACTCTTGCTTTATGTAAATGTCTTGGCTGCTTTTTATTGCGTTTCCCCTCTATGTCGACATGCCATATACGCACATATATACAGATCATGTTTAAAACCAGTATGCTCCCCCCATTATCTCATTGTGACATATTGCCGATTTATATGTGTACCCTTATGCCGTCTGAGCAAAAGATGTACGGCAAGCTATATGCGCATGAACACATTCTGTCATATTTTTAATGGTAATCAATTTCTTAGGCAGCTTTGTTTTGTGTATTCAGTTTTGTTCTCACTGTTGTATTTTTGTGTACACGTTACTATGGTTACTTACGTATTGTTTTTGTCACATGACACAGGCGAAATCCACGTCTCCTGCAGCGCCCAGAGAAGGTGACGTCACTGTTAGGCACCCGGACAGACGCGGCGGGGAACGTGAATGGATCCTTTTGGTATTTATATTGGTATGTTGTATGTATGTGTGTCTCTCTTTTGCACCTTGATAAAAGGGCTGAACGGCCTTGAAACGTCGGCTTGAAATTGCATTGCCTCTGGTGTGTTTTTTATTGTTGGAGTGCCGCCGCCGGCAACTGTATGTAGAGCTAGCACCCGCTGCTCTCGATAGGCACCCCGGTCTATTGACCCAGTTTGTACCACTACCACAACGCATCAGTCTGAGTGCCGCCTCGAGGACTATATATATATACACTGTATATATTAACCTATAAAATGCAAAAGTATAAGAATAACCAGCAGAAGAAAAAAAAACAATCTTTTCTTTGAGAATATTAGGTTGATTGGGGTGGGGGTCAGGGGCTGGGAGCATTAGGAGGCTGGATAGAGCAGCTGAAGTGTCTAAAGGGCTAGTCGGATCAGATTTCCCGTGAGCAGTTCCATAGGATTTGGCATTTGCCATTTTTACATACGATTTATCATATGTAAAAAGGACTCCAAAGGAGCTGCTGTTGGAGTTCAAGGGAATGCACTTCCAAGATCTCCTATTAAATACTCCCCCTGCCGCTGGCCGCCGGAGAGAGAGGCCAGCGGGGAAAAGGCTACGGTGGAAGTGGGCGGGCAGATTTCAAAACCCCCATTCAAATCAATGGGCAGCTGCTGATTGGCTGAGAGCTCTCTCAAAAGATCTCTGGATCCAATGTATATCGGATCCAATGTGAAACGCATCCGATGTGGCCTGTTTTCAGCAGCTACAGCTAGCAGATCCATCGGAATCGGATAAAAACTGGCCAAATCAGCCCAGTGTATGGGCACCTTTACAGTCACACTGGAGGAGGGAGGTCGGGTGCTGTATGAGCAGCTGAGCTCACAGTCACACTGCTGGGGTTGTTGTACACTGTTGTATGCAGCCTCCTACAATGACTACATACCCTCCAACATGACCCATTCCATTAGGTACAAAATGCTCTGTTCCTGGACTTCCTTACCAGTGGCAGTTGCAGAGGTGGGCATTTTGTACCTAAGGGAATGGGTCATGTTGGAGGGTATGTTACTACACAAATCCAGTGGGCAGAGCTTGTTGGAGTCTGGTAAATAGAGTTGGGTTGCCATGGAGACTGTAACTTCCAACCAGAAAGTAAACCAGTTTTGGTCCACTCTGGGGCAGCCACTAAGTGCCAGGAGAAGCCTCGGTTAGCAATGGAAGCATTCCTTTTTTTTCTTTAAAAGACAAAGTAAAAAATAAAACTGTGCCTGTGCATGCATCTAGTCCCATGATTATGACACGTTAGCCCCGCCCCCTCCCCAGAGATCTGCATGTACGGCAATTGAAACGCCGCGGTCGGGGAGGGTGATCTGCAATCAGGGGGGGGGGAGGGGGGGAGCGGGGGTCCCCCAGAATCCGGGAGGGTTGCCCACCTTTCCGGGGGGCTGGGAGGGTGACCCGATTTTCGGGACCCTCCCGGCCATTCCGGGAGGGTAGGCAACCCTGGTCTAATCAGACATAGATGTAACATGTTATGGGCATGTTGCTGAAAGTGGCTTCATACAGTATATTGCATATTTTGCATATTGAAAGCCATACTTAGACAGAATATAACCAACGTACTGTAGGTCTGGTTAAAGTTTCACCAGCGACCAATGCACAAAGCATGATTGCCGCTGGGTTAGACACTGAAAGAGAGTGTCTCATTCCTGGCTATTTCAGATGCACAGATGTACACCAGCTAAAGGAAATTGTACTGATATTGCATACAGTGGCAGATTCAACTGCAGCAAAAGATACAAGGAAGGCTGCAATTTCATCCGACCTTACAACCACCCCCTATGAGGAGGGATCCCGCCTACCTCACCAGGCCCCGCTCCATTAGGTCTGCATGTCCAGCATTGTCTGGAGCATGGAAGCCCACATGGCAACGAGCATAGAACCCCACATGGCAACATGCATGTGAATTTTGTCTCATCTGTGTGGCATTATGTTAATTTTGGTTCAATCCGTGTGGCATTATGTGAATTTTGGCTCATTCCGTTCGGGATCATGTGTAAGGGGCAAGTATAATGGGGGTCTACTATTTTGTTGCATAATGTGTAGAAGTGGTATATGGTGTTGTACACTACACTCAAGGACACGCCCTCTTTTGAGTGGCCACACACCCTTTTCCAGGGGCATAACTACATCCTTCACTTTTGATGCCAAGGTGGTCCTGTGTACTTTAAATATATTTATTTATTTACAGTTTCTTATATAGCGCAGCATATTCCGTCATGGAGGTAGGAGGGCCCTGCTCGCAAGCTTACAATACTTTAAATGCCAGGGCCTATTTTTAATCCCATTGGTTTCACCTCTTGCCGAGTTTTACTTGCGTTATCCTTGCTCTGCCCAACCCCCAAGACCCTCATGTGTCTTTATGTTGCTTCTAAAGCTGTCTTAATTTGGCTAATTGGTACTTTTGTAGTATCTGGGCGCCTGATTTTAAAATCGGGTCGGAAAAATCGCATCGAATCGCATCCGATATCGCATGCGATATCGGATGCGATCCGATGCGATTTTCCATAGGATTCAATGTTAACATAGTCCTGTTCATTTCCCCACTATCCAAGTGGGCATAGAGTTGATTTTATAAAGCGTGGCGAGCGCAGCGAGTAACCGAGCCCAAAGCGTGGTGAGCGGCCGCGGATTACTTAAAATGTTTTCCGCGTCCGCTCGCCACGCTTCGGGCTCGGTGGCTCGCTACGCTCGCCACGCTATATAAAATCAACTCTATGCCCACTTGGATAATGGGGTAATGAACAGGACCTTGTTAACATTGAATCCTTTGCAAAATCGCATCACATGCGATATCGCATGCAATGCGATTTTGCCAAAAATCGCGTCGAATCGCATCTGATTGTTTGCCTTAAGGTAAGGCATACAATCACAAAATCGGGCACCCAGATACTACATAAGTACCAGCTAATTGTTTAAATAAAAAAAAAAAAATGGGGGGCAGAAACATCCAATTTTTCTCCAAATACATGTCTCCGAGTCTTTCTTTATACTCTGGTTTAGGTATGAATGTGTGATTACATGGTGTATACATGGGACACCCCCCCAGATGGTTGAGGGTGTATGGCTATCCATGCTTTGCCAATATACAGTTATTTAATTGAATTACTAATACATAAATAAATAAATAAATGAATAGCTGACCATTGCCAATGCCAAATGACTCTGGGCCAGATGCACTAAGCTTCAGAAGTGATAATATGGAGAATGATAAACAGCCAGCTAATCAGCTCCTACCTGCCATGTCACAGACTGTGTTTGAAAAATGTCAGGCAGGAGCTGATTGGCTGGTTGTTTATCACTCTCCAGATTATCACTTTTGAAGTTTAGTGCATCTGACCCTCTGTCTTGGGGCCAAATTCTCTAAGCTTCAAAAGTGATAAAATGGAGAGTGATAAACAGCCAGCCAATCAGCTCCTATCTAACATTTTTCAAACACAGTCTGTGACATGGCAGGTAGGAGCTGATTGGCTGGCTGTTTATCACTCTCCATTTGATCACTTTTGAAGCTTAGAGAATCTGACCCTAAGGGCCCTATTAACATACATCCCCGCCCTTCGCACTGCAGCCGCCGCGATGCTGCCGCATATGTACTAACATATGCGGCCAGCATCGGGTTGCGGTGACGGAGACCCCCGCGATACCTGTGATGTGGGCTGCGGGGGTCTCCGTCACCTCCCAGCGGCTGGCAGCGTCCCCCTGCGTCTCCTCCTCCCCCCTGAAGCCGGATGTCCTCCCAGCTGTCACACCAGGGGGAGGAGGAGATTTTGGAGGACGGGAGGACGGGGGGGGGGGGGCGCGCGGACGTCGTACGGCGGGAGGCGAAAGAAGCCCATAGGCTTCTATAGGGTATCGCCATCCAGGGGGTGGCGATACCCAGCCTTGCGAAAACAGGGCGGACAGGGATTGATACATAGGAAAATGCCGTAAAACGGGGGTTTTACGGCATTTTCCCTTTAGTAAATCTCGCCCTGTATCTTTTTACACAAATTATTAATGATATTTCAGTGTTTACTGTTAAATAGTGATAAATGATTATTGTGTGGTTGGCTCAGGGTACACCGATCAGATTACCAAATTAGCATAACAATTGTTTTTTAATAATCACAGAGGACATGAAGCAGCCACAATTCAAATGTTTTACCCTGAACATGTGTCTGAGTCAGACAAACGCATCTCATGGGATCAATGGGCTGATAAGAGGTACATCCTCTTGTGGCTACGTAGGAGTCACTGGATGGCAGTGGGGTATTTGCACATGGAGCCTGATTCAGACCTGATCACTGGGCCGGCAATCTGGTAAGCGCCATTCCATGCTGCTTTGCACAAGCAAATTCCCGCCCATGGGCACCATCGAATGGTTTTCTGCTCTGTTCTTGTAAGCCAGGACTTGGTCATGGGGACAAGGAGGCTGATAATGATGTCAGTGTCCATCCCTACCAACAGCACGGGAACACCTGCGCCTAGGGTGGCCAATCCCGGGACCGGGATCGGCGGGATCCCGGGATTTGGCCCCAAAATGTCCGGGATTTCAATTTCAGGATTAGACTGCGCATGCGCAGTCTAATGCCGGGCAGCGTCTGAGCACTTGTTCAGACGTTTCCCGGCTATCCCCGTCCCGGCTTGCGGCCTGCGTACTGTGATTAGGTCACAGGTCAAGCTGCACAGGCCGTAGCACTACACCCCCACTTTCGGATCCGCTAGCCGCTGGGCCTCCCCTAGCCGCCTGCCTCTTCACCGAAGCCGCCTGCCGCCTGCTTACCCCGCTCGGCGCTCACCTGCTTGCCGCCAGGCCACCCACGTCACACACTGCTGCCACCTGCCCCCCTCCCCAAGAGTCAGTTAGTGTGGGGGGCACATGGGCAATTTTCTTTTAGGCATGCTTAAATGAAAAATACTCAATCCCGGGATTCCCGGGATTGAAAAAATGCCCCGGGATTGGCATCCCTACCTGCGCCCCAGAGACACAAATGTCCACAGGTTATAAATCATTGCGAGCTGCCTTTGCACGGATGGCTCGCACATGCGCACAGCATACTGCTTGCATGCGAGGTCATCCGATTATCACCATGGCTGCGTTCTGATCTGATACGGGCCCGTAGTACTGTGGATGGTATTGACATGTGGAAGGTGATCATATTCAGAAACTAAGCTGATTTCAGTTCTTTCCATAAAGTAATAGTCAATATTCAATGTGTTTGAAGAAATTCTTGGAATAGCAGTTAACTTGGATGAAATCCTTCTTCAGGCACCCTCTCTGGAGGAACATCAGGCTGTTGTTTGCCAAGTTTTTCAATGATTGATAGTATACAAGTACAACCAACCCTGAATGAGGAAAAATGTGCGTTGCTCAAACCAAAGTTGACTTTTGTAGACCACAAGCTCCCAGCTAAGAGAATAAAATTATTTCTATCCAATGTACATCAGCAACTTGCTATGTAACAGAGTATGCAGATATCGCAACACCATTATGTACTATCACAATGTAATCAGGCTTGTCCTTAAAGTGTATATTAATTAAAAATGGTATGCTCCAAACCTGGGCTGCTTATGACTGAATGCACCAATAGCTCTACCAATGCCACCAGTAGGGTTCTAGGTGCAGTATTATGGCCTATAGGAAGTATACACACACAACTGCTTCTTGAGTTGATGAGTCAAAAATCTACAGTAGAGGAGTCAAAAATCTTCATCAGAAGAACCTGATGCTTTTGCTTCTAGGTGCAAGAAAGGTGTCACAAAAATGGAATTATTTTTAAAAACAAATTATTACAGCTTTACCACTTTGCCCTGTAAGGGCTTTATATAGAATGGGACATATGCTTGATTGCCCAACATAATAATTATATTGGTATCAAAGAAGGTTTAGGGGGGACATGATAGAAAAGTGCAAATATACAGTATCAAGAGTTTTAGCAAGGTCCAGGAGGGAAACATTCTTGAAATTAAGAGAAATATTAGAACATTAACACATGCACTGATACTGGAGGGAGGGAGGGTCAGGGGAATTGGGAAACCTGAGGTAAAATGACGTCAAAGAAAGGGTAGTGGAGAAGTGGAATAGCCTCCCATCAGAGGTGGTAGAGCAATTTAAACATGCTTGGGATACAGTACGTATATTGATATTCCTTTCAAAGAAATAAGGATCAAATAGGATTTGTGATAACCATAGGCGTGCGCACGGTGACCGGCCAAGCACTACATATATATATATATTTTTTAGGTCGCCCGGAGCACTTGCTCCGATACCTCCCAAACCATTCTGACCAGCGCATGCCGCGCACAGGAAGTGCTAGCAAGAAACGAGCCTGCTGCTAGCCTTTCCTGTGCGCGGTCAGGTCCACAGCCGGCTCCCGCTTCTCCTGGTAGACAAGAAGTTGGAAGCCACAACCGCCCTCACAGTCCGCGCTGCGCCGGCTACCTTGGAGATGTGCAGTAGGGATGACTGCTGTACGGAGGGAGAAGCCGGTGCATGTGATTTCAGCAGCCGGACACTGATGAATCTGTCCCCTGCTTGCGGCTGCTAGAACAAGTGATGCAGGCAGCATACACAGGTCAGAGTGGCATGGGTGCAAAGAGGGGTAGTATACAAATATCAGAGCCATGACATCTGCCACACCAGCCTGGCTGAGAAGCACATCTATTCAATAGATGTGCATCTCAGCCAGGCTGGGGTGACAGATGTCATGTAGGTGACACAGTGATATCAGGGGGTGTCCTTGAAGGGGTGTTGGAGAGCCAATGCTGGGAAAAGAAATATACCTGCCTCCTCTCCCTAGCCTCTCCTCTTACCCCACATCACCTCATCCCCTTTCGCCCTGTCACCTCACCCACCATAACCTCACCACCTCTCGCCCGCCGTCAACTGACCCCCTCTCGCCCTATCACCACACCAGCTCTCACATTCCCCTGTCATCACACTACCGCCATCACCACACCTGCCCCCCCCTCCCCCTGACACCACACCTGCTCTCACCCCCGTTTATTTAGTCCTTAGGGGCCCCCTGTGTTAAGTCCCTCTGGTCTCTTAAATCGGCTCTGCTGTCACCAGAAGAGCACTGGACGCGCAGCGCACTATTTCCGCACATGTGCATAAGCTACTGAAGGATGCTGGGGCTGCACCCAGCGCCATTTCAATTTACAAGGCTGGCTGACATCTGGCTGCTGCCTGTCCATGTCCAGCCAGTCCCAGTGTGCCCAGTCCGCTGCCCCCGATAAGTCCATGGCAAGTGCAGTACTACTGTGCTCCAGCCTTATGTGTGCTGTCCCAGAGTCCTCCTGAGCCCTCCGAGCATGTAAGCCCCCATGGCATCAAGCATGAAACCCCTAGCAATTATCATGTAGGTAATCGACACTTATGTGGCATCATATGTAACAGATATTATGATGCGTGGTATTTTATGTGATCGGCATTACGGCATGTTCATAATGTTTAATGGGCATCACGCATGTCAAATAATGCGCAACGAGTATCAGTGTGTGGCATAATGTGTGATGGGCATTACTTGTGCGGATTAATGTGTAATGGGCATCACGGTATAAGGCGTAATGTGTAATGGGCATCATGGTCTGAGGCGTAACATGTAAGGGGCATCACGGTGTGAGGTGCAGCATCTAATGGGCATTAGTCTAGTATGTGTGTGTGTGGGGGGGGGGGGATTAATTCTGAAGTGCATATACATAAATGTCACCTTCTATTTAGTTTGCATTGATGCCCCATGGGCTTTTATAGACACTCCCAGTAGGCGGCGATGGACACGCCCGGTAGGCGGTGATGGACACGCCCAGTAGGCGGTGATGGACATGCCCCTCCAATGGTGCACCCCCTAAGAAAATGGGCTGCGCACGCCTATGGTGATAACACTATGGTTAAAAAGGAGCAGACTAGATGATCCCATTTTTCTTATCCGCCATCAAATTCTATGTTTCTATCTTACCAAACTTCTGATGAGGACAACTAGATATGTTGCCCATAATCAATATTCTAGCTATCATTTGTAGAGAATACACTAGCTGAATGACAGTCAAAGTTTACTCAGTCAAAAATTGTGCTGAGAACATCCGGGAAGGACCTGTTCAAAAGGTCCTCAGAACACTGCACAGATGGATCGGCAGGGCCGGATTTGTGCCTAGGCCCGTGAGGCACCGGCCTCAGGGCGGCACCAATTAAGGGCGGCAGGCAGGCTGAAATTCTGTTAAATAGCAGCATGGCAGAGCGGGTCGGTAGCGGCGAGTGACGAGCGCCGCCGCCGCAGACATGAATTATCATATTTCGGCGGCAGCGCCGCTCGTCACCTGCCACTGATCACCCACTCTGCCATGCACATTACATCACCGCTTAGTGGCTGGGTCCGAGGGTCCCCCTGCGCGTCCGGAAATAGCTCAGGCTCACTGCTGCCGGCTCCCGCCCATTGGCTACTCTACACACACACAGTCTATTGGCTGCTGTGTATCCAGCAGCTGAGCTGAGCAGCGCGCAGATCCTCCCTGCGCTCAGTCAATCACAGTGTGTGAGCCGGATACACTGTGCTAATCAATGTACTAATAAGTGCCTCCCTCCCTCCGGGCTACAGTTAAATTTTAATGAAATATATAAATAACAATGTATATACATATATGATTACATTAAAATAGAGGGGGGGGGGGGCACAAAAATGTTGTGCCTAGGGGCGGCCTGACCCCTAAATTCGCCCCTGTGGATCGGTGGACCAGATGTTCTAGTATCACAATCAAAATATGTATAAAGAATTTAATATTTATATATTGTACTGTATTTTGTAAATAAAATAGGCCAGAATACACTGCCACAGGGTCGATGACTTCCAAAATGGTTATCACATACTGTATTTGGAGGATTCCTTTTTAAGGCCAAAATAAGGTATGTGGGGCCATGGGGGAACCAACTTGTGGGGGCTACTACCAATAAAGGGGGCTCTTACAAATAAAGGGGCTATCCAATTAGAAACAATAATACATTGGGCGCAAGAAAATAATTGTTTTTTTCCCCCCAAAGGTTCAGCGATATTCACAGCGAGTATTAGACATGGGGTGGAAAAGTGAAGGGCGTCTCACAGCATCAGCTGACACTCAGCGGAGGAGCTGGGAGCTGTGGCTGCAGGCAGCGTGTAGGTAAGTTTAATTTTATATTTCAACTATTTTTTTTATTGAGTAATTAGTATGTGGTCTATTTGGGCACACATGGGGACCAGTATACACTGTGACAGGAGCCGTGTGCTCCACATAATGTTACAATACAGCAGTCAGCTCCTGTCACTGAGCAGCAGTCTGCACTTTGGGGGTCACCCCTCGGCGGGTGACACGTGGGTGCGACCCAGGCTTACCTACTATTAGAGTCTCCTCTCCAGGTTCTCAACGTCATCAAGTCCATCAATATGCACCATTTTAGCCCCCTCACCGAAACGCCACAAATCTCGTTATTTAAATGGAGATGCGGGGTGATGCGAGGGCTGGCGTCTGGGTGGGTCCAGTGGAGTACGGGATCCTTACCCACCTATCCGTGGGGCTGGGAGTGGGACCCAGGGTTGCCTTTCTGCAAATCCAAGCGCGAGTGTCACACTGTCACAGTGGGTGGGATGCACTAAAGGAGAAATGTGGGAAAAACCCAGTTATCATGGTTTTTACCGCATTTTGGTATGCAGGAAAACCTGCATGCTGGGCTTCCACTGCTAGATACTCCGTATAAGCCTATGGGCTTCTTAACGCATCTCATGCCGCCCCGCACGACCCAGGCTGCACCGCCCCCTCTCACCTGATGTCCAGGCAGCCTCCTGCTGTGCTGCCCGGACCAGTGACCTCCTCCTCCCTGCACCTCTTCCGGGTGTAGGGAGGAGGAGGCGGAGCCTGGCAATCCGTGCAGCTGTCTGAGCAGGGGGCTGCAGACGAGGAGAGGGAGAGCTGCGGGACCCTCTCACCCGCTGCCGGCTGCTGGTCACCTCTCATCACAAGAGCTTACCTTTGCGATATTAATTGCATATGTTACAGCATATGCAATTTATATCATTGTGGCAGCCAAGGGGGGTGGTAATGTGCAGCGGATGTTAATGCAGTGCATCCCACCCAGTGACACTTGCAGGACACTTATTTTTCACATTGGTTAGTAAATGAACCCTTTAGAATTAAATGGGGGGATCGGGCTGGAATTGAGTTCCACCACGACAGCACTGCACAGCAGAGGCAGCTGCAGCTCTGACCAAGGAGTGCAGGGTTTAATCACAGAGCACATACTGTATATTCATGGTTGCCTACCTGACCCTCTCCTTCAGGGAGAAAATGCTCTGTTCCTGGACTACCCTGGTAATGTATGATTGCCATCACCTGTGGTGAAACACCTTTCTTATCAATTACCTGTTGACGCTGCACCTCAGGGGGGAGGGTTTATTGCTGACGCTGCAGCCCGGGGAACGACGACACTACTCACCAGGCACCGCCATCGTCATCGGACAGCGACCAGCGGCCGCAGCTGGTCACACAGAGTACAGCATCGCCCAAAACAAATATGGCTGCCACATATGTAAATGTAATATATTCATATATGCGGCGGCCATATTTGTTTTGGGCAATGGTGCCGTTTGTGACCAGGCTGCGGCCGCTTGGCTCAGGCAGCCCTGGAACCAAAGTAGGCGGCCCAGCCGGAGGGACATCTGGTCCGGCCCACCGGGAAATGGCCTGGTTTCCCGGTGGGCCAATCCGCCTCTGCTTACGACTCATACAACTTCAGCCATTGATGCAGAGTTTTAATATCAATATAAAACTCAGTGTATATAGTATCATACTTGCCTACATGACCCTCTCCATGAGGGAGAAAATGCTCTGTTCCTGGACTCCCCTGGTAATGTATGATTACCATCACCTGTGGGGGAGCTAGGTAATTGATAAGAAAGGTGTTTCACCACATGTGATGGCAATCATACATTACCAGGAAAGTCCAGGAACAGAGCATTTTCTCCCTCATGGAGAGGGTCAGGTAGGCAAGTATGATAGTATTCGTTCTGTAGAACAAGACATCATCTTAATAAAATGAATCAGAATGATTAAGAAGTCCTTAAGGTCATCAGTCACACCACACCCAGAACAGACAAAAGTCCTTAATGTCTGAATCTTGTTAGCATTCCCGGAGCTCAGATTTAGATAGCAGCTAATATTCTCTTAGTCAAAACCCAACATATGAGTCTAGACTGGATAAGGCAAAGCGATTAGGCAATGCTGCATGTGAAATACTGAATATAATGTAGTTAATTACAGTTCTATTTGTCAGACTTTCTGTTTTAATAATAATTTGCAATACACTTTTTACGTTAATAATTTACGAAGAAAATTCCCCATTTACCTGAGCAAAAGTAAAAATAAGTATTTATTACACTGATAATTGACATGCATTATATAAAGTGAGCTTTTTCGCAAACAAAGGGGCCCTTGTTCACATTATTTTTTGGACCAGTTTTCTTAACTAAATGCTAAAACCCTTTCATTTGCATTTCTTTGAGTAACTAGATGACATTTCCCATGATGGAAAATGAGATCTGGAGAAATTTCCTAAAAATTGTGGAAAAAAAATACTAGTGTCATTAACTGAGGACTCACTGCAGATGCTATGCATACTGTACACAGGGGGGATTTACTAAGATGGGAGTTCTATGTCACATGGGATGTTGCTATGGGAAACCAATGATAATCTTCTTATTTATTTAGCACCTACAAGTTAATACCTGCACCGCACCTCTCAGAGTGAGGTGGAAACACTGGAGGGATGGGCTTCCGGGCAGGCTGTGGCGGTGTGTGGTCAGACTGACCGACGAACTCATCACTGCACTTGTCCACGTGTCAAGTGAAACAGTCGAGCTGACCCTGGCTGCTGCAGTGTACAGGCGGCCGAACAGGAGCGTGTGCCGGCGGGTGAGCTGGCAGACGAGCTATGCAGTGATGCCTCCTGCTTCTTCTGCAGCTGCAGGGATCAACGCTGGGACATGACAGGCAGGCAAAGCGCTACAGGCTGACTGCAGGTGCTGCGGCCTTTGCGGCCTCTGTTTGTCCCCTCCCCTTGTCCACCCTCTGCTTCTATCTAATTGTAAGGGCAGCTGGAGGCACCGCTTTCGTTGCCTCCAAAATCAATAAAAACATGATGCACAATTAAAAATTATTCGAATAGTATAAATAAAATACTTATAACATAGAGTATGTGTCATTAGTATCTTCTTTGTATTATTTTAATCATCAATGACAGGGGAGGCACTGCCTCCCCTGACTGCACGTCCAAAGTGCCCTTGCTTGACAGTCTCCTCTTCGGGCTTCTCCATGAGAGGAGAACCGAGAAGTATGTATGGTACAGATTTTATTCCTTTTATTCCCTTCTGAAGAAACCGCTACTGTTTCACAGCAGAGAAACGCGTCAAGGACATTACTGCAAGGCTCTGAATACCGTGTCAGCTCTCTGCCCAGATTACCTGCCACCTAGAGCAGCCGCTCTAATAGTAATCCTGTGTAATTCAGCTAAGTTGGACCTCGTACCTGCTAAAATTGGAAGCCCATCACTGGAGTACCTTGAACTACACTTCAAATCAGTGCGGGCTCACTCCCTGCTCAAATCCATCGGCGGCCCGCCGTTCACGGCTGACCGCCCCGCGGGTTGTAGTTTGAGCCGCACAGAAGTTTTAACATCCTCCTGGCGACCGCAGATATATGAGAGACAATCCAACCTGACTACCGAGGTAGTATGATCACAAATTCTCTGAGGGTCCCTCACTACACCTATTTCTGGATAAACCAGTTTGTCTTTTGACACTCATTGACACTTCAATTACCTGCTATTTGCTACAAATGAACTGACACTTGTTCGAAAGAACTTTTCTTATGCGATATTACATCACAAAAGCTTTGTGTCTTCATATCAGGCATACTCTCGGAGCTGTGTCTGACCCATTGATAATAAGCCTTGTTCATCCCCTTATCTTTTAAGGAGCATAATTCTATTAATTGTTGTTAATTGTTTTTATATGCATTTTTATTTAGTCAAATATTTTCTATAATCAAAAATTCTTCAGGTGTGTGGCGCTCTCTATTTTTTCACCTTTATCTATTTACACATGAATACAGGAGTATCCTATTTAAGTAAACATCGTGAAAAATTCCCTTTTTCCTCTTCGGGCTTCTCCATGAGAGGAGAACCGAGAAGTATGTATGGTACAGAACATCATCCACATAAGTCCATCACTGAATCAGGCCTTGTTATCCTAATTACAGACTGTAGGACAATGTGACCCTTTACCATTGTTTCACAAGGAGTGGCAGATGGTGACAGCAGCAGGACATGAAGAAATACAGTGATATTTATTAGCTGCGTTTATCACTGTTTCCTCATCAAGGACAGGAAGGCGCTCTGGAACCAGGACAGGGGAACATCTCTCTCCGGAGCAGAATCTACATCATTTATATTTAAAATCACAATCTGCTCTGCTTGGAAAGGTCTTTTTCCAAACCTGGCAGTATGGAGGCTGCTGAGATTTCACTCTTAACAAATGAAGGATATTATGCTGACACCACAGATTGATTTAATCACAATTGCAACAAATAGGACAAGATCCAGTTGCAAGCTGCCAGCTCTTCCCAAAATGAGAACCAATAGCCTGGGCTCTTCCTCTTCCCTCCCACGTCTCCGGGGATTATGATGTTACTGGGTCTTTCTATCTTGTTGGGCAACACTAGAAAGAGTCTAATGAGCAAGAGAGCTTTCCACCAGCTTGGATCCAGCGATAGCTCAGCCCCGTGTCCCTCCGGTAGCACAGTCCCCATCTGTGTCCAGTCATTGTGGAAATTGTGTCACTTTAAATTCAGACAGAATACCACATTACTGAGCAATTATGGATAAGGTTAAAACAACAATAAAATCTATTATATAATATATGTAAGGCTTAATAGTGTACATATATACTGTATATATAAAGTATTTTCTAGTGTGACGGGTAAAAAGATGATCAGAGGATCCCTTTAGATCATGGGGAAAATTTGTTTTATTTTAATTCTTCGTTAAGATTTTCAGATGAAACAATCCTTAACTATGGAGTTTTGATAAAAGGAGACAGATGTAAGTATTAGTACAGAACCATTGACATAAAAATCCGCATTATCAAATCTTAATTGAATCTCAAGGGTCATTGTTTTTAATTACCTGTTTAATTGTTTTTTGTGGTACTCATTCTTGTTTATTCGCCTCTCTGGCCCTTATTCCATACTTGCCTACTTTGGAAAACTAGTTTCAGGGAGATTATAGTTGATAGCAGAATTTTGTACAGCACCCATTGAGGGGGTGTGTCATACTCCACCCAAAGGGCGTGTCTAATTCTATATATGGAGAGCAGGGCCGGCGCTACCCACTCAGCAGCTCCTGCAAAGCAGGGAGGCGCCATGCTGAAAATGCGCTGTCTCCCTGCCTGCTCTGCTAAAGCTACCTCAGCCCTCACTGTCACTGCCACCTGCATGCTGCCCGCAGCGCCTGTCTGACAGCGGGCGGCAGTATGGAGAGGCTGAGCAGCTCCCTGCACCGCGCACACTGTCCTCCTCATGCGACCTGCCCCCTCTTCCTCACAGACACTTGCGCTGAGGCATGTAGCGCTGTCTGTGAATGCCTGGATGACATGTCGGGGGAAATTTACTAAAGGGAATTTGTAAAAAATAGGTGTATTTGTATCCAGAAATACACTTATTTTTGACATTTACTATCCCGAAAATACAGCAATTCGTATTCATATTGATAGTACATCAATATGATTATGAATACGAATTGCCTTATACATGTACTGTACATGCACCCGAGATCCTCCATACAGTAGGATCGCATGTTGCATACACTCCCACAATCGGGCTGCAGCTTGTTGCAATGGCAATGTGAAAGGGCGCAAAATGTATGGTTTGCAGGAGGGCGCAGGACACCCTAGCACCGGCCCTGATGGAGAGATTGTGAAAAGAGATTGTGAATGTGGCACCTAGAAGCGTGGGTGTGTACTGCTACATCTGAGAGGAATCTTTTAAAATGATTTGTATCCAAATGTAGATGAGCCCCAAAGCAGTTAGTAATACCCCTTTCACACCAGCCTAAATTCCCGGGTTGAGTCCGGGAACAACCTGGTACTACCGCTGGTGTGAAAGGTACCCGGGACAAATTACCGGGCTAATTTGCCGGCAATCCAACCCTGCTAGGTAGATGGGTTGTTCCCGGGGGACCTGGCTGGTGTGAATGGGGTAGGGTATACTTACCCGGGTTGCCGGTCCTTGGTGTGCTGTCTGGCCGGGAATCCACGCAGGCGGTGGACGCAAATGACGGGACAGGCGGTGGATGATGATGACACAGCTCTCCGGCGCCAGTGAGGGCGCCAGAGAGCTGCGTCATCTTATTCCGCCGTCTGTCCCGTCATTTGCGCCGCCGCCTGTGTGGATCCCTGGCCTGCACGGAGGACCGGCAACTGGGGTGAGTATTCTTACCACCTCCTTCCCACCTCCACCGCCATCCCGCCGACTGCCCGACGCTATCCTGCCGACTGACCGCCTCCTCCCCACCTCCTGATGGCCTCCTTCCCACCCCCTTCACACACCAGAAAATGCAGGGACTTTTCTGGTGTGAAAGTGTCCCAACCCGGGAATGTCCCTGCTTGTCCCGGAAATGTAATTCCCGGGTTTGTCCCTGCATTTCTGGTGTGAAAGGGGTATACTGTAAGAGATACTATACTTGGTAAAGTGCTGGGAAATGGTGCTGATGGTTCAATGTAAATGTATCTATCTCTCATTCCTTTTTTCACCAAAAATGTGTGAATGTGGGCTAGGTGACATGAGGGAGATTGCTAGACTAATGAGGGAGAGAGGGAGATTGCTGCTACTGTATTTCAGGGAGTCTCCTGCATAATGCAGGAAGGTAGGCAACTATGCCTACCCTCCTACAAAGGCAAATTCCTTCTCAAATGGAGAAAACCATGTGCACTGCAGGTGTTGCAGATGTAACTTGTGCAGAGAGAATTCTATTTGGGTGGGGTTTTACTTATCTATATTGCAGTGTAAAAATAAAGCAGTCAGTATTTTCCCTGCACAGAAACAAAATAACTCAACCAAATCTAAATCTCTCTGCACATGTTACATCTGCCCCACCTGCAGTGCACACGGTGCACTTATCCATTTGAGAAGGAATTTGCCTTTGCGAGTGAACCAGAATAAGAGCCTCTGTGTGTTGCATAATCTGTGTTGTGTATTTGATTATTATTACCAGTAAGTGGTGGAACAACAAATTTTGCGCCCCCCTGCCGGGAAATTTTTGCGCTCCCCCCACCCCACCCCAGTTAAAACACCCCCCTGGGGAGCGGGCTGGGGGGTCCGTGCGGGTTTACCTGCGGCGCTGTCTAGAAGCCGCAGTGAGAGGGTTCCCTGCGGCACTGTGTAGTGCGTTGGCGAGTCCCTGCAGTGTCTTGGAAATAACAAGTCTAGTGCTATCCGCCGGGCGGCAGCGCGGGAAGCGCTTCTGACTTTGAAAACACTGGCCGCACGCTGATTGGGGAAGCGCTTCTGATTTTGAAAACACTGGCCGCACGCTGATTGCCTGAATCTGAATCTGAAAGTGTGCATCTGCATGTTCTTACTTTTTGGTGTGGAAATGCAAGTCACGCATGATAGCACCTGTCACACCTGGCATGCATTGCACTACATTGCTCTGAGTCCTAACCCTGCACATGCTCCACGCATGCACTGCACTACACTATAACAGGGGGAGGCAGGAACACATTGGCCCCTGCTCTGTCTTGGACACGGCCCCATTCCTTGGCTTTCCTCAGTTTGGCACTCAGTTAAGCCGTGTACACACAGCTGCGATATGGGCTATAATCGCTGGAAATATGGTCGCTGGCGACCATATTGCCAGTGATGGGAGTGTGCCCCAGCGATAAATTGCCGAGTGCGTGCTCCCGTTTTCAGCCCCATTCTAATAATCGCTGGTCGCAGGAGCTTGCTCCTGCGACCAGCTGATTACCTCTGCGGCTCCACCGGCAGAGGTTCCTTTTCATCAGCGACCATCTCTGGTCGCTGATGAAAAGAAGACACTGAGCAATATATCTCCCCCCGTGTGTACGCACCTTTAGACATATGCTGACAGTGCCATTTACAATGGTGGTTAGCGGCCTTTAATTCACAGACAGAAGTGAATCAGAAAAGATGTACAGCTGTCTGTAAATTAGAGACAGCATGTGAATGTGATCATCAGCATTGATAGGACAAAAGGGACACAAGGCCATCCCTGTCTCTTTAAGGTAAGGACCAGGTCCCTCAAGCAGTGGGGCCCACCCTGCTCCCTGCACTAGCCCCTTCATCCAACATTGCTATATGCAACATACTGTATACTAGCCAATACAATGTATACCTCACAACATGACAGACTGTTGTACAACAGTGTAATGTGGGCTAGGTGACATGAGGGAGATTGCTAGACTGGACATGCACTGAAACTAGAGGGAGGAAGATTCAGGGGAAATGTGAGGAAGAATTTTTTCACAGAAAGAGTAGTAGATAAGTGGAATAGCCTCCCATCAGAGGTGGTAGACGCAAATACAGTAGTACAATTTAAACATGCTTGGGATAAGTATATTGATATCCTTACAAAAAAATAAGGATCAAATATGGTTTGAGGTAACATGTTTAAAAAAAGGGGCAGACTAGATGGGCCAAGTGGTTCTTATCTGCCGTCAAATTCTATGTTTCTATGTTTCTATGTTTGTTTTAATTCCATGTCTGACAAATGCTAAGCAAAATAAAAAATGATCTTACTGGTAACAAACACAGATGCAAGAAAACACCAACACTGAGAATAAAAATTGTTTCCTGGACAATATTTCCTCTTCCTGCCAATGTAATAGAGCTTATCTCCTGGGTTAATATGAGTCTCCGGATCTCATTCTAATGAGGCTGAACCTCCTTCCCTCACCTTTTGGCTGAAGATGTCTTCCGCTGAATTATTCAATAACTGGGAAATCCTGACAGAGAATTTAAGACGAGCAGGTTCCCCAAGGAAAGAATTCTCCAAGAGGCGTGTAGTATTTAGCATTATATATCAGATTGCCTTTGTGCCCAGATGGCAGGCCGCAGGTTGGGACAGTTCCTGTGCACCCCATTTTCCAGTAAGTTTTGAAAAATGCAAACACGTGCGATCAATTGATAAAACATCTTGTAAATGGGTTGAGGGTCATTGTAGCAGATCATACTATCTGTACATGTAAAATGGCAGCAGATCGCATTGTTCAGAGAAAGATCTGCTATACAAGGAAGCTAATTATGCCCTGTTTGTAGTGCTGAGAATTTGCTGAGATTACTCAAGGATCGCAATCTTTCTGTGCGATTACAGACATCACCGGCTGTTCGCAATTGATTGACAGCCGGGGGGGGGGGTTTGTAGATGGCACCATTTTCTGGGAGTAGTGCCTAAAAAACGCAGATGGGCCTACAGGGGCAGGGGAAGGGGGGGCAGGACTATGGTGGGGCGGTGTTTACTTGATCACTGGGATCTGAGGATTCACAAGCTTATTCTTAAAGCTTATTAAGCCTAATTAAGACAGATAGTACAAACACATTGGGTAAGATGTACTAAACCATAAAATGTGATAACCACCCTGAAAATTTTATTTGGGGGGGGGGGGGGGGTTTACCACATTTTCAATAGCTTGGTCCCAGTGGGTAACACCATCTTTGGGTGGCCTTTCCCAATAGAAGCGATGGGCTTCTTTTCATGACTGCACCTGAAATGAATACAATTGGATAATTCCCAGAAACCCCCAACAGTGAGCGTGTCCCCCTGCGCATGTGCAGAAGGTTCTCCCAGGTTCTAAACCTGGAAGTCATCTATTGCAAAGGACAGCTCTCATAGATGGCCAGATATCATGAGCTTTATCAGTTTTTAAGTCTTAGTACATCTGACCCAGGCGAGTAATCCTTTGTAAATTTTTTGGTATATACTGGCATTTTCACTGGTATATACCCAAAAATGGCAGCATGAACTTTGGTAAGTATTCCTTCTGTAACCAACCCATTGCGCAGCCTAACCCTTAAAAATGATCATCAGCAGTCTAACCCTAACCTTCCCCCTCACTGCAGCCTAAACCTAACTGGAGCCGGTATTGTGACCGTCAGGATGGTGAGCTCCAACATCCTGAATAAATAACTCTTAGATACTCACTTCTAATTGTGAGGGCACAAAAACAGTGCTACATGGAACTCTTCCTAACTCTTTTTTTTTTTCAAATAGATTTTATTAGTGATATGTCAAAAAACACAAATTGAACATCAACCACAAGAGGATCAGAAAATTAAGTAGAACCTGCGCAGAGGTTCATATTACATTAGAATATAGGTCGCAGATTTATGATACAGCATTGACAGGCATCACTACAATTTGAAAATAAAAACCAAAAGTAGGAAGAAAAAAGAACAGAGAAAGCATAGTAGTCATTGAAGAAAGGAAAAGAAAGGAAAGAGGGGAGTATAGTAGATGTAGAGGGAGCTAGATGGGGGGGGGGGGGGGAGGGACCATCCGACTGGAGACCGGTAGCCGAATAAGGAAATATTAGGGAAGAAAAACCCCAATTAAAGAAGTAAATTACTGAAAAGCAGGGGGTGTATTAAAATGGATAGTCCAGGGACCCCAAACTCCAATAAACTTTGCGGAGGAGCTTTTCAAAATGCTAGTAATATGTTCCATGGTATAAATATGCCAAATTTTCGCAATTATTTCTTCCATAGAAGGGAGTGTTGGGGATTTCCAGTGTCCCGCTATGGCGGTCCTGGATGCTAACAGCATATGATTGAATAGTTTATTTTGAGCTCGGGTAGCCTCCAGAACAGCCATCGATAGGAGAAAATGAGCAGCTTTAAAGGGTACATTCAGGGATAATATTAAATTGGCCAAGTTTGCCAACTCCCACCACAAAGTGGCTAGGATCGGACAGGACCACCAAATATGTAGGAACGTGCCTTCAGCATTACCACACCTCCAGCACAAAGTGTAAACTTCAGGATTCATCTTATTCAATCTAGAGGGGACGTAATACCATCTGTAAAGGAGTTTATAGGCATTCTCCTTCAATCTAACACAAATCTAGCTGGAGGCTACACTAGGTAGATATCAGACCACTCCTCATCCTCTAGGTTCTCCCCCAGATCAGACTCCCAGGCCTTTTCAAAAGAGAGCTTCACTCCAGAGGAATGTGGGAACAGTGAAAGATAAATAGACGATATAAGGCCCCTAGGAGCAGCCCTGCTCAAAGCCAGATTTTCAAAATACGTAAGGGGTCTAGTTGTTAACTGGTTTTTAACTGTTGAGTGAAAATGCCGTATCTGGAGAAATTGGTAAAAACATTTATGAGGGATGGGGTGTTTATTTTGAATTTCCCTAAATGTGGGGAAAATAGAGGTCTGGGAAAGATCATTAAGAAACATGATCCCAGTTGCCACCAATTTTTAAAGGACTCTGGAGAACATCCTGGGCGAAAGTTAGGATTATTAAAAAGAGGGATGAGGGGGCTAGGCAAAGGAACAAGATTAGACATTTTGTTGGCCTTATCCCAAATTTTCAAAGAGTGAGCTATAGTCGGATGGGCTCTAAACAGTTTAGGGCGTGATGGTTTGGGAAGCCATAACAGGGAGGAAACAGACTGGAGAGTCAGAGCTTGAGACTCAATACCTACCCACACCCTCTCCGAGCTAGGTCTATTCCATTGTACACATTGGGCTAACCCTGCTGCAAGATAATATAGTTTCAAATTGTGAACTCCGAGGCCACCACTGGAAGAGCATTTTTGGAGAGTGGCGCGTCTCACTCTAGGCTTCTTGTTAGACCAAATAAAGTCCATGATTTTTTGTTGTAGAAATTTAAATATACTGGGCGGGACCCACACTGGCAAGGTCTGAAAATAGTAAAGAAGTCTCGGCAGGAGGTTCATATTAATAGCATTAATTCTTCCAATCCAAGATATATAAAAAGAACCCCAGTCCGAGAGATCCTTTTGAAACCGGGCTATTGATTTAGGATAATTAGCCTGGTAAATTGATGATATTGTTTTGTAATGGAGATGCCTAAATATGTAAGGTGATTCCTGTTAACTCTTCCTAACTCTTATCATTGCCCTGTGTATAGACTTATGGTATTCAGAGAACCTGGCCATCTTGCTGTGTATTTGTTTGTTCTTCGCAGATATAGGTGCTATTGCACATAACTGTTTATCATAACCTTGATGTAATGAGATGAAGGCATACTGTATCTCCGGTGATGCAACTCATTTTTAATGGCCATAGGGCCTTTTAAACTTTCTGTTATGAGGGGAAATTTACTAAGATTTGTATTCTACTTCACATGTGATGTTGCTATGGGCAACCAATCAGAATCTAATTCTTATTTATTTAGCACCCTCTAGAAGATAGTAGACATGATCTGATTGGTTGCCCATAGCAACATCATAAGTGAAGTAGAATACACATCTTAGTAAATTTCCCCCTTTGACCCTTATGGCTTAAGCACTAGAAAAAATAATTCTACACATACTCACTGCTAGGGCTGGTTGGACCCACAAGGAGGAGAAGACCCACTCCTTTGGATAAGCTAGAACTGGTGCCAAAAGGCCTAGGGCTAGTGGGATCATGGTAAATGGACCCCCATACTATTTTTTATTTATTTATGTATTTATCAACAGTTTCTTATATAGCACACACATATTCCGCAGCACTTTACAGAGATTATTTGAACATTCACATCAGTCCCTGCACCAGTGGAGTTTACAATCTATATTCCCTACCACATGTACACGCACACAGACATTCTAGGGTTAATTTTGTTAGGAGCCAATTGACCTACCAGTATATTTTTGGATTGTGGGAGGAAACCGGAGTACCCGGAGTAACCCCACGCAAGTACGGGGAGAATATACAGACTCGGCACAGTTAGGGCCATGGTGGGAATTGATCCCATGACCTCAATGCAGTGCTGTGAATAATGTTAATGCTACACCATCTGTACTGCCCAATGGGACTCCACTTTTAAAGGGAAGCTTTCTAACTTTTGTATTGTAAATTATTCGGTACTTGTGGATTACCACGGCTCCCATCGCATGCCATCGCATGCCATATATAGTGGCATGCGATTGGATGCGATTTTTGCAGTTTTTAAACATTTTTTTTACAAAATCGCATGCGATCGCATCGCATGCGTTTTTTAACAGAAAAGTATCCAAATGCATTGAAATTAGTATCAAACATGTTCAATGGCCCCCAAATGTCATTTTTGAGGCTGTACCACCCCCACTATCAACGCAAACCCGAAGCGTGGCGAGCGCAGCGAGCCCGCGAGGGGCGGCGGTACGCGAGGGGTGGCGGTACGCATCCTACATCCTTTTCATACCCCCACTATCCACGTCGGCGTGGAGCTGAGAATAGAAGTGTGGCGAGGGGACGCGGACACCTGTGAAGCCCGCGAGGGGACGCGGATACCTGTGAAGGTATCCGTGTCCCCTCGCGGGGCTCGCTGCGCTCGTCACGCTTCGGGCTCGGGCACTTTCTATTCTCAACTCCACGCCGACGTACCGCCGCCCCTCGCGTTCTGTCATTTTGAAGCACACAGAACTTTGGTAACCTAATAGATTGGGGTGTATGTACTGACATTGTAGTTAGGAACTGATTGTCTGGTACTTCTATTTCTCTCAATTTTATCATTCTCCAAGGCTTATGGGTACACAATGAAGCGATGGGCATACTCTCCATAATCGAAAGGAAAGCTCTTGTGCCCTGATTTTGTGTACACCCTTGGAATGAGTTTTATTAAGGATGAAATAATCATGTTCTATCATCACCAGGCATAAACACGGTCGCTCGCTGTAGCACAATAAACCTGGGGATTCTGCCATCACTTATACACACTGTGCAATGTAGGCGATCTGTCGTTACGAAATGGCAAATCGTTCCAACATCGCTAGTGTGTACCCAGCTGTAGTACTGTACATATCGCCCATTATCTGTAACTTTCAGTTACCAATTAAAATAGGCAGAAACTAGGATCTGGCCTGTTTGCAGATGTTTGCTGATCACTACCTGGGGGATTAGACGATAACTACAATAACATAATGATTGAGCTTTTATTTGGCTTAACTAAAGAGATTATATAATGCTCATCTGGTAAGGTATCTTTATTTATTGATGTTCCTCTGCTCTTCTCTCTCTACATGAATGACTGCACCTCAGCTGAGCAGTCAGTGAACATCATCAAATTTGCAGATGACACCACCATCATCGGCCTAATCAAGGATGGTGACGAGACCGCGTACAGGCATGTAGTGGAGAAGCTGACACAGTGGTGCAGCAGCAACAACCTTGATCTAACCCCCCCCCCCCCCCCCATTGCTTAAACATATAAAATTATATACATAGAGGATTGTGTCTTTTTGATAAATGAAAAAATAATTAATATTCAACAAAGCGCTGTACCATCTTGTTCTTTTCTTGGTATGAATGGGAGACTGCTATAAGCCGCTGATGACCGCTTTGGTTCCCGGGACTCAACACCCACAGCAGGAGTCCTGGTGGTAAATATCCAGCTGACTACAGGCTGTCAGGAGTACCAAGGGATTGAGGCAGCGTCTCTCACCCGCTGCTTACCAGGGCAGGATATCAGGATCACTGATGTGCGGAACACAGCGTCTCTCACCTGCCGTATGCCAAAGCACAGGGGCAACAGCGGACTGCAAATAACTTCACTCCCAAGGCCCATTTTTAACCACATCTGTTTGATAAATCGCATCATTGTATACACATTTTATGTACCATGTGACGCAATGCGCAGGTCAGATGGTCAAATGTTGAAATATATGTGCTGCAATGCGATATGCGGGCGGCGAAATGGGCGTTCGTGTAGTGAAGCGGGTGGCAGCAGGGCTGACTTTCAGCTGTGGGCGGCAGAATAAAAAAGTAATGTCAAAAGACTGGGCGGCCGTCTGATTGGCTTAGAGAGTTCTAATGGCCACCTGAATGTGAGGCCGCCCAGTGTTTTGAAATATTTTTTCAAATTCTGCCACCCGCTGCTGACTGCCACCAGCTCCAACTACACCGCCACATCGGGTGCTGGAAGAAAAAAGCTCTTGGGCACCATATGATGCATTCAGATGTGATGGGACATTTTTAATCCCACAAGTGTATGGGCTAACCCTATGACCGTTGCTGTGAAAGATGGGCAAAATATCCATTAAAAATGCCAGCGTTGAAGTGGAGGAATATGAATACTTTACGTTATTGCTGGAAAATGATATGAAGTCAATTAATTGCAGTAGCTAGGGTGTGTCAGATGTAAAGTTTCCAGTAAAGGTGGTAGCAGATGACTGCCTTGAGAAGGTGGGCAATTCTGTGGACGGGTATGGCAGGGTATGAGGACCAATAGAATTGAACGAACGTTGACTGTATAATGTACGAGTAGTGTTTTATTATCACTAAACTTGAATAACCTTTAGTTAAGGCATTTTGTTGACTAACATTCCTGTCTGCAATAATTAATTCCTTTTATGTTACCACATTGTTTTCCCTTACATCAGCTCCTGGTATTCAGCAAAGAGAGTTACAGTATGTGGTAAAAGGGGCGACCATTTCTGTCGCTTACATATCCTTGGTATGATCAGCCATTGTTCCCATCATGCATCATTAATCTGAAGCTACCGCATCATTCTATGTTTAAGGAAACATAAAGAACATTTTGCACTAAAATAGAAAAGTTTAATTCTCTCTATAAAGCTGTAGAACAGTTTACATTGAATAATACCGCTTTTTATGAGGTATAAAGTGACGCCACTGTATTATATTGCACATATAACAAGGTGATTAGCTGTATCATTCCTAAGTTGTACAGTACTTGTCTATTTTATATGTTTTATGGCAGGAGTCTCCTTGAACTGGACTGTGATCTTTAATATGGTTTTATTTTCCCACATTGATAGGTTCTCATGTTCCCTGTGTGCCAGCTCTCTGCCAGGATGAACCCCTGTGACATAGGAGAATCGTTAAGGCTGCTTTTCCATTTGAGGCCTACGTGATGCTTTCGAGACCACAACCGTGTGACTGCTTTACAGGGTTGAGATTTTATTAGCTATTCCATGTAGCCCAAGCAGCAGTTCTAGTAAATCTGCCAGGAACTGGTATAACTGGCCGAAAATCTAACTGTAAAAACTAAAACTTGCACTAATTGCAGGAATTACATTTGGTGTAAGTAGTTTACACCACAGAGAATGTGCTTTAAACATTTGCTTGTTTATTGTGAAAACAACAAGCAATGCAGATTCGTTTTATACTACTACGTTCTTCTGCTTACTAACAGCATATACTAAGAATTTTTTTTTCTTGTCTTAAGTCATTTTAGAGCCTTGTTCTGGTCTCTGGGTTGACTTGTAAATTTAACCGCGGGATCAACTTTTTTCTTTTTTAACATTACTTTTATTATTTATTTAACTAATATGCTTGTTTATTACTTCATTTTTCAAATATATGTGCAGCTATATAAATGAATATTCTGATACATTAACATACAGATGGAGCCGGCCTCATGCTTGTGGGGGCTGGAAACAGAATTGGCCAGCCGCCGAGTGTCTGCGTCGTGCATCCCAGTCTAATGAGGTCCCTCTCAGCCAGCGCTGGCCAGCGGGGACATTCTGGTGAGTGCTGGCATTGAATGAGAGGGACTCCATCTGTATCTATATAGAACAGTGACGTGCGGTGAGGTTTGTGGTTGGTGAGGCACTGGCTTGGTGGAGCCAGTGCCCCCAGGCTCTGTGGGGAGCATTGTGTTCGGGCTGTTTCTGCACTGACAGGCAGGTCTGGTAGCTGCCCCCTGCATAAGCAGCAGAGACCTGGCAGAGTAGCTCCTGCCTGTCAGTGCAGAAGCAACCTGGACCCAGCGTTCACCACAAACCTGTCGTCGCTGGCTCCACCAAGCCTCCATGGGGTCTGCCCACATACCTTTTCACTTAAAAAAAAAACATGCAGCCAAATGTACTAACTAGTATCTAAAGGGACAGACTTGTGTGTTTGTGTAAAGTGACAGAGGTGTGTGTTTGTGTAAAGGGACAGAGGTGTGTACGGTTTCTGTGTGTATATTTTTAAATGAAGTACTGTATACAGTATTGGCCCAATGTACTAGCCTCTGAGTTCAGTGGCTGTGTGGTGTGACGGCTGAACTCAGAGGTTCTTCTAAAGAGGCAGACATTTACAAGGCAAAACCATGCATTGTAAATGATTGCCCTTTTAAAAATAACCTCAGAGTTTGGCCGTCACCCCGCACAGCCACTAAACTCAGAGGCTAGTACATTGGGCCAATACTGTATACAGTACTTCATTTAAAATATACACACAGAAACCGTACACACCTCTGTCACTTTACACAAACACACGCCTGTCACTTTACACAAACACACACCTGTCACTTTACTCAAATACAGATACACACCTTTGTCACAACACAAACACAAATAAACACCTACAGTATGCCACTTTAAAAAAAAAACAGCCCCCACCCTCCACAAGCGCCAAACACAAATGACTGATTAGCCCAGGCACTGCTTACTTGGATACCCAGGCAGCAGACAGCATGGCAGCAGTGACGGCAGCGTCCCGTCCCGGAACAGGCACCCAGACACAGAAGAAGTGCGTTGGGCGGGAGGCAGAAGAGAGACCCCGCACAGTAAAGGGGAGCAGAGCGCGTGCCGGTGCCTGATGGCCAGAACACAGCGGGAGCTTGCGGCTCGTCTCTGCCCAGCTCCGCCCCCCACACCTGGCAATACAAGTAAGCAGACGAGCTGTGCAGTGGTTGCACGGCTCGTCCACCTTGAAAAAGTTCAAAAAGTGCAAAAAGCGCTTCCCTGTCACCGAGGCACTGCTATAGGTGCCGCCTATGCATCTTTTTTAAATTAGCTTTTACAGCTCGGTTCTCAGCCCTGCCCACTGCCCGCCCCTGTGTCTGTTACTTTAATATGGACAGCGGGAGGCACCGCTCTTGGTGCCTCCTAAGCTAATTTTAAAAAAAAACACACAGTAAAAATGATTGTAATAATACAAAGCATATACTTATGACACATAATATGTGTCATAAGTATTTTCTTTGTATTGTATTGTTATATTAAACATTAATGACAGGGTAGGCACTGCCTCCCCTGCCTCCCCTGACTGCACGTCCCTGATATAGAACAATGGTTCCAAAACTCGGGGCGGTGGGTGGGTCGGGGGTTGGCTGGAGTGACACATGGCTCTTGCCAGAGGTGCCAAAATTTGTTGATCCAGTACAAAATTAAATTATTTATGGTCAATGTAATAGGCACATCCAGTGTTGTTGGCTTCCAATTATCTAAAATATTTGGACAAATAGAAGCACAGCCATGTCCATCCTATCACATAACTGAACCTTAAGCTGACCATACCCAGGGTACACATCAGAACGATGAATTGTTTGGTTGGTTACTCTGCTTTGCAAAGCAGCTGGTGAGCAATGAATAGATGCCAACAGTCCGCAGAGCCCTGAGTACACCCCAAAATGACAAAACCAGAAGGTTGTGGTGTGCATTCATGCGACCTCCACTGTTGCCACAGCCACCACACCCAAAGCCCTACCCCTTTTTGGGTGCGTGCACGCCTCTTGTGCAGCAGGTCCCACTTCTCCGACAAGTAAAGTTGGTAGGTATGCAATACACACATATGTACTATACATGCTTCTTTCTACTGTAGTAACAATGTAACGCAGTTAAATTATGGTCCCAATGAGCACAAATGCACAGCATGGACCATGGCTACACACCATTGCACCTGCTGGCCTTGAGATTTGCTAGCAGAGGTGTTTCCTTAGAGCAGATAATAAGTACCTTTAAGATGGCATACACAGGGGTGCCGAGAGAGGGGGGGGAGCAGGTACAATTTACCCGGGCCCGGGCCTGTCAGGGGGGCCCTGGTCTGGACACACAGGTTTTTTTTTTTATTTGGTGGCAAGTACCCCCAACATGACCCATTCCATTAGGTACAAAATGAGGTTGCGCTCCAGCACAGTCCAAAATTCAAAGAGGGGGTCACATCAACTGCCAGTGAGTCCAGGACAGTGATGCTTGGGGTAGCAGTATATGTGACCCCCCCTTTTGAATATTGGATTGTGCTGAAGGCTCACATCTGTAACTGCCACTGGCAGGGTAGTCCAGGAACAGAGCATTTTGTACCTAATGAAATGGGCCATGTTGGAGGGTATATGTAAATTCTTTGCAAAGAGCATGTAACCCCTGGCAGAGCATGTAACCCCTGGCAGAGCAGGTTAACCCCTGGCAGAGCATGTAAATCAGGGCAGACAGGTTAATCCCTGGCACAGAATGTTAACCCCTGGCAGAGCATGTTAACCCCTGGCAGAGCATGTTAACCCCTTAATATGCAATGAGCATTACGTTGTGTGGCATAACGTGTAATGAGCATTATGGCATGTGGTATAATATGTAATGGGTGTGTGACATGTGTAATAGACATTACAGTGTAAATTTTGGTACGTGTATCCACCTTGGAAGCAGTGGCGTAACACCGGGTCCGCAGAGTGTGCGGGGATCTCCGTCCGTGGGGGCCCCAGGAAGTTGTTGTACTGGGGCCCAGGATTTCTCTTGGCAGCCCTGGGCATACAGTATATGTGCATAACCGCTTCTCTACATGAGACACATCAGTATGAACACGCTATAACCGGGGTGGGCCTATGACAGCCTCTTCCCTACATGATTATGAATAATTTTCCTGCCAATGTATGGTTTAGGAAAAACACTTGCACGTTTCAGCAGTGAAGGAGGTCGTTCCTCAGGGGACTTTGTCAGATAGTTTAGACAGTTTTCTATTATGAACTTGTAAAAAATAAAATGGCCTTATGGGATTTATTACAAAACAAAGCTATTAAATATCATCTGTTCTCAAGGTCCCACTATGTTCTTGTAGCAAAAGTTCATTATACAGTAGTTGTGGTTTTAAAGGAATGAAACAGGATCCTTGAGCAAGACTGAAAAAAAAATTGCCATATAAATGAAATAAATATTACTATTATGAGGGTGGTTCAATAAGTAACTTAACAAGACCTCTCATGTGTGTAATGTTCTCTATTACATTCTAATTTCCAACCAGGCCAGAGCAGGTACACCTCTGCTTCCCATCACAGCCATCATATGTAAGATGGCAGAAACATTCAGGTGCGTAGTGTGTAGATTTCTGTATCTAAAGGACACATAAAAACATTATGTCATGGAAACAGATTTAGGATTGGTGCATTGCCATAGATAACGGCAGGACAGATATTCAAGATGAGCAGTGAACCGGCCGGCAAAGCACGTCAATTACAGACAGGGTAACAGACAGATATTGCTGATCACAGGGGTCAGACGACCACAGCCTTCACTGCAGCAGGCACAGAAGGCTATGAAGGAGAAGTGGAACCGGTGGGAAGCCCAGATAAGGCTAACTCAAGACAGCATGATTATTAAAGGGCTTCTTGTGTTTTCTTACATTTTATTTTATTAAATTTGGGCAGATCATATTACCCAAGTATTTAATGCAATTGTCATCGCTTGTAGGGTAAAGTATCTACAGATGTAACCACGCTCATCATTGCTGTAGTCGCACCATCCAGGTTTCCTTGTCTCACCATAGGAATGGCACGTAAGGCACGCTATGGCAAACGAATGCGTCTCATGTCGTAAGAGGATTCAAAGCATGTAATTACAATGCTTCACCACTGGGTGGTGACTGCTCCACTCATGAAAACTACAGTAAAGTGCTGAATATATATGGCACTATAGAATACAATATACATTACAGTACCGTACAGGTAATGTACTGTACCAAGGCCCGACGTGTGGTCCAGTGCACATTACAGTAAATACATTTTTTTCAACTATTCTCTGTAAAGTGCTGCGGAATATGTGTGCGCTATATAAATAACTGGTAATATATAAAGAAATAAATTGGAGACCTCACGGATTTGCGCAATTGTGATATTCAAAAGCGCCATTTGGTGGATGAACATAATTATTACACTCACCAGCAACTTCAAATTCCACATTAAACCACGCTGCGCCACGATGTGACATAATATGCCAACCTTCCACATTGCGCAGTGCGCCTCGTGTATTGAGGCTTCTATGGGGTTATGACATCTAGAACTGGCATAACCCCCAGTGGCGAAGCCCCGGTGGTGGGGCTTTAGTGCATCTGAAAATGCCATAAAAATCCAGATAACGGGGTTTTTACAGCAGTTGACACACAACAAATAGAAATGTGTCCTCATACACCATGGGCCTACTTCATGTTTATAAGGAATTGCACAGCCGCAAGGAAGTGGCTTTGCAATTTGGTGTAATTAATGCACCTCCTGCAATCTCCAAGTACTGTATCTGAAGAGGCAGCCTCTGATCACCACTGTGACCATCGCAACCTGATTTGCATTGTTTTTAGGCACTGGTCAGCCGCAGACTGCCGGTTCCCTACAGCTGGGTCCAGAAAATCTACATTCGACAACTCAGAATTTGAACCCTTCATGTCTACAAAATGGGGAGGACATGCTGGGTACAAGCCCCGCTTCGGGCTTCGGGCTCCAGTCCAAACGCAGCATTTCAATCATGCTCCGTCTGACAGTTCTGTTCTGCACATAGCACTACAAGGACCAGCATGCCTTCCAAATGCTGTTTCCATCCAGGCCTCTCAGAACATTATTAAAAAATGGTGGCTGATCAATAAGTTTATTACTCCTTCACATGTGCATGAAAGGAGGGGTTATTCTAGACAATAACAAAGGAAAATTTTCTTCCAGCACACTGAGAAGTACCAGCAATGAGATTTCAACACTACCTGATTATAGAATAAGAGATTTCAATTTACATATATTTGCAAAGATATGACTTGCAGTCATATGCAGTGTACACGGGATGCGGTCATTTGGTGTACAGCATGATGGTCGACAGTCATTAGGTCGACACATTAGGTCGACATGGGAAAATGTCAACGTGGGTCTAGGTCGACATGGGAAAAGGTCAACATGGTTCTAGGTCGAAAGGTCATTAGTTCAACAGGTCGTTATTTCGACAGGTCATTAGTTCGACAGTGTCTAGGTCGACAGTCAAAAGGTTGACATGGGGTTTTTCACAGTTTTTTGAGCCGACATGTGCCGACAGGTGGTATTTCATGCCCTACCATCCACTAGGGTGTGTTGGGAGAATAAAATAGTGTGCTGAGCGTAGCGAGCGATGTGAGGGGATGCGGTGCACTTTAAACTGTGTCCATGTCGACTGTGTTGACATTCAGGTAAAAAAAACTGTGAAAAACCCCATGTCGACCTAAACATCGTTGAACTAATGACCTGTCGAACTAACGACCTGTCGAACTAATGACCTTTCAACCTATAACCATGTCGACCTTTTCCTATGTCAACCTAGACCCATGTCGACCTTTTTTCATGCTGTAGACCAAATGATCCCAACCCGTTTACACATGGTGCGATGTTGCTTGTGATTCGATCCCGATTCGGTTGGGATCACATCGAAATTCGATTATGACTATATAGTACAGATCTGTATTATATAGTCTTGCCTGCACAGTCTATTTCACTGTTCGACTTGCACTAAACAGGAGCGCGCATCGGGATCGAATCGGCATCAAATTCGGCTGAAAACCGTTCAATTTTGTGTATATAGCAGAAATCGAACCCAAAATGTCACTGTGTGTACACAGCTTAAAGATGCCCATACACGGTGCATTTTGCCCGTGCCATGCGATGCGCACATCAAATCGCACACCACAGAGGTATGTGCAGCCTGTAATTTTTTGGACTAGATCGCATCTAGTACAAAAAGCACGCTGCTGTAGCACATTGCCCTATGTATGGGCACCTTAAGCCTCCCTTTTATGCAAGAGCAACACTAAATTGATTTAGCAGCCACCATTTTATATTACTGTTCTGAGAGACATATGTGGGCACATGCAGTGCACATGGTTTTGTCCATTTGAGAAGGAATTTTCCTTTGCGAGTGAACCAGAATAACTACCTAAGGTAGTTATTCTGGTTCACTCGCAAAGGAAAATTCCTTCTCAAATGGACAAAACCATGTGCACTGCAGGTGGGGCCGATGTAACTTGTGCAGAGAGAATTAGATTTGGGTGAGTTATTTTGTTTCCATGCAGGGTAAATACTGGATGCTTTATTTTTACACTGCAATATAGATCTCACTTTGAAGTAAAACCCCACCCAAATCTTATTCTCTCTGCACTAGTAACATCTGCCCCACCTGCAGTGCACATGGTTTTGTCCATTTGAGAAGGAATTTTCCTTTGCGAGTGAACCAGAATAACTACCTTAGTCCAGAGGTCTTCAGTTCTTAACAGTATACCCTCATTTTATTATTGCTGTCTCTGGCATAAACAAATACACAAAAGGAATACTCTGCAGTAAGATATGCTTAGATATACAAATATGGCATTTTTTCTGTGAGGGGATGTGAGGAAATGGAGTGATAAGGTCTATCTGCCAGACGGGTGCGATCTTTGGGGACTTGTGACGCAGACCCCTTCCAAGGTCCTTCAATCCCTGTGGTGGCTGCAGATTCCCACACACACAGGAATAACAGAGATTTCTCCAGCGGTTCACCACTGCTGTCCTCCACACGCCAAATTCAACAACGACATCTCAGAAATATGTCTCCCCTGGATTAATTCAGTTCAGTTTACAACTGCAGCGGCTGAGACCTTGTTTGTACCCAGTGTATTTATGTTTCCTTTCAGTTTCTAACAATCCTCGTTATTGTGAAATTCTCTGTGGAATTCTGGTTGAAAAGAATAATGCTTCAGAATATTTCCCTGTTCCCCTAAATTATAAAGCAAACGCTGAAATAAGGGGCAATTTGGGTCATGCCCCGGTCAACTGAAAAAATAGCAAATAAGGTGCATAATATATGAAATTCTAACAACCCAATCTGTTATAGTACCATTAAAGGGGCAATAGCATTTACAATATATGGATCGTTTTAACTAGAAAAAACTTCAATACGTACCGTGCGTTTTTAACTTGACTCGCGTCCAGTACAAAATGCATGTAATGTGGTAAAGCACCGCACGTTGTGAACTAGATGCGAAGCAATCTAGTTCAAAAAGTACGGACAGCACATACTTTTTGTCTGTTGCTCCATGTATGGGTGGCATAGGTAAAGAGGTATGCAATCGTCTGACAGTTGTTCTGTTTCCCAATTGAGGATATCTTTAGAGTCTGAAGGTGTGTACACACGGTGCAATGTGTAACTTGATATCGGTGGCCACTGAGACCCGGCTGGGGGGTAGGGGGGAGGCGTGAGCCATGCTGCAATGAGTAGATTGAAGAACAAAAAGCCTTGACTGTGCAGTCTATTTGAGCTTTCGGTCCTGATGAGGTAGGGCCGCACATCGGGTAAGAATCTGGACCGAATGCGGCTAACATTCGTTTTGGACTATAAAGTCCACATCAAATGGAAAGTAAACCTGAATTGCACCGTGTGTACACAGCAATAGGCGGATTTAGGAGCCTGGCCATCCCTAGGTATATTATTAACCGCACGGTGTGTGTGTGTGTTTGGCAGCAATGTGCGTGTGATTGGTAGCAGTGTGTGTGTGTGTGTGTGTTTGGCAGCAATGTGCGTGTGATTGGTAGCAGTGTGTGTGTGTGTGGGTTTGGCAAAATTTACCCCATGAGGACCCCACAAAACTAAACCCATATAACACCAAATGCCTCACCGTTCATTTTATAATATTTTAGGACGAGAAGCTTATCAAACTACTCAGATGCCATGCTTAGATCCCATACCACAAAGTCATACATGGGTTACCCCATCCACATACCACAGGATCACAGATGCCATTGTTCCTCAGGTGTTCAGAGCGATGATCTGCATATGGCAGAGCCAGATAGCTCCAATCTTTTACCAGCATCTTTCTTCTGGGCATCTGATCTCTTCATATAGTGGCCCTCTGGTCTCTTCATATACTGGCCCTCTGGTCTCTTTATATACTGGCCCTCTGGTCTCTTTATATACTGGCCCTTTGGTCTCTTTATATACTGGCCCTCTGGTCTCTTTATATACTGGCCCTCTGGTCTCTTCATATACTGGCCCTCTGGTCTCTTTATATAGTGGCCCTCTGGTCTCTTCATATACTGGCCCTCTGGTCTCTTTATATACTGGCCCTCTGGTCTCTTTATATACTGGCCCTCTGGTCTCTTTATATACTGGCCCTCTGGTCTCTTTATATACTGGCCCTCTGGTCTCTTTATATACTGGCCCTCTGGTCTCTTCATATACTGGCCCTCTGGTCTCTTCATATACTGGCCCTCTGGTCTCTTTATATAGTGGCCCTCTGATCTCTTCATATACTGGCCCTCTGGTCTCTTTATATAGTGGCCCTCTGGTCTCTTTATATAGTGGCCTTCTGGTCTCTTCATATACTGGCCCTCTGATCTCTTCATATACTGGCCCTCTGGTCTCTTCATATACTGGCCCTCTGGTCTCTTTATATACTGGCCCTCTGGTCTCTTTATATACTGGCCCTCTAGTCACTTCATATAGTGGCCCTCTAATCTCTTTATATAGTGGCCCTCTAGTCTCTTCATATAGTGGCCCTCTAGTATCTTCATATAGTGGCCCTCTAGTCTCTTCATATAGTGGCCCTCTGGTCTCTTCATATAGTGGCCCTCTAGTCTCTTTATATAGTGGCCCTCTAGTCTCTTCATAAAGTGCCCCTCTAGTCTCTTCATATAGTGGCCCTCTAGTCTCTTTATATAGGGCCCCTCTAGTCTCTTCATATACTGGCCCTCTGGTCTCTTTATATACTGGCCCTTTGGTCTCTTCATATACTGGCCCTCTGGTCTCTTCATATTCTGGCCCTTTGGTCTCTTTATATACTGGCCCTCTGGTCTCTTTATATACTGGCCCTCTGGTCTCTATATACTGGCCCTCTGGTCTCTTCATATACTGGCCCTCTGGTCTCTTCATATACTGGCCCTCTGGTCTCTTTATATACTGGCCCTCTGGTCTCTTCATATACTGGCCCTCTGGTCTCTTTATATAGTGGCCCTCTGGTCTCTTCATATACTGGCCCTCTGGTCTCTTTGTATACTGGCCCTCTGGTCTCTTCATATTCTGGCCCTCTGGTCTCTTCATATACTGACCCTCTGGTCTCTTTGTATACTGGCCCTCTGGTCTCTTCATATACTGGCCCTCTGGTCTCTTTATATAGTGGCCCTCTGGTCTCTCCATATATTGGCCCTCTGCATACCTCCCAACATGACCCTCTCCAGGAGGGACACATTGCTCTGCTCCTGCACTTCCCTCTTAATTTTGATTGCCAACACCTGCGGAGAAACACCTTTCTTATTAGTTAACCTGTTCAAAAACACGTGATGGCAATCATACATTAAGAGGAAAGTCCAGAAACAGAGCACTGTGTCCCTCCTGGAGAGGGCCATGTTGGGAGGTATGCCTCTGGTCTCTTCATATACTGGACCTCTGGTCTCTTCATATACTATTGTTACGCCACTGGTGAGAGGCTGTAATAGACGAGAAGGGAAGATCTCCTGTGCCGCAAGTGGTTCCATCCGCCCCTGGTTCACTCTGGCTTGGCAAGCTGTTTACTTGTAACCCCCATGTATGTGAGCGTATATTACAAGTAAAGGAACTGTATTTTACTCTTGCTCATTGTGCGCTTCTCCTTTCCTTTTGTTCATAATATATATATATATGTATATATATACACTAGGTGATTCATCGCGCCCTACGGGCGCTCTTCACACCGTCGTAGGGGGCTCCGCCCCCTTAACCTTGGAATGCCTGTGTTGTGTGAAATATGGTTACTAATGTATGGAGTATTCCTTGGTGTGGGAGCGGTGTGGATGGGGAAGGTAGGGGTGGTGTGGGTGGGGGAGGGAGGGATGGTGCATGGGTACGGCAGGTGGTGGATTGGCGGGTGTGGGGTTGCTGTGGTTGGGTGCAGGGCTATTGCAAGATGAGGAAGTCCGGGTGCGGGGGTGCCGTGGGTGCATTAGTACCACGGGTGGGGGTGCCGTGAGCTGCTGCTGCTGTAGCTGGGGAACCCGTCCTCCATCACGCCTGTTCTCCAGCCCCCTCACACAGACACCTTGGATCCGGATTCTGTGTCCGGGTCTCTGTCCTCCTGCTGGCCGGGGCTAGGGTGCTGCTGCTGCTGTGTCCGGCTTCTGTCTGCTGAGCCTGGTTGCCATGACAACCAGCGGCGAGGGTTTCTCAATGCACACAGCAGGCTGCCTCCTGCGCTGACACCATCGTGGAGTAGGGATGGCCATCTCTGTGGGCTGGGAAAAGAAGATGGCGGCAGCGGCTCCGGGATTTTGGGGAGGAGGAGTTTGAAGTTCCTCCATCCCGGCCCCCCAGTTGCAGGGATGTAAGGCGCGGCTGTGTTTTGTGTGCGGGGGCGGCGTCAGCAAGGGTCTCATGGCTAAGTGACTGCTGTGAGTGGGGGGGAGCTACAGGCAGCAGGGGACCCGGCCCTTCCGCTCTCTTCTGAGTGGCAGGGCAGGGACAAGTGTCCCCATAGCAACAGCCTAATGGCAGCCCTAGTTAGGGCATTAAAAAAATCTGTCACTCTGTGACTCCGCCCAGCGTTATACACACAGTCACAGACAGATGTGGCTAAATATATAAGAGATATAAATTTCACATGAAATGTTGCTATGGGCAACCGATCAGATACTATCTATTATTTTCTAGAAGGTACTAAATAAAGAAGTAGATTCTGATTTACCTGGTTGCAGCCTTGCGAACAGGTAAACTCCGCCTGCCGCCTGGCCAAATGACCACACCCCCTTGCCGCACAAATCCGCTCTCTAACATGCAAAGGGATGTGTTCGCTTACACATGCCCTCGCATGCGGCCGAACGGGAGATAAATCATTCGATGGTAACACACTATCGAATGTTTTTTTCTCCTCTTCGGAAATAAAAGTCAGTCTAGACTGACTTTCATTCCGGCCGCTATCCGCTGAATTTGGGGCGGGCACTGAGGTCATGTGATGTCAACCTCCCGCTCAGAGTAGGCGTCGCCAAACCTGCATTCGTAAAGGAATACTCAGAATTTTTATGGGGATGAATTCGGACCTAAACGAATGGGTCAGAATCAGCACCTAAACAATGAATGGAGCGCCGATATTGTTATTTGGTGAATTTATACCGTAGATGTTTGTGCCAGCAATTTTCCATAGTGAGGAGCAAATATTTTGTTGGTCTTGAGTGCATCTCCCAACAATCTGAGTGACAGGCCTCTGGCCTGAGCAAGTTGCTCATAGATAACGGTCCCAGAAGGTTTCACTTTTGCTGACAGCCTTGGCTGCTCTGGAAGCTTAAAGACACCAGTAAAAGTTTCAGACCAAACTTCTGGTATATAGTCCAGTGAGAACAGCAAGATGCTGCTCATATGTGGCCAAATTACTAATCAATAATAATATTTTTCTGCAGCTCACCCGGGAGCAGAACATGGCAAGAAGGCAAAACTCTAATTAAAATAATATAAAAGTATTGAATAAGAAATATTAATAATCCACATCCAGGATCAACTGTGATAAATACTTTGAGCTGCTGGGGATTAAATGTGATCAACACACACAAATAGTCCAAACTATTACCGTGTCCACACAAGGGTATCCCGATGTAAGAATTGCTGCTCACTGATTAGGAACATATGCCGGAGCCCCCATATCGGCAGTGAGAACAAATGATGTGCAAGTTTATGTCATAAATAACAGTTCGCTTTTCAATACTCACAAATGAGAACCACACATTAGTGTCCCAGGTGGCGGAGCTACAGAGAACAGTTGGAAAGCTTCACGTTTGTTCAATAGAAACTACAGGGGAAGATTAAATGGGTACGAATGCACATATTCTTACTCATTGGATGTAAAATACGGCTGGTAAATTAGCTTCAGCTCAGTTACTATCAGCTGAATTTGGCTGATTTGCCTTATTTATATACGGCAAGCACAGCCACATTCTGGTGCATGAATGAATACACTATCAATAGAACTCAGCTGAATACGACCATAGAGTTCTATCTGATGGGCAAATTTACTAAATACGGCTGGTAATTCATCAGAAAATATGACTGGAAAATACTCCTCATTTTCTAGGCATATTTGTCTGAAGCCTGCGCGGATCAGTCAGATCGGTCATATCAGTCAGAACCATGCAGGCTTCTGTGTGTAAAAAGTAGAAAAATAAAAAAAGAATTGAAAAAAATGGCGAGGGGTCCGCCCTCCCGAGTATAACCAGCCCCGGGCGTATTGAGACAGTCCTGGTTGCAGAAATAGAGGGGGGGGGGGGTCCCCCTGTGTTGCTATAACCAACACCAGGCCCATGGCTCAGTCCTAGTTGCCAATACACAAGGGGAAAAAGGAGTAGGGGTCCCCTGTATTCTGGAAACCAGCACCGGGCTCAAACAGCCAGCAGTGCCATGCCACAGCCGGGGGTCAATTTTTACATAAGGATCCCTGGCCAAAGCTTGAGCACCCTGTCTCAAGCCCGGGGCTGTGGGTGGTGTGCTGATGGAGTGAAAAGTGTAAAAAATAGAATAAAGTATTAGGTTCTCTTGTGTCCCAACTAGCCTTCCCCCATTCACAAGGGGCGTTAATGGGCCCACTGGTTCTTGCAGTTCCAAAACAGAACCAATACCTAAATAAAATACACACAACATAATAAAGTATAACTTTAATACACACCACACATATACATACTCACCTATGGGGTCCAACATAGGCAGTGACGTGCGGTGGTGGCTGTGAACGGAGAGGCACTGTCACAGCCACCACCGCATCGCACTGCAACCCCCCCCCCCTCCCCTCCTGGCTGCCGCCGACACCGGCTGCCCCCCTCCTCCAGCAGCAGCCAGCATCCGTCCCCTGCCGCAAACCTCTGTCTCCGTCCCCGCCCGCTGCCCCCCCCCCCCCCCCTGAAAAAAAAAGTTAACTCACTGGGCAGGGGAGAGGGGAGCAGCAGCCACACAGGCAGGGAACCGGGACTCGGGAGCCGGCACAGGTCACAGCATGGGAAGCAGGGGAGTAGGGAGAAAACGCAGCACTGTCAGAGGCTTACATGACAGGGGTTGCTGTGATTGGACAGCAGCTGGATCTGCTTTAGTGTTATTTTTAATGAGCTTTTTAGCCCACTGCTTAGCCCTGCCCCAAACCCCGCCCCCCGCTTCATCCCCTTGCAGTTCTGTGTGGGAGGCACGCTTATCGGTGCCTCCCAAACTAGATTAAGTCATTCAAACCAGTAAAATAATATAAAGAAAATACTTATGACACAGAATATGTGTCATAGGTATATTCTTTGTATTATTTTAAAACAAATTGACAGGGGAAGCTCTGCCTCCCCTGCCTCCCCTGACTGCACATCCCTGGACATAGGCCTGTCCTGTCCTCCAGTAGTTAATCCACAAGGTACCTGTAAAAAAAAATGATACTCACCATCCCTCCAGCGTAGATCACGTCCGCTCCGTTCCAGTAGCACCAATAACTGTGTAAAAAAAGAAATTAACTGAATGCCTGGCTCCAGCGGACTGAGGAGCTGCAAGTGTGTTGACACTTGCAGTCCCTCCCTGAGAATGAGAGATCCCCCGGTGATGTCTTCTCTCAGCCAATCAAGAGAGGGCTTGGGGGAGCTCTGCACCCGATTGGCTCTGTGCGGCTCCATAGAAGCCCATGTTATAAATTTAACCAGCAACTCAGGCTAACCGCAAGATGACCTTAAACTGATTAAAATGAAGGCCTAGATTATTCCACGTTTCTTAGCTATCACCCATCCCGATGTACTGTGTGTGTGTGTGTGGGTGGGAGACTCTTAAGGTGACTGCCAGGTGGCTGTGCCAATGTTACTTACTGATTGAACCATTACTTTATGTACATTGTGCTACAGCACCAGCTGGGCAGCCTAAAGCCCAAGCCTCCTTCACACACCACCAGCATTAGATCCTACTCGCCAGTTGTATAACCTTCCTTACATGCACATGGGCAGTATGACTGGTGAGTCCCTGATCGCCCATACACATGTAAGCATTACAAGGGGAGCTACATGTGTATTAGCCTAGGGCACCTGGAACCATCTGGCCGTGGTCACACAATCAGTGTATTAAATCCATACAAATTCAGCCTCTTGCCAAAAAGTGAGACCAGCAAGATTATTATTAATGCAATATTCAGTCACATCATATGGTGAATCCTATATAATAATAGGCTAACACTGCTCCTCACCTCTATTGGGGTATAATTCATGTGTATTGCGCGCTGGTGGCCACCGGATAGCACCCAACAGGCTGGTAACCAGTCAGCTATAAATACTAAGGTCAGTCTTGGATGATGATGTAATTTTCTTGATTACAGCCTTGGCAGGAGGGAGGGGCTACATAACATCATGTATTCTATTGCTCCGTGGTACAAGAGGTCAAAGCGTGATCGTAGCACTGGACTGCGCGAGGGTCAGCTGCTGCAATGTGGGTGCAGTAATGGAACCATTGCCTCATATCCGCACTAATCACAAAACGAAGCATACAGTATGTATACATATATTCAGTATGTTTTTATATCTGCTTTTAGATTTTATGCAGATATTTGGGCAATGTTTATTTGCAGGGGCTTGTGAATGTACCCATATTTTACTGATTTATTATAAGCAGCATGTCTGCCGGGAATGTTAACCCTTGATAATTCACAACCAATTGGCTGCCATTTTGTTATTTGCATTTAAATAAATTCTGCAGTGTCTAAATTTCCCTCTGCATATATTTGTCCTATATTTTCAATACCAAATCTACCCCAAATAGACTTCATTTCTTTGTATTTAACCTTCCTGTCTTACTTTTGTTTCTCTTTAGATCTTACCCATATGGGAGATATTCTGGGCCCACCCCTTTATATTCCATTACTTGATTTGCATATCCCCAAACTCTTTGTATCTGTTTACTTATTAAGCTTTTTACCCCCCCCCCCCCCCCCCCCAACACACACCATTTTTACTAAGTTAATTCCTCCTGTAACTGTTAGTGGGAGTTTTAACCAAGTTTTCATTTTATCCTGATACAGCTTTATTAAGGGATCTATATTCAATTGTATAAACTCACTGGGCTGATTTGAGATTTTGATCCCCAAATACTTCATGTTCTTCACCCATTTCAACGCTACTACTTCATTATCCCTGCTTTTAGGAGCGTCCCCTCTTGCCTTTATGATGTTCGATTTATCCCAATTGATATTTAACCCTGAGTGGCTACCGAATTCCTCTATGATTGACAGGGAGTTCCTCTTCATAATCTGCCAAGTATAGCAACATGTCATCCGCATACAAAGATATTAATTGTTTATTCTCGCTTATCTGACCCATCCCTTTCAGACCCTCAGGATATATGCAAGTGGCTCTATTGCAAGGTTAAACAAGGCAGGGGACAAAGGACACCCCTGCCTTGACCCCCTCGCTAGTTCAAATGCTACTGTAATGTAACCATTTATACGTATCCTTGCTCTGGGAGCGTGATACAGTAATTGAATCCACTTAATATACTGGGGTCCAAACCCAAATTTACTTAGTACCATCCACAAATATCTCCACTCAATGCTGTCATAGGCTTTAGCTGCATCTAGCGATGCAACAGCAGCCCGATCATCTGTTTCTTGTACATTTTGGATGTTTCCATAAAATCTTCTTATATTAATTGCTGGGCATTTATTTTTTAAAAGCCTGTTTGACCATTATGGACTATACTTTCGATGACTCCTTCTAATCTCGTGGCTAGAACTTTGGCTAATATTTTAACATCTGCGTTAATTAGCGAGATTGACCTATATGAGTCCATTTCTTTTGGGTCTTTCCCCTCCTTAGAGGCTTCTTTCATTGAGTCAGGGAGCTTCCCCTCCATGCTCTTATTGAAGCCATGGGCCCACCACATCTATATATTTTTTGTATATTTCTGGGGGTATTCCATCACAGCCTGGTGCTTTCTTGTTTGGTGATGTTTTTATAGCTTGCTGTACTTCTTATAACCATATGGGTTGTTCCAATCTTTTGCACCCACTCCCACTTATTCTTGGTAAATCTATCTTCATTATGTACTTATATGTATCTGCCATTTCTTTTCCTATTGTTGAGGAGTACAATTTTTCAAAGTATCCTAAAAACAGTTGTGCAGTTAGAGTGTGAATTTGGAGCAAGATGAAACTAATGAAGTTTAAACTTCAGGACCCCTAAGGTTTTTTTCATGAGTTCATTTTTCAAAATCAATGATGTTTTTTAAGTGTGTGTGTTATTAAAATAAGGTTGCTTTAGTAAAAGAATCAAATCTTGTCTCGCTTGTGTATTATAACACCAAAAATCAGATTATCGCCTCATGTTTTTATGTAGTGTATAGTTATAGTGCGTCATCAATAGCACAATGACACCTAGGCCTCTAGTACAGCACAGCTTCTGTTACAGCTTTGATGTTGGTCACTTTGGGCCTTATTCTGCTTGGTGCGGTCCGTTCCGACTTCTTTCAGAAATGACCGAACGCCACGCACGGCGGACATTCTAAGAACTCGCGCCCACAGGTCGTCCGCATCCATTCGGACGGACTCGCTAAGAAGAGGGAGTGTCTTCAGACTGCATCCAAACGTGCGTGTGCGGTGGGAACTCAAAGATTCTGCACGGTCTTACTGCGTCAGAACGGACGAGAAGCTGACCGTACGCACCGAGTTGGTGTATTTCCGCAAACTCACTAATCTATTCGGAAGTCATGCTTCAGCAACATGACACACTTATCCAATTAGCCTACCTCATAACACATAGATTATTTTTAAATGTAATCAATTACTTCCTAATTGATACTTAAACACATTACTTGCACTTAAGATTAACCCTTACATCATGTTAAGTGTTATTACTTCATTGTTGCCCCTTTACCTGTCTTAGTGGTACCAATTGAACCTGTGAAAAGAGTGTAATCAATCACTAATGACTAGAGGAGTGGATTGTATTGTGGTCAGCTGCAAGTGTTTACGGTGCGGGAGTACTAATTGGGCAAACCGAATGCCTAGCGCATGAACCAGTGGTCTCAGAGAACTGAAACTTGCTTATGGACTCCGCAGATTTCTGCCATGATGGTTCGCTTGCACTCGGTGTCTGGTCCGAATGCACGCCTACCACTGTTCGTGCACTCTCACGTGTACGCCCAGATTTCCGCCCAGTTTTGCCCACTTTGAAACCGCGCCCTTGTGTACGCCCACATGACGCCCATATTATGCCCATATGTCCCGATGGAGTTCGGTGCACATTTGTAGACGGTATTGGTGAGAACGAGTGCGCAGACACTACGTTGCACATGCGCATTGCGTTGCCTACGCATGCGCAGATAGCTAAAAAGCACCCTCCAAAAGAATTCGGAACGGACCGCCTCAACCAGAATAAGGCCCTTTGTGCTGCGGGGGCTGCTGGGAGTTGTAGTCCAAAAATAAGGGGGAAAGTCAGTAGTTGAGGCAGATATAACAGCACAAACCAGTTTGTACCTTGCACATAGATCGTTAGTTATGGTCTATTTACTATAGTAGTAAAGGACACACTGTTTTTTAAAGACATTTTAATATTAAAAGTAATTGTACATGTGCTTTATAAACCAGCTGCATAAAATAGACCAGTTATATGAAAGCTTTGTTGTGTCTTTAAGGCATTGTCACAGTAATGTTGCTGCTGTTTATTTTTTTATCCCTCATAAAAATAGTGCAAATTGTAAAAAAAAATACATAATTATAACAGGCTAGTTCAGTACAGGTTCCGGTAGATCTCGTGCAGGAACGGCGGAGTCCGATGCAAGGTAATGTAGATGTCTTGTAGACGTGACTGGAGTCTCAGAACAACTTGTTGTAGATGGGCAAGTTGTGGTAAATCTCTTGAAGATGCAGTTGTTGGATCAGTACAAGTCCTTGGAGACCTCTTGGATGTGTGAGGAGATTCAGTACAAGTCATTGTAGATCACTTACAAATATTGGCAGAGAATCAGTGGACAGTAAGTCCCCATTGATGTCCTACAGATGTGGTTGGAGGCTGAATACAAGTCTTTGGAGATCTCTTGCATTTGTGAGTGGTCCGTTCAGTATACGACCTTGCGAATGTCTTGCAGATAGGGGTAGAGATTCAGTACAAGTGCTTGTCAATCTCTTGCGGATGCGAGTAGAGACTTAGTAGAGATCCTTGTAAATCTCTTGCAGGAGAGGATGGAGGCTCATCTCCACTTCTGTTTTCCTGATAATCTGCAATAACTGGACATGCTCTGTTACAACTTGCCTGAGGTCTGTCATCTTTTGGAGAAGTTTAGCAAAGAGCTGAGAGGAGTCTGGGTGGTTCAACTTGAGTTGCAGCTCCAGAGCCTGAAGTAAAGTGTCCTGAATATCTTCTATGGGCTTCACATTCAATAATCCGGGTCGATCTAAACAGTCAAATAGTAAAAGAAGAGAAAAGCACTGAATTAATGGGAGGATTCTTTTAGTACTGAGGTACATGGGAAGCAATAACTTCGTGTTGGTAACAAAGAGATATCAACAGCTTGGGCAACTTTCAAAAATGTCTCCAGCATAAAAATCAATACATAACTTTACCTACTGTTACTTAAAGACAAAAGTTGCATTAAGAGCTGTCCTTTGCAATACGCAACAATATCAATAACTGGAGAGTTAAGGCCCCCTTACACTTGTCCAACTTATTGTCCAACAATGGACCTGATTGACTCGAGATTAATATTCTGTACAGGAGGATCAATCTCTTGCAATCTCTTGGTTATACCCAAAGGCACGGGATTGTTCCTTGAGAAAGATAGTGCATAGTATCGAAACCGGTCGGCTAGAAGGCAGAGGAGGATTCCGGGGACCCACACCATATACCAGCATCCAGGGACGCCTGTCATGGTTACATCTTTTCATGCATTTACGTGTGGGCAAATATTTCTGGTGAGAGTCCGCTGTTTCTATACTCTGCTGTGTTTTACTCATTTTAATATTAAAAAACATACCACACCATGATGTTTTTCTCATACTTTTGAGCTATTCTGTTTTATGGTTAAAGAGAAGGATCCTATTGGTGACATTCTAAGGCCAGTATTCAATGGCCAGGGGTCGAGGGCAGCAGCGAATCCTGTGTAGGATTCGCTGCACTTTCGGCCAGATTCTCCCTGCTGGGAGATTCGCCGGCAGCCACCCGTTCACATTATTCAACGATAATTACCCTCTGCGGCGAATTGTACTCGGCTCTCTCCCCTGCTGCTGTGGCTACAATGCCACTGCAGGGGATTGAGCGGAGTCACAGCGGGGGAGCACGCTGATGCTGCCAGGAGCCCCCGCACAGCTTGAGGACGGGGACGGGTCCAGCATCAGTAGCAGACCTCCAGCTCCAGCAGTCCCAGCGCTGACATCTGCTATCACCACGCTGGGGCTGCCAGAGCCGGAGGTCTGCTGCTGCTGGAGCCTTCCCCGCCCTCAGGCTGTGCGGGGGCTCCGTGTTGATCAGATGTCGGGGTGTGCCGGAGGTCTGCTGCTGCTGGAGCCTTCCCTGCCCTCAGGCTGTGCGGGGGCTCCGTGTTGATCAGATGTCCGGGTGTGCCGGAGGTCTGCTGCTGCTGGAGCCGTCCCCGTCCTCAGGCTGTGTCGGGGCTCCGTGCTGATCAGTGTCCGGGCTCTCTCCCCTTCCCTCAGACCACCAGAGCCTGCCTGAATTACAAGGTACCTACACTGCAGTCATGACTGCAATTGCCTGTCAGCTCATGTCTCCCCCCCTCGCTGCTCAGCTGGCTGTGTCAGTACACTGAGAGGGGGGGGATGTAATAAAACTTCTAAATATATTAAAGAGGCGCTAGTAATGAGTGAATATAAGCAAGACCCATCAGATTAAATTAAAACTGATTTTTTTACATAAAAAAAGGAAATAAAACATTTATTTCTAAAGAAACATGTTCAGTTCTCCATAAAAAGCTGACGAATGCTAAATGGAGAATCATGGCAAATTTCAATGGAGAAAGCAGTTCTCCATTTGAGCATTGAATACACTCTCGGCGAATTCCACTAAAAACCCCATTGAAAATCACAGACGAATTGCGGAGAATCATTTACGGCGAATCGGCAGACATTCGCTGTTCATTAGTGCCGAATTGCCTCCATTGAATATGGCGAATTGTTTTTTCTAACAGAAAATTCGCCGTTTACCCAGCGAATTGCCAGATTCACTGAAAAAAACGGCGAATCTGAGGCATTGAATACTGGCCTAAGTCCTTCAAACAAGCGTTGTTTGTCTACCCATCTGGTAGACAAATACCATTGGCACGAGTCAAACATCTTTACGTTTATTTTCACTGTTTAAATTTGTATGATACAGTGTTGCACTATTGTGTATTTTTCTTTTTTTTTCTGGGGCTATCTCTCTGGAACTACACACAAAAGAGTAACATCTAGCACCCTGGGAACTATCCAATATCTTTGTGGTATCCTACACATCAGGCACATAAGATTTTATCAGATAAATTGACCCAATCCACCTGAATTGGGTCAAATCTGACAAAATCTCACAAGTGTAAGGGACCCTTAAGGGGCCCTTTATAGTTTTTATTAAATGGGTGTTTGTCCTTTGCACGTAATTATTTATTTATGAACACGTAATATTTTGAAGCCATTGCCAATTTTTTATTTATTACAGACTTTGAAATACATCCCATTATTAGTGTCAAGCCAAGCACAAATGATAGTGGCGCAGGTTACAAATGGGAGTATTATGAGAAATCATACAATATTCTTTTAGCCAATGACTTCAGGTGATCGAAGTCCGGTTGGAACCTGCTGCAATTATACATTCTACACCTGCTGATAAATAAACCCCGTAAACTTATCCTCAATTGACATTGCCTTAATCTGACGTTTACAAGGCAGTTACACGTTAACGAATTCTCGTTCTCTGCCCAACACTGATGTGGAATCTCGTAAAATCTGCACGTTATGGAGTTTAGCTGGGAATGGTGCCATGATACCCTGTGTAGTGCCAGAGATGATCCCAAAGCATAAAGTACGAGATGAGGAAATATCTCATTCGTCACCAGATACTGGAGGCTATTCTCCCATAATGCTCTAGCTCATCTGCCAATTCTGCTGAGAGGATGGATAGCTATTTTGGTCATAAAAATATGTTGATAGAAATTATATGATTTACTACCATTTTCCTAGACTTTTATTTTGGTCTTTTACTGTATTAAACTGTACTATTGGCAGTTGTGTATGTGCAGTGGAAAGTATGTTCTTTAATTATTAAACTGGAATGATTGTCAATGAAAGTTAATTGGACTGGAACTGGTGGCCTCTTGGAACTCAGGCAGTATAAAGTGTTCAGTAGTTGCCATGAACTCGGAGGAACTGCAACAATAGTACTTTTTTAGTTAATGCATGTTCCTTTGCCCTTTAACCAGTTCACTGGTAATCCCAAGAATTTTCCAGGCTATGCCTTAATGCCCAGGCTGGCAAGCCCGGAAAATTCTCGGGATTGCCAGTGATTAGCGCCGGGCAGTGCTGCTGAGTTCATCGCTGAACTCAGGCAGCTTCAGCGCTGCCCGGCTCCCTCCGCCGCACCCCCGGCTCACCAAGCCCCTGGCTGTTGCATTACAGCCTGCGGCGCTGGCTTATAACAAGTGGGGACAGGGAGCCGGGGTGTAGGGCCAGCCAGCGGCTGATTGACAGTTCAGCGGTGCTGCCCGGACCCAGGGAGGCAGTGGTGTTTTTTTTTTCTAAGGGAGCGCTCCCCATAAAAAACTCACCCTGTGGGGAGCGTTCCCCCACCCCAAAAAAAACACCACTGCCCAATGTAATGTAGCAACAAAAAAGACCAACAAAATTTTAGCATGCATTAAAAGGGGCATGGAATCTAGGGACTTGAGGGTAATCATGCCACTGTATAAAGCATTGGTGAGACCGCACCTAGAATACGGTGTACAATTCTGGGCCCCGCACTATAAAAAGGACATAATTCAATTAGAAATAATCCAGAGACGAGCAACAAAGCTTATTAGGGGAATGGAGAATTTAAGCTACGAGGAGAGATTAAGCAATTTGGGACTATTTACATTAGAAAAGAGACGCTTAAGGGGGGACATGCTCAACATGTACAAATGCATCAGGGGCCAATATAAGGAACTGTCAAGCACCCTTTTTTCTACTAAAAAGGAGTCTAGGACGTGAGGGCATGAGTATAGCTTAGAAGAACAAAGATTTTGTTCAGCAAGAAGAAAAAAATTCTTTACAGTCAGAGCAGTCAAACTTTGGAACTCTCTTCCTGGAGAGGTGGTGTCGGCAGACACATAAAATACGTTCAAAATAAGGTTGGACAAACACTTATTTGTTAAAAACATCCATGGGTACATATGAGAAATGTAATCTGTCAATCTTTTATAAACATCCTAGGTTGAACTAGATGGACGCCTTACCTACTATTTAACTATGTAATTCTGACCCTCACCTAACACTAATACTCTAACCCTCACCTAACACTAATACTCTAACCCTCACCTAACACTAATACTCTAACCCTCACCTAACACTAATACTTTAACCCTCACCTAACACTAATACTCTGACCCTCACCTAACACTAAAACTCTAACCCTCACCTAACACTAATACTCTAACCCTCACCTAACACTAATACTCTAACCCTCACCTAACACTAATACTCTGACCCTCACCTAACACTAAAACTCTAACCCTCACCTAACACTAATACTCTAACCCTCACCTAACACTAATACTCTAACCCTCACCTAACACTAATACTCTAACTCTCACCTAACACTAATACTCTGACCCTTACCTAACACTAATACTCTGACCCTCACCTAACACTAATACTCTAACCCTCACCTAACACTTATACTCTGACCCTCACCTAACACTAATACTCTAACCCTCACCTAACACTAATACTCTAACCCTCACCTAACACTTATACTCTAACCCTCACCTAATACTCTATCCCTCACCTAACAGTAATACTCTGACCCTCGCCTAACACTAATACTCTGACCCTCACCTAACACTAATACTCTGACCCTCTCCTAACACTAATACTCTATCCCTCACCTAACACTAATACTCTGACCCTCACCTAACACTAAAACTCTAACCCTCACCTAACACTTATACTCTAACCCTCACCTAATACTAATACTCTATCCCTCACCTAACAGTAATACTCTGACCCTCGCCTAACTCTAATACTCTATCCCTCACCTAACACTAATAGTCTATCCCTCACCTAACACTAATACTCTATCCCTCACCTAACACTAATACTCTATCCCTCACCTAACACTAATACTCTATCCCTCACCTAACACTAATACTCTATCCCTCACCTAACACTAATACTCTAACCCTCACCTAACACTAATACTCTATCCCTCACCTAAAACTAATACTCTATCCCTCACCTAACAGTAATACTCTGACCCTCGCCTAACTCTAATACACTATACCTCACCTAACACTAATACTCTATCCCTCACCTAACACTAATACTCTATCCCTCACCTAACACTAATACTCTATCCCTCACCTAACACTAATACTCTATCCCTCACCTAACACTAATACTCTATCCCTAACCTAACACTAATACTCTAACCCTCACCTAACACTAATACTCTAACCCTCACCTAACACTAATACTCTATCCCTCACCTAAAATTAATACTCTTTCCCTCACCTAACACTAATACTCTATCCCTCACCTAACACTAATACTCTATCCCTCACCCTTAATTCTAACACTAATATTAACCTAACCCTCACCCTTAATCCGAATTCCCTATTATTAATAACCCTAACCTTCACCCTTCATCATAATACCCTAACCTTCACCCTTAACATTAATAGTCTAACCCTCACCCTTACTACTAAATCCTAACACTAGGGGGGAAATTGAATAGGATCTATCTACAGTTCATGAAGTGTACCTAGACATGTGTTTCTCCACCAAGGAGTAACATCATTGTATTACCTGTATAGGAGGATACCCAAAAACCCAGCAGATAGTAAAAAATACATGTCCTATGTGCAGTGAAAATGGCTATGCACCTCACCCACCACTCTATTTAATTCATCTCACCCTGCTCAGTAGGCGTGCCATCCTCACTAACCTCCATCTCGTACCACCATACTATTCACATGCCGGTTCCGGAGCTCAGTTTGTGATGCCCCACTGCAGTATTGCATCCCATTAATTGTCTGCTCTGCATGGACTAACAGCGCTATGGTACTGTATCTCCATGTGTTTAATTCTCAGTATATACTTGTATTTATAGATAACTGCACAGTGTAATGTCTAAATTGCGACGTGAGCGGAATCTTGCCCTGGGCAGACCATATCTTACCTCCACTAAGTATGATGACAGCTACAAAGATGGAAAGGTCACTGTCGTCCAATTCTAATGCGTTAAACCTTATGGCAAATTCAAACTTGGGCTCCATAAATTCACAAAATGGTTTCCTCAAGCTCTTGAGAAACTCCCGGGTCATAAAGCCTTGTCCCTCAGCAATGAGAACACCGTCTTTATTCATGAGAGAAGCCAGCATCGTAAATATGATTTCATGGACTCCGTACTTCAGGAGAGTTACTTGGTCATTGAGGTCAAGGTTGACAAATCCTGGAATGTTTTTGGCAAATTCAGTGATCTCCCGAACGGCTTCAACGGAACGAGACTGACATCTCTGGAAAATGCGTATCGCAACTTCCTTGTTCTGCTCCATGTAAGGGGTAAGGGAGTACTGATATTTGATCTGATCCTCTCCCATCATTAGTGAGTTCATATCATAGATTACCACTGGCTGAAAGAAGACCAATAAATATATGTCATTAATACATCCACATACCTTTCGCACAACTATTTTCTGTATTCCTTAGGTTGAAATGTACATTTTCTGACTTTCTCTACTATTTTATAATGTTACCATTACTGTGTATGCTGACAATCTGAACAAAGACACATGTTTCCAGCAGTAATCTACAACACTGCAGAGGGGCTAATGCAATTTGTCCAGAATTACACTTACATTTTATCCAGACATCTGTCCAGTCAGAACTGCTGTGGCTTTGTCCATATTTATACATAAAGGGGAGAGATATAGGGTCAGATGTACTAAGTTTGAAAAGTGATAAAATGGAGAGTGATAAACCACCAGTCAATCAGCTTCTACATTACCTGCCATGTCACAGGCTGTGCTTGAAAAATAATAGGTAGGAGCTGATTGGTTGGTGGTTTATCACTCTCCATTTTATCACTTTTCAAGGCTTAGTAAATCTGTAATTGAGGTTCATTTGAAAGGGGCTGAATTTGTCCCCATTCCGATGGTGGGGGGTCCGCCCATGCGCATATTTGCACATGTGCGCACCCCGGGAGCAATTTCAGCCGAGCCGTTCGTTCGGGGGCGGGCAGTGGCGGTAACCGGGCTGGAACAGGGGCACGCCTAGCATTTTATGGGCGTCCCCGATTCCTGCACAGGGCGGGCAGCTGGTGTCACATGACGTCAGCACCCGCCCATTTTCGGCGAACAGCGGCGTAAAAAAAATAATCAGTTTTCACTTTTCGCCCAGTTGCGAGGGGATGTGTTCTCAGACACATCCCTTTGCATGTTACCGAGTGGATGCGGGCGGCACTGGTGGCAGGGAAGGAAGGTTGGGCTTTGGGCGGAGCAGCGTTTACCCGCCGGGTAAGCGGTGCTTTTTCGTCTGAATCAGCTCTGTCATTTTTCAAACACAGCCTGTAAAAAGTCGACCTTCAATAAGTTGACAGAGTCAAAAGGTCAACCGGGTCAATAGGTCGACGTTCAATAGGTTGACAGGGTCAAAATGTTGACATGAGAAAGGGAGACACTTGATAAGGTCGACATAAGTTTTTCCCTAATTGGGGGTTCATGTCAACAGTTGTCGACCTTGACACAAAACTTTGTGAAAAAATAATGCCTGTCTTATTGTATGTTGACCTTTTGACCCTGTTGACCTTTTGGCGTAGACATATTGACTATCTAGACCTGGCATGTCCAAACTACACATCCCAGCATGCCTTGCCATAGATTTAGCATTCCCTAATAGCAAAACTCTGGCAAGGCATGATGGGACTTGTAGTTTCACAACACCTGGAGGGCCGAACTTTGGACATGCCCGATCTAGACACTGTCTATCTAATGATCCACTCCCAGATAGATATAGATACTGCTGTGATTAAACTTAAGCCAATACTAGCTAAGGTGGAGGGAACATGCATTTGATAACTGTCACTGAGGCTTATACCCCTTTCAGACATACCCAAAAATACCGGGATTTTTTACGAGCACGCACATAATCCCGGGACTATCTTATGTCTGAATGGCTCTAGTCAGGATTTTAATTGACTAAAATCCCAGGTGCTGCGCACCTGCAATGGCTCCGGGATTTTTAGAAACCCGGGATTGAACCGGATTTTAAATCCCGGGTAGTATGTCTGACAGGGGTATTAATAAGACTTGTGTGTCCTGTGGGCAGGGCAACTGATCAATCATTTGCAGTGCACATGATTTTCTGCTGCTACCAAGATGTGCCACACACTTATAATGGGAAAATGACCTTCCTTGAATCCGGACACATCCTGTGCTGTGAACACAATAGAAGAGAGAACAACCCCAGTAAATCATTTACACACATAACTCCTACTCACTGATTTGTCTGTTGTCCTTCCTGTCAAAATGGCTCTCGCCTTGGCTTTCGTTAAAGGGAATGACTTGAGGTATGAGTCATATAAGTGCTTGGCCAGGACCCGCTGATCGGCACACTCTGGATTCAGCTGGTCGATGTCACTTGATATCTCAGCCAGTAGCTTCTCCTTCTCAGCCTGTGGCATCCGTCCAAACCTGATAGCTGAAAAAAATAGATTTTTTTTTGTGTTATTGAGGCAGAGATTATTATTTACATTATGGAGAGAGGCACCAAGCTGTGGTAAAACTAGAGTGTGGGGTCATAAAACATGCAATAACTCCATTGGAAGGTGTGTTATTTTGGGCAATATCGCATGCAATAAACAAGACGCATGTTTAATGAGAGCTTTGATGAATTCTGTCTTTAAATTTTATGATGACGCCAGTCAGCTGATAACAGAAAAATCTCAACATTTTTTTCAAACAATTTTATACATAAAACTGCAAATAAATGTCAATGACTGGTCTTATCATTCTAAATAAATTCACCTTTAAAGGGATATCTAACTGCGCACAATTCTTTACCTGAAATAAATATCTTAAGTAATAAGACAACATCCCAAGGGCCAGATGCACTAAGTTTCAAAATTGATAAAATGGAGAGTGATAAACAGCCAGCCAATCAGCTCCTACCTGTCATGTCACATACCGTGTTTGAAAAATGTCAGACAGGAGCTGATTGGTTGGTTATTTATCATTCTCCAGTCTATTACAGAGAGTTATGTTGTTATTATGGTAAAGGTGCTTCGATTTTTTGACCAATATTGTTCATTTTGGCCCTTATAAACGATATTGGTCAAAATATCGGCCAGTGTGTACTCTAAAAGTGACGAATGGCAATGAGCAGGCATTAAGGTTGCACAATATTGTTCGTCCAGGACACTGGGGAAGTTAAGTGAAATTGGTCCCCAGTGTCTTTCATTGCATACATTGTAGAGTGTGTATACACCATAAGTCTTTTTCCCCTTGTGCAACCTGACCATGAAGCAATGCCTGTCCACTAATGACAAGTGGTTGTCATGGGTGTGGCTGCCCCAGGCAACTAGAGGATGATATCCCCACAATTGAGCGTCCTGCACGGTACACAATATTTGAAAGAACCAACCAATCAGCTTCTGTAGTATTACAGGCTGTGCTAAAGACATGACAGGAAGAAGTTGGTGGGTGTACTTTATCTCCAAGTTATCGCTCTCTGAGATATTATATCCACCTCCCATAAAATCTGAAAACAGTTGGTGGATGAGAAACACTTCTGCGCAGCCTCCATCAAGGCTGAAGAACTGTAACATGAGCTGACAGTCTCTAGGAGCTGCCACGGCTCCGCAGTCGACCTGGCCTCCAACAGGTGCTACTGTACCTGTTGACGAATATTTCCTCTCTAGGTTCGACGAATTTGAACGTGTACCTTTGAGACTCCTGGCAAAAATGTTATACATCAATGCTTGTATAGAGTCCCACTAACCACCAGGTTAGTGGCAGGTTTAAATAGCCACTCTGTGCTGCAAAGTCGCGGGTGAGGATAGATAAGAAAGACAGCCATGTTTACATCGCTCTGCCCGGCAGTCTCTTATAGCAAAGCTGAAGGCAGGGACACTGACACAGCAGGACAAGGCGGCCGGACGGAGGGGGAACCGTTCCACCTCCTATATATATATATATATATATATATATATATATATATAGCAAATGGATATAGCGGCACTCACAGGACGTCACAGAAGACAAATAAATTCCACACAGGGACCCGCTCAAGTGGTTCATGAACCACTTGAGCGGGTCCCTGTGTGGAATTTATTTGTCTTCTGTGAAGTCCTGTGAGTGCCGCCATATCCATTTGCTATTTTCTGTTCCTCTGCCGAGCGAGCCAGGAGGGCACCCGGGCAAAGTAACCCCTGAACAGCTGGGTGGAGTGCCAGTCTTCAAACAGACATATATATATATATATATATATATATACATACACACACACATACTGCACTTATCTCCAAATAAAACCTGCAGAGTCATCAGTTATAGCACTATAAATGCCACTAAGGTGGGAATCCAATTAGCCCCCCCCCCCCCCCCTTCCCAAGGCTATCCAATTAGCCCATGCTTTAAATGTTTACAGTCGGAAAATGCAAAAAAAAACTTTTGCAACTAAAAGAAAGATTACTGTGGCTAATTGAATTCTCCCCAAAATCTAAAATACAAGTTAACTTAAATACTATATATAGAAGGTCTGAATAATTTTCTCAGAAATGCTAAAGTATCAGGAGTTCATCAAAGCTGTAAAGATTTGAGACAAATATGTGGTCATGTGGGAAGATATTTCTCTATACACAGCAGACTTCCTGTCAGTCACGCCATGTAAAGGACACTAATTCAGCTTCTTTTTGTCTGACAACAGGAATAAAAAAAACTTGTGATCAGCTGACTGCAACTGTAACTGTGGTACACTATGTAGACTTATCTAATTACAGATTCAGTTACAACTTTATGGGGACATGTACATGTTAAAGTGGAGATAGATAAAGTACAGTATCAACATAGCAGCTCCTAATTGTAATTTTGCAATCAACCAGTAACATGGCAGTTAGGAGCTGATTAGCTGATAATTTATCTATTTCCACTTTATGACTACCCAAGGATTAGTTCATCTTTTCCATAGTACCGTTGTCTTTTTATATAAGGCAACTTGAATGATAGGTTTCTGATCCTTTAATTCGCCTTGATTCTGATTAATAACGTGCTTAGACCATAGAGTGCAATTCACTAAAGTACTCCACGTTTTATTTTAGATACCAAAATGCAGTTACTGATGCAAAACCTCTGACTTATAAAACTGATCCGGGAAAATCAGGACACATGGATGGACAGCCAACAGGGGAGCTCCAGAGGCGGGGCTGCCGCACAAAATTCAAATAGGGGAGCCACACCCACAGACACCAACTGTCATTCCAAACTGACTCAATGGCAGTTGTTTTTTCTCCCCTATTTTAATTTTGAACTGTGCTGGAGTCCCGACACTCAGTCAACCAACATCTACTACATGCACAAGTACTCACTCCAAAGTTCCACATTTGTAAAAGTGCTTCTACACCAACGTGCACCATGTAGATGAAAAGAGTATCTCATTAAAAAGTGTAGAACCCAATCTTCACCAAGCCTTGCCGAGTGGAAATACGGGTGCAGCTGCTGTGAATGTGCACCCTGTATCATTTCATTAATCTTGATCTGCAAAATGAAATCTTGTTTCCCCTCTGCTTGTGCAATCTGCCACCTGGCGGAGATCTAGATGCTCATGCCATTTGTTATTGTCCTCCAGCCAGTTTACAAGCATATGCATACCACAGAAGACCATTATTACATTGTGCTGTTCGTACAGTTATGAAATGAGTTCAATAGAGGCTGAAATAATGACAGTAAGACTACGTGAGGCTTGATGGATGAAATGCAGAAAACAGAATTATTTACATTGGATCCCATGATCTAGGAAGGCGGCCATAGGAAATTGAGTTAAACATCCGCTTAGAGTTGGGTGGAGGAGGGAGTTGTATATTACAGAAATGAATATATAGCTAAACATATTAAAAGACTGTGGTGCCTAAACTGTATTTATGTAGGTAATTATTTGAAGATAATGAAACCTGTCAGATTAATAGAGACCTTAATTAATGAGGTTGCTTTGTACATAATAATAGCGCAGTAAGCAGATGGGTTTTACTTTCCAGTAAAAATAGGGCTATCATGTATACTAACAGGGTCACCACAAGAAACCCTGAAACCAACAAACAAACCTTGGGCTGAAATGGTCCACTCTGTGCCTTTATGGGCAGAGAAAATAAGGGGTCTATCCTGCTAACTGTGAAGGGTGCAATGTAAGGATGCTAATCCCAGGGCATTTTTTCAATCCCGAGATCCGTAGCCCACACCCCCGGCCTATCACCTTGGAGGCTATTCCACCATAAGGAACATTGTCCTTCTGCCCTGGAAACACATATCAGGAGAGCACGGGTGCTGCTAATTAGCCCAACCATGATCACATCAGTTTTACCTTCTGCTGCTGGACCGGATGCTCCACATTACCTTCATGTGGAAGTATTCTGTCCCTGCCACAATATGCAAATACCTAACGCTTTTTATATAACTGCTATTATAATTAAAGATGGAATTTTCTGAATAATTTAAAGCAGGGCTGGGCAATTGCGGCCCTCCAGATGTTGATGAACTACACATCCCAGCATGCCTTGCATCAGTTTCAGCATGGCCACATAGCAAAACTAATGCAAAGCATCCTGGGATGTGTAGTTCACTAACATCTGGAGGTCCGCAATTGCCCAGCCCTGATTTAAAGTGTCGTTTTCCAAAGCAGTCGCTGCTCACTACAAAGAGACTCAATATGTCAGCTCCAACAAAACTTTTTCATATACTACAAATATGCAGATTCTTTTTACACAATAAAAATATCAACTGTGATTTATGTTATATAGAGGCATAATATATCAAATGTTTTTTGCCCTCTAACCCTGTGTCGTATTTAACCAATGCCTCAAAATTCGTTATAACAGGAATAACAAATTCAATCGTTTTCATAAAATGCAAAGATCCCACTTGGAGAACCGAGTAAATCCGGATAAAACTTTACCTGCACATCTCTAGTTTTAACCTAGAATAATACAGAAAAATACTTGCCACAGGGTCTAATTAGGAAATAGGAAACATTACCCTCGATGACAAAGTGAGCTGCCAGCCTAAAAAAATGTGCTTCCCCTTATGATTTATTTGTCATTTGATAATGTTTTTCATTTTGCAATACCCACAATGGAAAACAAGATTATTTTCATACAGTTTAGGATGGCTGCCAGAGAAGCCTCTTGTCCAAGATTCCCAGGACTGAGAGCTAATCCAGGGTATCATCTCCTAAACTCTGTAGCTATCGATGTGTTTTCAAATACAGCTTTAGCAGGAACATTAAACAAGTACTGTAAGGTAAACCAGAACAGGTGTATTAAATTAGCCGCAGCCACTGTTAATTTACCTGCCCAGGGCTATCCAATTATCCCTGATGCCAGCACTTATGAATAAGCATGTTGTCAGTGGCGGATTTCCCACTGGGCACTTGCTGGGGGTGGCACATCAGAGAATTAGCCCTGAAAAGAAGTGGGTAGTGATGTGATTGGTGGTGGTGGGGCCAATAACGTGCCTAGGGGTGCCTGACACCTAAATCAGCCCGTATCACAGCTATGAAAACACATACTGTAGGTCTGCGATGTGTGCGCTTTATCGCTGCGCTCGCCACGCTTCAGGTTGGCGTTGATAGTGGGGGTGATACAGTGTGAAATATGACATTTGGGTGCATTTTACATGATTTGAACACGTCCATGATTTCTGTGAAAAATGGCATTGCATCGGATCGCATCGCATGTGATCACATGCGATCGCATGCGATGCGATTTTTCCCTGTACGATGCCCATAGTGGGAGCCATGATAGTATACAAGTACCAAACTTGCAAAATGGTCAGGTGGATAAAACAGGAGCTAACTGAAGGGCCTGGAAAAAAAATCACCTGGAAAAAAAAATCACCAAATTTAAAATTATTTGTATAAATTCATTCATTAGTGCAATTCTGCTTCAGTATATTAATTACTGAACACGAAATAAGCAGCATATTAATAATATGACTCCATTAACTAATTTATGTTTAGACTCACTCTTACCTTTGTAAAACGCTAATTGGTTACATCTGAAAGCAGAACGTCAAACCTTGTATTGAAGTACTGGCCATTATTCTGGTTCACTCGCAAAGGCAAATTCCTTCTCAAATGGACAAAACCATGTGCACTGCAGGTGGGGCAGATGTAACTTGTGCAGAGAGAATTAGATTTGGGTGGGGTTTTACGTCAAAGTGAGATCTACATTGCAGTGTAAAAATAAAGCAGTCAGTATTTACCCTGCACAGAAACAAAATAACTCACCCAAATCTAATTCTCTCTGCACAAGTTACATCTGCCCCACCTGCAGTGCACATGGTTTTGTCCATTTGAGACAGAATTTGGCTTTGCGAGTGAACCAGAATAAGGGCCATTGTCTGACATTTCAAGTGGAACTTAATATGAGCCTCCTAGAGGGAAAACATTCTTATCTTTCTTATAATGAGTTAGGCATACAGTACATCTGCACACACCCCACACACAACATATCATATCAGAAGGAAAGTGAATCATGTTGGAAAGCTTTGTATCTTGGGGGTTATTCAAACCTGATTGCAGTCTTGAGATTTTGCAAGGCAGACAATTATCGAATGCGCATATGCAAGGCTATCCAGCGATAAAATCCACCATCTTTTCTGATCACAAGCCATTTGAATGCGCAATTGTTTTCAGTGACATTAGCTCCAGCCTCGATCAGACTGTTTTTTTATCCCACAGGAAGAGTAGGTTCTGGGATACACACAGACTGCACACACTGGGAAATCATTTGATGGTAAATGACGATCGGCATAAGCCATTCACAGACTTGCACAGGGTGGGGTTTCCCTGTGGCGGGACAGCAGCAATCACCCAGCTGCGATCAGGCCGGAATAACCACCATTGTTGCAAATAGGGGCACAACTGCAGCCAACTCCACATAAGCCCCTATGTGGCATGCGGTTGTTCAACAGTGTCTAGGTAGACCGACCAATATGTCCTCATCAACTGGTCAACGTGCTCATGGTTGACAAAGACAAAATGTCGACACAAGAAAAGAGTCAATATGGCAGCGCTCGAACCATTAAAAAAAGGTTGACAGGAGGTTTTTGGGATTTTTTTTCTTTTTATTGGACTTTTTCATACTTTTCATTCTTCCATTTTGCCGAGTACACCTGGAAAAACAAGTTGACACCAGAAAACATGGAAAACCGATGTCGAACTTTTCATTGGTCGACAATTCTATTCCAACCTTTTGCTTGTGTCAGCTTTTTGTCTGTCAACCTTGTGTATGTTGACCATTTGGTGTCGACTTATTGACTGTCTACCATTTAGACCGTAACCCCCCCCAGTAAGACACCAATAGGCATCAGATTTATAAGCTTAAGAATCCGACACTGAAACGAGTCCTCAGAACCAAATAAGCAGCAGGGCGGATAATCCCAAAGATTTGATGTTGTTGTAGGCGGTAGGGAGATCATAATATAAGCAAAAGCAGAAAAAAACAAATGAAGGCAGAGGGCCCTGCTCGTAAACTCTTAAGGTGCCCATACACGTTACATTTATTGTATACAAAATTGTATACAATATCGCATCTCATCACATCTCGGTTTTGCGATGAGATGAGATGAGATCTAGTACAAAAAGTATGTGCAGCACATAGATCTCATCGCAAAACCGAGGTGCGATGAGATGCGATATTGTATACAATAATTGTAACGTGTGTGGGCACCTTTACAGGCGTAAAGGGAAGTGGCAGGCAAACAGGGGAGTGCGTACAGAAACCAATCTTCTTTCAAAGTCATTTGATGGCATTTGGATAGTTATTAGGACAAATGAAGAGGTATTTATGTGGCAGAACATTCTGAAGGCTGCTCTGGAATGATTTTTGAACAAACAGATTACAGTCAATAAGCGCTGAATTTATCAGTACATTCTTTCAGGACTGGTCACAGTGATTGGGAACCTGCTGATTTGCGCGGTGATAAATGAGTATTAAAAGCAAACAGCAAATATTCATGACTGTGAAATGATTTATCACTGGTCCACACCTAGTTTGTTTGCTTGAAGAAGAAAAAAAAATCAATCAGCATTTTCTCAGTGTACTATATAAATACTTACACAAGACATAGATATAATACAGACATGCTTTCTAGAAGCTGATGTTATTGATAGAGGTAGATGGACATGTACAAGCAAAAGCATAGAGCATGAAGTAATTACATTACACCACAGGTTCTCAAAGTCGGTCCTCAGGACCCCACACAGTGCATGGTTTGTAGGTCTCATCACAGAATCAAGTGAAATAATTAGCTCCACCTGTGGATCTTTTAAAATGTGTAAAGTCAGTAATGAGTGCACATGTCGGGTGACCTGGAAAACGTGAACTGTGTGGGGTCCTGAGGACCGAGTTTGAGAACCACTGCATTACACATTAGTATTCCCAGTATGTGCTTTATAATATAATGAAATCCTAAAAATCCTAGTATGACTTTATATTTTATACAGGTGACTAGGGGACCCATTTATCATGGATCGAATTTACAATGTGATCTGGGCGGAATATTACCGCCTAAGATCACATTGTAAAATGCGGTCCTAACGGTGGGATGGATCATCCCTGACACTCGGGGACAGGGCTCCAAAAGGAGCCCGTCCCTGCGATGTAATGAGGCAGGCACCTGTCCAATATGAAGCCTTCAGTCTGTCCAGTCCCTCCCGGTGTACGGTCACTAGGTCGACAATAGAAAGGTAGACATTCATTAGGTCGACCACTAAAGGTCGACAGGCCTTAGGTCAATACCCTCAAAAGGTCGACATGGGTCTAGGTCGGCAGGGTCATTAGGTCGACACAAGCATTAGGTGGACAGTCAAAATGATGGAGTCACAAGGACTTGGTAAGATGCGAAGCTCAATTAGAATCACCCCCTTCTGTATGGATCAAGTTATCCCCACACCTATTAGAGGTGTAAGCTCATTTTCCCAGTGTTATCTTTACCTTCTGCTCCACGGTATTGGCCCTGATTCATAGCTGTATACTATGTCAATGTTTGTGCAATTGTGTGATTATTGGTGGCCTGCGCCTGCATCACTCCGGCATATGCACTGTTATTGAACGGCAATTATAGTTTCTGTGAGGATTCGTTTGCAAGTGATTTTCGGCCATTTTGTTTTGTATGTTTCGCTGTACATACTTATGAAGCAGGCCGGCTATTTACAATAATGGGGTAATGCAATTTTCTCTATTTCCCTAAGTCATGTTTTATTTGTATAACTATAACAGTGCATTCAGGGTGTTTTGTAGAAAAGAAAAAAAAGAAAATAGAAATCCACAATTTACTTAAGTTCAGCTACCTCTTGTGGTTAAATGACCACAGTATTTACTGTGCGGGAATGACAAATTACTGTCCAAACAAGTGTACAACGCAATTCATCGGATCCAGCTAGTTAAAGACAATTGTCCAGAAGAACAGGTTCTTTAACACTGAAATGAAAGGTAATTTCTTATCTGACATCAAAGCTTAACACAGTGATAAACGAGCCAACAGGTTTGCTGCTGAACAAAAAAAAAAATCTCCTTTGATGGAAACATCACTGAAGGAGAATTGTAGATGTCACACAGTTAATATATAGATAGATCAGTGATGGCTAACCTTGACACTCCAGCTGTTGTTGAACTACACATCCCAGCATGCCCTGCATCAGTTTTAGCATGGCCAAATTGTAAACTGTAGCAGGGCATGCTGGGAAGTGTAGTTCAACAACTGCTGGAGTGTCAAGGTTAGCCATCACTGAGATAGATATTACCTCATATTGCCTGCCTGTCTCCCCCTTCCTCTAGACTAGCAGTTCTCAAACTGTGGGTCCTGACCCCAAAGTGGGTCCTGAACTTCTCAGCATGGGGTCAAGACTCCATGTTACTGACCATCAGACTGATTACTTTTCTAATCTCGGTCAGTGATTCAAGGAGTCTGAATAATCTGTTGAGTTGTCTGTTATATCAGACTCCTCACATCAGTTTGTGCCTCCACAATGCTGCCATGTATGTACTGTCTGCTGACTACACATGTGATGTGATGACGTTCTGCAGTAACTTGCTGGGGTCCTGTCATTATTTTTATTGTCTGATGGGGTCCCATAGCAAAATAGTTTGAGGACCTCTGCTCTAGACTGTAAGATCCTTGGAGCAGGGCACTCTTCCCTCCTGTTTTCAGCATTCTTCTCTCGCACATCAATGACCGATCTCTTACCCACCTACCATCTATACCCGCATAAATTCTCACTTGTGTTCATTCATTTCTATAGCCCCCCCATACACGGTCCGTTTTGTACTTTTAAAGTACACATCGTATCGGATCACATGCCTTGTGCATGCTTTGTGCATGCACTGTGATCCGATACGATGTGTACCTAGTACAAAAAGTATGTGCAGCACATACTTTTTGTACCAAACTATGTGATGCGCGGGAGCGCGCATCGCATAGTTCAAAACGGAGCTGGGGAAAACGGAGCGTCTATGGGCTCCTTATCACTGACTACTTACCCCTGGTAACATGCAGACTCCTCCTCTGATTCCCTACATCTCAGCTGTATTGTGTACAAAGAATTGTGCTGCTAATTGTCACCTTTTTGTTCTTCAGTTACTGTTATGTTTAGTCTTGTGTACCCTGTAATGTTCTTATTATGTGACCTATGTATGGCACTGCGAACCACTTGTGGCGCCTTATAAATAAAATGTAATAATAATAGACAGATAGATGGGTGGGTGGTGCTTGGGTATGGGTGGGCGTGCAGGCTGACACAGGGGCGGATTGGGCATAGGGCTACACAGGGAAGATTTCTGGTGGGCCAACATGTGTAATGAGGCTTATTTGGCACTGTCTGTGTCAGCTCCACCTGGGGCAGAATTATAACTGTAATTTCCCCCCTTGATCCTGGACATTGCAAATCTCGGAGGTAGCCTCTACACCTCACTACACCACACTACACTACACATCTGGTGCTGGACATTTTCCATGGCCACTTTTAGTTCTGATTCCGTCCCAGGACAGACAGACAGACTGATTGACTGACAGGCAGACATATACTGTATTAGCTCAAAAGCTTGCTTGGATTGGATTTGTGGTCTTGTGTAACACATACAATATTGAGAAAATACTTCCATATCATCTATTTATATATACAGGTTAAACACCGATTATCCGGCATCGTCGGTTCCAGCACTGTGCCGGATTACCGAAATTGCCGGATTATCAGTGATACTATTTTAAAGCACCATAACCCCGCAGCGCGAACCCCGCAGCCTGGCTCTCACCTCCGCCACACCACCCGCAGCTTGTCTCCGGCTCACAGGGCATGCCACCTCCCACAGGCCCTTATTCTGATTGACGCGGACTTTACCGCATACTTTCGGATCGCGTCTTTTCGGCGTCTGCGCATGCGTGGAGAACGCAACGCGCATGTGCCACGCCTTGACTCCGTACCAGTTCGGCCAAATCCCGTCCCAAACTGTTCCCCGCAATCAGTCGGGAAATATGGGCGTATTATGGGCGTCATGCGGAATGACACATGGGCGTAGTTTCAAAGTGGGCAAAACGGGGCGGAAACATGGGCGGACACGGGGGAGTACACTTATGTTGGGGGGCGTACATTCGGATACCACTCCGAATGCACGCGATCAAAAAGGGAAGAAATGTGCGGTGTCCACAAGTGTACTATTGCTTTGCGGACACCACTCGTTCATGCGGTAGGCGAACGGACCGCCTAATGACTACAAGCATTAACACCTGAACCCAATAGAATCGACTCCTTTACTCATTACTCACTAATAGGACGCTTGTCAGTGCTTTAATTGAAACCATTGCACTTCAATTGCTGTAAGGGTTAATGTGTGCAATGCATGTGTTAGGCATGCTTGTAAGGATATATTGGCATCTAATTGATTCCAATTCCAAATAAGCAGTTTTTTATGAGGATAGGTAATTGAATAAGTGGGTCATGTGATGTATTGCAGAAGATACTTAATAGTGGGTTGTTTGGCGTAAATACTCCGCTTACGGGCGGTAGCACCGCTTGCCTCCCGTTTGGATGCGGTATTCCCGAGCATACTCTGTAATACTCTGTAATACCGTGCAGAATCGGAGTGTTTCTCCCGCACACGCATGGTTTGTATGTCGTCCGTAAACACGCCCTGTTCTTAAAGAGTGAGTCCGTCCGAATGCGGAGGACACGTGGGCGTTTCTACGGACGATGGCCGCATGCGGAAAAACACCGTGGCGTGCGGACCGCTCCGTAAGAATGCGGGAATATCCGCACCGATCAGAATAAGGGCCACAGTGCTTATTGGACCACGAAGCATGCCCCCACCTGCAACTTGATCCCCCTCTGCATCCCAATACCCTCCCACTCCCTCTCTAAACCCTCCCACTGCCCTTGCAACTACTTCTAAGCCCTCCCACAGTACCCACTATGTCTAAAAAGCAAACAATACTTACTTCCAGCAGGCACCCGATAAGTCCGGATTAAAGAAGTTTCCGGGCCAACGGTTGCCAAAGACTGCCATCTGTTGGCAGTGAAACGACATCTCTTTCCCTCTCACACATGCACAAACACAGAGGCAATCACAAGGTAGCAGACTAGATTTCTAAGCATTTGCTTAAAGCGGGCTTACTAGTTCAGCTTATGTGTGTGGTTTAGCAAGTTATAAAGGTCTGGCTGTATCATATAATTTATATTGAAAAGACGATGGCTAGGTGGGACGGGAATGTACAGTATAAAGGGTAGGCACAGAAATTCTTCTGTGTATTGCACTCATATTCAAAAATGAATTTCTGTCCTGCAGTTTATCATACTTCAGGAGGTGAAGGGTATGAGGCTGATTTTGACTTGGGAGTAACCCTATAACTACAGCAGGTGGGATACATGGATACATGTAAAGTGTGCAGAGAGATTGAGATGTGGGAGGGGAATGTCCTAACTACAATCTAAATTGCAGTGTTAACATAAAGTTGCCCAGTATTTATGGGCTACATGCAATAGCAGCCAGTACAGGATGTGTGTGCAAAATGACAAGCCATAAAATAAAATCCCTTGCTAATGCCTGCCCATGGTTATTCCACATATAATGGGCCTGATCCAGAAGTGCGGGCGATGATGATGTTGGATGCAAGGGAGCAATTATATTAAACCCTTCATGCGCCAAAGCCGCACTGTGCGCAGCTAGTGATTAGCCCTCTGCGTGCACAGAGGGCTTATTAGCACAATGAGTGACAAGTAGTCAGCGTTTGGGGGGTGCCTAGAAAAATAAAGGTATGTCTGCTCGATTTTCTGAGTATTCTATATTCAGCCAGTGCAAATTTGTTTGCAGCTGGAAAGGGACAGCCGATGGTCCAACCGATGTGCATCCGATGTTCCCTCTTGTCTCCAGTAGTGCCAGTTACAGATCATGTCCCCAGTAGTGCTAGTTACAGATGTCCTCAGTAGTGCAAGTTACATATCACATCCCCAGTAGTGCCAGTTACATATCATGTCTCCAGTAGTGACAGTTACATATCATGTCTCCAGTAGTGCCAGTTACATATCACATCCCCAGTAGTGCCGGTTACATATCATGTCTCCAGGAGTGACAGTTACATATCATGTCCCCAGTAGTGCCAGTCTCCAGTAGTGCCGGTTACATATCATGTCTCCAGTAGTGCCGGTTACATATCATGTCCCCAGTAGTGCCGGTTACATATCATGTCTCCAGTAGTGACAGTTACATATCATGTCCCCAGTAGTGCCAGTTACATATCGTGTCTCCAGTAACATATCGTGTCCCCAGTAGTGCCAGTTACATATCGTGTCTCCAGTAGTGCCGGTTACATATCATGTCCTCAGTAGTGCCAGTTACAGATGTCCCCAGTAGTGACAGTTACATATCACATCCCCAGTCGTGCCGGTTACAGATGTCCCCAGTAGTGCCAGTTACATATCATATCCCCAGTAGTGCCAGTTACATATCATGTCTCCAGTAGTGACAGTTACATATCATGTCCCCAGTAGTGCCAGTTACATATCATGTCTCCAGTAGTGACAGTTACATATCATGTCCCCAGTAGTGTCAGTTACATATCATGTCTTCAGTAGTGACAGTTACATATGTTCCCAGTAGTGCCAGTTACAGATGTCCCCAGTAGTGCCAGTTACATATCACATCCCCAGTCGTGCCGGTTACAGATGTCCCCAGTAGTGCCAGTTACATATCATGTCTCCAGTAGTGACAGTTACATATCATGTCTCCAGTAGTGCCAGTTACATATCACATCCCCAGTAGTGCCGGTTACATATCATGTCTCCAGGAGTGACAGTTACATATCATGTCCCCAGTAGTGCCAGTCTCCAGTAGTGCCGGTTACATATCATGTCTCCAGTAGTGCCGGTTACATATCATGTCCCCAGTAGTGCCGGTTACATATCATGTCTCCAGTAGTGACAGTTACATATCATGTCCCCAGTAGTGCCAGTTACATATCGTGTCTCCAGTAACATATCGTGTCCCCAGTAGTGCCAGTTACATATCGTGTCTCCAGTAGTGCCGGTTACATATCATGTCCTCAGTAGTGCCAGTTACAGATGTCCCCAGTAGTGACAGTTACATATCACATCCCCAGTCGTGCCGGTTACAGATGTCCCCAGTAGTGCCAGTTACATATCATATCCCCAGTAGTGCCAGTTACATATCATGTCTCCAGTAGTGACAGTTACATATCATGTCCCCAGTAGTGCCAGTTACATATCATGTCTCCAGTAGTGACAGTTACATATCATGTCCCCAGTAGTGTCAGTTACATATCATGTCTTCAGTAGTGACAGTTACATATGTTCCCAGTAGTGCCAGTTACAGATGTCCCCAGTAGTGCCAGTTACATATCACATCCCCAGTCGTGCCGGTTACAGATGTCCCCAGTAGTGCCAGTTACATATCATATCCCCAGTAGTGCCAGTTACATATCATGTCTCCAGTAGTGACAGTTACATATCATGTCCCCAGTAGTGTCAGTTACATATCATGTCTTCAGTAGTGACAGTTACATATGTTCCCAGTAGTGCCAGTTACAGATGTCCCCAGTAGTGCCAGTTACATATCACATCCCCAGTCGTGCCGGTTACAGATGTCCCCAGTAGTGCCAGTTACATATCATATCCCCAGTAGTGCCAGTTACATATCATGTCTCCAGTAGTGACAGTTACATATCATGTCCCCAGTAGTGCCAGTTACATATCGTGTCCCCAGTAGTGCCAGTTACATATCATGTCTCCAGTAGTGACAGTTACAGTACATATCATGTCCCCAGTAGTGCCAGTTACATATCATGTCTCCAGTAGTGACAGTTACATATCATGTCCCCAGTAGTGTCAGTTACATATCATGTCTCCAGTAGTGACAGTTACATATGTTCCCAGTAGTGACAGTTAAATATCATGTCCCCAGTAGTGCCAGTTACATATCATGTCCCCAGTAGTGCCAGTTACATATCATGTCTCCAGTAGTGCCAGTTACATATCATGTCTCCAGTAGTGCCAGTTACATATCATGTCTCCAGTAGTGACAGTTACATATCATGTCTCCAGTAGTGCCAGTTACAGATGTCCCCAGTATTGCCAGTTACATATCATGTCTCCAGTAGTGCCAGTTACAGATGTCCCCAGTAGTGCCAGTTACATATCATGTCTCCAGTAGTGCCAGTTACAGATGTCCCCAGTAGTGCCGGTTACATACCATGTCCCCAGTAGTGCCGGTTACATATCATGTCCCCAGTAGTGCCAGGTACATATCATGTCTCCAGTAGTGACAGTTACAGATGTCCCCAGTAGTGCCAGTTACATATCATGTCTCCAGTAGTGACAGTTACAGATGTCCCCAGTAGTGCCAGTTACATATCATGTTCCCAGTAGTGCCAGTTAAATATCATGTCCCCCGTAGTGCCAGTTACAGATGTCCCTAGTAGTGACAGTTAAATATCATGTCCCCAGTAGTGTCAGTTACAGATGTCCCCAGTAGTGCCATTTACAGATGTCCCCAGTAGTGCCACTTACAGATGTCACCAGTAGTGCCACTTACAGATGTCACCAGTAGTGCCACTTACAGTTGTCCCCAGTAGTGCCACTTACAGATGTCCCCAGTAGTGCCACTTACAGTTGTCCCCAGTAGTGCCACTTACAGTTGTCCCCAGTAGTGCCACTTACAGATGTCACCAGTAGTGCCACTTACAGATGTCACCAGTAGTGCTTTTAGCAAAAAAATTTAAGTATATTCCCGAAATTGTGCTTTTTAAAATAATTTGGATAACAGATATCCAGATAACAGATACTCAACCTGTATTCTCTACTACTGTACTCTGATTTAATGTATACACAAATAAAGGTACCACACACTATATTTAAGGAGAACTAAAAGGTTGAAATAAATATAGACTATTTTAAAGAAAAAACTAAATTTCATGAAATATTAAGCCACATTTTAAAATACACATGTATCTGACGGAAAATAAAAAAACTACCGGATTTAAGGGACATATTAAGGGAAATACCGCACTACAAAGCTTCACATACACTGTGCCTTTTACTTTATTTAAATTAATTAATTTTGCTTTAAAACATGACACTTTCCTCATGGGACACATAATATACAAATTTTAGTACTAATAATGTCTGCAGGCCTGAGGGGAAATATTAGCTACAACTTGCTAGGCCCAAAGCATATTTGTTCTCCTTTTTTTTCACATGGATGTTTTAAAAGCATTGTCCACTCAACCCGACCAGCCAGTTCCCCTACTTGTCAGTCTATTCAGATGATTTGAAGGAATGAGGTAATTCCAGCAGGACTCCTCCTCTCCTGAGCAGGACTTTCTAGTATGGGCTCTTTCATAATTGTTGTGTTTTACACCTTAGCATTCATTGTCACGGACATGAGCTGGTTTTTGGTACGATGGAGGAGAAACCAGTATCTACAGAAAGAATTAATAACAAGACAGAAAATTCCAAGCACGTGCAAACTTAAAAGGTCAAAAAAGAAAGTTTGCTCAAAAAAATTAAACCTCACCTTTAGCTGCAGCAGCCATTACAATGGCTGTCAATGGGGCAACGACACCTGTAGCTGTCAAAATCGATAGCTGCAGGTATCGGAACAGTCAGTCCCGCTGACCGTTCTTACATTGCCCCTGCACACGCTAACCATAAAAAAAGTAGTGCTCATAATGGCAGGGGGCTCCCATGTGCATGGGCAAGATCTCGCTACTAACGCAAGATCTCAGCCAAGAGTTAGCACCCGTTCCAGCCAGTGTCAGCGCTATCCTTGCTGTGGATAGATTTTGTTTGGTCTTATTTTTTATTATTATTATTTTTTTGTATCCCCCTTTCTTATCCCCTCTTAACATAACCACAAGTGCTTTGTAAGTTGCTGCATTGCAGCGCCCACATATCTGTCAACTAGTGCATTGGGAGACATATACTGGGTATTATAGCTTTAAATAAAGTCAAGCTGAGAAAAAACATAAGACTGCATAGTGTGCATGATGCCACTAATTGGTCATTGGTGCACAGGGCTTAATGATCATTGCAGGCCTCAACGGAAGAGTGATGATGCCTACTGCACTGTAGGTTTAGAGACTCTGGGCCAGATGCACTAAGCTTCAAAAGTGATAAAGCGGAGAGTGATAACCAACCAATCAGCTCCTGTCTGACATTTTTCAAACACAGTCTGTGAAAAAGCAAGTTGGAGCTGATTGGCTGGTTGTTTATCACTCTCTATTTTATCACTTTTGAAGCTTAGTGCATCTGGACCTTTCTCTGAAGTCCAGGATGACAACCAGAAATCTAGAGACATCACAGACATATGGGGTGAAATGTAATAGGATGAGAGATTCAGAAAGTGAGAGATTTGGTAAGAAATCTCCAGTTTTTTGACACAGCAAAATCAAACTGGTTTTGCAGTGTAAATGATTGCCACTTTAAAAAAACTGGAGATTTCTTACCAAATCTCTCACTTTCTGAATCTCTCATCCTATTACATTTCACCCTCAGGGAGAGTCAGCATATGTGGTGTACAGTATTTGTATAATGCATCATGCTTACTCACCATTGTGAGACATCCCGACAGCCAGACACTTCTGGAACCTGCAGTACTGACATTTGTTCCGACTCTTCTTGTGAATGCGGCAGTTGAGCTCACACCGTTCATAAATTAATTTTAACCGGATGGTTCTCCTAAAAAATCCCTGCAGAGATGGCGACATAATTATGAATTATTTTCATAGGTAAATTCAGTCTCTTATGCAATTTTAAACCGTATCAGGGTCCAGTTTAGCTAATAATATATGCAAATTCAATTATTTTACTCTGGCTACATAGAGTAAATACAAGGTTATCAAAATATAAAATTTAAGAAACTCATATATGTATGAATCGGTGTTCACACATGTGCACAAAGATCCTGCTGTTCAGTGCAAGGATTCAAAATATCTTGCAGCTTGGAACTCCATCCTAAAGGAAGGGGCGGGGAAAAGGAACAATCACCATCTGAAGATGGCGCTGATTCTCCCTGTTACATTACAAATTTGTAGTATTTTCATAGGTCGATGATTTAGAATACTACAGTATTGTAAGTGGATGCCAGGCCTCAGGGACTCAAATTTAAACAGCAGATATCCATGATTGCTTTGGTATTACCTTTATAATAAATGACCAGGATACACAATTTCTACATAAGTAGGTGAACATGTTGCTCAGCATATTCTGCCATTTATGGTTTATTCCCCAAAATTACCTTCTGCTGATCAGGAAATGGGATTCGGTCAATAGGTCATGCATTGATCGACCACTGAAGGTCAACACCTGAAATCGGTTTACATGGCTAATGTCGACAGGGTTGGAAGGTCGACACAATCATTAGGTCGACAATGGCAAGGTCGACTGTCAAAGGGTCAACATGTTTATCAAGATTGACGAGCCGACATGTGCCGACAGGCGGTATTTCATGCCCTACCATCCACAAGGGCATGGTGGAAGAATAGAATAGTGTGCTGAGCGTAACAAGGCACCGTGCCCGAAGTATGACAAGTGCAGCGAGCCATGCAGAGGGACACGGTACACTTTGACGGTGTCCATTTCGACTATGTCGACATAGGTACAAAAAATATGAAACACTCAAGTCGACTTGTTGACTGTTGACATTCCCATTGTCGACCTAATGCTTGTGTTGACCTTCCAATGCATGTCGACCCAATGCATGACGACCTAAATTGGGTCAACCCAATGACCCATATCCTTGGAATGAAATGGGGTGTGATCATTTTAAGGGGTGTGGATAGAAAGGTTTATTGTGTCTAGGTAGACAATCAAAAGGTTGACACTAAACGTTCGACATATAATCATACTCAGTGGCGTAGCTAAGTTTTGGGCGCCCCCCGCCATTAGGGGGGGGCGCTCCCTCCCCGCCCCCCCCCCCCGCAACCCCGCCAAGCACCCGCCACCCATGCAAACCCCCCCCCCCCCTAATCCCCTGCAGCCTTACCTATCGCGCTGGTCCCGGCGGCTCCGTTCTTCTGCTGAGGACCACCACAAAATGGCCAAATGGCCGCCCCCACACAGCAGACAGTTTCAGAGAACTGTGTGCTATATGGGGGCGGCCATTTTGTGGTGGTCCTTAGCAGAAGAATGGAGCCGCCAGGACCAGCGAGATAGGTAAGTCTGTGGGGGATTGGGGGGGGGGGGTGTAACTATAGCACCGCAGCCCCCTGGCGCCCCCACATGCACAGTGCCCCCCCCCCGCGTTGGCAGGGGCTGCGGTGCTATAGTTACGCCGCTGATCATACTTGCCTACCTGACCCTCTCCATGAGGGAGAAAATGCTCTGTTCCTGGACTTCCCTGGTAATGTATGATTGCCATCACCTGTGGTGAAACACCTTTCTTATCAATTACCTAGCTCCCCACAGGTGATGGCAATCATACATTAACAGGGAAGTCCAGAAACAGAGCATTTTCTCCCTCATGGAGAGGGTCAGGTAGGCAAGTGTGCATATAATGTTACCCACTACCTCATCTATGGTGATAACTATTACAAGGCAAAGACACAACAGCTAATGAAAAAATGACTACAAAAGTTTTTGTCTTGTAAGATTGTAACACTGTATGTAGGAAAATCTTAATTTGTCTGCTAATTTACTGATACAGTCTAGTAACGGATCAAGGGATATATGCTTCAATGACAATGCTTGTAGAGAGATGAAGTGGAGAGAGATAATCTACCAGCCAATCAGCTCCTACCTGTGTTGATGCATACAGTATGCCCCCTAATTGTGTCCCACACAATGACAAGTTAACTATTAAAAGTAGAAAGCAATCAAAGTCTGTTTGAGTGAAGTACATGTAAGTTACCTTACAGCCCTCACATGCGTGGACCCCGTAGTGGAACCCTGAGGCCTTGTCTCCACACACTCGACATTCTATCGCAATATAGGAATTGCACGCCTCATCCTGAGATTTATTGAATGACTGATTCTTGTCTGAATAGTAAGGCGGGGAAGGAGGCTCCATTTTAATTGTGTCTAGGTTAAAAAAAAATATAAAAAAAACTTTAAGAAACAATTTTACTTTTTGTTTGTAGGAATAGTCATATTCAGCAAAAAGATAACAAATAGTAAAAATAATTCATTGTGTGTTGACTGTGGTTATGTTGCCGACAGTTGTGGCAGCCATTTTGCGAGTTAAATCAATGTTTGTGGAAACACAACATGTCAGTTCACATAGGAACGGATAATCTTATTAAAATGTTTCTTTCACTATCAACCTAAGGTAATGTACACACGTGTTCCAAATTAATGATTACATCACAAGGCACCACTCTCTACCATAACTATATAGATTTTAGAAATCCCTGCGCAGTTCTGTGACTATGTGAAAGAACAAAACTGGTCTTTACAAAGGTGACTTCTAATATCGCTATTAATTTAAATTAATTTAAATTAGGAGGTATCTCATTATTTTATATATTATTTTTTATAATTAGTATTAGTATTTCCATCAGTTCACTGATTATGTTTACATAAGAAATCCTTCTTTGTACAGTAATTATATAGAGGATATTACATGTAAGAGTTTATACATGTAGTGATGTCACTGTTGTACAACACAGATGTTTGCAGGTATTTGTACTTGAAGTGTCATTTATGACTTACATACATATTATTTCCAGGTGTTTATAAATGTAGTAATGTCACTTGCGTATTAGACAGATATTATTTACTAGAATTGAGTTTATACATGTAGTAATGTCACTTGTGTATTAGACAGATATCATAACCATACTGCACCAGCATATATCTCTGCACTTATCACACAATATCTCCCATCTCGGCCACTCCGCTCTGCACAAGATTTGCGTCTCTCATCTGAGCGGATCACTAGCTCCCATTCACTATTACAGGACTTTCATCGGGCTGCTCCCATCCTATGGAATGCCCTTCCATGCACAATTAGACTCTCCGCTAGCCTCCAAACTTTCAAGCGTTCCCTGAAAACTCACCTCTTCAGGCAAGCCTATCATATTTAAGTTCTACACGCATAACCCTCTGAGGCACTTATGTATTATATAGCTTCCCTTCTGGACTTGTAACTTGTTGGGACTGCTATGCTATTACTGATGCCTGTCCTTGTGTTTCCCTCCTATGTCCCTATAGATTGTAAGCTTGCAGCAGGGCCCTCTAACCACCAAGTCTGTCTGTTGTTACCCAGTTTGTTTTATCACTGTTTACTATTGTAAAGCGCAACGGAATCTGCTGCGCTATATAAGAAACTGCAACTGATTTTATTTACTAAAGTTTATACATGTAGTAATGTCACTTATGTATTATATAGATTTTATTTACTAGAGTTTATACATGTAGTAATGTCACTTGTGTATTAGAGATTATATTTACTGGAGTTTATACATGTAGTAATGTCACTTATGTATTATATAGATTTTATTTACTAAAGTTTATACATGTAGTAATGTCACTTATGTATTATATACATTTTATTTACTAGAGTTTATACATGTAGTAATGTCACTTGTGTATTAGAGATTATATTTACTGGAGTTTATACATGTAGTAGTAATGTCACTTATGTATTATATAGATTTTATTTACTAAAGTTTATACATGTAGTAATGTCACTTATGTATTATATAGATTTTATTTACTAAAGTTTATACATGTAGTAATGTCACTTGTGTATTATATAGATATTATTTCCAGGTGTTTAGACACATAGTAATGTCACTTGTGTATTAGAGAATTATTATCTTACATCAGTCATCTGTTATGCTGGTCTGCATTAGCTGTTCTGTAGAATTGACAAGACAATAGGACATGTATTTATTAAAGAATCAAAGTGAAATTGATAAATGTGCGGGGGATTCCGCAGTCCTCAGTTTTTGCCTTATGAAATGGTGGGTGACATACTGAGATCAGAAATAGCCTTGGTTTGACAAGAGAGTGGTGTGCTTTGGGTGGACTGAAACATGGCTTATATGGTCGTTCGCTTGACCTATAAGTGACCTTAATGAATATACGACATAGGGGCAGATAAAATTAGCTGTAGTATTCTGAGGTACAATTTATGGCTATGCACAATTCCCAGTTAATAGGATCACAACAATTACATCTAATTGATTCTGCCTCTAAAACTGTAATGTAACAACTCTCCCTGTAGTAATACCCTAATTTATTGAATAGATACTGTACTTTGTATTACATGACAGTGATATACAAGGTTCTTAGATCAGTGATGAACAAGGAATGAAGTCAGCGTACTTTGGCAGTCTTGTAGTTTCAGATCATACTTATAATCAGCATCCATGTGATCGTTCCGGCACAGGTACGTCTTATCTTCTAGAATTTCCTCATAATGCGGGGTAGAAATACTTGTAAAGTCCACTGTGGCAAATGGCTTAATATCAAAACCATGGGAGTGATCCTCAATGCCAGACAGGTCCACTGAGCTAACACCAAAATTCATGCCCCAAAACGGCATTTCTGTGTCCACCATGATTGTTCCTGTTTCCTGAAAAGATAGTTTACAAAATGTATTATAAGACTGGAATAAAGGCTGCTATGTTTTCAGGACGAATGTCTGTGGGGCAGATTCCATTAAGCAAGAGGTCCTGCCGTGATGTGCAGCTGCGCACTTATAATCGGATCCACACAAAAGGAAAACCTTGCTTGGTTTATGCTCATGTCTCTAAGGGGAAGATGTATGAAACAGTGATAAGGGAGGAGAAGTGATAAAGTGCCTGGTACGTTATCACCGGCCAATCAGCTCCTAACCTATTTAAACCCAGCCTGTAACTTAACAGTCAGGAGCTGATTGGCTGGTGATAAAGTACCAGGAACTTTATCACTTCTCCTCCCTTATCACTGCTTCATACATCTACCCCTCTGTGACTTGAGCAATAAACAAATGAAGTGTTCCAGGTAATCCATGTAGTATTATCCCCCGAGCTTCTGAGAGAACCGTGCAGCTATTTAAATCTGCTATACTACTTATTCTCATCTTACATAAGTCATATCTTACCATATAGATAAGTCAGCTATCATGGGAGTTCTGATATTGTATAAGTACAATGTCATGTGATGCCACCAAAGTTTAAATTGTGGACAATGCTACTCAAAATATTCGATTACGCTCAAAATGTAATTATAACATTTACCTTTTATAAAGCCACAAGACTCCTTCTAAAGGAAACTCCCACATAAAAAAAATAATTTGCTCAAAATGAGAGCAATACCCTTTCTGCACTAAAAACCAGGACACGTCCCGAGTAATCAAACAGTGAGTTCCCATTTACAGTACATAGTAGAATGGATCTTCCCTCTGCCGGCGCTTGGGAATGACATGACCTGGATCACCAACTTACACTGAACCTTACCCAATGACCCACCTTTCCCTGGTCATTGAAACTGGGTTATTTTTCAAGGACCAGGGATATTGCAGAAGTAGAACATGGATATAAGAATGTAACCACGGTACTTAAATAAATACATTTTATGTAGTTAAAGGTCATGGGGGTATTCAATGTGTGCGTATATTTACGACAGTCGGAAATATCAACACACATACAGTATATCCAATGCAGCTCTTTTTGACAGCATTGAAGGCATGCAGATTCAACTTTTAGCAGTTCCGACTGTTGGTATGCTTCAGACAGTTGAAAGATTGCATTCCAACTGTCGGATTGACCTTTATTTATTTATTAACAGTTTCTAACTGTATATAGTGCACACAGTCCCTGCCCCAGTGGAGCTTACAATACATATTCCCTACCACATGTACACAAACCCCCATTAATTCTAGGGTTAATTTTGTTGGAAGCCAATTGACGTATCAGTATATTTTTGGATTGTGGGAGTAAACCGGAGTACCCACACAAGCACGGGTAGAATATAAAAAATCTGTTAAATTAGGGTCATGGTAGGTATCGAACCCATGACCTCAGCGCTGTGAGGCAGTAACGTCCGTGCTCTGACCTTGGAAATAGATGATATTACCACTGTCACTGACAGTTGGAATCAACATTGAATACCCCCCTATAACAGCATTTATCTACAGCAAATGAGCATACATAGAAGAATTCACATGTATCAGTATTAAACATATATCTACTTATTTATATATATATCTCTAGATATATCTATCTACACATAAAAACACAAACAGTATAATTCTGTATTACATACTTATTGCTTAATTCTCCACATTTATGTATTTTGCAATACATAGAAATATGTTTGCAAAGGGTGAGGGTTGGGTGACGGCACAGACTACAAATTTTTGATAGAGTTCTACTTCCTTCCTCATAATGGAAATGTGTCATGCTGTTATATTATAATTATACAATGTACTGTAATATATGTGTCACCTGAGTATACCTCCATGAAGTACAGAAAAATTACCCTGATTAAAATAATAATAATAATAATCTTAATAATAATCTCTTTGTATGTTACAAACTTGTCAAAATGTTTGTCAATACATTTTGATCATCTTCTCCAAAAGCTACATTTTGTGTAACCTAGGCGGCTGCTGTGATCGCAATATAGTATCTTGTGCAGACAAGCCTGCGACCATAGGCTAATGCTTGGTGCTTCTCTACATGCCACCATTGGTCACACCATTCCTGTAGGTGCTTATTTTTTATGATGGTCTCCAAAGTGAGCGAATAAGCGTTTGTGTTCATACCCAGTTCAAATTTGAAATACTTTAAACTCCAGATGTCCTAAAGATTCTTCCTTTGGATTTTCTCCTCATAATGTATAAGTACAAAAACAATGGATAAAATATATAATGTGCAGTAAGGTTTGAATAAAAAATTATAATACCTTGCGTTATTTCACCCAATACATACATCCAAACAACCATAGATCCACAAGGATATTCCCCTTTTATTACCGTTAGGACAGACTAACAAACTATGGGGTTTTGGGGAGGTAAGCTTCCAAATAGCAGCAGCATCTACTGGGCAAAAGGCCCCAAAGTGTGACAAAACAATCACAAGGTCATCAGTCTGATAAATCTCTGACTACATTATTGAACACCAGAACTGAAGGGGAGAGTTATCAAATCAAGGAGGAAAAGCAAATGTGTTGCCTATATCAACTAGTCAGATTCTTGATTGGTTGGGTGGGATGTAGAAGGGGCGGTATGGGGGTGGAGTGTATGGGGAATACTGCATTGGGGCATGGCCAGTTAGATCTGACTAGATCTTGACTACATGTAGTCAAGATCTGGTCAGGCGATGGTGAAGGGAAGGACAGCTCACTTTATACATTAGATTAGCAGAGATTGTGAATAAACTGCATCCAAAAACTGCAGAGCATGTCTCATTTGGATTCCAAAGGCCTTCGCATACCTACAGTAAAAGTTGAAACTGAAAGGAACAAGTTCCACATTTGCCCATGGCTTACCCTTACCGCTAATGTAAATATGTGCTACTATACATGTAGGCGCTTTGCACTTTTCTCCTGCACAAGGACATAGTCTACAAAGAAACATCCCAATATGCCAATCATGCATTGCTGGAAACTGTCCTCCAGCCTCACACCTCGGTCCGCTGTGGCACAAATGCAGATGCCAGCCTGGTAATACAATGATGGCGAAGGTGGTAATAATTGTGTTCTATTACGGTTGTGCTAGATCTTACATAAGTCCGAATGTTCTATTCTGCTTTCCTTGTGTAGAAGCCACATAACAGAATGTCACAGCATATTACACACTTATCATATGCATTTGGAGAACAGATCAGGGCCTTGTTCACCGCTCACAGCAATGATGCAACAAATGGAAAGAGGTCAAAGACTAGAAAGAAACTGATATGAACCAGTGAATACAAATACAAAGCATTTCACTACAATGTAATACAGTGCAATGGTACATTTCCTTGCTCTATGGCGCAATAGCAAATGCCTTAAATATACTTTATTTGCGTCAATATAACTAAATGTAACATGGCGTCAATGTAACTAAATATTATGATCTAAAATAATGATAACTACCCATATTGTTTTTGTAATCCTTGCAGCCATGATCACTGTGCTCTCCTCCACTTTAATGTGTTATTCTATCTTTATTATCTTTTTAAGGTGTCTGCAACGTGCCTGTAGCGCCGTGCAAGGAATCAACATAATAGCGGTATAATATGACATAACTAAGTACAAAACCATGTAAATGAACATTCAGAGACGTACAACGTACATTAAAATGCCAGACTACTGTAGGCCACAGGACAAGGGTAGGGCAAATGTATCAAACCATGGAGAGAGATAAAGTGGAGTTAGGTAAAGTACCAACCAATCATCTCCTCGCTAACATGTTACCGGACTTGTATTTTAGTTAGAAGCTACTTGGTTGGTGCGTTACCTCTCGCCAAGCCTTGATAAATATCCCCCTGTATACCCTCGATCGGTGCTTAGTTGCAGCAAACGGAAGCAGTTAATCTATGGTAACTTTCTTTTTTATTTTCTTCCCGTATTATCTTATCATATAGTTTCTACAATATTTTTATTGTGCCATTGTTTATGATTTCACATTGCAATACAGGATATATTATTATTATTCTTATATAGCGCACACATATTCCGCAGCGCTTTACAGAGAATAGTTGAACATTTACATCAGTCCCTGCCCCAGTGGAGCTTACACTCTATATTCCCTACCACATGTACATGCACACACAGACATTCTAGGGTTTATTTTGCTGGGAGCCAATAAACTAACAGTATATTTTTGGATAGTAGGAGGAAAACGGAGTACCCGGAGGAAACCCACGCAAGTACGGGGAGAATATACAAACTCCACACAGTTGGGGCTGTGAGGCAGAAATACTAACCATTACTGCCCCCTTATGGTTTTAAATTGTGTCCTTCTTTTAAAAGGAAAGATGTAAAATCATTCATACATTTAAACAATGGTGAAAGCAAACGTCCTCTTTTTTTTAAATTTGCTAATATTTTGTTTATCCATCGTGTGTGTGAATTCTGCCCCCAATGACAACAAATTACACAGACATCTCTTTAATGCTTCCACTTCCAATAAAAACACTGAGAATTCTGGCATAAGATCCAGCATGTTATAAGGCTAATTCCAATAATTCATCTCGAGAAGAGACAGCTTGTTCCATAATGGGGTGACTCACTCATTTGGACATTCGCTTCATTTTAGTTTTTGGATAATAATAAAAAAGTGAAATATTTTAGAACTTGTTCAGACTTCATTACTGAACATTGATGACACAATTAGCTGATAAGGAACTGTCTTCATCTCAACCTCTGTCCTCCTTGGATAGCCTACCAATCTAATTTTAGACCATCGGACAACTGGTATCTGTCATAACAAGCAATGTGACTGGTGCGAGGATTAATTGGATGAGTAATAAAGCTGCTTGTGAGTTGGTCAATTTAATCAACCCGTTAGGTTTATTGATGACTTCTGCCCTATTAAGAACAAATACTGTAAATGCCGTCACTGGGTGGGGACCTCTTCTCTTATAAAATAAAATAAGTATTATTAAAAAGCCAGTGTGAAGCTTTACATTCCACACCACACATTTGGGTATATTACATTCCACATGTTAGAAGAGCATTAGTACCTTTCAGGCTGAAGTCGCCCAGGTTATTCAACATGGGCCGGGCACGGGTTTCAGCTCCTGTACCCCTTTCACACTGAAACTTAGCCCAGGGTTATTTCTGAGTCAACAACTTTAACACTACCGTTGTCTACACCCTTGTCTGCTTTATATGTCACTTTAGACACTTTCTTGAGGCAAGCCTCCAGTTGCACAGTCAATCAGCAACTTTTAAAGGTCTCCTGGGTTGAAGAACCTGAGTTGTACCATTCACACTGCAGCTGACCTGGGTCAGTCCTGGGAATAACCCTGATAGCAACCGGGGTCAAGGCTCGTCAATGAACCCAGGTCAACCCTTTTACATTGAGCCAGAATCCAGGTCGCCATGGCTTGCCCCAGAAATGTTCTGTATTTTTTTTTTTTGCTCAGTGTGCAAGGGGTATACAAGTATTCTTTTGTATAACATTACTTCTAAGATCAGTGGTGCAGGTCCATCTTAATGGCATTGGCAGCAGAGCAATTGACTGGGTCCCCTACCCACACAATCGTGACATTTTTTTTGTCATAGTCATAACATACCCCTCCGCGGTACTGTACCGACATACTTCCATACAGTGAATAGGGATCAGCACTATGATTGGCGGATAGCTCTAGCCATCCAGAAATCAGCATGCTGACAAGCATCCTCTATATGGCTGCAGGCTGGAAGACAGGTACGGAATGCTGCCTGGCCGCTCTGATTTTGTGTAAGTTAAAATCAGAGTGGCCAAGCAGCATTTTTTGACTGCCTCCCAAGAAGCAGATGTCCCCTGGGACAGCTGACCAGTGTGCTTGTACATTAAAATTGCCCTGTCTTTCAGAAATCTGTATTTAATAAACAGGCACTGGAAATATCACTTAATGAACAGTTTACAATTAAAAGTTGCAAAATTTTACCAAGGTGTAGAGATGGGCATCGGTGTGGCATTGATGGGGATAGTGCAAATGGCCATCAATGGCAGCATACTAATCATACTATGCAAGGCATGCCCATCCATATTTTCAATCATCAATGGTCATCCCTTTGCTTTGGCTAACTAGCCCGTGGGCCGATAAGAGCCTAAGTGAGGGGCTTCACAGGTGTCGTGAGAGGGGATATGATTCTTGTCCCGCACCTTGGGAACCCCCCCCCCCCCCCCCCGCTATTTGGTTATGCTGTGCCATCGATGTAGGATAACCATCTGGTGTTGTGTCCCCCCCACCCCATAAAAGTATTATATATTGACCATAAACCATCAATGATTATGAATTGTTGATGGCCGATGGCCATCCCTACCAAGGTGCCTTTCCTCTTATCCTAAGCTCCTGGAGCTGCATCTTCCAGCAGTTTCTTTTTTACTGTGGTGATGTGAGGAGGTGTTTGACCCAGGGAACCACAAACTTACCATTGACCCTTCTGCCCTAATGGAGCTGCATCTCTTTATCTTTATCCCTTCCAAACATAAGGCTTGCTACTTCCACATACACCCAAACTGTCTAGTTTTAACTTGAACGTCTTAACTTTAGAGTGCATCAATTTAGAAGCTTCATTTTATCAGTGCATTTAGCCATGCATTGTATTAATTCCAAACACATTAAATTTAATTTAATTAGAGCACAGCTGGCTCATCACTGTACTTGTGAGATTTTTACTCTGTCGTTCTCATAGGGGTGGCCATTGGAAACTGACAGTATTAAGCCATTGAGGTTTCCGAAGAAGATGGAAGATGGAAATGGCCATTCGATTCTATGCCAGCATTACAATGGTTGCTGCCGCTGCATGCTTGTGTCTGATGCTAGTTGCAGACCCCCAGAAGCTCTTGTGCACCAAATAACCATCGATTAAACCATCAGATGGGTACATTGCAAAAGGTGCATGTCACAGTGGTGAAAGCAGAAAGACTCTCGTCTACTTGATGGGCATTTTGCGATGGCCATTCCTACTGTGAGAGAAATTGGAGAAGGTCACAGGGGCAACATCACAGGGTGTGGTGCAGTAAATAACTGTCATCATGGGCCGAGCTTTGCTGCATAATGGCACAATTCACAGACTCTACCTCTTTCATTTCAACACCTTCCTTTTGTAGTTAATATGACATCAAGTGTAGTGGTTCTCAAACTTCAGCAGCACAGTTCATGTTTTCAAGGTCACCTGTGTTTTTTAAAAAATATGACAGTTGGTGATACACAGTGCACCAGGTCATATGGAAAACGTGGCCTGCTAATGCTCCCTGAGGTGTGAGTTTGAGAACCAACAGACAAAAGAGCAGCCTGACAAAAAGGGTGAGACTCACAAATACCTGCAAAAAAACTATTCTTCTATTCTATGTATTGGCAGCAGCTAATGTCAGAGACTTAGTTAGTAATAGTATATATAAAAAATTTGACTAATGAGGTTAAATATTACACAGTGCTGTCATTTCAATGTATATGTATCTATAATTCTAATCTACATAATTGTGTGTAAGGAAATGCTGCTGCAAAACACAGAAAAGTTCTCACCCTACACCAGGGGTGGGGAACCTCAGGCCCGTGGGTCGTATGCGGCCCCCGTAGCCAGTCTGAGTGGCCCGCCCACCCGCCTGGTGGCTTTGCCGGGAATCAAGTACAGGGGAATTCTCATGAGAGGTCCGTAATTTTTGCGAGATTCCTCTTAATCATCAGCAGCCGGAGACCGTCAGTCCTATTCAGCGGCAGCCGCCGGAGTGTGGGACGGCTGCAGCAGGGGAATTTGTAAGATACATTTTTACATATGGCCCCCGAAGGATTTTTTTCCCCATACAAACGGCCCTTGGCACAAAAAAGGTTCCCCATCCCTGCCCTACACCCTGGCCCCCAAGCACACCCCTCCCACCCCTCCTCTCTCTCTCTCTACAGTACTGCTTGCAGGAGTGTAGTGAGACAATGGGATTCGTGCTGAGCTTGCTCCTTCCTGCAATCACCATACAGCAGCCACTGACAGAGTCACCGCTGCAGCTACAGGACAGGGAATTTTGCTATTTATTAAATGAAAACATGAAAATATTTTAATTACTGTAAGGTGAAAATAACAAAGGATTGTGTGTAAAGACACAGTACAGCTCCAAACATAATTATACTTTTAAGACAAATAATATTTTATGTAAGTAACCAGTGGCAGGGAAATTGCATGTCTCTCCGAATTGTATCAATAAATATGTGGCTCATTCTCATAACATATAATCTACACTACCCAGCACATAGGAGTCAGTACCAAGGCTAGAAATGGTAAGACTGCAGCTATAACCAGAGAGTAACTCTATCATAACACCACTCACATGGTACATGTATATAGTGTGAAAATCTCACGTCGACCTGTTTCATGTTGACATATTGCTTGTGTCGACCCTTTGACCTTGCCGGCCTAAGCCATGCCAATTTTTTTAATGTGTCGACCAATAGTGGTCAACCTAATGACTGTTGACCTTTAATACAGTCGATCCCATGACCCCGTAAGGGATTTCTACTGTTTAGAATGATAGGATTTGGGAAGAGATCTGTTAGGCCTTAATTAAGACATGGATTCATAGTTGCCTACACTCCCGCATACTGTGGGAATGTCCCATTTAAAACTCTTATCTTCTTTGGATTCTTCACTGCAGCCAGGGTTCCACCAAGGAATTTTTGGGCAAGGACAGTGATTTGCTGTAGTCAACAGCATGACTTCTATCCAGGATCATCAGCCTCTGCTCATGAGCTTTTTCTGGACACCTGGCAGTAGAAAATACAGCTTGCCTGAGCCCTGTGATCTGTATCTTCTTATCTCAGATTGTGTGGAATAGTTTTTTTTAGTAATCTTTAGTTAAACACACAAGAAGTATAATACAAAAAAAACTTTTAATAGCCAAATGCTGATCATTAAAGTAAGAATTCTCACAAGGTAAAAATGCATTGAAATGTATTGCATAGGTGTCACATTTAGGCAAGGAGGCAAGGATTACGGTCTGCTCTTCTTTGTGTATGGATAACACTAAAGGTGCCCATACACTGCTGCGATGTCTCGCAGCAGTGTTTGGACACCCGATACCCTGGCAAGCCGCCAGGACCTTCCCGGTGGCAGGGATGCATCCGATCCATTGTGATGGATTGCATGCGCCCCTGCTTCCCACCTCCCTCGCCGCCAGGAGGGAGGTCCCATGACGGGTGGTCGGACACGCATCGGACCCGACAGCATGTCAGGGAGAGGCGATTTGGTCAGATTTAACGGGCCGTTTGGTCGCAATCGGTCGAAATCGGACCAAATCGCATCAGTATAAGGGCACCTTTAGGTTAGGTTCAGAGTTAGGTGATTGAAATGCATTTTTTTGAGCTATGTGACTTTAGTATTAGCATTATAAAATAACGTTAAAAGGAGGCTGACCTAACCAAAAGTCTCTTCCTAGGGAAAGTGGCTAGGATCCCAGCACTCAGAATACCAACAGTGACATCCCCATAATTATGATGTAGTTAAATGGTAAGTACTGGGGTTGTGGTTATCACTATGGGCAGGGTTATGCTGTTTGGGTTGGGGAGGTTAGGGTTAGGCTTAAGGGTTAGGCTGCTGGAGGGGACAACTAGTATAAAGGTGCCCATACACATTACAATTATTGTATACAATATTGTATACAATATCGCATCTCATCCGATCTCGGTTTTGCGATGACATCAGATGAGATGAGATCTAGTACAAAAAGTATGTGCAGCACGTACTTTTTGTACTAGATCTCATCTCATCTGATGTCATCGCAAAACCAAGATCGGATGAGATGCGATATTGTATACAATATTGTATACAATAATTGTAACGTGTATGGGCACCCTTAGACTGCAGGAGGGGTGGATTAGGGTTAGGGTTACAACACTTTCAGGGATCTATTGACATTCTGACCATTGGGATCCTGAGTAGCGGGATTTCATATGTAGCAGCTTCCTAGGACAGCAAAGGGGTTCAGCTGTCTATTCAGGCAGCGCATACAGTAACTAAGTACATTTACAGTGTGTGTGTGTGTGTGTGTGTGTGTGTGTGTGTGTGTGTGTGTGTTACTACTGTATATATATTGGTTTATATGCACCTGTGTCTACCTACACCTATATAACATTACTACATGAAGTTGCCATCTTCTGGGCAACTCATGAACATTGATGAGACTGGTGTCTATATACAGACAGGACGTTACAATTTGCTTTTTGCTCAGAAAGAATTAAAGTCAGAGTTTTCAAAACTGCATGGCTGTATACTATAAAGTTACATACAAATTGCAAGACAGGTATATTATGAAACTACATACACAAACTACATAGAATGAATACTATAAAGCTAAATAAACAAACTACATTTCAAGGATACTATAAAGTTACTGTACATAAAAAACTGCATGCCAGAGTTGGGATCATAGTTACCTACCCTCCTGCATTCTGCATCCCTGAAATAACAACAATCTCCCTCTCTCCCTCATTAGTCTAGCAATCTCCCTCATGTCACCTAGCCCACATTACACTGTTACATGTTTTGGGGAAAAAAGAATGAGAGATAGATACATTTACATTGAATCATCAGCACCATTTCCCAGCACATTACCAAGTATAGTATCTCTTACTAACTGCTCTGGGGGCTCATCTACATTTATATATAAGTCATTTTAAATTATACTCCCACACTTCTAGGTGCCACGTTCACAATTTCTTTTCACAATCTCCATATATGGAAGTAGACACGCCCCTTGGGAGGAGCATGACATGCCCCCTCAATGGGGCTCTTGGCAAAATTATATTACCAACTATAATCTCCCTGAAACTAGTTCTCAAAAGTAGGCAAGTATGGTCGGGATACTATAGAACTACATACATTAACTTCACAACAACATACCTCCTAACTTTTTTCCCTTGCAAGCCAAAGCCGCGTGACCCAGAAAGGGTGTGTGGCCTCTGGTGGAATGGGAGTGGTTACAGGCAGGAGGGGCATAGCATCATGACCCCACACTGTTTTCAGCATTGCGGGGGCGTGCCCAGCGCTCCACGAGGAGCTGACCAGCCCTTAGCTCACCTGTGTGTGCACATGGCATCTCTTCATCGATCACTCTCTGGGCCAGATGTATCAAGCTTCAAAAAGTGATAACATGAAGAGTGATAAACCGCCAGCCAATCAACTCCTAACTGTTGTATTACAGTCCAGGTTAGAAAAATGACAGTTGGGAGCTGATTGGCTGGTTGTTTATCACTCTCCATTTTATCACTTTATGAAGCTTGATACATCTGGCCCAGAGAGTGATCCATGAAGAGATGCCATGTGCACACACAGGTGAGCTAAGGGCTGGTCAGCTCCTCGTGGACAGGTCGACACAGGTAAAAAGGCAGACATACGCTAAGTCGACACAGTCAAAATGTTGACATGGAAATGTTTTCCACTTTTTGTGTAAATGTCGACACCTGTGGACGCCCAATTAGTGTAAAGCCATGACCAGTAACATATTATTATATAAGGAGTATGTGAATCTGAATATCCTAGATTGCCTGCTCATTGTCTCTCTAATACTTGGTGACACACTTTGCTTGGCCTTAAAACCTTTCAGCTGTAGAACAAGTTTCTCTTATTGTGGTTTAAAATGATTTTGCTTTTGTCAGCAACAGTGATCTAATTGCAGACTATGCAGATTCTAAATATATAATTGTACAGTTTAGTTCACAAATGAAACCATGTCTTTAATATATTTATTATAATTGAGTTATCTGGCACCTTGCCTAGGATGATGCAGCAAAACATATCGCACAACGTAACTTGGCCGGGTTCCCAGCGCTTACACAGGATGTGTGTTAATTCGCAGACACACATGTACATATTTAATGAAATCCCCCTTGTTATACAAAACTAATTTGTAAGGGCTTGCATACCCATACATGCCGGGGGTTCAAAACAATGCAATGACTTATGTTTCTGTAAGTTACCCTCTCACCATAGGCAAAATACATAACAACTGTGACCGGTATCCAATTAGCCGTGGTAACAGATTCGCCGGGGGCTATCCTATTATCATTTGATGGTCGCTCACCATCGAATGATTTTTTTTACCCCTTCGCAAATAAAAGTCAGTCAAGACTGACTTTTATTCTGGCCGGAGATGGGCAAATTCAGGGCAGGCGCTGACGTCATCCACCGACCCCAAACAGGCATCACCCATAAAACTCTGGTTCTCGTTCCCCTGCTTCTGCCTCCTGTCCGCTGTCTGCTTGTCTATCCTGGATGGAATGCTTCAGCGACTGTGAAATATCGATCAGGGGAGCAAATTGGGACCACACAGAGCGCGTCTGAATCACCCACATAAGTAACTTATAACGTATCTTATATTTTTTCACCTGAACCGGGACATTTTTTTATTTTCCGGAAAAAAAAAAATTATCTTTAAAATGATTAGTACTTAATTAAGAGGAGGACTCCACTGGTGATGGAAGAATAATGCCACATTCATGGTGATTCTGTCCGTAAAAATAGCCGATGCGCCAAATATTCTTGGAGATGTGTTCATGCACAGTAGGGTCTGAGCGCTCAAGAGCAGAGGTGGTGCTGCTCCCGGCAGAGAGGAGGGGGCCCAGCTGGAGGAGGCTGCACACGGGCCTCCACCTCTATTAACACACCCCTGCAATGCGGCACTGCTGTGTAATGATATATTGTATCGCTGCACACACTACATGATCTGTTGGGTTGGGATCATTTGGTCTATTGCATTATGGTAGAAAGTCATTAGGTCGAATCCATTAGGTCGACATGCTAAAAGGTCGACATGATTCTAGGTCGACATGGGAAAAGGTCGACATGATTCTAGGTCGAAAGGTCATTAGTTCGACAGGTCATTAGTTCGACAAGGTCATTAGTTCGACATTGTCTATGTCGACATTCACAAGGTCGACATGGGGTTTTTCACTGTTTTTTTACCTGAATGTCAACACAGTCGACATGGACACAGTTTAAAGTGCACTGCATCCCCTCGCATCGCTCGCTGCGCTCGCTATGCGTCGGGCACGGTGCCTCGCTACGCTCGGCACACTATTTTATTCTCCCACCACGCCCTAGTGGATAGTAGGGCATGAAATACCGCCTGTCGGCACATGTTGGCTCAAAAAACAGTGAAAAACTCCATGTCGACCTTGTGAATGTCGACATAGACAATGTCGAACTAATGACCTTGTCGAACTAATGACCTGTCGAACTATTGACCTTTCGAACTAGAATCATGTCGACCTTTTCCCATGTCGACCTAGAGTCATGTCGACCTTTTAGCATGTCGACCTAATGGATTCGACCTAATGACTTTCTACCATAATGCAGTAGACCAAATGACCGCATCCCGATCTGTTGTATAGTACAAAGGCCAGTATTCAATGAGAAAAATTCGCTGTGATTTCTGGAGAGTTTGTGCTTTTCACGCGGTGGAGAGAGGTTTTTTTTCTCCAAAGGCGAGCCACCCTATTCAATGTGAAATATTCTCCGTCTTTCTAAGTGATTCTCGCCGTCTCTCTCCGTGTAGAAATTCTCCATCTTTTGATGGAGAGCTGGAATGTGAACTTTTAAACTAAAAGGGTGTTTTTTTTAATTTTGGTGTCAAAAAATCAGGTTTTTTTTTCTGTGAAGGGCCATGTTATTTTTATTCATGTGCCTATAGCACATGAATATATATTTAATTAAAAAAAATATATTTTTTTACAATTTTTTTTTTTTTTTTTTTTTTTTACACAGTGCAGCCAGCAGGGGGCCGGAGCGCTCGAGCCGCTCATTAGATATTCATATATTCACTGCACCCGATGCACGTTCGGGTACAGTGAATACTGGGCCCCCCGCTGGCTATAGGGGGGGCAGCCTGTGCTGCCTGGGTCCAGGGGAGCCCTGCTCCCCTCCCCATATCCCCTACAGCAGCCAAGAGAGACTTTAATCTCTCTTGGCTGCTACGTCCCCCGGCTCCCTGTCAGCTCCCTGCCGCGGACGCTCGTCCGCTGCAGGGGTTAAGACTCGCCGCGAGTGGCGGCGAGTCTTTAACACGTTGAATAGGGGGAGCAGGAGGCTCCGGAACACGGAGAGTGCATGGCGAGAGAAAAAATCTCTCACCATGCACGGAGAAAATTTCTCATTGAATACTGGCCTATGACACTCCATGCTCCATGTCACAATATAGCATACTTGCCTTCTTTTCAATTCTCCTCTCCGGGACAAGCCAGCAGAGGAGGCAAGATAACAGCATGTCAGGGGGGCGGGGCATCACCAAGCTCCGCCCCCATGGCAGGCAAAGGAGACAATTTGCGGGTCCACAGATTTTGTGTAAAATGACACAAAATTATGCGATTTGCGTCACTTTAGCCCAGCTCCTTGCCGTGGACCCGCGAAAACCCACATTTAGTGCAGCGGGGAAGAGGGGTGTGGGGGGCAGCGTGGCCGATGCGGGAGACTTGCCCACCTTCCCGGGAGGCCGGGAGTGGGATTCAATTTTTGGCAGCCTTCCAAACATTCCGGAAGTGTAGGCAAGCCTGCAGTATTCAATGAGAAAAATTCGCTGTGATTTCTGGAGAGTTTGTGCTTTTCACGCGGTGGAGAGAGGTTTTTTTTCTCCAAAGGCGAGCCACCCTATTCAATGTGAAATATTCTCCGTCTTTTTAAGTGATTCTTGCCGTCTCTCTCCGTGTAGAAATTCTCCATCTTTTGATGGAGAGCAGGAATGTGAACTTTTAAACTAAAAGGGTGTTTTTTTTAATGTTGGTGTCAAAAAATCAGGTTTTTTTTTCTGTGAAGGGCCATGTTATTTTTATTCATGTGCCTATAGCACATGAATATATATTTAATTTAAAAAAAAAATATTTTTTTACATTTTTTTTTTTTTTTTTTTTTTTACACAGTGCAGCCAGCAGGGGGCCGGAGCGCTCGAGCCGCTCATTAGATATTCATATATTCACTGCACCCGAAGCACGTTCGGGTACAGTGAATACTGGGTCCCCCGCTGGCTATAGGGGGGGCAGCCTGTGCTGCCTGGGTCCAGGGGAGCCCTGCTCCCCTCCCCATATCCCCTGCAGCAGCCAAGAGAGACTTTAATCTCTCTTGGCTGCTACGTCCCCCGGCTCCCTGACAGCTCCCTGCCGCGGACGCTCGTCCGCTGCAGGGGTTAAGACTCGCCGCGAGTGGCGGCGAGTCTTTAACACGTTGAATAGGGGGAGCAGGAGTGGCAGCGAGCCCTCCGGAACACGGAGAGTGCACGGCGAGCAAAAAAAAATGCTCGCCGTGCACGGAGAAAATTTTCATTGAATACTGTCTGTCCTAATGGAAGCGCAGAGTATGGGCTGTTTCACACAGTACGGTTCCTGCCGCACGGTGAAATCCCGTACGGTCAGGGAGCCGCGCCGCACTCAGAATTTTATAATGGCAGGGATGGCCACAGCCCGGCAGCCGTCCCTTCCAGTGGGGGGATCCGGCTGCAGCCGTGCGGCCGGGCCGTGGCCGTCCCGTGTGAATGGACACAATAGTGTCCATTCACAACTGCTGAGTGCGGCACGGCTCCCTGGCCGTACGGGATTTCACCGTGCGGCAGGAACCGTACTGTGTGAAACAGCCCTATCCATACAGATTGCGTGTATGGTGGTCATACACATTGGTCCAAAGTACAAAGATTACACAATATATTGTATATTGTGTATCCAGCTTTACCCACTCATGCACTAGATAACCAAATTCTCCCTGGAATGGCAGGTGGGCGGAGTCAAGTGACACTAACAAATACCAATCTCTTTTTAACTCTTCAAATTCTGACTTTCCAGGGGACAGTTAGCAACTACTGAACAATTTACAGGATACTGCAAACATTTGTCAATCCCTAATTCTAGACTTGACAGTTTACTTGTGTATGGTATTTAACTAGTATTTTTAAGTAACATGTAAAAAAAGGACACATTTTCTGACTCAATACCTCAGCTGAGCGGTACAGCATTTCATGTAGCATGCATTCAGCCAGTGGCTATTTATTGGTTTATTGATCACTGTCCAAGGTTCATATGGTTGACTGAAGAGAGAGTGGGTTATTTGTAGCTTGCGATAACAGGTCAGTTCTGAAGTTCTGTGCAAGGTTTTTGCAACAGATGCAAATAGTCAGGACCTTGTAGCCCTAATTTAGGGCCCATGAGAAGTATGTTACCTAGATTCTATATCCAGTACTATAAGAAAATAAGTAAGAGGCTGATAAATAAATGTTGTAGTGGTTCTTAAATTGGCACTGATGGAATGTTTTGAATTCCTTAATAAATACAGTAAATAATGTACTGCTTCCTGAAATGATCACCCTCACACTTCAAGTAGTATTTATGTACTATATAAGAATTATGTGGATTTAAATACTGTATACTAGGTTGCTGTAACTCAAAGGTGTCAATCCATTTAGGTGTGAAGGGCACAAGTTCCTGCTGTGTTTCAACACCAGCAGCAGGACCCCTCGTAGCCTAATTTCAGATAGAATTCTCTCAAAAGTACTCGCAGCGAGTTGGGGCTGATGCAAAGGGCCAGATGTATCAAGCTTCAAAAAGTGATAAAACGGAGAGTGATAAACAGCCAGCCAATCAGCTCCTGCCTGTTATTTTTCAAACCCAGCCTGTGACATGGCAGGTAGGAGCTGATTGGCTGGCTGTTTATCACTCTCCATTTTATCACTTTTGAAGCTTGATACATCTGGCCCGTGCTCCTACTGCCACACTAAACTGGATCTTGATAGAGATTTGGAAAACTGATTATTCCCTACACTATTTAAAAACAATTGGCATATGGTTCTTGAGATAATATTAAGGGTATGTATTGTTAGGTCGACCCAAGAAAGGTCAACACTCCTTAGGTCGTCAATGCAGAAGGTCGACACATATATATATATATTTTTTAGGAGTCTAGATCTAGACGTCTACTTCTGTACAATGTCTGAGTGTACGGCCGCCCCCTGCATCGCTCGCTGCGCTCACAATGCTTCAGGAACACTATTCTATTCTCCCTCCATGCCTGTTCTGGAACCACAGTGGGGAATTTTTAAAAACCACGTCGACCTTCTGCATTGTGGACCTTCCACCGGTCAACCTAAGGATCCTGTCGACCTTCCGGTGTGGACCTAAGGAGTGTCGACCTTTCTTGGGCCGACCTAACGACTGCATCCCAGTATTAATAACGAAATAATAATAATCTTCATCATCTAACTTTAGTATTTATATTGAAGGGCATTTGATCCTAGAATCTTCCCACAACACAAAGGTGGACAAGTCCCTCCCAACACAACACTTTTCTGCTCCGTTTTGTTCTGAACATGATGATACAATGGGCTACAGGTTGTTCTACCACCACAATATTCACATAACTGGGGATACATGGAGGAAGTTAAGGCCCAATACACACTAAGAGATATTACAAACTCATTTTGGTGATTCCGAGCGGTATCGTTTGTAATATCATCCAGTGTGAACGCTCACTTTGCTTAGTGATGTGTGCTCCCGTGGGTTGTTAATGATGTCCTCCATTGTCTGTATATGCATGTATGGAGCAAGCTATGGACCTTATTCAGGTTCGTTCGCAGCTACATTCTGTTCGCTGGGTGCACGCATCCAACATAGCGGGCGGGGGGCGGAGAGGGGTGAGGGGCACAGGGCAGCCCCATTACCATATGGGAACGCCCAGCATTTCATGGGTGTTCCCATGAAATGGCCGTGACGCGGGGGGCAGGTAGCTGACGTCACCATGTCAGCTGCCCACCCATATCCGTCCCAGCGTACACATATATGTAAGTGACTTGAAGATCACTTTTATATGCGTGCACCTTCCACATCTTTCGATGGTCGGAGACCATCGAAAGATGTGGGTGTTCCCCGCAGCAGGCAAATGGATGTTTATGTTAAACATCCATTCACAGCCTGTGCGTTGGAACACACTCTGCAAGCGGGGGTGGGTGGCCCAGCATTCACCGGGCGAACCAGAATAATCCCCTATATGTGCGTTAGGGGTGACACTTGCGAAAAAGTTTTGGGTTAGTCCAAGGTCAATGGGATAGTCCAAGATCAATGATATTAAATTATAAACTCAAGTTTCGTTTTTAAAAGTATAATCTCGTTTTTTAATAGCCACACCCCGTATCTTTTCCTACAGTTTGAATCATATTCCCCTGAATTAGAACAGTGATTGAAATACAACAGTTCACCCATCTGTGAACTGGAATCCTATGATCACCTACACACAGAACTAGCCATTTTGTGGTCTGACAACTGTGACTCAATATTTGTGTAGTCTATCAATTCAATAGGGACTTTTGACACATGTCACATGTAATTGTACCTCATGCCTCAGTGTTATCACACGTTCATAGTGAATTGACAGGCTAAATATTGGTTCAGCCCACTGTGTGCAGGTGGGCTTAAACTAAAGATAAAAATAATAAGGTGACACGCATACAATGACAGGCAGGCGAAGTACCAAGATGCATATTATGAAATGAGTAAGAACAGGAAGATGAACAACAGCAGTGTCCTGATAGAAAGTGTATGTCATGCTGCTACAGGAATTCTGGGGACCAGAGCTGTCAATCAGCTCTACTTATGAAGCTGGGCAACTGAGGATTGACAGTAATGTTTATTGCCGATTATCAGTAAAAATCGGCCGATATATTGGACGGTCGGTCGGAAATCGGACAATCGGCCAAAAAATCGTTCTAGTGTGTGGGGGCCTTAAGACACATTTTCTGAGAAACATCTCTGTTTGCTCTACTCAGTTGTTCAATATGTACATAGACGGTAAGCTGGCCCTGACTGGATCCCCCTGCTGCGACTGCTGCCCAAACAACATGTTTTCATACAGTAGTCCAGCTCCATGAGAAGTTTGATGTGTACGGTTTATTTGGATGTAACCTTTCCCTCACTATTCTTATTATAGTATCCAGCTTACACGTAACTCTCCCAGTGGGAGATGGCGAACTTCCTCTATGACAAGAAATACAGTTACAACAGGTCACTAAGATGACTCGAACGGGATCAGTATGTAATCCTGGCGGTCGGAATCCCGAAGGTCGAAATACCGACGCCGGTATCCCGACCGCCGCAATGCCGGCAAGGGGGGGCCGGTGATGCAGCAGGAGGCGTCTATTACATGTAAGGATGCAGCATCCGATCACTCTCACAGATAGCTAGATCTTTTTATACACACTTCTATTCAAATTAAATAAAGTATAAAGCTATACTAACATCAAAATAACCTTATTGGGTTTGTTCATTATTAATGTACTTTCTGTATTGTGTTTTGTACATAATTGATCAAAGATTATTGCTAATTGACTGCTGTGGTTATTACAGTGACAGGTTCTCCTGCCACTGGGATGCGGTCATTAGGTCGACACCATTCGGTCGACATGGGTCTAGGTCGACAAAGGAAAATATCGACCTGGTTCTAGGTCGCCAGGTCATTAGTTCGACAGGTCATTAGTTAGACAGTCAAAAGGTCGACATGGGGTTTTTTCACTGTTTTCGTCAAAGCCGGCATCAGCAAGTGTGTATGCACATGCCAATGCCAGCCCCCTCCAGGTCCCCGCCAGGCACAACCTCGCTAGGTACACTTATGTCTAATGTGTACCCAGATTTATAGTTTCTTGTTTTAACTGAGGAAATGTGATAAATTTACACATATATTACACGTATGTACAGCCTTATTTTACATGCATGTACAGCCTTATATTACACGTATGTACAGCCTTATATTACACGTATGTACAGCCTTATATTACACGTATGTACAGCCTTTTATTATCCTCTAATTCCCACACAGCTGGATATTTTGTTCTGAGTTATTTTCATTTGAAGACCCTGCGAGTTACTCCGGTGTCCTTGACCTGGAACGTAAATGGACGTACAGCAGGAAGAATAACATGGCTGCTTTTGGCCAGGGGACAGCATCAGATACAGTGTCTATTTAAAATGTTCTTTCTTTGTGAGAAAGGAGACAGTTTACGGAACCTAGTACAGTATGTGTATCGCTAGAGCCAAGAGGTTCCTGCAGATGAAAACCAGAAATCATTGTAATCTGGATTCAAGTAAAATCATTTTGCTAATCTAAAAATATGATTTGAGTGTAAAATATATAGGGGGAGATGTACTAAGCCTTAGAGAGTGATAAATGTGAGAGAGATAAAAAGGAGCTGATAAAATGAGCCTTGGAGAGTGATACAATGGAGAAAGATAAAAAAGGGACAGATATAGGGCACCAAGCAGTTGTGATACATCCCACCACACATCGCAATAATAAGATAAGTGATAAGGGGCGGGATTCTCTAAAATCCGCAGCCCTCTTCGCCCGGCATCGCATTTCTAATGACCGCATATTCTCTAAAATATGCGGTCATTAACGCAAGGGACAGCTCTTGCGATAAGAGCTGTCCCTTGCGATGCGGCGCCGTTGCTGGACTTCCGGGTCTATGACCCGGGAGTCCATCTGCGCATGCGCAGACTGATGCGCCGGCCGCAGGGCATGCTGGGAGGGATCCGTGACGGATCCCTCACACACCGCTGCGGTAAGAAGCCCATAGGCTTCTGCAGGGAACCGCCAGCTTTTTCTGGCGATTCCCTCCGCAGCGGTGACACTGCGGAGGGAGGTTAGAGAATACAGAAATGCGGTAAAAACCCTGATAACGGGGTTTTTACCGCATTTCTGTGATAGAGAATCTCGCCCAAGAGCTTCCCATTGCGAAGCAGCAGCCTGGGAGGTGAGCTGCCCCATCACAGGTGAGGGGGGGTGGGGGGTGGCGCAGATTGTCAGGGGGTCACACGGGGTGGTGGGGGTTTCTATGGGGATACACCAGTTACAGCTAGAATAACCCCCGCGGTGAAGCCCCACCGGAGGGGCTTTAATGCATATGAAAATGCATTTCAGTTTGGTAAATCCAGCCTATTATGAGCCTGGAGAGTGATAAAGTAGAGCGAGAGCAAGAGATAAAGTACTAGTCAATCAGCTACAGTACTGTTATTTTTCAAACACAGCCTGCAACAGTTAGGAGTTGATTGACTAATAATTTTTTTTCTTTACATTTTTTTCACTCTCCAAAGCTAAGTACATCTCCTCCACAGTACCAGCCAGTCAGCACCCAACTGTCATTTTTCAGGGGTTAAATTCTCCAATTTGTGATGCCTAATGGTAACCTGTATTTGGAACAAACAAGTGAAATATCAATATTTATATATTTTATGAACTATAATGATTCCCTTCCTTAAAATGTATATAAACTAGAAATGCAGCTGAATTGTGTGTATTATCTTAGTGACTTATTCTACCTTGGTGGGTTTACTATTTATATTTACACATTAACCTTCTCTGCAAATTCTTTGTGCTCTTAATTTTCAAATACTGTACATGACAGTTATGAGCTGACTGGCTTAGTACATCTCCCCCATATTGTTGAATGCATATTCCATTTGACTTTAATGCAAACAGGGACACCACTACTAGTAGCAGAATAAATAAATATACATATAGAGAGAGACAGAGAGAGAGAAAGATATATATATATATATATATATATATATATATATATATATATATATATATAGCTGGAGAGATAAACTGCACACACAAACAGGTTCAGCCACTGAGTGCCCGGCTCAAATAGAAATGTTGTATATAGAAATAGAACTGATAGCCATCAACATCAGATTTTTTTGAAGAAAACGTTTTTATGGCATAGTTTTTTAAAGTGCAAAGTGACAAAAGGACAAAAAGAGGAGTCCAGCTAAAAGCGTATTAGATACTTAGCGGTAGCAGCATAATGTAAACAAAAGCCAGTCCTCCTCCACCAAAGACCTTAACACGACGGCCGTTTCGGTGCACAGCGGCACCTTAGTCATGTGCTATGACTAGGACATGGTGTCATACTCTGCATTCACTTGAAAATGCTGTGATCGTAGGGGTAGCACCATGATGTATTGTGACAAACTTCTGAAGGTTATTTGAGAATGTCAAATAGTCTTGCCATCGATGGTAGAGAACCAATTTTGATCTCCAACATCGATGGTAGAGAGTTTTTTTTTCCTGCTTAATGCTGGGTACCAAGTGTATCGCTGCCTCCTGATGGACTCAGTTAGTGATAGTGCAGGGTCGACACTTACAGTGTGAAGCATCGATGGTGGATAGGTCATTAGGTTTTACTATAACCACTTATGGCACCTTTGATAGTCAACCCACTGATGGTTTCGGTCACCGACGGTGTGGTCTAGAAGGCCGTTTTGCCCCATGTGAGACCTGGAGAGCTCCATAAGATCTCCCCAACATTTCCAGAGTGTAGACTAGAATGACACAAAGTGCAGGGATCATCACTGATATTATAGTCACATGACTCATGATCACTGAAGAGACATTGACTCGTCATTAAGGGAGGATTGACACAATTTGTGATGTGATATGGGTGCAACGCTGCAACAACTATGAACACTGCACCTACCCCTTTACTAATGCCTACCGTGTTCTCACCTATACAACTCGCACTGCACTCCCTCGCTATTGTCTCTATCCCTGCAATAAGCCATACTCACTCCTCTTGGCTCAACTCCACCCTTTTCCTAATACTTTGTACCTTTCTGTCACCTGTGTTAGTATATCTGATCTGAGGCACACATTTCCAAACTGTACATTACAGTATATCACCTAAAGTATTACACAATTATCAGCTGATGGCCAGCTGTAGTAAAATATATCTTCATGTGTTATATGAGATCCTGCCCATCTTTACTTTTTGAAGTTTTTGACGGTCTAAACAATGCTAATAATTTCAGGAAAAATGAAAATTTGGGGGATTTTTTCATGCTTTAATATGCATGTGGAGTGGGACTGGTAAAGTGTGCCAAGCGCAGCGAGGGTATGAAGGGTAAAAAAGGGGCAGACTAGATGGGCCAAATGGTTCTTATCTGCCGTCAAATTATATGTTTCTACGTCAAATTCTATGAGCTACACTAATTGGGGGTTCACGTGCTCAATTGTCGAACCAGACACCGGAGAAAGTTTCAAACTCGTGTCGACCTGTTCATGTGTCGACCGTTTGCTTATGTTGACCTTTTGTTAATGTTGACCTTGTGCAAGTTGATCTAATGTCAGTGATGACCTTGTGGATGTCTACCTTTTTGGTGTTGATGTATTGTCGACGTCTCTTCAGTAGAGATGAGGAGATGATGATGTAATGATGATAATAATAATAATTTCATTAATAATATTTTTCATTTAGAATTTTTATCCCAGCTGAAGACATATGGGCAGATTCAATAAGCCGCAATGTTTGCCCTGAGCTATTCAATTACTGATGCACTGGAAGCCCTACTCGAAGCACTTAACACAGATTTTTTTCTCACAGCCTCAGGAGCTGCAGGGGAGACCCTACCAGCAGCGGCGTAACTACATTTTGCCCCCCCCCCCCGCTGTTAGAGGGAGGGCGCCCAGCCACTCACCCGCCCCTCTGCCCGCCGCACCAACCCCCGCAAACCCCCCCCCATCCCGCAGTCTTACCTAGGTTCAGTACGCGCTGGTCCCGGCTCCCTTCTTCTGCTATGAGGACCACCACAAAATGTCTGCCCCCATACAGCAGACAGTTTCAGAGAACTGTCTGCTAAATGGGAGCGGACATTTTGTGGTGGTCCTCATAGCAGAAGAAGGGAGCCGGGACCAGTGCGTACTGAACACAGGTAAAGACTGGGGATGGGGGGGGTTTGCGGGGGTTGGTGCAGCGGGCGGCGGGGTGTAACTATAGCACTGCAGCCCCCGGCGCCCGCACATGCATAGCGCCCCCCCCCCCCCCCCCCGCAGTCGCGGGGGCTGCGGTGCTATAGTTACGCCACTGCCTACCAGGCTGGCGCAATGGGGTAGGAATCTGCTGCCTGAACTAATAAAGTATAATAATACAACATAAGCATTTCCCCCTTAGTAATAACACACTAAGGGGGAATACAAATGATACAAATAATAGCAGAAAATATGAAAGGGGCGATTACAGCAGCCACAGGGTTTTCCAATTCAATTAGAGGACTGATGATAGGATGCAGAGATTTCTATAGACATGGCACATTTTTTCTCTCATACTCCCCGAGCAAGTCCGATTTCTGCCCCTAAAGTCATAACTTTTAGGAAAACAATATGCACCCAGGCTCCATGCCCCCCCTCCCCAACCCCCGTACACGCACTGGGGACTAATTAAGCATTTGGACATTTCCAATTAGATTTATCAGCCTGTAATTACTCACCTGCAGCTGGTACTCTACAGTGCGGGGTGAGTATGTAGTGATTTGGAAGTGTCTGCGAGTGAGTTTGACCTTCAGCATGTAAGTGACCCCACTGCTTTGTGCCACCCCATCCCCCAGTGCTCTTGCACATCCCAGCAGTACCAAAACCTCCCAGAAGCCCCCAGGACTCTCAGCGGCTCCATCCCTAGTGGAAAGATGGCAAGGAGACCACTGGAGAGCACCTTACTAAATCTCACTCCAAATCCCCCCTAAGTGGTATAAAGTGAATAAAAAGTTTTTTTTCCTCTCATATAACCTTTATTTTTCATAACCCCCACCCCCTCCTCACAGACCACTTACTTGGTTCCTGGAGCTAATATACCTAGCCATGAGCACTGGGAGGAGGGCTGGAGAAGAGAAGTCAGGAGGCAGGCGCAGGATGAATACAGGGAGGATGGGCGTGCCAGTTTGAGAAGGGAGGAGAATGGGAGACAGGAGAGGAGGGGCCAGTTCAGAGTTGATCTTACCTCACTGGTGGCTGGTTCCAGGGGAGGGGCTAGCCTCAGTACAGTATTGGCTAAAAGTGGCTGTCCTTAATAATCCTGGAAGACAGTACTTCCTAGATACAGCAAATGATTTGCTGTGCCTGTGACCCACATGGCTCCACCCTCCCTTAAAGCCCATCCGGTGGTGGAGTAAGATGTTGGTATAAATTCAGATGTTGCCAGGTATGAACTTAGTGTAAGTGATCAGATCAGCTTTTAATAATACCTTATAGCCAGACTAATTTAACTTAATATTGGACTGCTTAAAATGTCAGTCATATGTTTGATTTGCACATTAATTTAAAACACCAATAAGTGCTGTATTAAATACTCTGTATCCTCATATAAATAGTAACAACAGCAATAAAGGAATTGGAATGAGGCTCAAGGTTCTGTAGCAGCTTATATTTTGTGATGTATAAGTAATGATCTTTGCTTATGAGTGATATTATCATTACCATAATTTAGTGCACTTATTTATTAACAGTTTCTTATATAGCGCACACATATTCCGCAGTGCTTTACAGAGAATATTTGAACATTCACACCAGTCCTTTACAGTGGAGCTTATAATCTATATTCCCTACCACATGTACACGCACACACTGACATTCTAGGGTTCATTTTTGTTGGAAGCCAATTAGCCTACCTGTATATATTTGTATTGTGGGAGGAAACAGGAGTACCCAGAGGAAAACAACGCAAGTACGGGGAGAAAATACTAACTCTGCACAGTTAGGGTCATGGTGGGAATAGAACCCATGACCTCAGCGCTGTCAGGCAGTAATGCCAACCATTACACCATCCATACAGTCCCTTAAATATAACATGCAAGGCTACGACTCACAGCTGAACGAACAGTCCCTGAGATGCCTGTATAATGTACAGAAGCAGGAACCACACTAGCATCTACAACCGCACTGTATAAGACTGTAATAAAAATGAGCAGGTTCCTCTAAAGCACATCACTCACTAAAGTATTGGTGGTATTTGACTTGTAGTTCTACCATAGCGAGAAAGCAGTAATTTGCCTATCTCCATTTTAAAGAAGCAAATAACATTTAACCACCAGTGTTTCCAAAATATACTGCTCTCCTTTGGAGTTGAGTCGGAGTTTAGTGTTCTGCAGAGAGGTGTGAGGCTGGGAGCCTTAGCTCTGATTGTACACACAATGTTTGCACAGGGCAGGCCTGCGTCTTGCGTGTGAACTTGTATTGGACTTGATAATGATCTCTATGGCCTATTACATTTTCACTGGTTTGTGATTTGCTGCCCGGGACACACCTAGAATCCAGTTCCTCAACCATAAAATCCACGACACTAACCAGCTAGATAACTTTATCTAGGCATTTTCCTTGTCAGGAGTTAATATGCTTTGCATTCATGTTCTCTTTTTATAGAATCATTTATTTTAGTTATAAATTAACTCCAGTGTGGGCAGGTTACTGTACATTTTTGCCGGCTGCGTTTGGCAAATTCTTGAATTCTTTGCAGCAACACAAAGTTAAAGACTGCAGGTACTGTACTGACATTTCCCCCCCCAAAAAATCATTAATCATAACAAAAATGACCACTCTACTAAGCTTTAGACACAGGGGGTGCACAAAATATTTCCAGTCGCCTTATATATAATGTATGAGCTCTGTGTGACCGTGTACCGCAGGGTGTATTTCTGTGTGATTTTTCCGTTAATATGCATTTTATTCACAAAACGTAGCGAATAGGATGCAGAAGCAGCTTCTACTGATTAAAATGATTTGACACATGCTTATATTCTGTGTGCAACTGTAACGGTGTCTGTATAACAAATGGAACACTACAGTTTTTTCTAGAGATGTGCAGGTTCTGATTTACTCTGATTTACTCTGATTTATTCTGATTTCAAAGCAGGATCTTATTGGCTATCAACTGTCAACAACTGCCATGTGATTTGGGATAGCCAATAAGATCCTGCTTTGAAATCAGAGTAAATCAGAGTAAATCAGAACCTGCACATCTCTAGTTTTTTCCAGGAAAACTGTATTTCGTATGCAAATACAGCTGAGGACGATAACAGAATATAGACAGACTGAAGATCAGTTTAATCAGCAGAAGCTGCTTGTTCATCTTATTTGCTCCATTTTGCAAATAAGTTCTGCAAAGGTTTCGAAAAGGGCAGTTTAATGTGAAAGAGACTAGGGGCAGGGCCGGCTCTACCATTAGGCAGCTTTAGGCAGCTGCCTAGGGTGTCATGATCTGGAGGGGCGCCACCCAGTCTGATTATCAAAAAATCAAGGATGTCTATGAGGATCCTTGTTGTATATAATGCAGGTGGCTGCTATGGAACTTCTAAGACATCCATATTTTCCCAAATTTGCTGCCCTCTCCTCCTTGTACTCTGTTGTGGGTGCACAGGGAGACCTCCAGGGAAAGCAGTGGACTTGCCTACCTTCCCAGGGGGCTGGGAAGACCACCTGATATTTGGGAGCCTCCCTGCCATTCCGGAATGTTAGGCAAGTATGCCTTAAGAGATTGGAAAGTGGATATTGGTGGCAGTATGGGGGGGGAGCAGTAGGTTGAAGTTTTGCCTAGGGTGCTGCGGAGCCTTTCACCGCCCCTGACTAGGGGTGACATTTAATGAGATGCGAAAATGTGACTTTTACGATATTTTCAACAAAAACGTCTGAAATCGCCCTTTTTCCCAAATTCTCATATTTAATGAGATGCGAAAAACATCAAAAACAGCAGATTTTCCTGCGAAATCACACTTTCTGAAAGTGCAATTTTTATTCGCGACGAAACTCGCATCCAGATGTTTTCCCATTGAAAAGTATACAATTCGCATATTTAATGAGATGCGAATTCGGGAAAATGTGTCTAAAAATCGCCAAACATTTAGACCAGGTTCTGATATGCGAATTGGCCAGAACCCTGCACAGATCATTGAGATCTGTGCATAGTCCTGTGTTAAAAAATGTGTTAAAGTGTTTTTTGGGGAAAAAATGGCGTAGGGCCCCCCCTCCTGAGCATAACCAGCCCCAGGCTCATTGAGCGGGACCTGGTTCCAAAAATATGGGAAACAATAAGCATAGTGGTCCCCCGTATATCTGAAACCAGCCCTGGACTCTTGGACAGGTCCTGGTTCCAAAAGTCTGGAGGTCCCCCGTATTTTGAAACCAGCACCGGGCTCCAACAGCCCGCGGTGTCATGCCACAGCTGGGGGACACTTTTTGTATAAGGTCCCCTGGCCGAAACATGAGCACCGTGGCTGGTCAGCCTTGGACGGGGTACCTGGAGGAGTGGGGACCCCCTCAATAAAGGAGTCACCCCCCCCCCCCCCAGGCGAAGCCCGGGGTTGTCACCGGCATCTGTGGCCAGTGGACGCTGGCCTGATAGTGTTAAATCTTACATACGTAACATTGCTTTATGCAGGAGAACTACAAGTGCCAGCAGACCTCTCCCACATGCTGGGACTTGGAGAACCACAAGTCCCAGCATGCGGGACATTAATGGGCCCGCTGGGACTTGTAGTCCACCTGTAAAAAGAATGTTAAAAGAAAACACACACAGAAAAGTATAACTTTATTTTACACATATACACACACCTCACTTTTACACCAATATACTCACCGATCCAGGATCCAGCGCTGGCTCCCTGCTCCACATCCGGTTATGCTCAGGAGCGGGGACCTCACGCCGTTTAAAACAAAAATTATAAACACAAAATCGCACATTTCCTCAAATTCGCACATTTTCGTGCCTAAAATTCGCACATTTTCATGCCTAAAAATCGCCCATTATTACACCTTATTAAATATGCGAATTTGTGACAAAAATTCAATTTAAAAAAAGTGCGATAATGGGCGATTTTGAAAGTGCGAAAATCGCATTCTATTAAATGTCACCCTAGATGTACGTGGACACATCTGTAACTCACATATTACAAGTACTCACAGCTCAATTATATAATGATTTGTTTTCAATTTTAGCAAATAATGTATAATGAAAAGCAAAGATGCCTAACTGACAGCGCTAAACTGCTCCATCTGCACAGTTATTACACATTTTTGGCACAGTCGGTACTAGAACTCCACAGCAACTGTAGTGCCACTGGTTCCTAACCAGTGGCATAGCTATAATGGGTGCAGTGTGCACGGTGCACCTGGGCCCACGTCCCAGGGGGCTTATACTGCACCCATTTTTAAAATACTTACACACCAGAGTCCCCGGCAGTGGCAAAAGTGCTGTACAAATTGCAGTCGAGTCTGAGCACCGCTCACGGGAAAGAAAAGAGGGGTCCTGCCTGAGGAGGCTGCACACAGGCCTCCTCCTCTCTAAAGATGCCCCTGTTCCTAACCCTGCCTTAGGGCATAAGAAATTTAACCATTTTTCTCCTTTACTCAAGCCTCATTTGCATATATTACCCCATTCACATCGCAAAGCCATGTTGGACCCTGCTCAGACCAGGGCCCAGCGCTTTTACATGAAACCAAGGTCGTCTTTATACAGAGGGCGACTCGGAATTAACCCTTCTTATAAAATGAGTCGAAATGCTGGGTTAATCGACCTGGGTTATAAATTCACACCGCACCCGTCCTTAAGTATGAACGGTACTTATGTATTATCTGAGCTCCCATGTTAAATGCACCCCATTTTTTCATACCCCTACTATCCAACTACGCATGCAGTTGATTTTATATAGTGTGGCGAGTGCAGCGAGCCACCGTGCCCAAAGCGTGGCGAGCGCAGCGAGCCCCGCGAGGGGACGCGGTCTCATAAGAAAAACGGGAGCCCAGATATTACATAAGTACCGTATGAACAAGTAATTTTTTTATTTTAATTATGAAAATCTCATGTTGACATTTTTCTATGTTGCCTTTTTCATGTCCAAAATGCTCAGAACCAGAAGCATTTTGGATAATGGATTATTCTGTGTTTTGGAATATTTATATCTTTTAATGAGTTATATTGCTTTTATGTTGTATGAACACATCAAACACGTGAAATAAACACAAATATATTTAATTTGTGCATGAAACAAGGTTTTAAAACATGAACTGTTTGTGTACTATCTCAGGCACTGTATATGAATGCCACTGTATTTTTTGCACATATTTAGTGCCAGTTACATATTGTGTCCAAAGTAGTGCCTGTCACCGATGTCCCCACTAGTGCCAGTTACATTTGTCCCCAAAATTGCCAGTTACAGATGTTCCCAGTAGTGCCAGTTACAGATGTTCCCAGTAGTGCCAGATACATATAATGTCCCCAGTAGTGCCAGATACATATAATGTCCCCAGTAGTGCCAGTTACAGATGTCCCCAGTAGTGCCAAATACATATGTCCCAATATTGCCAGTTACATATGTCCCCAGTAGTGCCAGTTACATATCATGTCCCCAGAAGTGCCAGTTACAGATGTCCCCAGTAGTGCCAGATACATATCATGTCCCCAGTAGTGCCAGTTACAGATGTCCTGTTAGTGCCAGTTACATACAGCATCATGTCCCCGGTAGTGCCAGTTACAAATGTACCCAGTAGTGCCAGTTACATATCATGTCCTCAGTAGTGCCAGTTACAGATGTCCCCAGTAGTGCCAGTTACATATCACATCCCCAGTAGTGCCAGTTACAGATGTACCCAGTAGTGCCAGATACATATCATGTCCCCAGTAGTGCCAGTTACAGATGTCCCCAGTAGTGCCAGTTACAGATCATGTCCCCAGTAGTGCCAGTTACAGATGTCCCCAGTAGTGCCAGTTACATATCATGTTCCCAGTAGTGCCAGTTACAGATGTCCCCAGTAGTGCCAGATATATATCATGTCCCCATTAGTGCCAGTTAGAGATGTCCCCAGTAGTGACATCTACATATCATGTCCCCATTAGTGTGTTACAGATGTACCCAGTAGGTTAAGAAAAAAAAAAATTCTGGAGACAATGGTTTTCAGAATAATTTGGATAACGGATATTTGGATAAGGGATACTCAACCTGTATGTACCTGGCTTTTATCATTTCTAGACTCATATTTTGTTGTCTTTTTAGTGAATGTTTTAAGACAGTCTGACCCATCACTTACAATTATGTATCCGTCCAAGTCTTTCAAAGGACCTAAAATACAATCCTTTTTGCACCCACTGCGACATAAAAAGCCACGTACCCAGTTATATTGTGTCATGATAATTGTCCCTTTATGACAGCGTAGCTGTAATGTGGTTGCTGTAACTTCCCACAGGCAATTTTTTGCTGAATGCTTTCTATAGATGATAAAACAGAAGTATTCGAGGCCTGAAGGTTTCACAACTCATTGCCATTTACAAATGACGAACAAGACATTAAAATACAGGCAGATGCTAATGACTAATTCACTTTGTGGTTTGTTAACACAAAATGTCACCATGTTGGATTCTGTGTTAATCTTTATTGCAAGCTTTACAGAAAGTAAATATTTATTTATATATTTGATTCAATGCGCAGAATTGAGCAGGTTTCACAACTGTGCATGAAAAGCTGTTTATTTCCGCTGGATACAAATGCCCACAAAGATTTTAGCACCAATTTCATAACTTTTATAGGCATTTTCATCCGCTATAAAACACTGCTAATGCACTTGTTTGATAATACAGTATCTGTTATCAGTTTGTGTATAACAGGCTGACGCGTTTTACATGTACTTCTATAGGCCTGGATTTCAGGAGATTCTTATATTTGCTACTGGTAAACATAACATGTGGTGCACATTGACATTAGTAACGCTGGAACCAGCTAGTGTCCTGCACTGAGCGAACCTTGGTGGTCTGTATTAACAACCTTTTACTGACACATAAAAAGCTGACCCTAAAAACACACACTTTGAAAAAGATAAGATGAAAATTTAAATTTGTCCTTCTGTCTGTCTTTCTATACAAATCCACAGTTTACAAGGGAGGATCGTAACATTTTACATACGAGCATATTAAAACACGGCTGAGGCAACTTAAAAATGTAAAATCAAAATGAATTACGGTTAATTTGTTATTAATTAAACACCGCAATTTTTGCTGTACGCTCATATGTATGTTCCAGCATAACTCCGGAATGACTTCAGTAATTTACACCAAACTTGATACACATATGACATACAATCTGTGAACCAACACTGTGGGGGTAACACACCCCTAGGGGTGAGGCAGCAGCACAAAGTATTTCAGCAGACAGCATGGCTCTGGAATGACTGAAGCAATTTACACCAAATTTGGTACACATATCGATTACAATCTGTGAACAAATACTGTGTGTGTGTGTGTGTGTGTGGGAGGGGGTAACACGCCCCTAGCACCCCTAGGGGTGAGGCAGCAGCACAGAGTCTTTCAGCAGACAGCATGACTCTGGAATGACTTGAGCAATTTACACCAAATGTGGGTACTTGTGTATTTGCAGGGCACCCAATTAACATACATACGCTAGCGTAGGGAAATCAAATCGCACAGCCCGTTTTAGTGCCGTGCGATGCGATCTCAGTATATGGTATGGATGTTTGGCAGGTAGCGCAGCTGTGCTTTCAGAATAAGCATAGGCTGCGCAAATAGCGTAGTCAGTCAGAACTTGTGTAGTGTTCCTGGTCCCTGTCAGATTCAGTCAGAGCTGAATAACTGACAGTAATGGCTGCATCAGGGAGAGCAGAAAACGCGAACGAAGTGACAGTGATGGCTGGTGAACCTGTGAGCATATTCACCTTGCCAAAGACAGAGGAGGAGGCTGTTTTTTCCAGCACCACAATTTGCTTCCGGTCACGCAAAATTGTGGGAAAGGGCACCCGATGCGCCTATCGATCTAAGAATGCATGTGGCGCTGCCACATTAAAGTCTGTCGCAAGAAGGTGAGCCTCAGAGCGGCGCATTGGTTCCCGGGGTGCCGTTTACCCTTCCTCACCCTTGTCCGCTTTATATATTCGTGGGCGGAGGAGATGACAACTGTAAATTATTGTGACCATGAACAGCAGTTGTCTAATAAAACCACAGTGCAGTGTTTGATGCGTGAGGCCTGCACTATGGACTTAGGGGTAGATTTATTAAGCTCGGTGAAGTGATAAAGTGTCTGGTTTTTATCAGCTCCTTCCGGTCATTTTTCAAACCAGGCCTGTAACTTCACAGTTAGGAGCTGATTGACCGATGATAAAAACCAGACACTTTATCACTGCCCCTTAATTTCACAGCCCCATAGGCAAATTGGCAGTCCCGGCAAGATAGTAGAAAGCCTATTTGTCAAACGGAAAAGCAATGTGGGACGGATGCTGCCTCAGCAGTGGATCTTTGGAGGGATTTGCAGGGAGACTGGTGACTGCTCTGTCACTCCAGTCGAAAAGCGTGATCCCGCTACATTGATGGCAGCCACTACATTTATGTGGCGGAAGACTCTGGGCGCTAATGATGTGTTTCTCCGCATTCTCCATGCACTTGCGCTGCTTCCGAAAGCCAACACACAGTGTGAAGAGTGTTATTCTTGTTTTTTTTCTTAATTAATTGTCATTATTCTTGTTGTTTTACTTGATTTCTGGTTATAAATGTAATTACTTAATGTGATATGTTTATTATTAACTATTAAGTAAATTTCAAGTTAATCGTTAACATATGTCGTCATTACTGTGCCAGATGTATGATATGGTAGGTGTGAATGTGTTCCTAAAACACCACCACTATCCACGCCACCCTGAAGCGTGGTGAGCGCAGCGCGCCCCGCTAACGCGTCCTCCCGACCGTTTCATACCCCCACTGTCCACGTTGGCATGGAGTTGATTTTATATAGTGTGGCGAGCCCAAAGCTGCAATCGCCACGCTTCGGGCTCGGTGGCTCGCCACACTATATAAAATCAACTCCACACCGACGTGGATAGTGGGAGTATGAAAAGGACACGTTCTGCCGCTGCTTGCCACGCTTCGGGGTGGCGTGGATAGCGGGGAGGGTGCCTAAAAACCTCATTGCATATCATTGAAGTGTATAGTTAAGTTAATGGCATCGCACCCTATAAAATCACATGCGATTTTGCGTGAGGTGCGATTGCATGCGATGCGATAAGCCCGGAGCAAGAGAGCTGTGAATAAATTACTTAGGAAAATCACATTGCACGCATCGCATGGCATGGACATGAGATGTGATGCAATTTTCTTACGCAGAATAGCCCACTAACCAAATTGCTTAGTGGGCACCGTGGTACTACACAAGTACCCAAATTTGGTACACATATCAATTACAATCTGTGAACAAATACTGTGGGGGGGGGGGGACACGCCCCCAGCCCCCCCAGAGTATCTTAGGATATGCATGATATGTCAGTGATGACTGGGCTGCATGTGACAAGGACAGTGACATGATGTGAGGAGGGAAATGGAGATAGCAAGAACCCACACACTGAGAATTATATTGTGGCACAAGCAGGGTCCCCCAGCAGCACAGAGTATATCCACCATGGCTCTAAATGTGCAGGATCCATAAATATACTGGTAGGCTAATTGGCTCCCAACAAATTAACCCTAGAATGACTGTGTGAGCGTGTACATGTGGCAGGGAATATAGATTGTAAGCTCCACTGGGGCAGGGACTGATGTGAATGTTCAAATATTCTCAATAAAGCGCTGCAGAATATGTGTGTGCTGTATAAGAAACTGTTAATAAATACATAAATATCAGCAAATGCATAATGGGCCTTATTCTAGTTCACTCTTAGAAGCAAATTCCTTCTTAGCTGGACAAAACCATACGCACTGCAGGTGTAACAGGTGCAGATAGAATTAGATTTGGTGAGTTATTTTGTTACTGTGCAGGGAAAATACTGACTGCCTTATTTTTACACTGCAATATAGATCTCACTTTGAAGAAAAACCCCACCCAAATCTAATTTTCTCTGCAAATGTTACATCTGCCCCACCTGCAGTGCATATGGTTCTGTCCAGCTAAGAAGGAATTTGCCTCTAGGAGTGAACTAGAATAAGGCCCAATGTGCTGCGCTCCAACGTAAATTGCAGCTAATGTTATTTATACTATGTGTTTAATATTTAAATTGATATTTGTAAACAAACATTCTTAAAATCTCAGGCACTCCTATAAAAAATTACATGGACAGCTAAGTGATACTCAGCTTCCCCGTGATATTAATTGGTGAAGAAAGAACAGCCTTATGCTGGGTACACACCAGGACGACTAGGGCACGATTCTGTCAATTTAGATCCAATTCCGACCGGTTGTATGCAGATTGTATGTACTATCGTGTGTTTTTGACATTTATTTGATCCGATTCCGATCAAATGCGCGTTCACGCCGCTCGTTTGGTCGCATCTTTGGTCCTACGTGCTGCAGGTAGGATCCGTCAATCCCAGGCCGACCGACCGTCAATCGTATGCAGATCGTGAGTGTTTTTTGCCGCCTCCGTCGTCCGTCCGTCGGTGCGTCCGTCGTTTGATCCAGCCTATTTGAGTGGCATTTCCTAAACACTCCCCCGGCGCCATGTTTTTCCACATAGCAAACAGCGCTGGCGCAGCAGTTGGACTCTCCTTCTTGTCTCATCTCCCAGAACAACAACCTGGTATGTTTGCACTCCCAATGCTCTTCTATGCATGCCCACTGTTGCCACCAATGTATATAGTGTGTATAAAGCACTGGTTTGGCAACCGTGCACCCGACCATGTCACTGTTTTTTTTGGGTGGGCCCCATGTCTGTGTGTATACATATAACCAATGTCCACCATTGCAGTATTCCAAGCACTCCTCTCTGCTAGGCCCCATTCACCTGTGTGTGTGTGTTTGTGTATATATAGATATATATACATAAACCATTGTCCACCATTGCAGTATTCCAAGCACTCCTCTCTGCTAGGCCCCATTCACCTGTGTGTGTGTGTTTGTGTATATATAGATATATATACATAAACCATTGTCCACCATTGCAGTATTCCATGCACTCCTCTCTGCTAGGCCCCATTCACCTGTGTGTGTGAATAGCAATCTGCACAATAAAATGTATAGTGGTTTTCATAAAAGTTTATTAACATTTTAAATACTTAAAACATAAGAACTAGGTAAACTGGTAACTATAACTATAAAAATTTAAATATGAAACAAAACATGGGTATAACTATAACAACTAAAATGGTTTTATCTTTTTACAGTCCCAATGTCCAACGCAAAGGAACAAGAGTTTTTGGAAGGGTTTATTGAAAAATATCGTACACACGAATGCCTGTGGAGAACCAAATCCAAGGAGTATTCAAACAAAATTAAAAGAAACCAAGCCTTGGAGGAGTTGGCACGCTACAGTCTTCCATTTCACCCAGAGGCCAATGTTGAATGGGTGAGGAAACGCATCCAGAATATGCGCACGGTGTTCTTAAAGGAACACAAGAAGATGGAGGCTGCAAAGAAGTCTGGTGCTGGAGTCGACGAGATGTATCAAACATCGCTCTGGTACTATGACCGGTTGACATTCACCCTCAGCCAGGAGTCGATGAGGACAGGAGTAGTCCTTATGGTCGAACAGGAAAACCAAGAAGTCGCGGCGCAGGAGGAGGAGGAGAATTCGCAGTCTGCATCGGTGAGTCTATTTTTTTGGCTATCTAATTGATTCCTCCTGCCAATCCACAGCGCCCTCCCCATTAAAGTAGGCCATGTACTCTTCCCTCACCTGTTTGGCTCGTGCACTCCCTGTGTAGCGTTGTGTTGGGGTTTGCAAGGAGGATATCTGCACTACCTCCTCTGGCAGTTCTTGGTCTTCTTGGAGTGCTGTGCCTGTAGCCCTTTGCTGTGTGGCTTTTCTGCGGAGCAAATTGTGCAGGACACAGCACGCCGTGACAACCCAGTCAATTTTGTCCACCCTCAGGTTAATGGCAGTGTGAAAAATGCGAAACCGGCTTGCCAGGATGCCAAAAGCATTTTCCACAACACGCCGTGCCCTGGATAGCCTGTAGTTAAAGATCCTTTTGTCATGGTTCAGGCCCCTTTGCGCATATGGCTTCATGACATGCTCGTGCAGGCCAAAAGCCTCGTCAGCCACAAAAACAAAGTTAAGCCCCTGTTTAGTTTCCTGGACAGACGGCAAGTGAAGGGTGTTCGCTATGAGCCTTTCGTAGAACTTTGTGTCCTTGAAAGTGCCACCATCCGATGCACGGCCATTCCTTCCTACATCCAGGAAGATAAACTCATAGTTGGCATTCACCACAGCCATTAGTACAATGCTAAAATAGCCCTTGTAATTAAAATAGTAGGAACCACTATTGATAGGCTGGGCTATGCGGACATGTTTGCCATCAATGGCTCCACCGCAATTTGGGAAGTTCCATCGCTGTTCAAACTCCTCTGCGATGACTTTCCATTCATTCACGCTGGTAGGGAACTGAAATTAGAAGTAAATAGAATTGATTAGTAAACATGTTCAATTTTTTTACAGCTTGGTGACTACCCACCTGCAACCCCAGACCTATCTGTCCTATCTGATAATGCATGCACATCTAACGAAGTTCCTACTCCGGCACGCACTCCGCCACCCACCCTGGAACCCACTCCACCACTCCCCCGTGCCAAAAAAATGCGTGGCAAAGGAAAAAAAGGAGAAGCAGCGGCACATGAAGAATTTATGATGCGGGCACATCAAGTCCTGCAAAGAAACCCGGACAAACATGACAACTACTTCACTTATGTGGCAGAGTGTGTTCGCAACATGGCTCCTGACCAGCAACTTACTTTTGAAAAGTTATGCATGGAGTTGGTGTATAATGGCAGTTTAGGGTATCTCAACAGTGGCACTAAAATAGTTGGCATTGGTAGTGCACCAGACACACCACTGTCATTAGAATCACCAGTGCCTACTCCGCCTGCCACCGTAGCAGGCCAGTCGAGCACAATTCCAACACATACCCAGTCAACACCTACACAGCCTTCTCAACCCCCCCAGTACCGTCAATTCTACAGTTCTTTACTGATAGAAGATCCAGAGTGTCCTGTTTTTGAGGATCTGTCTTAAAAAATAGGCTACTTTATCATTTACCATCGACATGGTCTCAGCTGCAGGTATGTGATGGCCACTGCTCACATGGCGTATGGCGCACATCAATGGGGCCGGGACCATTGCATCTGCGCCATGCGCCATGTGGGCCGCAGCCTTTACATATCTGCAGCAGACATCCTCTGCCACACAAGGGCCACAGTGTGTATTTTTGTTTATTTATATGCTGCTACCTGTACCTGCATTACCAGAGGGAGAACAGGATTCTCCTCAATCTGGATAGCAAACTCCATTTATTGCCCTTTTTTCTTTGCCAATAGTATGGGGTACTGTGCGGCAGACATGGTCTCGGCTGCAGGTATGTGATGGCCACTGCTCACATGGCGTATGGCGCACATCAATGGGGCGGGGGCCATTGCATCTGCGCCATGCGCCATGTGGGCCGCAGCCTTTACATATCTGCAGCAGACATCCTCTGCCGCACAGTACCTTATCCCTACTGTTGTAAGGGCATGTTCCAGAAGTTACCAGAGTGTCTTTTGTCTTGGTTTTCTACATATATGCTGCTACCTGTACCTGCATTACCAGAGGGAGAACAGGATTCTCCTCAATCTGGATAGCAAACTCCATTTATTGCCCTTTTTTCTTTGCCAATAGTATGGGGTACTGTGCCGAAGACATGGTCTCAGCTGCAGGTATGTGATGGCCACTGCTCACATGGTGTATGGCGCACATCAATGGGGCGGGGGCCATTGCATCTGCGCCATGCGCCATGTGGGCCGCAGCCTTTACATATCTGCAGCAGACATCCTCTGCCACACAGTACCTTATCCCTACTGTTGTAAGTGCCTGTTCCAGAAGTTACCAGAGTGTGTTTTTTGTTTTTTTATATGCTGCTACCTGTACCTGCATTACCAGAGGGAGAACAGGATTCTCCTCAATCTGGATAGCAAACTCCATTTATTGCCCTTTTGTCTTTACCAATAGTATGGGGTACTGTGCGGCAGACATGGTCTCAGCTGCAGGTATGTGATGGCCACTGCTCACATGGCGTATGGCGCACATCAATGGGGCCGGGACCATTGCATCTGCGCCATGCGCCATGTGGGCCGCAGCCTTTACTTATCTGCGGCAGACATCCTCTGCCACACAGTAGCCCGTACTTATTGGGAAAGTTTAAACTGGGTCATACATACTTAAATCTTTATATATAGTGTGTGTTTTTGTACAATATCTTTTATATATGGTATTATAATATATTTTTGTTGACACAATCTATTTACTATTTTACATGTTTTAACCATGAAAGGCCTAAAAAACCTGTTTCTGTCCTAGGCCTAAATTATAAATAAAAATATTTTGTTTGCACAATAAAGTGTACAGTGTATATTTCATCCTTACCTTGCAATACTGGTACTGCAGCACCTTCACAATGGCTTTGCAGGTCTCCGGGATGATGAGGCCCAAAGCTTGCGGGGAGATGAGGGATCCAAACTTTAGGTCAGCAAGAGACCGTCCTGTCGCCAGAAACCTCAGGGTGACCACCAGCCGTTCCTCAGCAGGGATAGCCATGCGATACTTGGTATCCTGCTTCTCGATGTGGGGAGTCACCAGACGCAGCAATTCCTGGAATGTGGCATCATCCATCCTCAAGAAGTTACGGAAATCGTCTGGGTTATTCTCCCTGATGTCCCTGAGCAGTGGCATGTGCGAACGAGTCTGACGCTGAAGTAGCCACTGCTTTGTCCAGCATGATCTTTCTCTCCTGCGCTGGGCTCTCTGACGCCTGAGCTTCAAAACTGCATAATAGAGCAGGTACTGTTGCTGGTGACTACCCATCACTGCATTCTCCATAGTGCAGGGTTAAAAGACACTTTGTAATGGCAGGCAAAACAAAGTAATGTGTAAATAGCTATGTCCAGCGTTCAGCAGGTATAAACCAAGCCTCACTAGTAACAAAGCAGAAATACACTGGTTTAAAATGGCTGCTGCTATTCCTATCCCCCTCTGCTAGTCCTCCCCCTCTGCTAGTCCAGCCCCTTCATTCAAATTTCAAAGGCCCATCTGACGACGGTCGCATGTGTTCTTGCAAAAAAAACAAAAACCAGCGATCCGACCGTCTTAACGACCATCGCGGGCGCATCGGGATCGGATCTAGATCGTTCCGCAAAAAACCACAATTTTTGCTAATCGTTTGCTGGGGACTGCCTGGGAGCTCCCGGGAAGTCCAAGGGAAATCGTTCCATGGTCGTCTATCGGTCGTGAACGACGGTGGTCGTCCTGGTGTGTACCCCACATAACACTCAGTAAACCATCTGTACAAGTAAGTAAGGCTTAAATGGGGGTCAACTGCCAGCACATTAAATATAATTCACAAAAAGCATACACGTGGTCAACTATCAGTCCATTACACAATTCCAAGCCTACATAAGGTCCAACTGCCAGCCCAAGGGTTTGAACTTGAGGCCTAGATTGGGGCCAACTTCCTGCCCACCACCAGCAACTCAAGGTATCCAAACTCCCCTCCCAATGAAATGAAAGATGCCTACCTGGAATGGTGGTGTTGCTGACCCGGGTACCGTAAAGTCAGCCTGCCCAGTGTATTGTCCAGGAGAGCACCCTTAAGAAAGACCTAAAGCAATAAAACTACTTCTAGCATTCTTCCCCGCAACAATAACCCGACGACCAACAAAATACTAATAAAAAGGATAGGGAGGGTGGGACTTCAGAAGAAGCAAAAGAACTCCCACTTCAGGAACAATATTATAAAGCACAAACCACAACCCAAACACGCCCATCAAATCCTGATAGGCCAGAGGATAAACAAGCCCTAAGCCAATCCCCGGCATCCTAACAAATTAAGGTTGAGAGCATTTTAACATATTGAGGGCCAGATGTATCAAGCTTCAAAAAGTGATAAAATGGAGAGTGATAAACCACCAGCCAATCAGCTCCTACCTGTTCATTTTCAAACCAAGCTTGCAGCGTGACAGTTAGGAGCTGATTGGCTAGCTGTTTATCACTCTCCGCTTTATCACTCTTTGAAGATTGATACATCTGGCCCTTAAAGAGAGGTAAAGTGGAGAAAGATAAAGTATCAGCCCGAGCTCCTGTCATTTTACAGGGTATTTATTATTGACACTTAGGAGCTAATGGGTTGGAAAGTACTTTATTTTTCTTTAAGCTTTGATAAAAAATGTTGGTGGTTTAAATTCCACCAGGCATAGTAAATATCTTCTGCCTCCTATATAGGCACAAAAGAAATAAAAGTTTAGAACCATAAGGCTAATAATGTTCTAGATCAGGCATGTCCAAACTGTGGCCCTCCAGCTGTTGTGAAACTACACATCCCAGCATGCCTTGCCATAGTTTTAGCATTCCCTAATAGCAAAACTGTGGCAAGGCATGATGGAACTTGTAGTTTGAAAACAGCTGGAGGGCGATAGTTTGGACATGCTTGGTCTAGATGATAAGGGTGAATTATAGGAAGGTTATCTGATTAAAAGCTAACAATTACATAAAAAAATATGCAGGTAACACAGAAACTAGAATGCTAAGTAGTGGCTTACATATACAGTCATACATATGTGGCTGTGTCCGCATTAAGCACAGAAATACATACTTAGCCCTGCAAAGCAAATGATCCTCACTAGCTGTCATGCGACAAGTCATCTGCAGCAATTATCAACTAAGTTTCCGTTTTCTCAATAGCTGCATTTACAGGAGAAAAGCGGAATTGCAGGCAACAAAATACTTTTTAATACAAATACGTTCCAACCATTATACCAAAATAAATGATTAATTTTTGTTTTGACACTTCAAATATATTGTAAATGATATATCTAAAAGACACAGTATTCTGCCAGTCAAAGTATTTAACTGTTCTATGAGCCCTCGGATGAAACAGTTTTCTGTGGATCAGGAACAGAGCATTATGTCCCTCCTGGAGAGGGTAATGTTGGGAGGTATGATTAAACAGAAAATACTATATAGGCTGTGCGGTAATACAAATGATCAATATACTGTACCTTGTTGTGGGCTATATAATAAATACTGATAATGTCCAACAAAAACACGGGGGGGGGGGGGGAATTAGATTAGCCACTGGCACTATTGTAACATACATTTTTGTCACAACAGTGATCGCGATACATGGATCCCAAATAAGTTCCCAGATCCCTTTGTTTTTGTGCAAAGTGCCAGGAAAACCATGGGTAAATCGGGTCAATATTTTACAGCGAAAACAGGATTGTGTGTAATTGAATCATACCCACCATCCTACTATATATCCACTGTTAGAATAATATATCCTTATGTCAATAAACAGTGTTGAGTCGACATACAGGCCATTGTCCCCTTCTACAGCCCCACAGTACCACCATATTAATCACCAGTTATTTATATAGCGCATACATATTCCACACTGCTCTACAGAGAATATTTTAACATACACACTGTCCCTGCCCCAGTGGAGCTTACACAAGCACAGGGAGAATATACAAACTCTGCACAGTTAGGGACATGGTGGGAATCGAACCCATGACCTCAGTGCTGTGGGGCAGTAATGCTAATGGGGCCTACACACGGTTCGATTTGGACATGTTTTTGATTCGATTTTAATTCTAGAAGCAAAATCTAATCGAAATTGAATCAAAATCGAACAGTGTTAACTGCCTTCGATCTAGATTCGATGTGCTGCATCGTGGCCCCAGGATCGAAAAAAGGATTGCCCTGCAAGTCTATTTCTGCTTTGAAGTGGAAGATCAAATTCAGTTACGTGCTGCTCTATAAAGCACCCACGGGTGCCATCCTCCTGCCACCCTCCCTTCCTTCTGTTCAATTCCAGAAACCGGCCATCAATAGCGAAATGGTATAGACGGCCACCGGGTCGAACCGTGTGTACTCCATAACCATTACACCGTCTACTGTTTCTGCCAACCATTAAACCACCATGTGATCGCAACCAGTAACCCATACGCAGATAGTAAACTTCTGCAGTTAACAATACATTCTACAGCAAGCAAGCAACGCATTCCTAATATAACGTCTGCCCATTGGCAGGGGCGGATTTTGGGATGAGGGCGCCCCTAGGCACAAAAATAATGTTTGCACACCCCCCCTTGCCTAATTGTATTATTTTTATTGATTCCTTATAAGCCCTCATTTCATAATAGCCAATGTAATGGATTTATTAAAAAAAGCCACTAACTGTGACATGTTCTTTTGTTATGAATACATATTTACGTATTTTATTTATGTCCTATCCATTTACACTCTATTTCAGATGGAATATACAGTGGATATTTTGCAGTTATTGGTACATTTTGGGCTGACAGTACTATCACAGGCATCCAAGTGCCGCCCCCAAACATGTGCCGCCCCTAGGCACGTGCCTCGCGTGCCTAATGGGAAATTCGTCTCTGCCCATTGGAAGATAAATGGAAGCTGCAATAAATGCGAAACAGCCTTAAATCATGAAACTAACTAGAGATGCTGGAAACGGATAGCAATTCTTGCACAAATATGTCTAACTGGTTCTCTGATATCTAAAGTTCAGCGGAATTTCCCAAATTTTAAATTGTTGGGGACAGCAGAACAGGTCTCACCATGTTCCATCAGGTTTGCACATGAGTCACATATGTATAAACTGGTGCGAACAGGTTTCAGCTAAATTTGATATGTTTTGGGGATTTTATTGTCTTTGGGACTATATAGTAATTTTTATTTATATAGGGCACTGTGAAGGCGTTTTATAGACATCAAAACAATGCACAATATACATAACATAGGTCTTCCAATGAGTAAAACGTAAAGGTTCCCGATTTTTCTCGTGATTTTATTGTTATCAGCATTTTGGCAGAGACCTATTTACCAAATATAATAATACCAACAAAGGTTAGGTATTCCTTGGATGTCCAATATCTCCAATATAAGCCACAGCCCCTTATTTATTTTGGCAAAGGATGGCTCTATAGGTTTGTATAGGTGCTGCTAAAAGGTCAGATTTACCAAGCCTCAGAGGGCCTTATTCTGGTCGATGCATAAATTTCCGAATTCTTTTGGATGGCTTTTTGTTAGCCGTCTGCGCATGCGTGGGCAACGCTATGCGCATGTGCCACGCACGGTCTACGTACTCGTTCTCACTAATACCGTACAGAAATGTGCACCGCATTCACTCGGGAAATATGGGCGTAATCATTCGGAAGTACACAGGGGCGTAGTTTCAAAGTGGGCTAAACTGGGCGTAAACATGGGCGTTCACGAGAGAGTGCACTACTTCTGGTAGGCGTGCATTCGGGCAGAACACCGACTGCAAACGAACCAAAAGGCAGAAAATATGCGGTCTCCATAAGCAAGTATTGCTTTGCGGACACCACTCGGTCATGCGCTAGGCATTCGGATCGCCCAATTAGTACGGCCGCACCTGAACCAATGTCAGCTGAACACAATACAATCCACTCCTCTACTCATTACTCATTAATTACACTCTTTTCATTGCTTCAATTGGAACAATTGCAGCTTAAATGGACCATTACAAAACACACAAATATATGCTGAAAGCGCGGCTGCATTTTTTACACACATTTACACTGCAAGCAATGGACAGAACTTGGTATCACTAATACCCGCTTCCCGTCACAGCTTCCCATCCGTTCTGACGCTGTAAGACCGTGCAGAATCTTTGTGTGGCCACCACACACGCACGGTTTGGATGTTGTCCGTAAACACACCCTCTTCTTAGAGAGCGAGTCCGTCCGAATGCGGAGGACCTGTGGGCGTTTCTTCTTACAATGTCTGCACAGCGTGGCGTGCGGTCCGCTACGAAAGAATTCGGAAATTTACGCACCAACCAGAATAACCTCCAGAATGCGGGTGCCATCTTGGAATTCCTCTCTGTCAGACTCATTGGTGTTTATTTACTAAGATGGGAGTTCTAATGCAGATGGGATGTTGCTATAGGCAACCAATCAGATTATATCTATTATCTTCTAGAAAGTATTAAATAAAGAAGTAGATTCTGATTGGTTGCTATGGGAAACATCCAATCTTTACTAGAACTCCTATCTTAGGATATAAACCGCATGAAGGAAGCATTGCGGGACAGAGCTGTTTAGGAATTTTGGTCCAGGCATCCAAACTTTAAAATATACATGTGGTAAGTTAAATTAACATTTTACAAATTGAAGCATAATTACCAGGTCCCAACTGATAAATCAGCCACAGAGTGAAAAAGTCACTTTGAGAAAATAGTACCACAGAGAAAACAGGATACAATGATATAAACCAATGACAGATTGCCACACGGACCAAGTAAACAACTCAAAGTACTCAAATTATAAGTCAGCTACTTTCTTAGCCAGTGATAAAACAGCTCCCATTTGTGAGCACCAGTTATTTTTCAGTTGCATGTTATTGAATCATAAAATCTTATTTTTATTGCAGGTACTGTAGTAAAAGGCTAACAAGAAGATGTGTGTATTTTGCCATGTTCTGTAGGAAGACTCGGTGCCCTGTTTTCTGAGATAAGTTTATTGGATTCTATGGCAGAAGAATGAGAAATGAGCCAGCACCTGTCCCCTTCCCAACCTGAGTTATATCTGAAAAATAAACTGCTCTTATCTACCATATCGGGGCCTTATTCAGATCCCGTTGGATCAGAGGCCCAAACAGCAAAATATCTATGTACGGTCCTTACAGTTCATGTGCATTATGGGTGTTGCGTCGTTGGACGCAATACACCTGCAGACGTCACTAGATTGGCGAGGATCTGTTAGCAGATGGACATTTCCTGGTTTCTGTAGGAACTGCCGTGGCTGACTTGCGTGACCACAATAGTGTGGCAGGTGATCTGTAATACAAGCAGGAGGCATCTACTTATACAAGAGGCCTCCGGTTTCATTACCATATCTGTGCATCTATGCTTCTTGCTGTCATCTACAACCACATTCCTATGTCATTTATACCCCTTTTCCATGAGCAAGCTGGGTTGCACCTAGGATTTTGTACCCGGGTTGCAAAACATTCACAATGGTGCAGATGACATCACCGGGAGATGGCGCCGGGGCGGCACTGGGAGGTGAGAGCGTCTCCTAGCGGTGGCATCTGCATAGCAGTGAATGGGTTGCCCATCGACTCCGGTTACCCGTTTCCCGGAAGCATCCCGAGTCCAACTCAGGTAACTACTTGCATCACCACACACTGACCCAGGATAGTTTTGCTAATGGAAAGGGGTATTAGGAAGTGCCAATTATTTACTGCAGTGGTTCCCAACCAAGGCCCTTAAGTACCCCCAACAGTTCACTTTTTCCAGGTCACCCGGTAGGTGCACAGCTGCACTCATTACTCACTGACACATTTTAAAAGATCCATAGGTGGAGCTAATTATTTTACTGGTGATTCTGTGTGGAGACCTGGAAAACGGGTGGGGAACCACTGATCTACTGCATAGTACAAAAGTAGGTAAGTACCAGCAGTAAGCCACAATGCACTTAAGGCCCATACACACTGGGTGACTTTGAGCTGAAAGTCGCTCAAAACAGGAGGTTTGAGCGGCTTTCAGCTCACAGCCACCCAGTGTTTATGCCCTGGCGATGAGCGGTGATCGCTGCTGCGCGCTCCCGTATCATCGCTGGGAAAGCCGTTCATCTGCTGGTAATACCAGCAGAAGAGCGGCTTTGAGGACAGCTTTGCCTAGTGCTGCGCTTTGCAAAGCCATCCTCTACCCACTGACGGCGCCAGGCAGGGGGAAAGCCACTCAGGGTGTATGCACTGAGCGGCTTTCCCCCAGCGATGATAGCGATCATCGCTGTCCATACATGCTGGGTATAGTCACCCAGTGTGTATGGACCTTAGATTTCAATAAAGGCAATATTAAACCCTCCCAAAAAACTATTCCAAAATACAAAAATAGAATAAAAATTAGTTGACACATGGTAAAATGAAGATCATTAGTGTTCTCGTGTGCTTTTACTAGACAAAGGAATTTTCATTGCTACTGCTACCTATATGTAAGAAATAAAAGCTCATTACCTTCTAAAGGACATTGCTTTTATTGTTTTTATTTGCTGTGAGGGTTATCTATGTGCAAGTAGCGTCATCAACTTGTACAACAGGATTTTTGGGCTTTGAAAGAATTTTCCATGCTATATTTCACTGTGCTTCAGACACCAAGAAATTGCCCAGCTTTGTTCAGAAAGTAAATGTTGATGAAAAGAATGTACAATATGTTAGAATTTAACATAAACTTGTCACATAAACACTCAATATAAAACAATCTGTTTAGGATTTTACTGAAACGTATTTGATTTTAAGTTTACATGATTGTTGTAGCGGTCTTATGTTCTTCAAACTCATAGTGCAGATCTAATGTAGATAGCATGAATTGTATGTAAATAGTACAGAGATAGCAAAGATTGCATAGCACTCGAATCTTAAGTCGAGTCGAATAGCAAGGGAATCTCACCGTGTGTACACGGGTTGGGATAATTTGGTCTACAGCATGATGGTCGACAGTCATTAGGTCGACACCATTAGGCCGACAAGGGAAAAGGTCGACATGGGTAAAGGTCGACATGGGTCTAGGTCGACATGGTTCTAGGTCAGAAGGTCATTAGTTCGACCGGTCGACAGTCAAAAGGTCGACATGGGGTTTTTCGCAGTTTTTTACCTGAATGTCAACACAGTCGACATGGACACAGTTTAAAGTGCACCGCATCCCCTCGCATTGCTCACGATGTGTTGGGCACTATTGTATTCTCCCACCATGCCCTAGTGGATGGTAGGGCATAAAATACCGCCTGTCAGCTAAAAAAAACCCAGTGAAAAACACCATGTCGACCTTATGACTGTCGACCTAGACATTGTCGAACTAAGGACCTGTCGAACTAATAACCTTTTGACCTAGAACCATGTCGACCTTTTCCCATATCGACCTAGACCCATATCGACCTTTTCCTATGTCGACCTAATGGTGTCGACCTAATGACTGTCGACCATCATACTGTAGACCAAATGACCGCATCCCGTGTACACTGCATATTTTCCCAGCATAATACACTTATTTTCCAGGCAGACTATATGGTACAGATACTGTATTATATACTATATTTTATCGGAAGATAACACATAGGTCCCAGGATCATTTCCCAGACCCATGTATTATCGCAGCTCTGAGGGCTGATCATCGGGGATCACGCTTGGCTTGCCTGATGAATTCCTGATAAATGCCAGTTATTAGGGCTAACTGCATAGCCCCCGGGAGATCCACTAGCCATGATCATTTACAGCGGCTAATAGAGCACCCCCTACGAGAATATACTTACAAGGCTGAATTCACCTATTTGTGACTATAAGCTATAGCTATAGTTGTATTATTAACATAAAGAAGTGCCGGTTTACGTGTTTAAGATCTCCGATGTTCGTGAAATAGCAAGGGGAGCATCTCATGAAGAAAGAGAGCATCGCACAGTGAATTCTAAGATGGATCAACAACTACAGAAGAGTGAGACATTTTCAGGAATGTTCTGCACAATTTCCACCACATTTTCAAATTTGAATAAGAAATTTCATGCACTTTCCTGGAAGAAACTAAAGCTCTCTACGGCAGTCGCACAGCAGAGGGCAGTTACTTTTCTCTCCCACTTACACTGTATGTTCACTTACCGACAGTGTGAATGTCACTCCTCAGAACAGAACAGCAACAGGTATGGCTCATAGGGTTGACACCTACTAGGTCAACATGCATTGGTTCGACCACAGAAGGTCGACATGGCTTAGGTAAGTGTACCGCGTCCCCTCACATAGCTCGCTGCTCTCGCCTTGCTTCGGGCACGGTGCCGCACTACACTCAGCACTATTGTATTCTCCCTCCCTAGTGGATGGTAGGGCATGAAATACAGTGAAAAACTCATGTCAACCTTTTGGCTGTCGAGCTAATGCTTGTGTCGACCTTCCAACCCTGTCCACCTAAGCAATGTCGACCTTTAGTGGTTGACCCAGTGCATGTCGACTTTATATGTGTCAACAACTGTATACCTCTATGTGCGGTTCCACTGTGCGCACTTTTGCTGTACAAGGATAAAAGCAATATGCTGTGTATTTATCTCCGGCATATGTGTCGGCTTGGTAAATATACTATTAGTTTGTTGTAGCATTTAGGGCCTTATTTTGGTTCATTCTTTCTGACAAAATCCTTCTTAGATGGGCAAAACCATGTGCACTGCAGGTGGGGCAGATGTAACATGTGCAGAGAGAATTAGATTTGGGTGGGGTTTTACTTCAAAGTGAGATCTATATTGCTGTGTAAAAGTAAAGCAGTCAGTATTTTCCCTGCACAGAAACAAAATTACTCACCCAAATCTAATTCTCTCTGCACATGTTACATCTGCCCCACCTGCAGTGCACATGGTTTTGTCCATCTAAGAAGGATTTTGTCAGAAAGAATGAACCATAATAAGGCCCTTAGTCTCATTTTAGGTTAGTGGTGATCTGAGTGTTGTCGTAAAGAGAAGAGGGAGTTATGTATATAAACATACAAGCACAGACCTGGAATACCAATACTGCATGCGGAAATTCTGATGCAACCGGCTATACTGTCATCTCTCCTGTAGAAGCTTGTTATTTTACAATATTTACATTATCAGTAACATACTGGCTCAGATGTTTGATTCCCAGGGGGAGGAGGGAACAGGGAGACTGACAGCTATATCAGAGCTGCTGTGTTTTCAGGAGACTGGTGCTAATAGTTATACAGTTATATCATCCGTTAGCCATTGCAGCTTCTTCAGTAGATCTACTGAGAGCACATGTGCAGTAATAATGGGCCAGATGTATCAAGCTTCAATAAGTGATAAAAAACTGGCCAATCAGATCCTACCTGTCATTTTTCAAACCCAGCCTGTAACATGACAGTTAGGAGCTGATTGGCTGGTTGTTTATCACTCTATAGTTGATCACTTTTTGAAGCTAAATGATGTAATTTCTTACTGCTGCAATTGCAGTTTTTGCGGAAAAATGTGACACATAAATATTGCACCCAAGGGCCTAGAAATAAAACGTTATTTTCCATAAAATGATGTACACTATTATGGTTCGTGCCTATCTACTAATAGCAAGGTTGATAAAAATGGGGACTACGATTGACCCCATTCACCTGAAAAGTGAAGAGCTTCATATTTTATTCACATTCGTTTTATCCCTCTTCAGATTACGTAAACTGCTATAAACCTATGAAGGCATAGTAGCAGGATAGAGAACTTCACATCTTGATTCTGGAACCAGAACTTCTCATCTGCATCCTGCGGCTCACACAGCCAGTGTCACTTTCACCAGGTGGAGATTTTGACAAATGTGGAAATCTCCTCCAGAATGCTGGGGAAGTAACTTGCAGGGTTACATCGCCTACCGCTGCCACAGTCCCTGTGGGTTTCCCTCACATACATGGCAGGGATATTACCATTAAAAATGAAATATCTGCCACAAAACAGAGTGTCGTACTGTGATTATGAATACATATACCCCTAAATGTTTTATTTTTTTTTCTAAAAAAGAATGAGCCAGGATATGCCAAACAAAATATGTCAGGCTTTCCAATATTAAATCATTTCAGCTGTACAAAATGCTTTGTTCCCAAAACTTGTCACTTTTTTGTTTTACACAACTCACTGTTGCAAATGATTAGAAGCGTTAGAATGATATATTTGTTCCTTGCTTTGTTTCTTCAGACTGCTATTAATAATTAATGGTAAACAACCGACAGATATAACAGGGTTTACCAGGGCAACCATAATCATAAGACACATGAGGTACTGAGCAGAGTTCTTTGGAATGGCCCTCTGTGATCTGCTTTCACTGTAAACTTATTCCCCTCTTTATCCCCCCCTCTGCCATCATATGACATTCTAGGAATTTGTGAGCGTGACTGACAGTCATAATTGTCTGCCCTCCAGAGACATTTTGAAAAGGAGATAATGATTTGTTGGAAGTCAGCTACTAAAATTACTTAATGATGTTAGGTTAATAAATCCAACACATAGCTAGAATATATAAGAACATATTTATTCGAAATTAAATATTCCTATACAGTTGTGAGTAAATTGGGTACTTATATGTTAGTTGGGCGCTCCAGCCGCTCCTACCCCCACTATCCATGTCCGCGTAGAGTTGATTTTATGGTACTTGTTTTCTAGCACGGCGCCCATCACATACCATTACATGGCAGCAAGCCCCACGAGGGGACGCGGAATAGATGTTAAGTCTGCCGCGTCCCCTCGCGGGGCTCACCACGCTATCTAAAATCAACTCCACGCCGACATGGATAGTGGGGTTATGAAAAGCCCTCGCGGGCTCGTCACGCTTCGGGTTGGCGTTGATAGTGGGGGTGGCGTTCACAATGGGGGTGCATTTAACATTGTAAGCACCCATCTGGGTGCTTGTACAATTATAAATCGCATCGCATGCATCGCATGTCGCTATATTGTATGCAATACAATGAGATGTATAAGATGCTGTAAGATCAAAATCGTGGGTGCTGTGCTAGGAAACAAGTACCGATTTTATATAGTGTGGCGAGAGCAGCGAGCCCCGCGAGGGGACGCATAAAACTAAGCAAATAGCTTAGTGGGCACCCAACTAACATATAAGTACCATAAATTGTATTAACATTTTTACTCTTACACATAGAACATTTCTAAGCGATCTGACTAAAATTGAAGCACGGGATGTTCCGTGCGTAGGGACCCCAGCGACGGTGATCCGCAGTCCCACACATTGCCATTGTCAGGCTAGATTTATAGTGCATGCAGTATAAATCTAGTCATCACCAGTGTTCTCATCAGAGAACACTGGCTGTGACAGATCGCTCAGCACACATCGCTGGTGCATTGTTGTATGCTGAGCGATCTGTGCTAAGCAGTATCGCTCAGCACAGAGGCTCAGTCGCATTAGAGTGCCAGCATCCTCGGTTGCATTTTACAATTGGAAGCAAAACAGTAATAAATCAAGACTGGGTAATATAAGACAGAGAAGAGGTAAAAGGGCCCTGCTTTCCAAGGAGACAAATGTAAACTGCCAGGTAAGTGCAGAGGAGTGTACGGAATTGGGTTCAGCCAGTGCAGCTTTTGTGAGTATTATGACTGCATGTCAGCAATGGTTATACAACTTTTACTCCATGTTATGAAATGTCTTGAATTGTCTTTTTTTTTTTTTTGGACTGCTTCCGTTTAAGTACTATGTAAAGCTCCGTGCATACCGGGCGACTGCTGCCTCCGTGCTGAGTGGGGGGCTTAAGCTCGATCGCTCAGCACTGTCTTTCCCTGCGGTCGATATCGATGCGAGATCATATCGCTTTGAATGGGGCGCTACAGAGACTTTGGATAATAATAATAATGATATCTCTAAATTGCAGTATGAAAATAAAGGCACATAGGGGGAGATTCTCTAAGCGAAAAATGCGGTAAAAACCCCGTTATCGGGGTTTTTACAGCATTTTGGGATGCTGTAAGCATCCCCGGCGGGTTACCGCGGCGGGGGGCATCGCCAGAAAAATCTGACGATGCCCCATAGAAGCCAATGGGCTTCTACCGCAACCCTCCGCCGCCCCGCGCCGACCCCCTGCCGCCCCCTCACCTGTGTCCGGGCAGCACAGAGCTGTGCTGCCCGGACCTGTGACCTCCTCCCTGCACTGATCCTCTTCCGGGTGCAGGGAGGAGGAGAGCCCGGCGCAGCAGCAGCAACGTCGGGTGTGTGAGGGAGGGGGGAGCCGCCGGGACCTGCTGGGACCCGGCGACTCTCACCGCAAAGGACAGCTCTTAACGCAAGAGCTGTCCTTTGCCTTAATTATCGCATATGTTACTACATATGTGATAATTAAATATGCAATGGGCGGCGAAGGGGGGCGGAGATTTTAAGAGAATCTCCCCCATAGTTGCTAAATATATATATATATATATATATATATATATATATATATATATACACACAACAGTAATTGCAACTCTTGTATCCTAGCATAGTTTTCACATGAATAATGACATGGATAAAAGCAGATGGAAGTATTTTATGTTTAGTCGTCCACGAAATTTACAATGAGCAATCGATGATCAGTGCAACCCTATAAAGTAAGTGAATTTTCCTAACAAGTTTTTCAACATAGAGGGAAAAGTTTGCTGGGTTTACAGAAGGGACTGATGATCCCGCTATCCCACTTGGTCGAATTCACCATAAAGAACTAGAGGATTATGGGTAAATTTACTAAAGTGTGGATTTATATAAGGGGAAATGTTGCCAGAGTGACCAATCTCTACTTCTATCAACACACACTTTAATAAATATTTTTTTAAAGTCTCTTATCTTTCCATCCCAGGAAATATACAGGGACCACTATTGGACAACTTTCATGCTGTAATTACCATTAGTTATGTTAATGGCCTCATACCAGCTCTCATAATTATACAAATGAAGCATCTCTCCGCACCATTAAATGGATATCTAAAATGAAGCTCTATGAATCAAGGTATAATATAAAGGTGATAATCAGAAAAAAAAAGCAAATCCACCAATAGTCAACTAAATATTTCTGTGACAGTACTATCTTCCCGTGCTTTCCCTAGTCTATGTACTAAGAATTGGAGCGAGATAAAGTACCAAGCAACCAACCAGCTCCTAACTGTCACATTTCATAGCCTCTGTCTGTTTTAACTCTCCAAGTCTTAGTACATAAACCCTTTAGAAATCGCTGAATTAGAAACACCCATGTACACACTCAGAGGGGTGAATTTATTTGACAAAAGTGTCAGATACCTGTTTCTAGATAGCAGTATAAATGGTTCATCGCCAACGCCCACCTGTTTGCTGACTCTGAACATCTGAAAGGAACACGAACAGGACTTTCAAGGAAAAACCTGCCTAACATCTTCATCATTAATTGAAAGCAGGAATGCCACTTGATAACTACATCACAACTTTAAAGCAATTTAAGGATTTTGAGAGTGATACAATTCTGGATTCCTATTCCACGTGAGACATTTTCACTGGCGAATTAGTAGATGTAATCAACTAGTTAATATTCATTTGGGCACAACATTGCACAAGTCAAAATTCAACAGTTTAAACACAGAAGACTTAACTCCCAGTAATAACATAACCAGGGGCTGGAGTTAACTAGCACGATCAGGGGATATTCAGATTGATAAATCATGCTATTTTTCAAACAGTAATTACAATGTACATTATTAATAACAAATCTGAGCTGACCAAGTCACTTATTGTTGTTTCCAAGCTAAAGATTATTGCAGAATCCCCTGATGGAACTGTTTCAGTGTCCACAGAATATCTTACTTACAGTATGCTGCACATCACTAACACACACATGTGGGTTCCCCAAAACTCACTTCCTAAATCTAGACCAACATCATGTGACCCAGAAAATGCAAACTCAGCAAAAATATTCACGCTGAATCATGTCAAGAATGTGATCTGTGACGTTACAGTATAAAAAGGGTTCTAGACTTAAGTGAGAACCACTGATGTAATAGACTTTTTTAGTAATGTATTGGGAGTTATTAATATATGTATTTCTGTTATTATTAGGACTGCTTCCTTATGTAGTGTAGTTAGGATGCAGAAATATGGGAATATTCTAGCAGTAGACAGGGGACGTCAATCTCATGCTGTGATATATTTCAGTGGTTCCCAAACTTTCTAGAGTACTTCAATTTCTATTCATGGCACCCCGTGCTGTTTCCATTGATATACTTGGGAATAAAATATTAAATTGAGTAAATTGTGCCTACCTGTCTTCTTTAGGGTCAGTTATGTCATGCTGTACAGTGGTGCGTCTGACTGTCCACACGATTCATGATTGACAGCCACTAGCACTGGTTTTGCCTATCACTTTCACCATAAGCCCTGCACCCCAGGGGGCCTAGACGCACAGTTTACCAATATGTTAATGTGAAGCAGATTTATGTATATACTAAATTGTTATACACTTTACAGTGGCAATGTGATAATTATAATGTATTGTCATGGTGCAAAGTGTTGTAGTGAGAAATATATTGCATAATATAGAGGTTATCTTGTAGGAAAATCTACACATCCAGTATATCACACATAGGTCAGCCTGGAGCTTCCAGCATTACACATATTGACCAGTCCAGTACATTACATCTCTTATGTACAATGTAATATTGACCATTCTGAAGACCACAGAATATACTGCATTTGCCAGTCCATCACTAAGTGACCAATATATATATATATATATATATATATATATATATATATATATATATATATATATATATATATATATATATATAGACAGGACCCCACACTGTGCTAAAAGATATCTAAGAACAGCAACTCTGAGAGAATCCCTTCTTTCTATATATATATATATATATATATATATATATATATATATATATATAATATTGAAAACAATGAAGTCCTCAGTACAGCATAAGTGACCAATGCAAACTCTCAGGACACTTACTGACCAGTGCACACTCAGGGCATCACTTATTGACCAGTGCACACTCAGGGCATCACTTATTGACCAGTGCACACTCAGGGCATCACTTATTGACCAGTGCACACTCAGGGCATCACTTATTGACCAGTGCAAACAATCAGGACATCACTTACTGACCAGTGCACACTCAGGGCATTACTTATTGACCAGTGCACACTCAGGGCATCACTTATTGACCAGTGCACACTCAGGGCATCACTTATTGACCAGTGCAAACAATCAGGACATCACTTACTGACCAGTGCACACTCAAGGCATCACTTATTGACCAGTGCAAACAATCAGGACATCACTTACTGACCAGTGCACACTCAAGGCTTCACTTACTGACCACTGCACACTCAGGGCATCACTTACTGACCATTGCACAGACTCAGGATATACTTACTAACCAGTCTATAGACATCAATATTTCACATACTATCCACTATCGGTCAGTCACATCTTATGCTACACAGTCTTCCAAACTATTGCCCCAAGCCCTGCAAATACAGTCCTGTATGCTGTGTCACCAGTCCAGCACATACTGACCAGAATGTCATGACATAATTAAATCCTCTGTACAGCAAACATTTCATATCTAATGACCAGAACTATATATAGTACTGCAAACAATGTGGAACATGAAGTAACAGTACCTGCAGAGTGCTGCCCAGTATGGTACTGTTAGCTCTGCTGGGTTCTTTCATGTCCCAATATACATAGAGACATGAGAACACTGCTAGGCAAGTTGTGAATGGAAAGTGACAGTGTGTGAGATTTCTCTGCAATATTATGATTAATGGTTTCTCCCCCACGTGTATCCCACCACATCGCACCTTGGCTGCTGTAGTCATGAGATGAGGATGACCTACCTGCAGTGTCAGTGTTCCCTGGCAGTCTCAGTCAGCAGTAGTGTGCCATGCGCTGCCAGTGCTCGCCGGGATGATGTTACAGTAGTGCCCAGCTAGTGCTGTCAGACACTCTCTATTCCCTATCACTGTCTTCCCTTCTCTGTCTCCCAACAGCCCTGTCTGTACTCAGTGTCAGGAACCCTGTCACTCCCCCCTCCCTCCCGAGTTCCTCCCTCTCTCCACCCCGAACCCTCCACAGAGGGTGAGTGTGGCACCTCACCAGCATCTCATGTCCACTGCGCTGCTGATGACCACTACTCTACTTGTGTTTTCACTGATCCGGTCTATAATTGCCCTATAAATCATAATATTGCAGAGAAATCTCATTGTGGATCACGCTGCCATCTACTGGCCTTCTGCTATCATTCTACTATATGTGATAGCAGTGGGCTACAGTGTGTCTTATTTCTTGTATAAGTAGTATACAGTACATTATGGGGCATTTTGCAAATCAGCATGTTTAATGTCAAGTATCATATGTCTATATCTATCTAGATAGATATAGCTATAAATATATATTTGCAGTACGGATGGTGTAATGGTTAGCATTACTGCCTCACAGCAATGAGGTCATGGGTTCAATACCCACCATGGCCCTATCTGTGCAGAGTTTGTATATTCTCCCCATACTTGCGTGGGTTTCCTCCGGGTACTCCGGTTTCCTCCCACAATCCAAAAATATACTGGTAGGTTAATTGGCTCCCAAAAAATTAATCCTAGAATGTCTGTGTGTGCATGTACATGTGGTAGGGAATATAGATTGTAAGCTCCACTGGGGCAGGGACTGATGTGAATGGTCAAATATTCTCTGTAAAGCGCTGCGGAATCTGTGTGCGCTATATAAGAAACTGCTAATAAATAGTAAATATATATATATATATATATATATATATATATATATATATATATATATACAATGCTGTGAGGAGGCACTCCTAAGTAAATCACTTGTGCAAATGAGTGGAAGAAAGTAATACAGTTCCAGTGCCCTCCTGGGTATGATCCAGCTGCAGCCGGCAGGCACTCGGAATAACGGACAGCACACAAGGGTTAACCAACGTTTCTGTGCTCAGCGGCACTTTTATCAAAGTGCCGCTGAGCATATATATATATATATATATATATATATATATTAATATAGGGCAGTACGGACGGTGTAATGGTTAGCATTACTGCCTCACAGCACTGAGGTCATGGGTTTGATTCCCACCATGGCCATAACTGTGCGTAGTTTGTATATTCTCCCTGTACTTGCGTGGGTTTCCACTGGGTACTCCGGTCTCCTCCCACATTCAAAAAATTTACTGGTAGGCTAATTGGCTCCTAACGAAAAAATAATTAACCCTAGAATGAATGTGTGTGCGTGTACATGTGGTATCGAATATAGATTGTAAGCTCCACTGGGGCAGGGACTGATGTGAATGTTCAAATATACTCTGTAAAGCGCTGCGGAATATGTGTGCGCCATATAAGAAACTGTTAATAAATAAATAATAATAATATATATATATGTGTATAGTTATTACATTTAAAGTCAAAACCAGCATGGTCTTTAAACTAACGGGTGCTTTAAATCTAGGGACTATCTTGTCAGAATCTCACCAACTCCTGCCAATCACTGGCTATTACATTAAGCCAGTGGTTCCCAAACTGTGCGCCCTGGCTCCCTGGGGTGCCTCAGAGCACTTGCAGGGGTGCCTCAGATTGTCGTTCCAGAACCAATTCAAGTTATTTATGTTCAATGTAATAGGCAAAATCAGTGCTTGTGGCTTTCAATTATAAAATATGTGGATAAACAGAAGTCAATCATTTTTTTCACCATATAACTGGACCTAAGGATGACATTTAAGCACAACTTTATTTTTTATTTTATTTCTGGTAACAAACTTTTGGCTTAGGGGGTGCCCTGAAAAATATTCTGATACTCTAGGGTGCTGTGATTCAAAAAAGTTTGGGAACCACTGCATTAAGCCCTTATAATGTATCTCCCAAACACACCGCACAGCTTGGAGCCTCTTTATGAATGGGGGTAACCCATTTATGTCAGCATTAGGGCACCTCTATCGGTGTCTGTAGACCCACATTCAGTCTTCCAGAACCACTCTATATGAGTGGACTAACAAAGCCCTATATACAACGAGTCTTTTATCCCAAACTGACTACACAATGATGAAAAAATATTATGGGTGTTATGTGTTAATGTAAGGGCCATTAAAAATTGTTGTTTATGTTTTAAGGTCATTGCTGACAACAGAGGATCCGATTCCTGTGGGGTCTTCCCAGTACATATATACCTAGGCTGTTTTATACTGCAATATAATGAGTTGTACAGTCGTAAGTCCTGTATATACTGTTTCTCTTATTTTGTTTCACTGACTGTTTATAATAAATAACATAAAAGATGGAAGATAATTTTGTAGGGAAATATTGTTAAAGATATATGGAGGGGTCTATTTATAACCCTTTTACGCCAAAAATCGAGGTCACCCCCAGGTTTTTGGATCTGGCTCCAACCCAGATGCGATCTGGCTTGTGTACACATGTTATGCTGTGTACACACGGTCCTATTTCCTTTCCGATGTTGACGATATAGTCAACATCGGATCGGCATCGGATCGGAATCGGATGCAGATCGCAAGGGTTTTAACCCTTGCGATCCCGATCCAATCCCGATGCACCTTCACGTATCGGAAGCCAGAAAGTCTTGGCTGCCTTGTCTATATAGTGCAGATCTGCACTATATAGTCAAGATAGGATGCAAATCGGATGTGCCTTAAGATCCTATCCACGATCCTATCTGATCGGATCGTGGATAGGATCTTAAGGCACATCTACCGTGTGTACACACCATTAGATGTGCCTTAAGATCCTATCCACGATCTGATAGGAAATTGGACCGTGTGTACACAGCATTACACTGTTGACATCAGCAGAGGCAGGTCCTGAGCCGGTGCTTGGAGATTACTTCATCTCCAAGCACCAAGAAATCCGCCAGCAGGGACCCCGTTACACCAAGGACACACTGGACCGTGCATGTGTCTCCAGCCTCCATCCGTGAGGTAATGGACGCCACACACAGGCATCCATTCACCTTCTCCCAGGCTCCGTTGCTGTCTGCATAGTACAGCAGTTAACAGCAGAGCATGCCGCCTCTCCAATCTCCATACTGACCGCAGGAGGCTGCGGTCAGGAGGTATGGGTTCCCTATCAATGTAAAAGGGTGCCGGGTAACACGACCTGGGTTATTTTTTTAGAGCCCATTTACACCAAGCCTTGACTCAGGTTTACTCGGCAATAATCCAAGTTATTGCTTTGGTGTAAAAGGGGTATTAGTATAATCATTATTTACTATTGTAATTTACCATTTTCCAGGGTTAATTCATTAAGTGCATGCACAGTCAACATCAGGGCTGGATTGGCCCATCGGGGTATAGGGGGCAACTACTGGTGGGCCCTGCTCCCCAAGGACCTAGAACTTCCTCTAGGGATCAAGTTGTAGACTGTGCACTTGAATTATACATATGTTATATTGTGCTGCACAAGACTATTTTCTGTATTTTCTACATTGATTTTCTACAGTAATCTGGTACATTATCTTGCATGGACTAGCAGTATTTACTATTTCTATCAAGCACAGATTATGCACTCTCTATGAGTATGCTAAACCTCTGTGGTGACTGGCCACACCCCCTCTGCAGGCTGGCCACACCCCTAAGCATGGGCACCTACCACAGCATTCACCCAGTGGGCCCTGCATGCTCAAGACCCACTCTGGCAACCATCTATATATTTACATATTGGTTTAATTTCTATGGCCCCCGTTGGCAGGTATAGCTTATGCCTTAGTAATACGTAATTAATTAGCAGCAATAAAACCCATGCTTGTTTAATTAACTCAGCACACTGGGACGAAAGGTTTGCTTTTGTAGTTATCAGAATTAAATCCCTTTTTTTCATACCTTTAGGGCTATTTCACACACTCCGGCTCCAGCCGGGCGGTGAAAACTCGCACGGCCAGGAAGTCGTACAGCACGCAGCAGTTTAGAATGGAGGGGATGGCCACAGCCCGGCAGCCGTCCCTTCAGGGCCGGCGCCACCACTAGGCAAATCTAGGCATTTGCCTAGGGCGCCGGCCACTGGAGGGCGGCATTTTGCCCCCCCGTGCCGCGGGGGTACCTGTCCTGCGGCTCTGTGTATTTAAAGCTGGCGGCGGAGGCAGCGAGGGGTCCCTGCAGTCAATAAGAAATAACGAGCGCTATCCACCGGGCTATGCGGAAGCGCTTCTGTTGTGAAAACACTGTCCGCACGCTGATTGGCTGAGATTCAGCCAATCAGCGTGCGCCGTGCGGCCAGTGTTTTCACAACAGAAGCGCTTCCGCATAGCCCGGCGGATAGCGCTCGTTGACTGCAGGGACCCCTCTCTGCCACCGCCACCAGCTTTAAATACACAGCGCCGCAGGACAGGTACCCCCCCTCCCCCGGCACCGGGGCGCCCCCACCCCGACTCGCCTGGGGCGCTCCGGTGCCTTGCACCGGCCCTGCGTCCCTTCCAGTGGTGGGATCCGGCTGCAACTGGGCGGCCGGGCCGTTGCCGTCCTGTCTGGATGGACACAATTGTGGCCATTAGTAACCACTGTGCACGGCTTCTGGCCGTGCGGGATTTCGCCACCCGGCAAGAGCGGGAGTGTGTGAAATAGCCCTAAAGGTATGTAAAAAAAAGCAAAACAAACTTTTGTTTTGAATTTGAATTATTTTTATTCACAATATATTAAAAAGTTTAGAAACTAATATTTTTCGTATTTCGTCTGTGATTGTATATACTTTCTCGTGTTAGCCCCCAAATATAATCCCCTGTCATACTCATTGTATTGCCCCTGATAACGACGTTCAGAGTCCATCACATCTTGATGAAAACATTCTCCTTGCATCCCCCTCGTCCCCTCCCTAACACTCTTCTCCTTATATGGTCATTCAAAACCTTTAATGTTTATTGATCATTGTAAAAGGGACAAAAGCAAAGTTTTCAAAAAAATAAACAAAGGTTTTGGTTATTTTTCGATATAGAGATTTAGAAAATAGTTATTAAAATAAAGACTTTTTGTTTTTTGTTGACCGGCTGTTATTACATTTATCAGGGCCATGGTGCGGAAAAACAATGCGAACAGGTAGACGCCAGCCCGCTGCCCTGCTGTACGCATGCCCACCCCCACCATATGCACAAATCCCTGCACTACCATGTGAGCAGATGTGGCCACACAGAGGAAAAATCATTCGATGGTTCCTCACCATTAAATATTTCTTCCCTTCACAGGTAAAAGGAGGTCTATACTTACTTTTATACTGCACGACAATGGACGAAATGTGACGTCAGCCGCCAGCCCCGAGCAGGGGATCATGGAGGGAATCATGTTGGGAGGTATGGATACTTGTCAGCGGTCCTGTCATTCCTTCCTCTACTGAAAATGTCCCATTTCTATGCGGGCAGGCTTTATGGAACCGCAAACCCGCTGTGACAGAAGCCGGAAGGGGGAGGGGATCCCCTGATAATGAGCAGGTGGAACCAGAAACTTTGGATTGGGGTGAGCCTAATTTATAGTTACGGCTCATTGGTTTGCATATATAATTTTTAAGCTGAACAGACTGTTTGACAGACTGACTTTCTGAATAAAACCAGGGCCACTGAAAGCGCTGCCGGGCCCGGTAAAAAGGGGTTTGACCAATGGGAGGGGCATGGCCAATGGGAGAGGGCATGGCCACACAGCCACAGGCTGCTGCTGCAGCTGACTCTCTCCCTGAGCAGTGTGTGCTGAGCAGAGGAGAGAGGCTTTGCTGCTGTGGCAGCCTCTGCTCTCTTCTCCCACTGCCAGGTCTGTGCAGCGGGGGAGGGGGGCGCAGGACTTGGCCCCTCCAACAGACCCGAGTAAAAAGTACTCACTCCCCCCCCTCTCAAAGGCATTGAATATAACACAATGGGGGAGATTCTCTAAGAATCTCCGCCCCCCTTCGCCGCCCATCGCATACTTAATAATCGCATATGTTGTAACATATGCGATAATTAAGGCAAAGGACAGCTCTTGCGTTAAGAGCTGTCCTTTGCGGTGAGAGTCGCCGGGTCCCAGCAGGTCCCGGCGGCTCCCCCCTCCATCACACACCCGGCGCTGCTGCTGCTGCGCCAGGCTCTCCTCCTCCCTGCACCCGGAAGAGGATCAGTGCAGGGAGGAGGTCATAGGTCCGGGCAGCACTGCGCTGTGCTGCCCGGACACAGGTGAGGGGGGAGGGGGCGATGCGGGGCGGCGGGGGGTCGGCGCGGCGGAGGGTTGCGGTAGAAGCCCATTGGCTTCTATGGGGCATCGCCAGATTTTTCTGGCGATGCCCCCCGCCGCGTTAACCCAGCGGGGGATGCTTACAGCATCCCAAAATGCAGTAAAAACCCCGATAACGGGGTTTTTACCGCATTTCTTGTTTAGAGAATCTCCCCCCAAATCAGCTCAGCCCGGGAAATTTTAAGTTATACCACCGAAGTGGTTTAAGGCCTATATGGGTCTATTAAATTAAAAACATTTTCACTTTAAAAAACTTTTGAGAATTGCATAAACATAAACTTTCACCTGTCCATCAGACGGGCCTTAAGACTAGTGAAACTATAGTAGAATAAGGGTTCTCTAAAAAGCATGCTGCCTGGTTTCACACCAAAAACAATGTTGGAAACGGTTCCTTATTTGTTTTAGGGACCTATTTATCACCATTTGTTTAAATCCATTCTTTGCAAAATAAGGATTACTCTTTAGGCATGACTTATAGAAGTTGGAATTGTTATTTTATATTCCCATTATTTGCTATGTATCTAGTTCATCAAATGAATGCCTTATACCAACAAATTATACAACATCTACTGTAGCGCTGAACAGGTAATGGTTACTGTAGAATCATTACAGAGCAATGAGACATTACAGGTATGGATTCTGTAGTAGGCAAACATTAAGTAGATTTACACAAATATATAGACACGTGACTTACATGTGACTGTAAGCTCAGAGATAGTAACTAGAACGCTCAGATGGCAGAGGCTAGAAACTGTGATTACTTAAGTAACAAAACAAATACAGAAATGGGAAAGGCTCATTATAGAAACCGAGTCCTGATTTGACAGTATTACTATGTTGTAGGTGGCTTTCCTGGTTTTTCAAAATCAAGCCTTCCTGTATTGATAACACACATTTGTTGGTCCTATGATTCCTTTGACTATCAGCTAGAAGATATCTGCTATTATTGTAAGCACATTTAACTGTGTGTCTACCCTGTGGAAATCAGCAAGCCAAATGCCCGCAGCTGGTTACTATTAGGCAGAAGCATTAGAAGTTGGGGTCAATGGTATCCTTACTGACCCAGTATAAAAGACACACATTTTTCACTTTATGGGGGCTAGTCTATTCTAACTGCGCATGTGCAGTTATGCGAATGTGCAGATGTTTGGTGCAAGTGGACAAGGCGAACTGCAGTGCGGGCGGGGGGAGTGGGGCGATGGGGGGGGGGGCACAGCCCATGTGAACACCTAGCATTTCATGGGCATTCCCGATGATGCAGGGGTGTGTGTGTGTGTGGGGGGGGTCAGCTGACGTCAGCGGATGTCATATGCCTTTGGGGGTTATGTATCAAACCTTGGACAGATATGAAGTGGAGCAGAGGGGGAACTACCATTAGTGCAGCAGGTGCAGTGCACCAGGCTTCATGAGGACAAAGGGGCCCACTGCTGCCCCTGTTACCCTCTTTATGTCTCCCACTGTTTTTCCCTGTTACCCTCTCCCTATCCCTGCCTCTCCCTGTCACCTACTGCCATTCTGCATATAGTGAACTTACGCTGAGCTGGAGGAGGGGGGCCCATTTTATATTTTGCTCCTGGGCTCACCACCCACAAGTTCTGCCACTAAAGTGGAGAGAGATAACTTACCAACCATATGAGATTTAAACAAAAAGAACAAAGACAACCAGTTCAATGGGACGCACTCATCCTTCCACAGAATAGGTAAATAAAAATAAAAACGGTGTTAGAAAATGGAGTTAAAAGAAAATCATTGAGTCTTGATTCAATTAAAATGTCCTATATTGGGGCAACTGAAGTGAAATATGAAAAACTTTATTAAGAAAAATAGAATGGACCAATATGCTTAATAAACAGTTGGTTTCCTCCTCATATGCCGAAATGAACCTAAAGATACTACATAGGGCCTACTACACTCCCCAACTTAGGCTCCTCACAGGGGCTTCAGATAACTCCCTATGCTTTAAATGCGGGTGCCCAGACGCAGACATCCCCCACTGCTTATAGTCCTGTTCAGTTGTACAGTCATTCTGGGAAACAGTTCAGAACTATATCAACACCAACCTAAATATACCCTTTACAAGAACAATGGCATGGGCTTTTTGGAACAATATTGAACCCCAGACCAAAACAATACTATCCCAATGGATCCCAATGGATACAAAAAGAAAATATACCTATCTCCCTAATGTTGCCCCGGCTATTGTTCTTATTCCAAATGGACTGGATAGAGTGCTCATTAGATGCTGAATCACGATCCGCTAAGTTTTTCTCTATATGGCTCCCATATGTGTTAACGCTACCGCCTTCTACCAAAGAAAACATCTGCAAAGTGACAATATTGACAACTTGGTACAATATGGAAACTCTCACAAATGGTTCTGCACCGTTTTAAATATATTGTGACTTTCTACAGATGCGATAATCTTATGCTACGTTACACACATGCCCACTGGCAATACTGGCTACTAATTTTATATTTCTTTAAATGCACTCCTCTTGCTTCCTTTGTCTCTTTTTGTTCTCTTATGCTTCTCTCGTCTCTCTCTCCTCATCACCACCCATAAATCTGTATACCACTGTGATAGGATGGCAATGACATTTACCTGTTTTGACATGTTGTATTTATTTGTTAGCCATGTATGCAAATAATTTATCTTTATTTCAATAAACACAAATTGAAAAAAAAAGAAAAATAGAATGTGATAGAAAAAAAATTCATATGCAATTAATTAATTAAGTGCAAGTAATAAAGATATACAACCAATCTCTGGGCCAGATGCACTAAGCTTCAAAAATGATAAAATGGACAGTGATAAACAACCAGCCAATCAGCTCCTTACCTCCATGTCACAGACAGTGTTTTAAAAAATGTCAGACAGGAGCTGATTGGTTGGCTGTTTATCACTCTCCATTTTATAACTTTTGAAGCTAAGTGCGCTATCTTCTTTTGTGTTATATGCCCCTATTGACGTACTGAAAAGTCCCTTCTGTACATAATTCTGTCCCTTAAGTAAATAAAACAGCCCATTTACTATGTGATCGCATATGCAATGTGAACTGGGCAGGATTTACAGCACAGAATCGCATTGCAATATGCGGACCTTTCGGTGGTATGTATGATCTTCGCCAGGTGCTGGGGGTCTGTGCATGCGCGGTCAGCATTGACCCCCCACCAACCCCGCTGACCGGGTTCTACAATGGGCTACCTCCATCTCAGAATGGTGGTAGCCCAGGAACCCGATGCGATGCTGCCTGATGCTGATACAGTGATATATATATATATATATATATATATAGTGACCTATAGGGGAAGCGGCTGCAAGCAGGACAGGAGAGATCGGAGATTCCTGCTGCGGTCACTCCTACAATTATTCAGGGAATACTTAATATTTGTGGCTAACCCACGAAAGCATGAATTAGCCACAGATATTACATGGTTTATGGGTGGGTGCGCCCAGGAAACCGCTGGGCGTCCCCATACGAACATAGGGAGCCATTTGCCCCATTCTCAGAGCCAGATGCCGCATATATACTGTAGGTACAGTAAGTCAAGACTAACTTATTTTGTGAGCAGGGTAAAAATCATCTTGATAAAGCCAGAGACCTGTCGAAACGCGTTGGTAGACCAGTGGAATACTTACATCCAGTTCCCTAACAGCATTTCTTGCCATACATTGGATTCGGACCAGTCTCCTATTCTCATGCCTTCCCAGCTGTGACCACCGATAACGAGTTGTTTTCCCCCCCAATCAGGGGCCCAGTTGCCTGAACCAGGATACAGGTGCTACACCAGGAGATCGCCACTCCACAAAAATCCTGTCCCATTACCATACTGGACACATTGGATACAAATTCACAGCTCTACAGTTTGGAGATATTATAGGAACGGACCCACTGATACATGGCCTCTACTGAATACGGTACCGTATGAACTGGACTACACCTCCATTCCTCTTCTTTTTAATACTCCCCTTATCCCCGAATGGGGAAAAGAAGGGAGTTTGATTTTTTATGATTTTTTACATGTCTATATGTTATATTAAATCATTTTTAAATTTCTCTAACCATTGGCACTGGGGGCCAAATGTAATAGGGTGAGAGTTTCAGAAAGTGAGAGATTTTGGGAGAGTTTTCCCATGTTTTTTAAAGCAGCAATCAATTACATGGCAACATCAACCTGGCTTTGCAGTGTAATTAATTGCTGCTTTAAAAAACATGGGAAAACTCTCCCAAAATCTCTCACTTTCTGAAACTCTCACCTTATTACATTTGGCCCCATATGTTATTTTTGCAGAATTGTGTCATCTAGCGCAGTGTACCCCTGTTTTTGCTTTGCTTTCAAACGGGGGCTGACTACCCCCTTCTTCACACTGCAGCTTGGCAGAGCACCTCATATCCATTGCGCCCCCTACACCAGTGGCTAACTCGTTATCCACTACCCTCTCCCCGAAAAATCATTCAATGATTGGTGACCATCGAATGATTTCTCCCCGTACGATCCCCTGGGAATGGATGTTTATGCAAAACATCCATTTGTAATGTGGCAGGGAAATTCACACGGTGGCGGCTTATCGATTCAACCAGAATCAGGCCCTACAGTATGTTCCTTATATGTATGTATAATCTAGCTTAGAATACAACTCAGCAGCTGCTCTCTCTCTTTATTAATTCTGCTTCAGTTCATGTCTCTCCCCCCACCCCCCTTACTAAATCTCTCTAAGTCAGGTCATAACCTTGTAGTATTCTCTATAATTTGCCCCATGCTTGCATATATCCTACAAGGCCTCACATCTTGCCCCAATCCTCCACCCTAATACCCCACATACCTTACTACTCTTGTTCCACCCTACTTCCCAACCCTTCCTGCCAAACAGCCCTAGCCACTGTTACTACAGTGTCATCCTCCTCAATTTTCTCTGTGGACCAATAAGTCCATGGTCACACCTCACCTTAATGTGAATTACCCTTTCTTCTACATTTTACGTTTTATTTACATTTTTATTTTCAACAGTATGGCCAATACAGTGTGGATGGCAAATTTATAAGCAAATATTATTTGTCATCCCAGGCTGTGCTGGCTCCAGGGATTTCTCACGAGACTGGCAGGTGTACATGCAGCAGCTGTGGCATACACGTACTAGAGTGAGGGGGACCCTGATGTGTGGGGGTCCCGGGGCTACCGCCCCGTGCTGGATCCGCCATTGGGCTGATATATAAACACAATTTACTTATTTTAATATTTTTTTCTAAATTTCTCAATAAGAAACTTTTAGCCTAGGGGTGCCGTGAAGAAACTTCTGATACTCTAGAGCACCATGATTTCAAAAAGTTTGGGAACCACTGCACCGTGAGTCTCCAAAACACTGCCATCTGCTGGCATAGAGTGAAACTACGGTTAAAATGTAATAGCATGAGAGAATCAGAATGTGAGAGAGTTGTTAAGAAATCTCCAGCTTTTTTAAAGCGGCAATAATTTACACTGCTAAATCAAACTGGTTTTAGAAACATAGAATTTGACGGCAGATAAGAACCATTTGGCCCTCCTAGTCTGCCCCTTTTTTCCTTCAGATAATCTCAAACCTTTTTGATCCTTATTTCTTAGTACGGATATTCATATGCCTATCCCAAGCATGTTTAAATTGTTCTACTGTCTTAGCCTCTACCACCTCTGATGGGAGGCTATTCCACTTATCCACTAGTCTTTCTGTGAAGTAATTCTTTCTAACATTTCCCCTGAACCTACCTCCCTCCAGTTTCAGTGCATGTCCTCGTGTTCCATTACTTCTTTTCCTTTGAAGAAAATTTCCCTCCTGTACTATGTTAAAACCCTTGATATATTTGAAGATTTCTATCATGTCCCCTCTTTCCCTTCTCTGCTCCAAACTATACATGTTAAGATCTTTTAGTCTATCCAGGTAAGTTTTGTGATGTAGGCCATGCACCATTTTAGTTGCCATTCTTTGTACACTCTCCAATGTATTTATATCCTTCTGAAGATATGGTCTCCAGAACTGTTGCGCACAGCCTCAGGCACAGGCAAAAAGCACAGTGAGTTGAACCAGCACAGACACCGGGGTGACACACAGACGGGCCCGTCACACATGTCCCCCTTGACCACCCCTGTCGCCGGCCCTGCATATATTAAATGTCCGCCAGCATCCAGAGGTGAAGAAGCCTGTGCCCCGGGAGCAGTGTTTCATCCAGATTACTGTGTGCAGACCGCACAGCGGAAGGGGGGTTGGGGCGCGTGTGCTTCGCTTCACATTGCTCCCCCCCATAGAGCCGGGGGTGGTCCAGGTATTTAGTGAAGGGAGGGGAGGGGGGTGGGGCCCGGACTAGAAATCAATCCAGGACCCCACAATTCCTAGTGAGCCCTGCTCACACATGCACAAACACAGAAGGTAGCAGACTAGCTTTTGAAGCTTTTGCTCCTAGCGGGCTTATTAGTATTACTATATATGGTTGTGCATTATAATGTTTATTGAGGATAAAACTGTACAGATGGGACTTTTCAGTGCGTCATCACTAGAGACAGGATTATATTCATTTGCATATTTGCATATGCATTTGCATATTTTAACCATTCTCACTGGTTATTGCATATTATACCTAAAATCTAGTGATGATGCATGTTTTAGGTTCCACCCCCTTTCCACCCGCGAGTCACAGCACTGCTTTGCCCTGCTGCTGGCCAGGTAGTGGTAGAGTGTGCAGGCTGGGGCAATATGTGCACAGTGTGGGGAACCTTGGATGTACGCTATGTCTGACACTGGTCTAGGCTACCAATCCATGTTGATAAAAGTCAGTCGGGCGGATGCCATTACGAAGCTCCTGAACTTTTGCCTGCCCCTGGCCTGGGACTTTACACCAAGAGACAGACTTCTGCAGCAGAGGAGGCGGGCAGAAGGGTTGTGACATCACGCGGCGCGGAGGAAATGCCGTGTCACAGTGAGTATGCGGCGCAGGGAGGAAGCCTTCCACTGCACCGCCCTCACACGCTATGCTGACATTTGATCCATCGGTGCTGGAGATGAGGGTCCATGTAGTTGATGCAAGAAGAGCTTTGGAGGCTGCAGTCTGCTGTAGCAGCCAGGAAGAAAAAAATCCTGTGTACAGCACTAGACATGTGCATATGCTGTGGGCCTATTTTTGAGGTTTATTTGCAACTTATTGTATGCTGATTTTTAAATAAATAACTTAAAATTACTTTTTTATTATTTAATGTAGCATATTTTAACACTTTTCATGCATATTTTAAGTATTTTTCATGCATATTTGCATGCAAATAACAAGGTTTTTATGTTGCATATAATCCTGTCTCTAGTCATCACAATCACTGTAGTGTTTAATTTGTTGAACCCCTCAATAGGGGCATATAACGCAAAAGAAGATATCACACAGAGATTGGTTTTATATCTATATTTGATTGCACTTTCATTTATTTTTTGTAATAAACTTCTTCATATTTTTCTTCAATCGCCCTAATATAGGGCATTTTACTAGAATCAAGAAGAGGTATATATATATATATATATATATATATATATATATATTCTCCAGGGACCGGCACTCCAAAATCTCCCAGTAAACAGCAGCCGGGTGCTCACAGAAGAGAAGCATGTATATATATATATATATATATATATATATATATATATATATATATATATATATATATAGTGGGTACAGATAGGAGGCACTCTCAGGATTTCTTAGTGAAACAACGTGTAACTTTATTTTCAAACACGATCCAACATGTTTCGGGTCTTGCCCGTCCTCAGGGATCAACAGTGTAGGTACAAGTGCACATATTTAAACATCTAGGCAGAACCCGCCCCCTAATCAATCACACCCCACCTGGATCATGCTTACCTGCGGCGTCCATTGCCAGGTCCAGCTCCCGCCACCTCCACGTGCGTCGCTCCGCCGATGACATCACACAGGGCGCCCAGTACTTCGTATAGGAACTGCCCGCCACGTCATCAGCCGTTGCCCCGCGTCATGGACCGCAGCTCACAGCCAAGCCTCGCTCTGGGCGCCTCAGAAAGCCGTCTCCATGGTGACACATCTACAAAATGAAATAAACAAACTGATATTTAAAAACATTGTTCAGAGGCTTAATATAAGCCATTTTAAGAGGCAGCGAGCTGCCATATCACTTGTGCTACACAAATTTTAAGTGAAAAAGTGAAATATAAATACATATATAAACGCTGGAAATACAATTTTTCACTGGGAGTGCTTACATAGTTCATATTATACAGTAATATCTATACTTTATATAGGTACTTTTATTACCAAACTGTATCAATTAACAGCACTACACCAGTGTAAGTAAGCTGACCCGACTGATCACCGTTAGTTATGAACAAAGAGCACGTCATGCAGAGCTTGGTACCTAAGGTACTACATTTTTAATGTGTAATATTGCATTAATCTCAAAATGCTTTCAAATAAAACTCTGCAGCCCGTGCTGTTCGTTCAGCCCTCTCGGCGATAAGGTGTCCAATATGAAAATCCATTTGGATTCTGCTTGTAGCAGTTTCCTACTCCTATTACCATCTCGGACATGCTGGGGTATATGGTCAATAATTTAAAATCTGATGCTTGCTATGCTATGCTTCATGAGAGCACAGTGCCTTGCGACTGGCTGGTCGCTGGTGCCGGTGCTGAGGGCATGTCGAATAGCCGACCTGTGGTTTGCCATGCGCTCTTTAAATTGGCACTCTGTCTTGCCCACGTAGTATAAGCCACATGGACAAGACAGAACATAAACCACATATTTGGTGGACCATGTCACTGAGTGTTTAATGGGTATTTTACGACCCGTGTGTGGATGGTTGACAGTGCTCCCAACAAGCATGGCTCTACAGGTGGTACACCCGATGCACTTATAACAGCCTTTAGGGCGGGTTAGAAAATGACTTACTGCTGGTTTCTTAGTAAGCTCAGTCACATCAACATTAACCAGCATGTCTGCAAGGTTCCTGCCTCTCCTATATGCTGGCATGATTTTTTTTATTATGCAAGCTCTTCAGTTCCCTATCCGAGGAGACTATGGACCAGAGAGATTTCACTTTTTTAGTGTGAATCTCACTGTTGGCTGCATGCTGTGTTACCCATGGAATTATATTCTTAAGTTGTTGGTCTGTATCCTTCTCTCTTTTTTTATTGGATGTAAGGGCCACTTCTCTAGACATCAACAATACTTTTTGTTTGGTGGCTTCTAAGTCATCTCAATTGTAGCCTTTCTCAACAAACCTCTCCTGCATAATTTCTAAGTCCCTTTTTGTCTGTTCTTCTTCACTTGTAATTCTTTTGACACGCAACATCTGTGAGTATGGGAGGCCATATCGTAGCGCCCTCGGGTGGCAACTCTCATATCTCAACAGCGTGTTGTGGTCGGTTTCCTTTACATGTATAGACGTTTGCAGTTTGTTATGCCTTAAACTGATCTTTACATCCAAAAAGTTAATATCCTGTGTGCTCATATTAAAAGTAAACTTGGCCGGGCAATTACTCAAATTATGGGCCTCCAGGATGTTCCTGAGCTCCTCTTCACTGCCCAACCAAAAAATCAGAAGATCATCTATGTAGCGAAGGTACAATAGTACCTTCCCTACATAGGTTGTGTCATAAATGAGCTTCTTATCTACCATATTTATATAGGCATTGGCGTAGGATGGGGCCACATTGGACCCCATCGCCACGCCCAGCCTCTGGCGATATATTTTACCATAGAAGTAGAAATAATTACGGTGTAACACAAGATACAACAAATTGAAAAAGAAGTCCTGCTCCGGACCCACATAAGCTGCTGACTCCTGTAACAAATTTCTGGTAGCACTGATGCCTTCCTCGTGGGGAATGCACGTATACAGCCCCACTACGTCGGCACTACACATGATCAGATTGTCAGGGAGATCCCCCAGACTATGTAAACAGGTAAGCAACATGTTAGTGTCCTTTAAGTAAGACTGTGTTGATTGCACACAAGGATTCAATAGTGCATCAAGATAGGCAGAAGCCACCTGGTAGAGAGAGACCCCCTGGCAGAAATATTTGGTCTGCCAGGAGGCCTCTCTAGTCTCTTGTGCACCTTAGGCAAAGTATAATACATTGGGATTAAAGGTAAGTCTGTTGTAAGGGCTTTACCCAGGTCTGCTGAGATAACCCTGTTGGCCACCACTGTTCTAATGAGAGAGTCCAACTCTGACTTGTAAGGGACAGTGGGGTCCTGCTGCAAAAGTTCATACACATCCACATTACTCAATTGTCTACGGCATTTAAAGAGATAGTCCGATAAGTCCTGAACCACCACTGCGCCCCCCTTATCGGCCTTACGAATAATTATGTCTGATCTTTTTTGTAGATCCTGTAGGGCCATTCTCTCCGCTTTAGGCAGATTGGGAATATTTTTCCTGTCGACAGAATCACAACTGCCGACTGCATCCATCATTCTTGTAAATGCCTTAATCGAGGGGCTAGTGCTGGGGGGATCAAATCTGGACTTGGGCTGTAACTTTTTGACTTGGCTTGGTATATCTGTAGCAGTGGGTGTCTCAGATGGCTTGTCACAAAAAAATGATTTTAAACGGAGGGATCGCCCAAACTTACAGCTATCAGCTTTCCATTCAAAGTCATTAGATATAAAGCTTGGAATAAAAGAAAGTACCTTTGACAGGACCAATGTTTCATACTCACTCAATGGTGTGCTTGACAAATTGAAGACCAGATTCTTTACTTGCGGCTGCTTTTCTGGCTTGCCTTGCCTTTTAGATTGGCCGCCGGGCCGCGTCCACCTCCGCCTCCCCCGAGTGGTTTTGGTCCCGCTCGGGTCGTAACCCCTAAAGGGGTCAATTTCTTGGAGGTTGTAGGCTGCTGACCATCAGTGTCGCTGGCAGACGTGCTGGTTCCCTCAAACTCGGCCCGCTTGTATCTTTCTCTGCGTTGCCGGTTATGGGCATATGGTGCCGGTTGTGGCCCTGCTGTACTCAGCCACTGATAAACCCGGTTCTGTTCATAATCCATCTGCACTTTTCTGCGCTTTTCCCTTTTGAATTTGGTCAGCTCCTTCTGGTACTGATCGATCTGGTTGTTCAATTTTGTATTCCAATCAGTGTTTGTGTCGCCAGCCAGGGTCGACGCGTGTGTCGACTCAAACACTTCCATTTTACTTAATAATTATTAAGTAATTAATTATTAAGTAATATTATTCGTAAGGCCAATAAGGGGGGCGCAGTGGTGGTTCAGGACTTATCGGACTATCTCTTTGAATGCCGTAGACAATTGAGTAATGTGGATGTGTATGAACTTTTGCAGCAGGACCCCACTGTTCCTTACAAGTCAGAGTTGGACTCTCTTATTAGAACAGTGGTGGCCAACAGGGTTATCTCAGCAGACCTGGGTAAAGCCCTTACAACAGACTTCCCATTATTCCCAATGTATTATACTTTGCCTAAGGTGCACAAGAGACTAGAGAGGCCTCCTGGCAGACCAATTATTTCTGCCAGGGGGTCTCTCTACCAGGTGGTTTCTACCTATCTTGATGCACTATTGAATCCTTGTGTGCAATCAACACAGTCTTACTTAAAGGACCCTAACATGTTGCTTACCTGTTTACATAGTCTGGGGGATCTCCCTGACAATCTGATCATGTGTAGTGCCGACGTAGTGGGGCTGTATACGTGCATTCCCCACGAGGAAGGCATGAGTGCTACCAGAAATTTGTTACAGGAGTCAGCAGCTTATGTGGGTCCGGAGCAAGACTTCTTTTTCAATTTGTTGTATCTTGTGTTACACCGTAATTATTTCTACTTCTATGGTAAAATATATCGCCAGAGGCTGGGCGTGGCGATGGGGTCCAATGTGGCCCCATCCTACGCCAATGCATATATGAATATGGTAGATAAGAAGCTCATTTATGACACAACCTATGTAGGGAAGGTACTTTTGTACCTTCGCTACATAGATGATCTTCTGATTTTTTGGTTGGGCAGTGAAGAGGAGCTCAGGAACATCCTGGAGGCCCATAATTTGAGTAATTGCCCGGCCAAGTTGACTTTTAATATGAGCACACAGGATATTAACTTTTTGGATGTAAAGATCAGTTTAAGGCATAACAAACTGCAAACGTCTATGCATGTAAAGGAAACCGACGGCAACACACTGTTGAGATATGAGAGTTGCCACCCGAGGGCGCTACGATATGGCCTCCCATACTCACAGATGTTGCGTGTCAAAAGAATTACAAGTGATGAAGAACAGACAAAAAGGGACTTAGAAATTATGCAGGAGAGGTTTGTTGAGAGAGGCTACAATTGAGATAACTTAGAAGCCACCAAACAAAAAGTATTGTTGATGTCTAGAGAAGTGGCCCTTACATCCAATAAAAAAGAGAGAAGGATACAGACCAACAACTTAAGAATATAATTCCATGGGTAACACAGCATGCAGCCAACAGTGAGATTCACACTAAAAAAGTGAAATCTCTCTGGCCCATAGTCTCCTCGGATAGGGAACTGAAGAGCTTGCATAATAAAAAAATCATGCCAGCATATAGGAGAGGCAGGAACCTTGCAGACATGCTGGTTAAGGTTGATGTGACTGAGCTTACTAAGAAACCAGCAGTAAGTAATTTTCTAACCCGCCCTAAAGGCTGTTATAAGTGCATCGGGTGTACCACCTGTAGAGCCATGCTTGTTGGGAGCACTGTTAACCATCCACACACGGGTCGTAAAATACCCATTAAACACTCAGTGACATGGTCCACCAAATATGTGGTTTATGTTCTGTCTTGTCCATGTGGCTTATACTACGTGGGCAAGACAGAGTGCCAATTTAAAGAGCGCATGGCAAACCACAGGTCGGCTATTCGACATGCCCTCAGCACCGGCACCAGCGACCAGCCAGTCGCAAGGCACTGTGCTCTCATGAAGCATAGCATAGCAAGCATCAGATTTAAAATTATTGACCATATACCCCAGCATGTCCGAGGTGGTAATAGGAGTAGGAAACTGCTACAAGCAGAATCCAAATGGATTTTCATATTGGACACCTTATCGCCGAGAGGGCTGAACGAACAGCACGGGCTGCAGAGTTTTATTTGAAAGCATTTTGAGATTAATGCAATATTACACATTAAGAATGTAGTACCTTAGGTACCAAGCTCTGCATGACGTGCTCTTTGGTCATAACTAACGGTGATCAGTCGGGTCAGCTTACTTACACTGGTGTAGTGCTGTTAATTGATACAGTTTGGTAATAAAAGTACCTATATAAAGTATAGATATTACTGTATAATATGAACTATGTAAGCACTCCCAGTGAAAAATTGTATTTCCATTGTTTATATATGTATTTATATTTTACTTTTTCACTTAAAATTTGTGTAGCACAAGTGATATGGCAGCTCGCTGCCTCTTAAAATGGCTTATATTAAGCCTCTTAACAATGTTTTTAAATATCAGTTTGTTTATTTCATTTTGTAGATGTGTCACCATGGAGACGGCTTTCTAAGGCGCCCAGAGCGAGGCTTGGCTGTGAGCTGCGGTCCATGACGCGGGGCAACGGCTGATGACGTGGCGGGCAGTTCCTATACGAAGTACTGGGCGCCCTGCGTGACGTCATCGGCGGAGCGACGCACGTGGAGGTGGCGGGAGCTGGACCTGGCAATGGACGCCGCAGGCAGTGTTCCCTCTAAGCTGTGCGCGCGTGCGCGCGCACACAACTTGACGAGCATGCGCACAGACATTACAACAGAGCGCACAAAGTAGCATTGGTCCCTTTTTGCAGTTGTGGACTCAATTAATGTGTGTTTCACCCATTAACTACATTGTGGGCTGTGCTTTGAATGTTTAAATGTTTAACACAAATGCTGAACGTCATTTTCCAGTTCTATATAAGTGACGCACAAAAATTTAAATTTCCTTCCAAAGTTGCACAGCCTTCAAAAAATTAGAGGGAACATTGGCCGCAGGTAAGCATGATCCAGGTGGGGTGTGATTGTGATTTGTAATCGGTGTGCAGCAAGTGTCCGTTACTCTGCTGACAGTGACCACACGGTCAAATCTGTCAAAACTAAATGACTAGTGCTGACACAGATGCTTGGACCCGTATATCAACCTAAGTGCCCCCTATATTAATTGCGTTATCTACCCTCTCATGTCAGCACTAGTCATTTAGTTTTGACAGATTTGACCGTGTGGTCACTGTCAGCAGAGTAACGGACACTTGCTGCACACCGATTACAAATCCAGTTGATCAGCAACGAAGATATCAAGACACACTTAGAGTATCCCCAGTACTGCTTTTTAAATTTTTTCGCTGCAAAGCATTTATCTGTCACAGCACTGTTTTTTTCACTATGTTTATGCCTGCACGTCTGTTTGTATACCCAGGTTGCCTTGGTTACCCAGGTCGCGTGCGTGCGGCGGAAGAACCGGAAGCGCTACACCAGCGTCTTCCTGTGAGACGCCGGCCACGGACGTGGGAGACGGGCTCCCGCCTCAGCCTTCTCTGATCCTATATAGGTAAGAGATCTTTTGTTTTACACTGTTGTTGTACTTTCTGCACCTTGAAAACGGGGCTTGACCCCGAAACGTCGGTCACCTTTTTGCACTTGAAAATGCTTTTATAAAGACAAGTTTTTTCACCAAGACTGCGAGTGCCGCTATTTCTTTACCCGCTACTACCCCCAGTATTGGAAGGCACCACAGCAAATATACCAAGCCAGGAACTGAGTGCCGGTCCGCCATCATACCGTATATATATATATATATATATATATATATATATATATCCATCTAACTTTAAATATACGGTACCAGAGTCAAGGAAATTTTTTAATTCCATTTTCTAAGAAAGTCTTGCATTTTATTTACCTACTTTGTGGAAGGATGAGTGCGTCCCACTACACTGGGTGTTTTTGTTCTTTTTATTTGAATCTCATATCGTTTTGAAACCAGTGGACAGCACCGAGTGTAATCTATGTCACAATAACATATATAGGTGGACACTGTAGATTCCTCCACTATTACAATTTTATGACATTATCCTAGTGCGGAAATTCTCTATCTGTATTTTGATTAATTACCAACTAATCAGCTCCAGTCATTTTTCAAACATAGCTTTTATCGTGGCAGTTAGTAGCAGATTGGCTGGTACTTTATCTCTCTCTCTCTCTCTTTCTGGAAAAGTGTCCTATTGTATAAGTGTATGGGCACCTTAAGTGCTTGTTTGCACAGTTGTTCTGGCCAGGATGTAAGTACAAAAAAAAAGTATTGGAGATAGATAAAGTGGAGAGAGATTAACTACTAACCAATCAGCTTCTATCTGACACTGAAATTAAGACAAACTCTCTTTTCTCAAGTATCCACATATTAGAGCGTTGTACCTTTATACAGGTCGATTCTCCCGTATCCGGAGATCTCTTATCCGAAATATTCCAAAAACTGTGTTTTTTTAGAATATTTAGAATTGTTTCCCTCCTATTTTTTTTCATACTTAACAAGTCCTCCGATGTCCATGGCGGCCTCGAGGAACTTCTTCAGCAGTCCCAGGAGTGCATTGCGCGGGTGCGCCTGCTAACTCACGCAACGCACCCCTGTGACCGATGAAGAAGATTCTGAAGACCGTTGTGGGTGCCGGGGGATGCCGTGGTACCATCGGGGGGACCAGGTAAGTATGTTAAAAAAATATCCAAAAACTGTAAAAATCCCTTATCAGAAATGCTCGTGGTCCCGAGCATTTCGCATAAGGGATACTCAACCTGTACTGTAATTACAGGAAAAGAATGTTTATATAACTCAGGGATAGATGTACTAAAGGCAAAAATGTGGTAAAAAAACAATTGTGGGGCTTCTCTCTGCAGCACTGTGTGAGGGATCCTTCACGGATCCCTCCCAGCATGCCCCGCGGCCGCCGCTGTCACTCTGCGCATGTGCAGATAGACTCCCAGGTCTCAGATCCGTAAGTCCAGTTCTTATTAGATTCAGAAGTGCTGTCCAATGGACATGTGAAGACTAAAGCTGGATTCATACTCTGCGATTCGCAGCACTGCAAATATCATTAACGATACTGGCAAATGATACGATATGGATGAATGATGTACTGTAGCGCATTCACATTGTATTGTATTGTTAATGATATCGATCAGCGATGTCACCTGGCCCCCTGATGAACATACAATAGGTAAAGATACGGAAAGAGATGACTGCATGTTCAGATAACAGCCCCCGGAAGCTCGCATTATTAACGATACAGAGCGTACACACTAAACCAGGGTTCTCAAACTCGGTCCTTAAAAGATCAACAGGTGGAGCTAATTACTTCACTTGATTCTGTGTGGAGACCTGCAAAACGTGCACTGTGTGGGGTCCTGAGGACTGAGTTTGAGAACCTGTGCACTAGACAATCTATATAATAAGTTGAAGAGTCTGTGTGCGTGTGTGTGCGTGTCCGACGCATTGCTGACACACCGTGGCACTCAGAGACACCAAATTCAGCAACAAGATACCTCTGGATCCGGTGGTGTGCACCTCGAAGCCGTTTTTGGGAAATTTCACTTAGAAATTTAAAAAACACTAAGTTGTAATTTTCCTTCATTGATGTTCTGGGGAAAAGATCGATGATCTGGGAAACCGTTTGCGAAGGAACAACTCCACACCTGATTTCATTGCTGTCATTGGGCGGTATTCAATGTGAATATCGGCGAGGTGCAGCGAATCCTGTTTAGGATTCGCTGCACATTCGCCACGTTCCGGAGCCTCGCCGGCTCCGGTATTCAACGAGTCAGGGGCTCGCTGCCCCTGACCGGCGAATATGAGCTCCTGCGGCGAACGCCACAGGGAGCCTGAGGACGGTGGCAGGCAGCGAGATGGAAGTCTCTCTGCCTGCCCCAGAGCGTATGTGGGGGGAGGTGGGCTCCCCGGGTGCCAGGCAGCACAGGCTGCCCCCCAGGGGTGCCAGCAGGGGACGGGTATATTCACTACACCCGATCGTGCATATGTAACGATCGGGTGCAGTGAATATATGAATATCTAATGAGCGGCTCGGCTCCGGCGCCCCCTGCTGGCTGCTGTGTAAAAAAAAAAATATATATATATATTTTAAAATTAAATATATATTCATGTGCTTACAGCACATGAATAAAAATAGCATGCCCCTCCTCAGAATAAAATTCCTGATTTTTTTGACACCAAATGTAAAAAACAAAACACTTTATTTTAAAAGTTCACATTCCACTTCACCATAAAAAGATAGCGATTGCTACTCGGTGAATCATGGCGAAAAAAACCTTCAAATGTATTCACCATCTGGTCATTGAATAGGGTGATTCACCGTTTTAGTCAAAAATTCGCCAAACAGCACAAATTCGCCATAAAAACATGGCGAATCAGGCTCATTGAATACTGCTCATTGAGTATGAATGACACATTCTAACATTATGGTGAAGGCTTTAAACAATTAGGAAATAATTAAGGATATACATAGACCACACAACACACACACATACACATTGTACACCCACACACACACAGTACACCACATACGCACACATAGCACACAACACACACATTTATACGTAGAGCACCTCACACACTTACACATTGGACAGATACACACACACACAACACACCACATGCAGTACAATACAAATCCATACACACTACAACACACACCCAAAAACAGTACAACAAACACACAGAACACACACACTTAAACATTGCCAGGATACGCAAAGCACACTACACACACATATATACGTAGCACACATCACAAACTTACACATTCGGCAGATACACACAACACTCACAGTACAACACACACCCACATTCACTACAACACATCCAAAAACAGTACAATACACAAAACACACACTTAAACACAGATACACACAGCACACTTCACACACACAGATTTATACATAGCACACCTTACGCACTTACACATAGGGCAGATACACACAACACACACATAACATACCTCTAACAGCACAACACACACCCACATTCACCACACACACCCAAAAAACAGTACGACACACACAAAACACACATTTAAACTTTGCACAGATACACAAAGACACAACACACACATACTGAATATACATAGCACACCTCACACACTTACGCATTGGACAGATACATACAATATAACACACAAAACCACATACATTACAACACACACACAAAAACAGTACAACACACACAAACACACAGAATACATAAAAAATAATTTGCCGTTTATTTAACAGTCTGTACCCGCAAATAAAAACTGTACCTAATTTACCGTTTCTACTTTGTTCCCCATATCCGTCTCTCCAGTCCTCCAGCCTGTCACTGCGCTCCCCGGCCAGTTGCACTGAGAAATCTTTGTCCTGGCCAATGCACCCATTGATCAATACAGAGTGGGTACACTGCACTCACCCTGTTAGTCAGTTGGATATCAGGCACTGCTCTGCCTTAAGGGTTTCCCAGACTCTTTTGGTTCATAGATAATGTTTGGTCGATGGGCATGAGAGCTGCATGCATTTGTTTGAATGTTATGAGTGTAAGAAGTTGAAGAATAAGACTGAGATGAAGATTTGTCACGTTATAGTGTACAATTTACACAATAAATCGTGAAAAAAATATGTGTACATAGAAGTACAGTACAATCAAGAAATGAAAGTAGGATTAAAAAATAAATTCTGATTCAAACTGATAATTGTTTGGATGGCGGTGGGTTGCGAAACAAATCTATAGGTGGAGGGGGTATGGATATTGTGGGCATAATTGGTGTTTGGTACACCTACAGGGGGTCCCCAGTTGATGAGAAATTCTCACTACAGTGTCACCGTAGGGGGATTTCCAATTGGGGTTCAGGTGGTCTTTTAGGGACCCCTTTACAATCCCGTTGGTCTCTTCTCCTGGAGCCTGCGGTCTCCCTCAGTGATTGACTATCATTAAGGGAGACTGTAAGCTCAAGGAGAAGAGACCTACAGGATTGTAAAGGGTCCCTAAAAGACCACCTGGACCCCAATTGGGAATCCCCCTATGGTGACACTGTGACCGTAACACTGTAGTGAAAATCCCATCAATTGAGGGCCCCCTGTAGGTGTAACAAACACCAATTATGCCCACAATATTCATACCCCCACCTATAGATTTGTTTCACAACCCACCCCATCCAAACAATTATCAGTTTGAATCAGAACTTATTTTTTAATCCTACTTTCATTTCTTGATTGTACTTCTATGTACACTTACATTTTTTTCACGATTTATTGAGTAAATTGTACACTTTGTAACATGGCAATTCTTTTTCTTAGTCTTATTCTTCAACTTCTTAAACTCCAAACCTTATCAAAGCATCCAGTGATGATTGTGATGGCTGGATCAGTGGATTGGCCCGGCGGGTGTAGGGAAGAATTTGGCCCATTGCACCCATTCCCAGTGGTGCATTACAGTGGTGCGGATAGTGTGCGTCGCGTCATGACATCATGTGGCCAGGCCCGCGGACCTGCTCCCACACTCAGGGGCTGCCCCACTGTTTGGTAGAGATGCTCGGTGCATGTGCTTTACAGATCCCCAGACCTCAGAGACTGCTGCAGGCAGGTTCGGTGAGGGGAGTGGCAGTGGCAGGGAGCAGTGAATTTTTAATTAATTATGGCGCGGTAAGTAATGCCCACCCCGGACCCCACGCACTCAGCGCCTGTAATTACACACCCTAGAAACTGTACCATTGAAAGTATAGAAATTGAGGTGTGGACATGTCCCTTTCTGATTTTGTACCGATTTCTGACCCTCAGATGTTGGAGGATATGTCATACAGTAGGTGCTAAATCTCAGGAGTGGATGTGGAATTCATCAACACATACAAGTTTTCAACTCAGGAGCGTTGTGTTTTAAACAACAACACCACACCTGATTTCATTGCCATCATTGAGTATCAATGCAAACACATTCTAACATTATGGTGGAATCTATAACAAATTACAATCTTAGGTCTTTGTCACAGCATACTGTAAGATGACATTTTTCAGCAATTTTGGAAATAAAGAAACCCCAAGGTTTTCCCGGGCAACGCCGGGCGGGTCAGCTAGTATAATAATAAAAAAACAAAAACGATAATTTTGTTTAATGATGTCGTTATGCTTTTTTTTTATTTTAAAATTGCATAGCGTGTACACAGCTTAACACCCACAATTGACATACGTGTGTGATATTGGGGGTTTATGCACTAAGGCCCTTATTCGGATCTGATCGCAGTACAAATTTGTTCTCAAAATGGGCAAAACCATGTGCACTGTAGGTGGGGCAGATGTAACATGTGCAGAGAGAGTTAGATTTGTGTGAGTTATTTTGTTTCTGTGCAGGGTAAATACTGGCTGCATTATTTTTAAACTGCAATTTAGATTTCTGTAGCAACACACCCCACCCAAATTAAACTCTCTCTGCACATGTTACATCTGCCCCACCTGCAGTGCACATGGTTTTGCCCATTTTGAGGACAGATTTGTACTGCAATCAGATCTGAATAAGGCCCTAAGCCTTGAAGAGAGATACAGTGGATGGAGATATAGTATAAACCAATCAGTTCTCAACTGTCATTTTTCAAACACAGCCTGTAACATGGCAGTTAGGAGTGATTGGCAGGTACTTTATCTCTGTTCACTTCTTTATCTCTCCAAGGCTTAGTACATAGACGCCGTGGTTTCCCATATGCCTTTAGTGTATTGTGCGTTTGGCTATACAATCTATATTAGCGATAATGCACATCAGTCAGAACATGACACCTAAACATTGTAGAATGTAAGGGGGAGAAGGGTGCCACAGATTCTTATTGAATGTGTAAGAAGAACATACAGTAGGTGTGAACAAGCCTTGTGTGTGTGACATCAGGATGTGTCAGATTAGGTATTCTGTTCTAGAACAGTGCTAGATTACAGAGTGCTGTATTTAGTAATCTCATAGATTATCCCATGTATTGTAAAAGCAGGATTGGTCGCATTATTTAACAATGGAATACAACTCATAAGGGCCGATTCATACCCGTTCTTAATGGGCCAAATGCATTCCCGTCCCCAATGGGCTTTGTGCATGCGCGAATGTGTGCATGCACAAACCCAAAGCTCTAGGAGGGGGGAGAAGGGGGCGGTAGCAGATGAACACCCAGCATTAATGGGCAGACGCAGGGGTGTTTATGCCTGCTTGCGGCGGGTGGCTTCTCCCACTAGGGTGGCCAATCCAGGGATCGGGATCGGTGAGATCCAGCGGGTTTGGCCCCAAAAATGCCGGCATGCTAAGTCTAATGCCAGCCAGCGTCTGAGCACTCACTCAGATGCTGCCCAGTTTCGCCTGTGCCTGGCTGTGTGGCTCTGTGCAGCATGATGCGGTCAGAGGTCATGCTGCGTAGGTCCCACAGCCGCACTGACCACACAGCCTGCCTCAATCCTGGGGTGCTGCTCGGCCTCCCCATTCTCTTACGTCCTACCCTGCTCCTCATCACACAGCCCACCCACCAGGCTCCCAGCAGCATCGCCCGGCCAACCCGGCTACCGGCCGCACCCGCACATGTAAGTAAATATGCAGAGCAGATGGGGCAGTTTTTTTTTTCTTTTTATTAGGGAAACCAATCCCTGGATCCCGGGAATCCCAAGTGAATAATTGCTGATAATTTTATATGGTCATTTTAGCCACTGTTGTAAAATGTATGCCAAACATAAATTCGCATTTGTGCAGGGAAATTGGTGTGTGAGGGGGTGGCGGGCATTTATGTGCGCAGCGTTTAATAAACCGCAAAGCTGCGATTTTTCGCATCACCTGCTATATGTCGGCAGTAATATATAAATAGCTTTTAATTATAATAACACTGTTCTGAGTTTAGCATAGATCTAACTATAAGGCCATCTGAGTTTAGAACCAGTTCAGTGACTCCGTCACCTTGGACAAGTTATTTTATCACTTTGTGTATCAGTGACTGCCTCAGACTTTGAACTGCTGAGTTTACAGTGCCCAGAGGAAGGTCTGCCTGATATACAGCAGTAATATCTCAGGATTAAAGTGAATAGAAAAGGCTATATTTTCGTGAATGCAGTTCTTATATCATCTCTGTGATTTCAGAAAATAAGTTCTTGGGGGATATTTACTAAGCTACATTCGTAAAAAATAGGTGTATTCGTATACAAAAATACACCTATTTTTTACGAATTAGTTTTTTCGGGATTTACTATCCCGAAAAGACGTAAATTCGTATTCATGGCACATTCGTATTTGTATTTACAAATACGAATATATTCGCCATCGACAGAATCCAAATAGGAATCCCCATTCAAAAGAATGGTGATTCCTAATTTACTGAGCGGCTGAAATGAAAATACGGCCTCTAATTAGCAGTAAATGGCCCCTAATTGCCGGCCAAATACGCCAGTAAAATACACTTCATTTCACTTCAATTCATACGAATTTATACGCCATCGGAAAATACAAAGCAGTCGTATTTCCGTATTTGATATGTTTTGTAAATCCCCCTCTGGAATACAAATTTGCATATGGCTATAACAGGAGGGGGTGAAGGAGTAACCCTTCAAGTAGGATATGCGCTGAGGGAGAGCAGCTTGATATCAAGGTTAGATATACTGTAAGATTGTGCGAACACAATTGTGGGTCAAGCGCTAGGGGAAAGGGATAAGGACAGACTTGGGAACACAAACAGTTTGTGGGGAGGGGTAGGGTTATTGGGGCTGATGCACACACGGGTGATCAGCTTTGCAGAGAAAATGCAAAGAGGAGGTAGAAGTATAAAGAAAAAATAAATAAATAAATAAAACTGAAAAATAAATAAATAAAATAAAATAAAAAATAATACTGAAAAATAAAAAATAAAAAAAATGAAAAAAATGAAAAGATAAAAAAAAGAAAGAGAAAATGTGAAAAAAATGAAAAAAAAATGAAAAAAATAAATAAGAAAAATAAAATAAAAGAATATAAATAAAGAATAAGAAACAAATAAATAAAAAATAATAAAAATAAAAATAAAATAAAAATAAAGTAAATAAATAAAATCTATGACCAATAAGTTTACACACTTTTTGTGTTAAGGTAGACCAGAGATTGCAGAGAATCTACCTTAACACAAAAAGTGTGTAAACATATTGGTCATTGATTTTATTTATTTACTTTATTTTTATTTTATTTTTATTTTTATTATTTTTTATTTATTTGTTTCTTATTCTTTATTTATATTCTTTTATTTTATTTTTATTATTTATTTATTTTCATTTTTTTTTTCACATTTTCTCTTTCTTTTTTTATCTTTTCATTTTTTTCATTTTTTATTTTTCAGTATTATTTTTTATTTTATTTTATTTATTTATTTTTCAGTTTTATTTATTTATTTATTTTTTATTTATACTTCTTATTTTTATTTTTATTATTTTTTATTTATTTGTTTCTTATTCTTTATTTATATTCTTTTATTTTATTTTTATTATTTATTTATTTTCAAATTTTTTTAATTTTTTTTTTTCATTTTTTTCACATTTTCTCTTTTTTTTTTTATCTTTTCATTTTTTTCATTTTTTTCATTTTTTATTTTTCAGTATTATTTTTTATTTTATTTTATTTTATTTATTTATTTTTCAGTTTTATTTATTTATTTGTTTATTTTTTCTTTATACTTCTACCTCCTCTTTGCATTTTCTCTGCAAAGCTGATCACCCGTGTGTGCATCAGCCCCAATAACCCAACCCCTCCCCACAAACTGTTCGTGTTCCCAAGTCTGTCCTTATCCCTTTCCCCTAGCGCTTGACCCACAATTGTGTTCGCACAATCTTACAGTATATGGCTATAACAGTTGTATGCATTTGTATTAAGAATTCGAAAAATCGTATTCGTGTTCTTAGTAAATCCCCCCCCCCCCCTTGTGTTTGTGGTGTCACAAAGTAACTACATTGTCACCAATCCAGGCATTGAGGCCAGTGCCAGATTAAGGTCTAAATGGGCCTGGAGCTGAAAATGATCAAGGGCCTATTATGCGCAATAATAGGGGTTGTGGCCAGTACCTAATAATGTGGGGGGGCGTGACCAGTGTTCTGGTTGGGTGGTCTGCTCATGGGTGTGTCTCTATTTGTGTAAATACTTTTAACTAATTATATATGCCTGGAAAAGGCAGCGGGCTGGCATAGGAAAAATGCAGGGAGATATATTGGTGGGTGTACCCCAAAGGTGCACCCACAGGATGCCAATGTCCTAAGATACTTGCGGGGTGAGGCGGCACTCGAGTCATAAAAAAAACACTGAATGACGAAACTTGGTAGACAACATTTCAGCACCTTTTATGTGGTCACCTATGTTTACCACACCATATACCCCTTATACAATTCATACAACACAATAGTAACCCCCTTATACTGTACTTGCCTCTTACACATTATGCCACATGGAATGAGCCAAAATTCACACCGACTGAGCCAAAATTCACACTATGGCACATGGATTGAGTCAAAATTCACATTATGCCACACAGATTAAGGCAAAACTCACATTTTGCCACATGTTTTGAGCCAAAACACACACTATACCAAACAGATTGAGCAATAATGCACAATATGCTTCATAAACAGGGGCATTTACATGTGGGCTTCGAATGATTTTAGTGAAACTGGGCTATTTGGTTCCAGAGAAATCTGTCCTCAAACAACATGAACAGCCATGAAATTACATTTCAGAAATGAAAAAATCTGTTTACCCACAATATCTCTAGAACCAATGAACCATATGGACCAGCCTGGTACCAGATTGAAGGCCCAGCGATTTTGATTCGACTGAGATTAACCTCAAGCTTCTGTGATGCTGGAGGGGGAACTGTCAGCTGTTGAAACCGGGTGGGAGTTGGAATTAGCAGGTCCCATGTTATCCTATGGGGAAAACGTAACAGCTTTGCCTGGCGGTATCTCCGGTTCCTGGGGGGCTAGCAATGTGGGGCTGGGCTCGTTGGAAATCCCTGGCCTTCAGCTACAAAATTTGATTTGGAGAGTGGGCCTGGAGCTGTAGCTCCATCAAGCCCATTGTTAATCCGGCCCTGATTAAGGCTGAATGACAAACTGAAAATGAGTAAAACTGGGCAGCAAATTCTGTATTATGATGTTACGGTTGGACAGATGGAGGGTATGAATTAGCACATTATATTTAGGGTTACAAAGATCGAAAGTGTTCCTTGCAGTGTTGTTATACTTTTGTTAAGAAAACAAATCAAATTATTCCATAAAAATAGATTTATATACTGTATACAGTATTAAGAAAACCCAGGTGGTTCTTGTTACGAGTATGGTTCATGGGATCAATATAACTTAAGTCGACAAGTCCTTAGGTCGACTACCAGTGGTGTAGCTCGGTGCCACGGTGCCCGGAGCAAGGGCATCTTTCGCCCCCCCCCCGATTTGTAGTAGGCGGGGGTCTTGCATGGCGAAAAGGGGATGCGGCCAAACATTATACCACACACCATAATGCCCATTGCACATAAAGCCACATGCTGTAATGCCAATTAGACATAAGGTCACACATGATGCCCATTACATACTATATAACAAACCGTAATGCCTATTACACATCTGACACATAAGTGCCACTTACCTACATGCTCATTGCTAGGAACTTCATACTCGATGCTAGGGGCTTCATGCTCAATGCCAAGGAGCTTCATGCTCGTTGCCAAGGGGGACTAAAATTGCGGACTAAAATTGCTCGTTGCCAAGGGGGGCTAAAGTTGCTCATTGCCAAGGGGGGCTAAAGTTGCTCATTGCCTAGGGAGACTAAAATTGCTCGTTGCCTAGGGGGATTAATATTGCTCGTTGCCAAAGGGGGACTAATATTGTTGCCACGGTGGACTTGTTGCTTGTTGCCAAGGGGGACTAATATTGTTGCCAAGGGGGACTTGTTGAGAAGGGGGACTGAAATTGCTAGCAGGGAGGGAAGGTGGTAGCAAAATTGCAGATCAGGGAGGGTGGGAGTTATAGTGCAGAGCAGGGACAGAGGGCGGGAGGGAGTAGTGTGGAACAGGGGGGGGGGGTAGTAGTGTGGAGTGAGGGTGGGAGGGAGTGGTGTGGAACAGGGTGGGAGTAGTGTGGAGCCTCCCCCCCCCCCCATCAGAGGAAGTGCGCGGCCGGCACCCCCGCCTGCTCCCGGCTCCCTGCTGTACCTGGGAGACGTGCACTGCTATTTAAAATTCACATCTCCCGCTCGACCGCGCTAGCCAATAGGCGCTCGCGGTCCAGCAGCCACCAGTTGATTGGCTGTTGGACCACAAGCGACCTATTGGCTAGCGGTCCAGAGGGAGACGTGAATTTTAAATAGCACCACGTCTCCCGTACACAGCGGGGAGCCGGGAGCTAGCGGGGGAGATGGCGCGGCAGACAAGAGTGCAGGGGAGCGGGCGAGCTGGCGGTGCTGGCACAGCTCTGGCGCCATGATAGCTTCCAGCACCCTGAGCTGGTGCTCCACCGGCACCACCCTCGCTACGCCTCTGTCGACTACTATAAATCGAAAGCCGCTAGGTCAACACATAAAATAGGTCGACATGCATTAAAGCGACATAGTTATTAGGTCTACAAGCATTAGGTCGACATGGAAAAGGTCAACATGAAAAAAGGTCAGCATAAGTTTTTTTTTTTTTTTTTTTTTTTTTTTTAATTTAGTGAGTGCAGAGCCCCTGCAATTTCTATTTATTTTTTCTTTTTAGTTCTTTATTAAGACTTTTTTAATTCAACAAAAAAAGGAGACATATTTACATATAAACAAACAAAATAAAGTAACAAAGACAAAGAAAAAAAAAAAAAAAAAAAAAAAAGGCACAAAAAGAAAAAAGACATAAATAGGTGTACAGTTTACAACATAGTCTTTCAATGGGTACGAAGACATATATAGTATGGGAGCTATAAAAGCCGTCAGGAAGGTATTCCATATACTAGCATTTATCTGAGAAACCCACAGTTATATCGCCTCACCAGGCATTTAATCTACTCTCAGACACGATAAAAAAGAACTGGGGGGAGGGGAGGGGGGGTAAGGGGCTGTAAAGGGAAAGAGAGAAGAAAAAAAAAAAAACATAGCTGTGTATATGTATGTATTAGTTCATAGGTGTAATCCTTGTATAAGTTATAAGGTGCGAAGTGATGCCAATCATTCTAGGATCAATGTTCTCGACAAAAAAAAAAAAAAAAAAAAAAATACATAAAATTTATGTGATTTGCTATTATCTCCTTCTAGCCGTGTGTGTCACCTTGTTACATATTTTAAGTATATTTATTTATAAGTACCCAAGTAAGCGTTATTAAATCGTGTGTCATACTAGACCTTTACCAATTCATATACTATTCTTTTACCCAGTGATGGCCTATTTCCACGTGAATCACTTGTGTCTCTATCCAGTTCTTAATTCCCTCTACTTCCCTATTCCCGCCTCCATCCCACCCCCCCCCCAACCCGCCCCCTCCCTCCACTTCCCTACCCTGTGTTTCCACTATCCCTATCTTCTTACCTTTACAGCTCTCCATAACCAGTACCCAACAAAAACCATGGCTATGTATATTAGTTCATTAATATAGTCATTATATAGTTTATAAAGTGCAAATTAGTGCCATCCTTCTAATATCCGTGTTCACACAAAAAAAAAAAAAAAAACCTGTGTACATGTATGCATTATTTCATAAGTGTATTCCTTATATAAGTTATAAAGTGCTTCCCTGACCAGTACCCCACAAAGGGCCATGGCTATGTATATTAGTTCATTAATGTATTCTTTGAGCAAGTTATAAAGTGCAAGTATTGCCGATCCTTCTAATATCCGTGTTCGCACACAACTGAAAAAAAAAAAAAAAAAAAAAGAGAAAAAAAAAAAAAGAAAAAGAAAAAGGAAAAACAGGAAAGAGCGTGAGCCCCATTCTTTATATAAGGGTCTGAGTTCATATACTTTTTAAGTTGCAGTATTTCGAGTAATACCATATCGCCCATATATCAAAGAACCCATCAATAGAGTTCCTAGAGAAGTGCACAAATTTCTCATGAGCCATATTGTAATTAACTACTGCGATCCATTCTTGTAGGGTTGGCCCTTTTTTTGCCATCCAGCACCGGGCGATCACAACTTTAGCAATAGCACATAGGTTTATTAAAAGCCGCTTAAACCCCTTTGGGATATCCCTTGGCCACACCCCGAGGATTATCGATAGTGCAGAAAGATTTTGTGATCCCAAGCCAATATCTACCAACACGTCGCATACCTCTTTCCAGAATACCTGCAATACTCTACATGCCCAGATTAGGTGCCAGAAATCACAGTCTGGCAAGGAACATTTTGGGCAGAATCCATTACCACTCTGCGAGAATCTTTTAATCTTATTCGGGGTTAAGTATGTTTGGTGTAAGATGTTCAATTGAACTTGTTGAATTCTTAGCGAATTCGTTGCCAAGCAGGGGGCATTTAAGGCCTGTTGCCAATTTTCATCATTGAGTTCGGGAATATTAATCAGCCATCTCCGTGCAACTGCATTTGAGTCATCTTTTTGGGTATTGGCCATGAGATATTTGTAGCATTTTGATAATGTCTTGTTCTTTCCCAGTGCCCTAAGAAATTTCTTTAAAGGAGACTCTACCACTGTAACAGGATTCTGCCTACGTTGTTGTGATGCAGCATTTCTCAGCTGCAAATACCTATAAAACATGTTTTTTGGCAGTGCATATTCGGATTGCAGCTGAGAATACTGTTTCAGTTCCCTGCCAGTGAAAACCTGCCCAACAGAGTTTACTCCATATTGTCCCCAGACTCTCCTTCCCTGACTTTCATTTAAGCCAGCATACGAGGGAATAGAAAAAAGAAATGTGTCGGGATCTGCACCTAAGTATTCTATCCTTTTATGAACCCATTTCCATATAAAACGCATTTGCTTAATGTAAGGGGGTAGATCTTGATATCCATTTTGCTTTAATAAAGCCTGCAATGGAGAGTGTCCGGGGAATAGAGTGTCAATGTATCCAGCTAGCTCCGCGAGGTACTCATTATCATTCAACCAATTTGAGATTTGAGCTAACTGGGATGCATAATAGTACATTTTTAGATTGGGCATTGCGAAGCCACCTTGATTCCTCTCTTTGCATAGTAGAGACATTCTAATTCGTGACACTCTATTCCTCCACACAAAAGATAGGATCACTTGATTTATTTTACGAAAAGTATTTTCCTTGATAAAGATGGGAGAGTTCAATAAGACATATAAGAACTTAGGTAGAAGTACCATCTTTACCAAGTTAATACGCCCTATCAGGGTTAATGGGAGCCTCTGCCAATTTTTACACCTGCTTCTAGCAGCTTCAATGATGGGATCTATGTTGAGTTGGATAAACTCCACTGGGTTTGCAGAGACAACTATTCCCAAGTATCTAAATTTTTTGACCTGGGGAAGGCAACAGCTATCGTTCAATCTATCATTGTTAACCCTTGCAGTGCGTGTCACTAGAAATTGTGATTTGTTATAATTAATCGTCAACCCCGAATATAATCCAAACTCTTTCATACTGTCTATGACTACGGGCAGATGGTTAGCATAATCCGTCATTCCCACTAATAGATCGTCCGCGTATAGCGAGACGATATTGTTAGACCCTCCCTGATATCCACCATCTAAACCCAGATCTGACCTCAGCTTACAGGCTATTGGCTCGATGGCAATTGCAAATAATAAAGGTGAAAGGGGACACCCCTGTCGGGTGCCCCTAAAGAGTGGGATCGAATCCGAGAGATAGTTATTGATTAGGACTCTAGCTGTTGGTAGCTGATATAAAAGAAATACCCAGTTGATGAACCTAGGGCCCACTCCAAAGGCTATTAACACCTGTCTTAGATACAGCCATTCAATAGAATCGAATGCTTTGTTGGCGTCGAATGAGGCCACAGCAGCACTCGCGCCATTCACCTCTGCCATCTGCAAGAACATATATAGCCTACGAAGATTGATACAGGTAGATTTCCCGTTCATGAATCCCACCTGATCTGGGTGTATAATCTTCCCTATCACCTTGTTCAGCCTGTTAACAAGCACTTTAGCAAATATTTTTGCGTCAGTTGTGATCAGAGAAATTGGTCTGTAAGAGTCAACCACGTCTGGGTCTTTCCCTTCCTTTAAGATGACGGTTATGATGGCCTCGGTCATTGAACCAGACAGTTGGCCTTCTAATTCCATTTCCTCATAAAATTGTAACAGCTTTGGGGCGAGGATATCAGAGAACTTCTTATACAGCTCGCTGGGGAGACCATCCACCCCAGAAGCTTTCCCCGTTGGGAGGGATTTAATTGCCGCAGTCACCTCTTCAATGGTAAAGGGTGCATCCAAGATTTCCCTGTCTCCAAAGGATAGAGCAGGATGTTTAATACTATTTAGGTATTTTGCAATATGTCGTTCGTCGAGGGCCAGCTTCGTGCTATATACTTGGGTAAAGTGTTCACAAAACGCTGCAGATATATCTGGAGCAGAGGTGACAATAGCTCCTGCATTTAATCTTAGCTTGGTGACAATAGTTGATGGCTTATCTAATTTAGACAAAAAGGCCATGTATTTACCGGCCTTATCGATATTCATATAAAATTTATGTGAGTCAGTTAAGACTTTATGGGCCATCATTATTTGTAAATGCTCGACCCATGACCGCTGAGCATCTAGCCACTCTTTTTTTGCACCATCTGTATGTTCTCTCAGGAATTTCTGTTCCTTGAGTGTCATTTGATTTTCCAGCCCCAAAGCTGTTTCGCGGAATTTCCGCTTTACACAAGCAATTTTTTTTATACATATCCCTCGTATATAAGCCTTTGATGAATCCCAGACTATGGACGGTTTGGCAGACTCTGCATTGTCCCCAAAGAATTCCTCAATAAGTGGTTGCCACTCTCCCCCGTCGCCACAATGGGGGAGCCATGATGGATGAAGTCTCCATAGCTTGGCACCCGAATTGCCAGCTGGGTCTAGTTGCATCGAGATTGGCGAGTGGTCCGATATTCCCCGTGGCATATATTCCACAGACTTCACTTTAACCAGTAAATTTTTAGAGACGAAAATATTATCTATTCTGGAAAATGAATTATGTGGGGGCGAGTAGAATGAGTATTGATTTAGGTTTGGATGCCTCTCTCGCCACACATCCCACCAACCAAATTCGGACACAAACTGAGCCAGTTTGGATTTTTTTCCAGGGTCGCTTACTTTGCTATTCAATCTATCTATCCCACCATTCATTACTGCATTAAAGTCTCCTAGACAGATAGTATAGCAGTCCGGGCGAGCTGCGGCAAAGTTAACCGCCAATCTTAATACCTCCAGTGTGAATGGTGGAGGGATGTAGACAGCAAGAATACAGTATCGAATGGATTCCAGCATCCCATCCAAAAAGACATAACGACCCCTCGGATCAATTTCGGACGCTAAGAGCTCAAAGGGGATGTTTTTTTTTATAATAATTGATACCCCACGGGCGGATGATGAGAACTGTGAGTGGAAGGCTCTTCCTATCCATGACCGCTGCAGAGACGCCACTCTGTCCCCAGAGATATGCGTCTCTTGGAGACAGATGACATCTGCCGAGGCGGTCCGGCACTGTTTAAGCACCAAAGAGCGCTTTATCTTTTCGTTAAGGCCTCTCACGTTCCACGTCAAGAACCCAACCATGACCTAGCCTTTTTTACTTTTACCAGTATTGCATAGGTAGACAGGTATTTGCATCTAGTTACATGTATTTGCTGGAGAAGCGGGATACCTCTCAAGTCATCCGGAGCATTTATCATCCCATATGTGCCCCCCATCTCTACAGCGCCTCCTTGTCTTAAATGATATTTCAGTACACCTTGACATACACCATACAACATATACCCTTCCCTCCCCCACCCTGTATCACCTATCCCCTTAGGCATACTTTCACTAACCCCTCCCATCCACCAAGAGAAAAAACCCAAATTAACCCTAAACCCGACCTTAAGGGGCAGTCTTATCAGGAACCCTCTCAAGACGTGTGTGGCTCTCCAGCGCCATCTAATAATAATTTATGTATCTAGGACCCCTTCCCCCCCCTCTCCCACCGGTCCTAATATATAAGTGCATAGTACAGTACATGGATATGCATCAAGAATTCAGGAACAATACATCGTTGACCCGTATTAAGCAGCACAAAACAACAAAAAAAAAAAAAAAAAAAAAAAAAAAAAAGGGAAAAACATCATTCATTTAAGATTCTGCATCAGTCCCGTGCCATTTGTGTTTTGGTGGGGAATGCCCTATCGAGCCAGACCGCCACTTCGGTTGGGGCAGAAAAAAGCTTGACCTCATCCTCAGCAACAACACGGAATTTAGCGGGATAGATCATAGAATATTTAAAGTTCAGCTCACGCAATCTGGCTTTCACATCCCGGAATCGTGCCCTATCCTTCTGAACCTCGTAAGGCAGGTCCGGAAAGACAGAGACCTTCTTTCCATCATATTTCAGATCCCCCATTTCCCTAGCAAGTCTCAGGATGGTGTCACGATCTTTGGAAAGTAATATTCTTGCAATTAATGTGCGGGGGGGAGCACCAGGGATTGGGGGTTTAGCTGGGATTCGATGGGCCCTTTCCACCGAGAATTGGGAGGAGAGGGCTTTACTACCAAATGTTTGCGTGAGCCAGTCCTCGATAAACTTCTCAGGTGCCTTGCCCTCAGCCCGCTCATCAAGGCCAACAAAACGTATGTTGTTCCGACGGGATCGACCTTCCATATCGGTTATTTTATTACGCAGCTCCTGCATCCTATCCACCAGGGTCTTAACCTGGGCCTGCATAGGAATGACACAGTCCTCAATTCCCGAGATCCTTGACTCAGCCTCAGTCACTCTATCCCGCACCTTCTGTATGTCATCACGGATTAATGTAATATCAGATTGGACCTTATTTATCTGTACTGTTAAGCGGGTTTCTGATGCATTAATTGCTTCAAGAAGCTGCGTCAGGGTAACCTCATTCTGCTGGGGACTACTACTGCCCTTAGTAGGGGTGCTCTGTGGGGTAGGGTCACGTGACGCAGGCAAACCTTGTGTCTGTGTTCGGGCGAACTTTTCCAACCGCGTAGCTGCGGCACTTTGTGAGGATTTACCCATCACCACAAGTTATTAAATGGTGTAGTATAGATTTGGAATTTAACTATAGGACAGCAGCGGCTGCGCTCGACTGGATGAAACCCGACAGGAATATATTTCAGACAGGCAGGTACAAATTCAGGTAAAGATTCTTCACCACACACACCCAGGTTTAATACTCAATATAGTTACTCATGTCCACCTGTATTTTATAGTATAGTCAGCTCTCTCTATACAGAGTTGGAGCACATCGGTATCACTGTGTCACAGGCAGATATTTAGTTCCCCAACTGAAAGTGGGTTAAAGGAGAGGTGTGCGTGGACTTACCCGGATTGCAGATCAGGGAAGCAAGTCTCTTAGGCTTTTTGTACAGACCGTTTTCTTGCTGCATATGCTGGATGTTGCTGCCTGCCGTTCACTCCTGGCTATAGCTCATGGCTATAGTTCATCAAAAATTGCCAGTCCAGTCCCTGCAGGAAAGGGTGTATCTATGCCAACCGCTGCTATCCCGCTGTTTCATCCAGCGTAGGTGCAGGGTATCCCCCCAATTTGCGGCAAGAGGACCGTGCCCAGACACCGCCAATATCTACAGTGTCTTAGCCCTCCGTATTCGCTGCGCCCGGGTCTGGGTCACAGCGCGCTGCCTCAAGTTGCGGCGTCGCGTTCTCCTACAGCAGCCGGATCTGCGTCACTCTGGAGCGCCGGGACGGCTCACGGGGACACAAGGAGACCTCACACGGCGGAGCACTGCAGTCCAGCCGCCCGCTTCAGCAAGGCACCGCCAGCGCACACCACCGAACGGCAGCACAGAATCCAGCAAGGGAGGAAGGTATGTCGGTGGGGGATTCGGGGAGAGTCCACTATCTAGAGGATATGGGCGCTGGAGAGCACATCAACCTCCCTCACTCACACGCCGTCGTGGCCCCGCCCCTCCGTCAGCATAAGTTTTTCATGTTTTTGGGAGGTGTCTATGTCGTCATTAGTCAACATGGACACTGTATAAGTGTAATGCGTCCACTTGGGCGTAGCATACTATTATTTTCTCACTCTATGCCCACTTGGATAGTAAAGTATGGAAAACCACCTGCTTTAAAAAATATATATATAAATATATAAATATATATATATATGTTCTTAAAATGGGCAAAACCATATGCACTGCAGGTGGGGCAGATGTAACATGTATAGAGAGAGTTATTTTGTTAATGTGCAGGGTAAATACTGGCTGCATTATTTTTACACTGCAATTTAGCTTTCAGTATCAACACACCCCACCCAAATGTAACTCTCTCTCTCTGCACATGTAACATCTTCCCCACCTGCAGTGCACATGGTTTTGCCCATTTTTGAGAACAAATTTGTACTGAGCTCATATCTGAATAAGGGCCTATGCCCACTTGAATAGTAAAGTATGAAAAACCACCTTTTAAAACAATAAAACCTCATGTCGATCTTTTTCATGTTGACCTATTCCATGTCAACATAATGCTTGCGTTGACCTAGTGACTGTCAACCTATAATGGTCAACTTAATGCAGGGTTGCTGACTTTTACAATCTCCGCTCCGGGAGAACCCCGGAGAGGAGACTGTCAGCATCACTTCTGGGAGCGGGGCCTGAAGGAGACATCATCAGTCCCTGCCCCCAGTGATGCAAATCATGCAAAATGCGGGTCTCTGATGAGGGGGCGGAGCTAAATACGCATGATTTGCATATTTAGCCCCACCCCTTCCGTCATAAAGCCGCGAATCGTGGCAATTTCAAGATTCTGGAGGTTATTCTGATCGGAGCGGCCAAACGTGCGTACGTTCGCTATTAACGTACGCTAGCCGCACGCGGCCGTTGGGGTTAAGTCCACCCACAACACTGCCGCATACATACGGCCAGAAACAACGTAGAAGGGGAGTGGCGTACAAATGAGCGTACGCCAACGTACACGGACGGACCAGCCCTTACACTCCGACAACTGGCGTACAACTGAGCGTACGCCACCGTTTACGGACGTCTCTCGTCCGTCTTCCCACCGCCTTCTTGCGGAGATCTGAGCGTACGCCAGCTTGCACGGACGGGTCCCTATTGTTTTCAATAGAAAACTCAGCTTATGTCACCGCTCGTGAGAGTGAGCGTACGTCCGTGTACGCTGACATACCCTTCATATATATGGACCTGCAAATGTTGCCTTTCAACTATAATTATGAAAATTAATTAATTGATTGAATTAATTAATGTGCTAAATAGTGGCCATGGGCTTAAAACATTGCTGAAACATCCTTTGTAGGTGTTAGATGTGGTTTATGTTATTGTATCATAAATACAAAACCTATGTTTGTATTAGAGTGAACACGTTGACACATGTCGACTTGTGTAGATTGAGTGTGCTACTGTGTAAAGTCTATGAAAGCACGTAGTGAATGTGTCTAACTGTTTAACAAATACCTACCTTAGCATATATAAGCAGGTCTTACAAAGATTCTTACCTTAAATTAAACAAACCTTTAAATGTAGAGAAGTATAGAAAGATAACCTTCCAATGTGTTAGAGTGCTGTGTGTGGCTTGCAGGTAGTGAATTCATGGTTTGGACTTAATAGACTGCAGTATTGCTTATTACATTCAGGTGTATGTGTTTGGTAGTAATCCGCGTAAATTAGCTAACCCAGGCGCACGCAGGCATGCGGTATCTGTAGGGGTGGTTTGAGATGGCGGTTGGCGGCCGCCTGTTTTGTGTCCGAAATGAACGGTGCTTTAGTCGATCGTGCGGTAGTAGCACCGCTCATTTTTGGTGCACACCCCCGTGTACGCCCATATTTACGCCCATTTTCCCTCATTATTTCGGCCGCACCCCTCTTCACGCCCCTGTGCCGCCCCCAATACCCGTACACTCGCGTACAGGTTTTTTCGCACGTAGAGACCCCGTCCGTAAGCGTTGGTGAGTGTTCGCGCCTGCGCATTAGCGAATGTACGCATGCGCAGATCATAAAAAATCCCGGGACGTACGCGTACGGCCCGGCCGCTCCAACCAGAATAAGGCCCTCTGCCCCTAGGTACATGAGGGGGAGAAGGGGACCGCCGGAATCCGGGAGGGTTGGCAACCCTGGCTTAATGACTGCCGACCTAATGGTTGTAGACCTAGTGGTCTCGTCCCACTTTTTACACACACAGACACACAAAAATACACATGCGGGAAATAAGATAATATCTTTTATTAAAAAGTACAAAACTAAATAATAAAAACAAAATATATCATAAATACAAATGTACAATAATAAATAACTCCCGGGAATGGGAGTTATAAAAATAAATAAAATCTAAAAAATATAACAATAAATTTTTTAAAAAAATTTAATTTTTAAAAAAAAAAGCTATCAGTAGTCAGAAATAGAAAAAACACTTCAAATGTAAGATGTTACCACACAGATGTTTAAATCAGGGAAAGCAGACTAATATCCTGTCCATAAACTGGTATCACATATACAGTATAAGCAAACACAATATGATAATAGTGGTGAACACTGCTTGCCTCTGATTTATCAGAGCAGGAAGTACAGTATAAGAGCCATAATCTTAATTTGCATTAACAGGTCCCATGTAATCATGTGTTCATACAGGTAGAACAATATCAGTACCACTGTCACTTCATACTGCAGAGAGTCTCAGTAAGATGCAGCCAGTCTCTATGCAGCCACAGTGGGAATCCAGTGGCAAATAAGTAAATTCAAATAAATACAGTAAATCATTTCTCACCACATTAACATGGGATGGGTTCAATTCCAAATACACCTCTTTGACATTGCACAAATAATGCTCCTGTGTTCAAATCTCCGATGCGGCTCTGCGTTTGCGATGTAAAAGGGGTATATTGTGGCTTGATCAGTCCATAATCAGCCAGCAGATACATGGGTACAGCAGGGACCTGAGAATAATGGTCAGGTTGCAGAGTAGATCTCTATCTGACAGATGCTATAGAATGGAGAGGGTATCATGTAGCATGGCTCAATAAGTCCTTATACAGTTCTCTGACTTCTTCTTGACAAGGTTGCCCTGTGTGTGGAGAAACGCGTTGAAGAGTTGTCTATTGTTTACAGGCATATGATTACCTTTTAATTATATATTTAACAGAAATTGGAGTACTGTCAGTGAGACTCCTGTGATCTCGATTATTTTTAACACCAACCATTTGGTAAACAAAATTATCTGTCAATAGGTAATGAAGAACAAGACATTTTAGCCCATTATATAATATTCCTGGTTGCTGTACTTGTATTGGTGGTGGTCACCTGGTACAGTGTCCTCAAAAACGATTTGGGCAGAGAGTTTTTAAGGTCATGGACAGCGGGATTCGGCCTTGGGTTGATGCGAAGAAGTGCCACCACCACTGTTCCTTCACAGCTTCCCATCAAGACTAATCGGTTCTTTGAATGATCACAGAATCAGATAGTCACCTTAACTCTAGGTAAACATTAGACAAGATTTTCCAACTATATGTTCGATAACAATATTTTTTTCATATCGCCTAGATTTGAACTCTAGGTTGGAGCTGATGAGTTACGTGAAGGAGTCCAGGAGATTTTTTAAAAGTCCTACACACAAGAGTCACGAGAAAAGGAGGTGACCAATTACAGAAGTAGGTTCCCGACTGGAGTTGAGAAAACTGGATGCCGGGCTGGGATCAGCTATGCAAGCTACCAAGCTGGGACCAATGATACTCAAAACTAGGCTGGAACTGGTGATGCCAGTCTTGATGGAGGCAGGAACTGCCAATGTACCCTTGTCACACGTCCTTCTTCCTTGCCATATGCCCTCAACCCTCCCTCCAAATGTCACAAATACCCCCATTCATTAATTCTGTTTGGTGTGGATGGGCCGGACAGGTCAAATACTTATGGAAAACCATACTAAATTTCACAGCCAAATATGCAACTGGGAGAATATTTTGTGGGACATTTTTGTAAATGATGTACATCTCTATTACCAGCTGAGTAGACTGATACCGTGTCTCATACAGACCAAACCTCTGCAGCAATCTATACATACCTACACTATGCATACAACTTGCAGTACTGTAATATCCTCCCAGCTACTTCCAACTGGCTGGAAGTGGAGTAGGGCTGGCTTACTCTGGAGTCTGTCATAGGATCTCATTCTCTTTATGTTAACCCTCTTAAGGCTGGCTTTCCCTATCAGAGGTTACACACAGGCAATGATTTTCTGCTGTCACGTCACTTCTTAATTGCATAGGGTGGGCCCACAGCCTCGAGGACACTGTAATTTTTGTCTTGACTGGAATACTTTGGATGTAGACTATAACCTGTAACTCTGTAACTATAGGTCTCTCGTAGGAAAGGATCCTAATGCTAGTTGGCACAGTCACTGTGGTCTACTATAATCCTGCTTTCCTTATAGTTTCTTGTAATGAAGGGATAGGGTCACATGGATCAATAAAGATGACTGTAGGTTGTGCACACCCGAGTCTTGGCTATCCCGCGTGGTGTCCATCAGGGGTTGGCTGGGGAAACACTATAGCCTAGTACTTCAGTGTACTGAACTTTAGTCCTATCCCAGTAAACATCACACTGGCACAGAGATTAATAGAAATAGTCCCCTGGGTTACTGTGTAATTTGATTAATAAGAGAGAGAATAAGTAGTTAGAAGTAAGAGAGCAATAATCATGGAACGTCGCTACAATAATCTTCTGGTCAACAACTAATTAAAATAACTAGAAATCAGATGAAATACTGGATCGGTACATTAAATAATACGTTTTAACATTAAATTACTTTAATCATTATAACACTTTATAACAGTGGTGTCAAACTCATGGCCCTCCAGCTGTCGAGGAACTACGTGTCCCAGCATGCCCTGCCACAGATTTTATATAATGGACTGCTAAAACTGTGATAGGACATGTAGTTCCATAACAGCTGCAGGGCCATGAGTTTGACACCACTGCTTTACAATATATTATAAACAATTTACACTTAGAATGCCACCCCACAAATCCACTTCCCCGGTAACGGTTTCTTGACAACATATAGCCTTCTTATTCTTAGTAATAATATTATAACCAAGTCAATTTTCTATCTAAAATTATTATTGGGTGTGGAATACTAGTAGGACCGCCAACAGGAAGGTGCTGTGGTTACAGCTGTCCTGGGCCCCAGCTTCTGGAAGGGCCCGGGCAGCTCATTTTGCCCACCGCAACCCTCTGTTGTGCTGCCTGCACTGTGCTTGGTGCACTGAATGAAACACATGCTTCTTCAATACAGGAGTCCGGCGGCCAATTAAAATTCTGCACCGGCTTTTAAGCCAATCAGAGCTTGTGTACCATTAGCCAATCAGAGCGGCTGCCGGTACACGAGCTCTGATTGGTTCACCAGCCGGTGCTGCACTTTAATTGCCCGCCAGCATCCTGCATTGATGAAGCCTGTACTTCGGGTCCTGCAGGGGATGAGGAAGCAGGAGTCAGGCGGTAAGTAAAGGGAGGGGGGGGGGGGCAGAGGGGCCCAGGCTGGAAACCAGTCCATTTACCATTTTACCATTTTTTTGTTGACACCTTAGCATGCAGGCCTCCAATTAGTGAACCAAATCCCTTTGCATGGCGTGTGACACAAACCATGCTCTAAAATCCTAATTCAGCAATCTGAACCTTTTTTGGTATTTCCTCATGAGTTCTTATGCATCCTTTCTTCAAAGAGCCTCATTCCTGTAGCAGTTGCATTAACCCCTCATTGGTGCCGACGGGGAAGTCACACTATTAATGGAGAGATCTGCCAGAAAGCTGGATTATACTGCTTTCACATTGCAACCCTGTTTTCAACCAGTTTTTGTAAACGTTTCACAAACATTTCATAAAATGGGTCAAAAGCCAGTTAAACCCCTTCACATTGCATGTTGTAATCAGTATATTACTGTTTCAATATGTTTTTGTACCCGTTTCACCCATAAAAAAACGGCTTCTTTGCAGTAAAACTCCGTTGTGCCCTTCCTGCCTGTGGGCGGTGACAACATGCAGGGAGACAACCAATGAGCCTTGTGCAGATTAGCATGTGTAGTAAAAACCGGTTCTGGGCCATTCAGACTGCAGGAGAAACGGCTCAGAACCGTGTAGGATCCTGCTTTTAAAACGTTTTCAAATGCCGGTATTCTGTAACCGGTAAATCGGCTGGGGATCTTTCACACTGCAGTTGGTACCGTTTTAAAATGCTGAAAAAACTGCAATATACCGGCTTACAAGTGCAATGTGAAAGGGGTATAACAGTAGCTCTCTCCTGCCTTGAGGTGGCTGTAGAAAATTATGTTGGTCTCAATAGATTGCTGTGAGTGGGACGTTTACCATTTTGTCAAGTGTGAAATGCTCAAAGTGGTTCTCCATGTGGTCACATAAACAGTTAATTAGTTCTGATTGGACAGGAAACTAAAACCCTAATTGTTCTTGTATAAAATGTGAAATAAGTTCTTTGCGCCTTACAGTTCACAATATGTACCTCCTGTTCATCGGCGTGTTCCCATTCTCACATTGCGCACTGACAGCTGTAAACTCTTGGACGACAGTATAAGTGAGGAGAGGGCAGTAGGTGCCATGTCAGGTGAAACACTCAGAAGCGTCCAGAAGGAGTCCGGTATCACACACATCACACATCACACACATATATGAAACAAGTTACTTGTTATTGTTTTACAATTACATTTTGGAATTTAGAAAACATTATTATAAGACTTTTTCGATCTGTGGGAAAGAACATTTATTTTTGGAAATAGTTTTTCTGTCATTGCACAGGAAATAAACTTTATGTTCTGCAGCAGCTGACAAAATATGGCTATAACAATTAACCTTTATTTTTGGGCACGTTTTGTATCTGGCAGTAATCCATCATTGTCTGATAGAATATTTGCTATGACCTTTGCCCACCATAATACTCACGGGATATGTCTCAGAGACTTTCTACCTGTCTCAAGAAGACACCATGTTATTTAGCCTGTAGGATCAGGTGGTTATAGGAAAGATATGGATGGTTGGAAAGATGAAAAGAAGAAGTTACAGTACAGTTTATTATCACCTATAGACTACAATTCTGATTTAGATGGAATTAGATAAGATAAAAAGCATACAAATGTAAAATATTACTTAAGCCCGTACACACAAGGCAATGTCTGCTAGCCTGCATGCTGAGTAATGCAGGCTAGGGAAATCACCCTTGTGCTTCCTGGCGGCTAGATTATCCATACACAGTTAAGGCCCAACATACATTTGGCCAGGGCCGGTGCAAGGATTCTCAGCACCCTAGGCAAAACTTCAAACTACCCCCCCCCCCAAATCCCCCCCCCCCCCCCCCAATTTTTTCTAGAAAATGTGGTCATCAAATCCCCGTGACACCTCCCCCCCCTCCCCCGGGAAGGTGGCCAAGTCCCCTGCTTTTCCTGGAGGTCCTCTGCACCCTCCCCTTTGCCACCCACAACAGGGTACAAGGAGGAGGGGGCAGCAATGTAGGAAGTATGACTCAAGGGAAAGTATAGAGGAAGTTCCACAGCCGACGCCTGCATTAAGTACAACAAGGATCCTCATAGACATCCTTGATTTTTTGACTTGCAGACTTGGTGGCGCCCCCCAGATTCCGGCGCCCTAGGCAGCTGCCTAAAGCTGCCTAGTGGTAGAGCCGGCCCTGCATTTGGCCCACTTGTCCTAAGGACAAGTCGGCCCGACATCCCCTGAGCTCTCCCGGCAGCTCCCTGGGAGAGCTTGATAAGATTTGGCACTTGATGTGACATTTTTTACATGTGATAAATCGGCTCAATTTATCACATGTAAACCCGGGGAGCAGAGGGAGAGCAGGGACCGGGGGGGGGGCTGCAGGAGAGGGTCTGGGTCTGTGGCAGGGGGCGGGGAACAGAAAGTCAGCAGCGGCGAGCGGCGGGAGCATAGAATAAAAAAATCCTATTCAAAAACTGGGCGGCCACTGATTGGCTGAGCTCTCAGCCAATCTATTCTCCCGCTCGCCGCAGGGTCCAGTGTAGCGGCGAGCGGAGGGAGAAAATCCTATTAAAAAGACTGAGCGGCGGGGACGCTGTGGGGCGGCTGGCGGGGGGTGCTTCTAGAAGGGCAGAGGCAGCGTGCAGGGGACAGTGACATAGAAGCGGCAGTAACGGAAAGCTGGGCAGGGGGAGGTGGGAGCTGTCAGTGCTGAGAAAAAAAAAGCCCATACAATGAATGGGGAGCCTGTTATTGGCTGAGCGCTCTCTCAACCAATTGCTGACTGGCTAAGAGAGCGCTCAGCCAATCACAGGCTGCCCATTTGTTGTATGGACTTTTTTTCCAGCACTGACAGCTCCGGGCTCCCCCTGACCTGCTCTCCATTACTGCCGCCTCTGTCCCCCGCAGTGTCCGCTGCCTCTGCCCTACTAGCAGCGTCCCCCGCCATCCGCCCCACAGCGTTCCTGCCACTCTACTCCCTCCACCTTTCCGGAGCACAGCTCCCTGCTTCGGCGTCCCCTGCCCGGCTGCACATAAGATTTAGCAAATCTTATGTGCAGCCGGTCCAACCTCCCAACTCCGATCCGATGAGCACCGGACCGCGCATCTGGTCGGACCGGGTGTCTGGACATCCTAAGTGAGCCGGAAGACCGATAGGCGGCTGGTGAGTATCACCTGTGTTGTATCTGTTGTTGTGTTGTTTGTGCCTCTGCGTTCCCCCACCCGAGTTACACCCGCTGTGTTCCACAAGTGGGTGTAACCAGTCTGAGGAAATTAGTGCCTGCGATGAGCAACCCCCCCCCCCCCCAGGGGGATTCTCCTCCCCTGTTTGCCCTACAGGTGCCGTCGCATCGGAAGCCAGTGGAGCAAGAGGGAAGTACCGGGACCATCATCGGCACGAAGGTGAGAGACGGAGCGCAGCGAGGTGAGTACGCGCAACGAGTGCCACAGGCCACGCCCTGTGCCTCTTACATTGGCACTGCTGGGAGGGAGAGGGAACAGCCGGCGCCGCTGAAGGACAATTCACCACAACAGGAGCTACCATCACCATGAGAATGCTGACGCCATAGTCCAGGGGGGTGCCCAGCAAGGCATTTGAGGAAGAAGACACCGATGGTGAGGTGAGCTACTACTGAGGGCACACTGAAGAATGCTGGGAAGAAGAAGGGTTACTGCAAGTGAGGGCTGGGGAGGGAGTCACTGAAGGCTGGGAGTCACTGAAGGCTGGGGAGGGGGTGGTACTGCCACTAAGGGCTGGTAGAGATAGGGATACTGCCGCTGATGGGGTGGGGAGGGGGGTTACTGCAGGTGAGGGCTGGGGAGGGAGTACTGTCACTGAGGGCTGGGGAGGGGGGTACTATTACTGAGGGCTGGGGAGGAGGGGTACTGCACGTGAGGGCTAGGGAGGGAGTACTGTCACTGAGGGCTGCGGAGGGGGGTTACTGCAGGTGAGGGCTTGGGAGGGAGTATTGTCACTGAGGGCTGGGGAGAGGTTTACTGTCACTGAGGGCTGGGGAGGGGGTACTGTCACTGAAGGCTGGGGAGGGGTGGTACTGCCACTAAGGGCTGGTAGAGAGAGGGGTACTGACACTGAGGGCTTGGGAGAGGGTGGATGCTGCCACTGAGGGCTGGGGAGGTGGTGGGTACTGCCACTGAGGGCCGGGGAGGGGGTTACTGTGACTGAGTGCTGGGGAGGGGTTAGGGGGTTAGATTTAGCAGAGTATGGGGGTTAGGTACTAGCGGGGAGGGTTAGTATACTTACCTGACCCCTTTTGGAATTCCCTCCTTCAGGATGCCAGCATCAGGATACAGAACACCGGCATCCCCACTGCAAAACCTCCATATATATAGGAGCCAAAACCGTGGGTGCTCCGGGGCCCGAGCATCCATAGAAAACAATGAGCACCCATGGGCCATGGCCGGAGCTCACCCGCTGCTCGCCGCCAGAGCAGTGACGGCCGGTGACACACACGCACAGGCTAACTAACATCACGTACCCACATTTGCTCCATGCTTTACTTAGAGTGTCACTAGGAGGCTTCTGTTGGTCAAACATATTGTCCCAGAGGAGCCGGGAGAGGCCCTGACAGACAGGGGGCAGCATGGGTGAGAATGGGGCTAGGCTCCGAGGGGAGATTTGTGGTATAATGGCATATAGATGGTGTGGAGTGTCATGACAGTGCCTGGGTAGCATGGAGAGGACAGGATCACTGGGTACAACAACCCCACCCTGGATGGCAGCGGCTGCTGATGTAAAATACCCTGTTTAGGAGTGAATAGGTGGGAAGTCAGCAGCGGGGGTCCCTGCGGTGGATGGGAACTAGTAGTGGTATTAATACTGCTGCTAGTTCCCATCTTCCGCAGGGACCCTGCTGCTGAAGGCCCATCCGCTGCGGCGCTGCCAGGATCCCCGCCTGCCTCCATCCAGGACTGGGGAGGGGGATCTGTGGGAGCCCATTGCAGGGCCAAAACCCTTCGCTGAAGGACATGCCCCCTTGAGCACCCACCGGTAAAAACTAAATTCGGCGCCCCTGCCTCCATATGTATCCCATATACTGTATATATATATAGTTATGTAAATATACACACATACAGTACCTTCGGAAATATATTACCTGGGCTGCAGCTTCACTTGATTTGTACCGGTCCCTAACCATAGCCCTCCCCTCCGTGCAGCCTAACCGTTACCACTAGTGCCTAATACCAACCTTCGGACTCGCAGCCGGGGGTGTTTTAAAAGTGGTGGAGGTCCGTGTGTAGACTCCTCCCATCCCTCTCTCTGCCAGCAACCATGCAGCACAATGCAGCACCAAAGACCATGAGCTCTGGAGGTCTCCGGAAAAATGGCGAGGAGACCTGTCTGCACACCACACACACTACACCCATATGCGAATGCTCACAGTCCAAACCTAACCTTCCTGCTTTTGTCATGTGCACAACTAGAACAGTCCATACAGGCTTCTTGATGGTTTTCCTCTTCCTTTCTATTGATTCAAGATGTACTTCAGCTTTTTGTGTTAGTTAAATTGCTTCAAATAATCAACATTTTCATGTCTTGTATAATATATTTATAATGTGTTCATTAATTCAGTTATTGGGATGTCCAACTGACTTAACATATATTTTCTCCTTAGTCTACTTATTGGCAGAGTGTATATAAGTACGTGCAGTGTGGTTGTTAGACCTCACACTTAGAAGATATAACCAGTTTGAAGGGTTTATTCAAGTGGCAGGCTTGTAGGTTACAACAGTACTTCATGAGTTAACTTCAAGCAGTAATACAACTTGTACATTTGGTAACGACAGTCTCTGGTTGTTACTTAGCTGTAGCGTTTTGGCGCGTGCAGGGTAAATGACAGTCTGCTGGTTTACGCTGCGGTATCTCTCCCAGTCTCGCTGCTGCCAATGATGACTGATCTCCCTGTGCAAAAGGTCACGCTGGTAACGGGTTTACAGCGGGGACTTGCTCCTATGCGCTCCGGTGCACGTGGAGCTACAAACAGCATGGACGGAGTCACACACGATCTGAGGCACACTCTAACGCGGGGACTTCCTCACAGGAAAGAGTAACGCTGCCAGCAGGGTCAGGGGTCTCTGCCCTGCTATTCGCTTAAGCGACCTGTCACTCAGGGTGACGCTTAACTACGTTGGCTGCAAGGGGGAAAAGGAAGACTGTAAGTCTTACACTAAGCAGTGTATGCGGAGACAGGCGCTGAGCGCTGCAATCTAACACTCCCCCTCGCTTAAGGCTGTCTTCGGCTACATAAAAGAACTCAATACAATGCTTTGTCCTTTTGTAATACCTGTAACCGAAAATATGGTTAGAGAGAAAAAGACATTCAGAACATCAAAAACTTCAAATCAACATTTTTGAACTTAGACAAGTCCACAGTCCTTCACGAACTTAGTAAGCAAGTTTCCCGACAGTCCTTTAGTAAGCATGTCAGCGACATTCTGTTCACTTGCAATGTATTCAACATCGATGGACTTGTTCTCCACTAGTTCTCTGATGAAGTGATGTCTTATCGCGATGTGCTTTGACCTTCCATGGTGCTTGGTAGTACAGGAAAGATCTATTGCTCCCCTGTTATCACATGCGATACTGATAGTCTCTTCTTCATAAAGTAGACCTAACTCACACAAAGTCTCTTTGATCCAGAGTGCTTCTTTTGATGTCTCTGTAAGAGCCATGTATTCGGCCTCGGTTGTTGAGAGAGCAACGGTCGGTTGTTTTCTACTCGCCCAACTAACTGCTGCCCCGGCCAGTGTGAACAGGTAACCGGTGTGGGAACGACGATCATCTTCATCTGCTCCCCAGTCGGCATCGCAGAAGACTTTCAAATTTGAATTGCTTGTCTTGGCGAATTTTAATTTCAAGGAACTTGTACCTTTTAGGTATCTCAGAATCCTCTTCACTGCGATCCAGTGTTGTCTTCCAGGATTTATTGCAAATTGGCTCACCCGACTGACTGCATGAGTGATGTCTGGACGAGTTCCAATGCTTGCATACATAAGACTTCCAACCACGTTCTTGTAAGGAACATCTTGCATTTCCTCTATTTCTTCTTGTGTGGTTGGTGACATACTTTTTGTAATCTTGACGCTTTTGTCAATTGGTGTATTCACTGACTTGGAGTCTGCCATCCCATACTTCAAGATTGTTGCCTCGATGTACGTTTGTTGGTCGACTGTGACTGTTCCCTTTTGCAAGTTTTGAACAATCCTCATGCCCAACAGATGATTGGCTGGACCTAAGTCTTTCAACTTGAATCTCTGTTTCAGTTGATCTCTCACACTTGTGATGTGATCTTCGTGACCTGCTATAAGTATATCATCCACATAGACTGCTATGATGAACAACTTTTCTCCCAGAGTTTTGTGATAAAGGCAGTGGTCAGTCTCTGATCTAATAAAATTCATTTCAAGCAGTACTGTGTCCAATTTTATGTACCAGCAACGACCACTCTGCTTTAGGCCATATATGGATTTCTTCAGAAGACACACTTTCTCTGTCTGAAGTTCATTCTCATCATAATGATCTGGTGATTCCATATAGATCTCTTCAAGTAGTTCTCCATTTAGAAACGCTGAATCGAAGTCTAATTGGTATAGCAGTAAGTCTTGTAAAGTGGCGACTGCAATTACTAATCTGAGAGTGTTATACCTCGCAACAGGTGAGTATATCTCCCCATAGTCAATTCCTGATCTCTGTGTGTATCCCTTAGCAACAAGACGGGCTTTGTAACGGGCAACTTCTCCGTCTGAATTTAACTTCTTGCAGAAGACCCACTTGTTCTTGACTGTCTTGCGGTTGCTTGGCCTATTTACTATGGTCCAAGTATCGTTCTCTCTCAGTGCTGATAACTCTGTGTCAATTTCAGATTTCCATTTCGCCCAATCACTGCACGCTTTCGCTTCTTGAATACTCTGAGGTTCACTGAAAGCAATATTCGCATATTCTTCCTCATATCTTCTGGCTGGTATGCCCTTGTTTCTTCTCACAGAAGCTCTTTTAGTTGGTTCGCTTCCTCCTTCAGTATTTTCTGTTGCAGGTATGCTTTCTATTTCACATACCTCTACTAGTGCTTGCTTTTCTTGCTCTTTTGCTTTTGTGGGTGATGCTGTTTCTTGAAATATCACATCTCTTGATTTCAGGAGACGTCTGTTCTCTGCATCCCAGAGCCTGTACCCTTTGCTCTCCTCACAATAGCCTAGCAATATGCACTGTCTTGATTTTGGGTCAAGTTTCTTCCTTCTCTCCTTTGGTATATGTGCATAAGCTCTGCTCCCAAAGACACGGAGGTGACTGATGTCTGGCTTCTTCCCAGACCAGGCCTCTAAGGGGGTTTTTCCCTTCACGGCCACTGTAGGTGTTCTGTTTTTCAGGTATACTGCAGTAGATACAGCTTCTGCCCAAAAACTCTTCTCCAGGCCAGCATCGTTCACCATCGCTCGTGCTCTTTCAACGATTGTTCTGTTCGCCCTTTCACTTACGCCATTCTGTTCAGGCGTGTAGGCCATCGTCAGCTGATGCTTTATGCCATGCCTTTTTAGGAAGTCGGTTAGTACTTCATTTTCGTACTCTCCCCCATTGTCGGATCTCAGGACCTTTAGTTTTAGGCCCGTCTGAGTTTCCACTAGGTTCTTGTACTCCACAATTTTCTTGACCACCTCACTTTTCTTCTTTATGAAGTATACGTGTGTCATTCTTGTGGCGTCATCGATGAGAGTCATGAAGTATTTGTAACCACTGGTTGACTCCTCTTCCATTGGTCCGCACACATCTGTGTGTACCAGAGCTAGTTGTGTTTCCGCTCTGCCTGCTGACTTGGGAAATGGGTTACGGGTCTGCTTGCCTTTTATGCAATTCTCGCACACAGGTCTTCCGGTGTCTTTCACTGTGATTCCTGTTGCCATCCCATCAGCTAATTTCTGGACATTATCATATCCTAAGTGTCCCAAACGTCTGTGCCAGAGCTCCATGGACTCATTTTCAGCAGAGGCTGCCAAAGCTACACATTCATCTGTGTCTAGGACGTATAGTTGGTTGCATCGGGTTGCTGAAGCAATTACAGTCCCTCTTTCATTATGCACCATGCACTTGCCCTTTGCAAACTGGACTCTGTAGCCTTTTGCCTCGAGTACGCTGATAGCGATGAGGTTACTTCCCAATTCTGGTACATACAGGACGTCTTGGATATCTGTGACTACTGTCTGTCCCTCAATTCTTAGTCTCACTGTGATTGTCCCAACACTTGAAGCAGTAAGGATCTTTTCACCAATCCCGGTAACTGTTGTGGGGTTACACTGTGTTAAAGAATTGAACCACTCCTTGTTGCAGCTGAAGTGTCTAGAGGCTCCCGAGTCCATGTACCAGAGATCCCTCCTTGGCTTGTCTGTTACATTCAGTGCTGACTCGTTCTTTTTATCATGCCGCTTGTGCATGCCACTAGTGTTCTTCAGCCTGCATTCTGAAGCCTTGTGCCCTACTTTGTGGCACACATAACATTTGAATGTGCATTTCTTGGGTTTCGCACCCTTTGCTACTAAGGCAGAACCTTCAGCTATGGCATCCTTGTGGATTCTCTCTTGGAACTGTAGTAGTTTGGCTCTCACAACTTCAGTTGTAAGCTTGGTCTCATTTGACTCTAGTGCGACAACCAGAAAGTCAAATTCCTCTGTCAAATTCTGCAGCATTACCATTGCTACTTCTTCCTCATCCACTTTTGCTCCTACACACGCCAATTGCTGAGCTATCGATAGTATTTTATCAATATAATCGTTCATGTCCTTGCATGCATTCAATTTTGTTCCATACAGTGTGCGTCTCAGACTTATCCTTCTCATTAAGCCTTTATTTTCATAAGCACCTTGTAGAGTTGTCCACATGTCCTTAGCGGACTCCTTCCCACAGATAGTAGAATAAACATGCTGCTCCACAGCCAGGCCTATTGTGCCAATGGCCTTGTCTACCTCTTCTGGGTTTGGACTTTCTCCTGGGGCTATTGTGACTTTCCATAGCTTCTCCCTCTTAAGCTGCATTTCCATAGCGAACTTCCATGTAGTGTAATTCTCTGAGCCTTTGAGCTTTGGAAAGTTCATGCTATGCCCTGTACTGTGCATTCTCGTTAACTCTTCCACAAATGGCAATTTAGAAATAATTCCTTTGTGTTCTTTTATGTACTGCGCTAGCACTTTGTCTTCAGGGGGTTAATCTTCGCGCACGTGACGTGCTGGGCCCATAACCTATTGGCAGAGTGTATATAAGTACGTGCAGTGTGGTTGTTAGACCTCACACTTAGAAGATATAACCAGTTTGAAGGGTTTATTCAAGTGGCAGGCTTGTAGGTTACAACAGTACTTCATGAGTTAACTTCAAGCAGTAATACAACTTGTACATTTGGTAACGACAGTCTCTGGTTGTTACTTAGCTGTAGCGTTTTGGCGCGTGCAGGGTAAATGACAGTCTGCTGGTTTACGCTGCGGTATCTCTCCCAGTCTCGCTGCTGCCAATGATGACTGATCTCCCTGTGCAAAAGGTCACGCCGGTAACGGGTTTACAGCGGGGACTTGCTCCTATGCGCTCCGGTGCACGTGGAGCTACAAACAGCATGGACGGAGTCACACACGATCTGAGGCACACTCTAACGCGGGGACTTCCTCACAGGAAAGAGTAACGCTGCCAGCAGGGTCAGGGGTCTCTGCCCTGCTATTCGCTTAAGCGACCTGTCACTCAGGGTGACGCTTAACTACGTTGGCTGCAAGGGGGAAAAGGAAGACTGTAAGTCTTACACTAAGCAGTGTATGCGGAGACAGGCGCTGAGCGCTGCAATCTAACACTACTTGCATCAACCCTTTGCAGTTTGTACCTTCTCTGTAGGGAGGCCAATCCCGGGATCGGCCGGATCCCGGGATTTTGTCATAAAATCGGCGGGATTTGAAGTGAAGTGAAGCTTCCAATCCCGGGATTAGTACCCCGTGTAAAATGCACTCTTTTTTTTTAAAGCCAGGCAGCGCTGAGCACTGGTATATGGCTCAGATGCTGCCCTGCTGACTCTTCTCACCCCGCCTGCGGCGCAGCTGTTAAGGACAGTGATCTGTGCTGACAGACATGGTGGCACCCAGGCTGTGCAGCGTGACCCCTGACATTACGTCAGGCTGCGCAGCCTCGCCGCCGCTATGCCTGTCAGCGCAGATCACTGTTCTGAACCCGGATGCACCGGCCACACGCCACCTGTACAGCCCGTCCTGCTCCTGCCTGTCACAAGTTCACAACCGACGTAAATGACTGAAGTGCACTGTCACTTACAGGGGATAGGAGGATTTCTGGAGTTGGGGGTGGGTTTAGTAGGCATTTATGACATGTGCAGGGCGGGCAGTTTAGGGGGAGGGTTAATTTTTTTAATTTATTTTTTTATTAGAGAGGCCAATCCCGGGGATCCCGGGAATCCCGGGATTGAGCATTTTTCAATCCCGATTCCCGGGATTGAAAAAATGCCCCAGGATTGGCATCCCTAGTTCTGTGTCTGGCGCTGTATGTTTATCGTTAACATGGGTCAAATACAGTACAATACATTTATTATAATACTATTGGGCTTGATGCGAGTGGTATAGCTGTCTGCTGATTTGAAGAATGATTTATTTAAGATAAATAGCATTGGCTTCTTATTTCATTTGGCCAAATAACTTTTTCTTTCTTATATTTTTTATCTATACCGAAAAATATGCCTGTGGGTTATCTTAGGTCATTTACATAAAACATTCTTAGAAACGTGATTGGTGCAGGCTACGTGTGAATTTAGTAAACAATGTGAAAGAATGTGTTTGTAATGGAAGAAAGTGTCTAGTCATCCTCTGCCATTATACAGAATGCAAAGCAGCTCAGGTGGGGGAATTTCCAGCATACACAGCTCAAGTATGTTACAATTCGTTGCTAAATTGCTATTTCTTGCAATTATTCATATATGTACAGTATGTGCCTTCTATTTTTAGGATTTGTGGAACTGAGATGAACATGTTTACTAAAGGTTGATTTCCGTCAATTAAAATCAATTTAACTTGATGTTGTGTTTCCCGGGCTAAAACACACATTTACTAAAATTAAACAATCAATACAGAAATGGCTGAGAGTAAAGTAAATGTGTGTTTTAAATACAGTAGATGAGATCATCCTTTAGTAAAAAGTGTGATTCTAAAGTAAAGCTAGTAGGGCGGGCAATCCCGGGATCGTGATCGGCGTGATTCAGGGATTTGGCCCTAAATATGCTGGGATTTGAATCCTGGGATTGAAGCTTCCAATCCTGGGTTTCCGGGATTGGCCTGCACATGCTCAAATCTAATGCCAGGCAGTGCTGGGCACTTGCTCAGACACTGCCCGGCTGCTCCTGACCCTGGCTGTGCAGCTTTGCGGCAGTGCATAGCGTGATGTTATGTCAGATGTTACGCTGCGCAGGGCGCCTAATGCACTGTTCCCACCTGCTGCACCGCCTGGCTAACGCCGCACATGCCCAGCTCCTGAATGCTCCACCACTACCGGCTCCCAACCACCACCCAGCTCCCGATCCCGCACCTCTGACAAATTGCAGGACTGAAAAAATGCCCCAAGATTGGCACCCCTAAAAGCTAGCAATTGTTACAGAAACCTGACCTCTGCAAAGACCCAAGAGCCTGTGCTTAGTGTGGGCAATTCAATTATGATTGCACTGTGCACGCCCATAAGCAGCTATTCAATTGTTTCTGCCAACAAGGATGCTAATAGTAATTTCTACTTGCAGCCTCCTGAAGTGGCTGGCAGAAATGTGCAAATGTCTCTTTTCAGATACAAATGTTATTACAAAAAGGGACATCCTGGGGATACAGCTATATAAATTGGGTGAGAATACGACAATTTGCGTCACCTGGGCACCTTTTTAATAAAGAAACAGAATCATCATGTGGGTAATGAGCATGGTAAAGTGTGCCGATTACAATATTTGTGCTACCTACCAATGCAACGACTATGTATCCCCAATACTGGACACTCCCAGCGTTTTTCTTAGCACTCCCACTAAACAGACCGTTTCCACCCCCAGACACCTACTTCCTGTCAATCACAAATAGAAAAAATACCATTAAATGATTTATTCAGTGCTCGCAAATTTAAGTCAGTCTCTGCTGACTTAGATCTGCGGTGATCAGAACTGGGCGAACAGCAGACGTTCAGGAATGTCAGCCACCCGCCCCAAGAAGGCAGGTATTTGTATGGGGATGCCCAGTGTTTTCATGGGTAATCCCAGGAAACGCAGGCGGTTCGCATGTGAACATGCCCCCCTCACCTTTCGAGTGCAACGGAGACTATGCAAGTCTCCGAAGGCACCCGCATTGAAGCCCTGCACATGCGCATAAGCGTATATGCGCAGAGCTTCGCCATCAGAGGCAGAACTCTGGGAGACAATGGAGTCATCTGCCGCTGGGCTCCTGCTCCCAAGGGGGCACCTCTCCTTCCCTTTGAGTTTGAATCAGTTAATTGAAAGCAGTTGATATTGCTAATGTGGCTTACTCCCCCTTCTAACATCATTTTTGCAAGTCTTACACCCGTATTAGACCCATGACCTTACTGGAGACAGACACCTTACTGAATGAGCTATTTGGGGGGGGGGGCACCAGTACTTACCTTGCCTCCAGCCAACTGGCATGAACTTACGCCACTGTTCACCATCGAACCCCCGTGTGAATGTACGGATGAGTTCACTAACTAGAATGACCTCTTAGGTGTCTTGTGTCATAAAGGGCCCGGTGTATCAAACTTCACAAAGTGATAAAATGGAGAGTGATAAACAGGGTAGTTCACATGGATGGTTAAGTATGAAAAAGTAATAAAAAATCGAAATAAGCATAAAAAGCTTAATGTCGACCAATTACGGTATTAACAATTGTCTTGTGGACTTTTTGACCATGTTAACCTAAGGCATGTTGACCATAGACAATAGACTTAACTGCGGTGCTCAATGTCAAGGAGCAGTGGCAAAGGCCAATAAGGTATTAGCTTGCATAAAAAGAGGACTAGAGGCAAGGACAGTGTAATCATGCCACTGCATACGCCCTCATCTGGAACACGCTGCTCAGTTTTGGACGCCACTCATTAAAAAGACATCAGGGAACTGGAAAAGGTTCAGAAAAGAGCAACCAAATTCTTAAGGGTAATGGAGTCATTGGGTTATGAGGAGAGCTATCGGGTGACCTGTTTACCAATGATGTCTGTATATAGGACACGTGGTCAACCATTGAGGTTGGATGTGAAGAAGTTTCGCACCTAGCGAAGGAAGGGTTTCTTCACAGTAAGGGCAGTAAAGTTACAGAATACTCTGCCAGAGAAGGTTGAGACGGCAGACTCAATGGATATGTTTTAAAATGGATTAGACAAATTTCTAGCAGAAAAAAAGTATACAGGGATAACCGTTTTGGGGTTGTCAGGGATCTTGGCTTATATATGATAGACAGTAACCATATCCAGGTAATTTACAGTGCAGGAAATCTTAAAGGTTGAACTTTATAAACGTACAGTATGTCTTTTCTCAACCTCACCAACTATGTAACTATATAATAGTAGCTGATATACTGACTATTATTGACCTAAAGACCAGATACCCCAATGGATCCAGGTAGCGGTGGTAGAAAAGTCATGTAGGAGACCCAATGCATTTCGTCCTCAGACTTCCTCAGGGAACTTACCCATAAACTGTACAGCTTTACAATAGCTGCAGGAGGACGTAAATTCTCTACCAAGACATACAATCCTTAGCTATTGTTTGCATTATTTATTACAACAATCAGTTATCCTACATTCATTTTCAGTGAATTATTATTATTATTATTATTATTATTATAAGAATTCTTTTATTTATATGCCATAAATTAGTTAGCACTGTTCATATTATATTTGTAATTTACATTAACTCTCTTTCATCCGTATATTAAGTTCAACCATCTAACTTAAAATGTGCCTGTTAGTTCAGCTCATCGTGTTCTTGTTTGATATGAACTAAGTGGTATTTACTTATTTTACTTTTTTAATTTCTCTTTGTGCTGTATATGTACAGTATTTCCCTTGAACAATGACTGCAAAACACTTCAGCGTCTGGAATCTCTTAGACTTTGCATAAGTTACAATTACCAGTATCTCATAACGGAAATCATTCTGGCTACTGTGATGTTTAGACATTAGACATGTCTTGTCTTCACTCCGCTGTGCAGGCTGAGTATCATGTACTTTTGTAATCTCAGCCTTTGTTAAATAATAACTACCATGAATCTGCTAACTTAATTTTTTATTGCACTATCTGGATTAACCTTGTTCTCCAAGGACATACTGTATATAACAAAGCATAAAAAAGACAATGTACACTGTGAAATATCTCCGCCAAGGCTGCAATATATAAATGTCACTGTGATTAAAACATTTATTGATATTCCATTAAAATATTCTAAAAGAACAGAGCAGACAGATATCTCCAGAAACAAGCACACACACACACACATATATATATACTTACAGTTTATTATATAGCGCAGCAAACTCCGTTGCGCTTTACAATAGTAGACAGTGATAAAACAAACTGGGTAACAACAGACAGACTTGGAGGTTAGAGGGCCCTGCTGCAAGCTTAAAATCTATAGGGACATAGGAGGGAAACACAAGGACAGGCACCAGTAATAGCATAGCAGTTACAAGTCCAGAAGGGAAGCTATATAGTACATACTGTAAGTGCCTCAGAGGGTTATGCGTGTGGAACTTAAATATGATAGGCTTGCCTGAAGAGGTGAGTTTTCAGGGAACGCTTGAAAGTTTGGATGCTAGCAGAGGAGAGACGCAGATGTTGTGCAGAGCAGAGTGGTCCAAATGGGAGATATTTTGTGATAAATAAAAAGATATATGCTGGTGCAGTATGGTTAATAGCTTTATATGCGAGTAGAAGTGTCTTATATTGAATATGGTAAGATACAGGTAACCAATGGAGGGACTGGCAGAGCGGATCAGCAGACGATGTGCGTCTTGCTAGGAAGATCAGCCTAGAAGCAGCATTTAGAATGGATTGCAGTAGTAAGAGCCTGTTCTTGGAAAGACCAGTTAGGAGACTATTGCAATAATCAATGCGGGATATAATGAGTGCATGGATAAGAGATTTAGTAGTGTCTTGTGTGAGATAGGGTCATATTTTGGATATGTTCTTTAGGGATTCAGTATTGAATCCCGGCGGTCGGGATCCCGGCGTTCAGAATCCCGACGCCGGAATCCCGACAGCCGAAATGCCGACAAGGGGGGGACGTGGATCGCCCCCCCCCTTGCGGGCTCGCTGCGCTCGCCACGCAGCGGGCCCGGTGCCTCGCTACGCTCGGCACACTATTTTATTCTCCCTCCAGGGGTGTCGTGGACACCCCAGGAGAGAGAAAGTGTTGGCATTTCGGCGGTATCTTAACTGCATCCCGTTCTTTAGATGCATGTAACATGATTTGGAGACAGATTGAATGTGGGGAAGAAAGGACAGGTCAGAGTCGAGGATGACCCCTAAGCAAGGAGCTTGTGGGGTAGGGTAGATTGTCGAGTTGTCAACAATGCTTCATACATCTACCCCATAGTCTCTAGGACCCCACAGAGGTTACGTTTTCCATGTCACCCGGCAGTACTGTGTACATCACCATCTGTCACATTTTAAACATCTAAAGGTCACAGGAAAATAGGAACTTTGTGGGGTCTTAATGATGTCCACACACAGTATGATTATCACATGCAATGCACGTAGTCAATATCGCAAGGCAAAATAGTATGTGCAGGCAGGTATTTTGTCCTATGTTGCATGCTATTGTACTACATACTATTGTAGTGTAGTCAAAATCTGGTGTAGTTCAAATCGCATAACACACATTGTATGGGTTCAAACCACACATAGCACACATCTCACTGTGTGTGGGCCCCATGAGGACTAAGTATGAGAACCTGTGCTCTAGATATTATTGGTGGCATATGTAGCCAATAGTCAAGTTTGAAGCTACTGGAGGCAGTGGCCTGAAGGCGGCAAGGAGCCAAATTTAGATGCAGCAGATAGCAACGCGGGAAGGGGCAAAGGAACGGGCAGAGAGGGGACGGTATGGTACAGAGTAAGGATCAGAACAGAGCAAAGTGGGAGTGGAATGGAATGGAGCAGCGGACTGAGGGACTCAAAGGATGAACAGGGCTTGGAGCGGGAGAACCGTGGTGACCTAACATATGCCGGGCCTCTTTACTAGTATGACAACGTTTTTCTGTTACGACTTTTGGTACTTGTGTATTATAGTGGCGCCCCCGATGTACATCACGCGATGTTTTTAACGCATCGCATGCCATGCACCCGATGGCATGCGATGCAACGCGATTTTTACCCCCTATGCGATGAAAGAAATGGGTGCTTACAATGTTAAATGCACCCCCACGCCACCCCCCACTATAAACGTGAACCCGAATCGCGGCGAGCGCAGCGAGCCCGCGAGGGGCGGCGGTACGCGTCCTCCGACCCTTTCTTACCCCCACTATCCACGTCAGCGTGGAGTTGAGAATAGAAAGTGTGGCGAGCGCAGCGAGCCCAAAGCGTGGCGAGCGCAGGGGACACGGATACCTGTGAAGCCCGCGTGGGGACGCCGATACCTGTGAAGGTATCCACGTCCGCTCGCCACGCTTCGGGCTCGGTGGCTCGCTGCGCTCGCCACACTTTCTTTTCTCAACTCCATGCCAACGTGGATAGTGGGGGTATGAAAAGGTCGGAGGACGCGTACCGACGCCCCTCGCCGGCTCGCTGCGCTCGCCACGCTTCGGGTTCACGTTTATAGTGGGGGGGTGGCGTGGGGGTGCATTTCACATTGTAAGCACCCATTAGGGTGCTTATACAATTTTTAATCGCATCGCATTGTATGGCATTGTATGCCATACACAATGTCATACAATTTAAAAATTGTACAATATCGTGTCGCATTGCATACCATTGCATGCCTTATGGTATGCAATGCGATGGGCGCCGCAATAATACACAAGTACCCGACTTTTTTACATTATTGCATTCATTGTAAATATTTACAGATTAAAAAGAAACTAAAGTAAGAATTGTTTATGTTGAATTAGATAAAGTACAGTCCGTATATATCCAATCAATGAATTGGGTTGAGTAGATCTATTTGAGGCAGTGGGGTAGATGAATTAAGCCTTAACAAGAGATAAATGCAAGGGTGATAAAGAGAGATAAACGAGAGATAAACGACCAGCCAATCAGCTCCTTACTGACTTTTTTCAAACACAGCCTGTGACATGGCAGTTAGCAGGTGATTGGCCGGACGTTTATCTCTCTTTATCAACCTTGCATTTATCTCTTGTTAAGGCTTAAAACATCTGCCCCTGTGTTACGTAAAGATGCATCTTGTCTGTTTTCTTTCCAGTTGCACTTTTAAAACATCTTCCAAGAATTTGGTGACATGACACCAGTTGTTCCGCAATACTTCTATATACAATGATGTATTCGCCACTGCATTCACCAGAGATGGCACCAGAAAAGGGAAAGTAGGGATCCAATGCTCCCCAGCATTATACGATGTTGTATTTATTGACAGCTGGGGTGTTGTATTATCACCAGAAATCCATTAATCTGGCTTTTGACAATGAATGCACAATGCTGGACATTAATTCTTCCGGACAGATAGGGATCAGTTCACTAAAATAACAATACGTTTGCATTGAATGAGCACTTTGGGAATAACAAACCTTCCCTATGACTGCCAATAACGGAACCTGAACTTCCTTTGGCGTTGGGTGAATATGGGCTAGTCTGACTAAAGGTCATGTATTTATAAATACAAAATGAAGCTGTACTTGAAATAGTGTTAATTGTGTTATCACATTCATTCCTATTATATGCATACACTACAGCTGATACTATGGGGTAAGGCATACTTGCCGACTTTGGATCTCTCCGGGAGAGGGCAGCCATCTCTGTTAGGCAGGGGGGCGGGGACATGCCGGAAGGAAAAAGAGCCGGCTTGGGGGTGGATCCACAGACGAGTTATCCTGTTGGGGGGGCGTGCCTATGGCAATCGTGTCATTTTAGCCACACACCCCGCCATGCAATGCTGGTATTTAAGGCGTTGCATGGCAGGGGCTGTTCTAAAATGACGCGATCGCAGAGGGGCGATTCCCGAGAGATGGGGCCGGGAGGGGAAACCTAGGGTTAAGGTGGGAGTTCTATTGAATATGGGATGTTCCCCATAGCAGCCAATTATCTTCTAGATGGTGCAAAATAAGTCGATTCTGATTCGTTGCTATGGTAAACATCCCTTCTTCAATAGAATGCCCATCTTGGTAAATTTACCCCTATGAGCTATTGAAACTTACTACGTGTAGCTTCAGCCAGCGCTTAGTATTGGGACAACCACTGTGACGGACCTGGACAGAGGTTGACAATGGCTGCCAGCGTCTCTGCTGTGTATAGATTATTGGCGGCTACCTGCTCTTCAGTGCCTGAGGGAAGCAGTAGTGGGCTGAGCAGGGGCAGGGTGACATCTGCCCCCACAGGCCAGTTAACTTAAAGCATCTGTTGGCTGCTATCCCCACCATCCTCTCATCAATTTGGCCATGCAGCAGACGAAGGTCTCAAGAAGAGAAGCCCAGACAGACCTCAGAGGAGAGAATGTGTCTGCCAGTGGCGGAACTTGTGGGTTGTGGGCCCAGGTGCACATATATATAATCTGGGCCCCCTCCTCCACCCTAACCCAGGTTCACCATAACTCATTGATGGTTTTATGCAGCAGTGGGCCCCTTGGTTGTCAGGGGCCCCGGTGCAATGCACCTGCTGCACCAATGGTAGTTCCACCTCTGGTGTCTGCAATAGAATCTTTAAACCTGGCTCAATCCTCCCAGCCCCAGTCAGCCCCACAAAGTAGGTTCATACTGTGTACCTCATGAGTTTAAGATATTTAAGGGGTGTATGTGTGTGTGTGGGGGGGGGGGGGTAGTGATAGGAATGTATATAAGGGAAATGCTAGGCATATATGTATGTAAGACAGGTTTGCCTACTTGGAGCCAGGAAAGCGGCACCTGCATGTCCTCTCCCCCTCCTCCTCTCCCCCCCCCCCTCTTCTCCCTCCGCCCTCCTCTCCCTCTCTCCCCATTCCTCTCCCCCTCCTGTCTCTCACCCCCCTCTCTGTCTCTTCTCTCCTCTCCTGTCTCACCCCCTCTGTCACTGTCTCACCCTCCTCTCTCTCTCTCCCAATCATCTGTCTGGTTCTCTCCCCAGCCCTGTCTCACTCTTCTGGTGGTATTAGACACATGCTTCCCCTCCCCTGACCCCATTTTCCCACTGAGACACTGCTGCACCTGCCAAAGGTGGACAATATGGGCACTTCTGGTGGACTGCCTAGAACCACAGGGTAGGTTTTCAGCATGTAAAAAGTAGGAATCCCGTGATCCCAGTACCAGTGTTCCAGAGTTTTAACCTGCCACTGCAGGACACACCCCTTAGTAACTATAGGTATGTCCGTAGGTGGCATTAGACACCCCCTTTTGTCACGCCCTCTCAGCACTGCGGTACATTCTACTACCAGTTGGGCCAGATTCTTTAAGCTTCAAAAGTGATAAAATGGAGAGTGATAAACAGCCAGCCAATCAGCTCCTACTGTGTTTGAAAAATGTCAGACAGGAGCTGATTGGCTGGCTGTTTTTCACTCTCCATTTTATCACTTTAGAAGCTTAAAGAATCTGTCCCAAAATCTCCCTGAAAACGGTTTTTAAAAGTAGGCCATATGCACAGTGCCCATTTTTCTAGAGATTTCCGCAGAGGGGCGAGTATTAAAAAAAATGAGTGCAGCCTGTGCAAAGTGCCCCCATCCTACTCCCCCCCCCCTCCATACTCAGGGGCCACACACTAGAGATATTCCAAATACGCCACTGTATGTATTCCTCATCTATTGCACAGCTATGTGTAAACATTTTGAAGTAGGCAACTCTACTCACTTCGATGATCAATAGTAAAGGGAGCCGGTATATGCTAGGCCACCTTGGTCCGCCCACTGCTATGACCTGCACTCTGTCCACTGCCATGAATCCCTCCCTCCCGCACCCTCCCTCTCACAGCACACGCATACCCCTCAGATGGGACAAACTGTGAATGTTTGTTTACAATGTTTACATTCACCCTAAACTGGGGGTTTGGCCCGCTCCCCAGCCAATCAGGAGCATCCGCCGGGGAAACTCTGCTGGTTTTAGCTGTGGTGGTGGTGTGGGGGGCAAGGGCGTAACTACCATAGGTACAAGGGGTGCAGCTGCTTTGGGGCCCAGAGCTGAAGGGGGGCCATCTTTGCTGTCTAAGTATATATTTTACATACATTTATCACCATCAGTTGCTAAATAGGGGGCCCTTACAAACTTTTGCTATGGGGCCCACAATTATCTAGGTACGCCTCTGGGGCAGCCGTTTTATAAAAATTATTTATTTATTGTTTTGTATACACTGAGAAGCCTGCAGTGTTATTATTATTAACAGTTATTTATATAGCGCATACATATTCCGCAGCGCTTTACATAGAATATTTGAACATTGACATCAGTCCCTGGCCCAGTGGACCTTACAATCTATATTTCCTACCACATGTACACACACACACAGACATTCTAGGGTTAATTTATTGGGAGCCAATTAACCTACAAGTATATTTTTGGATTGTGGGAGAAAACTAGAGCACCCGGAGGAAAACCACGCAAGCACGGGGAGAATATACAAACTCCGCACAGTTAGAGCAATGGTGGGAATCGAACCCATGACCTCAGTGCTGTGAGGCAGTAATGCTAACATTACACCATCCGTACTGATTGATTCTGACCATTGGCCATTCTGACTGATCCATGAAGGCTTCAATCAAATACTAATGGAAAAAGTTTTGTCTATTTGCCTTTCATATCTACTAGCGATTCGTATTTGTATTCACCAGTACGAATCATTAGTAAATTTGTTGGTACTATTGAAAAGAATGTGGCCTTGCGAACACATTTTATCGATGGTGTTTTCATTTTTTTTTTTTTTTATGGGGTGCCGGATGGGTTCCAGACGTCGGGATCCCGACTGTCAAAACAGGGACAGCCGGGTGCCTGATGGCCACCCGCTATTTTCCCTTGTGGGGGTCCACGACCCCCATAGAGGGAGAATAGAATAGGTGGCTTGCGTAGCGAGCCACCGTGCCCGCAGCGTGGCAAGCGAGCAAAGGGCTTTTTTGCGCTCGCCATGCTGTCTGAGTCCGGGCAGTTGGGATCCCGACGTCGGGATAATGACTGTCGGGATCCCGACATTTCATGTTGAATGGGTACGTATACGAACATTCATAACCGTTCAATCTTAGTAAATTTCAATGTCAATTTTCAACCTCAACATCTATGTATGTATGTAACTAAGTAGATAAATACCTTTGTTAGATCTTTATGGAAGCATGTGGGTATATAATGGTTAAAGATTTTTCTTCAGAACCCTGGGCATGTTTATTTTTTGTTAAACATCTTTTAGAGCAAAAAATAAATATTGGCTTTGTAAATACAAGACAACCTGTTGTGTGTGTGTGTGTGTGTGTTTGTGTGTTATCTTTCTGCTTTCCAGCATTTAGTAGGCTCTCCTGTTCCACAATCTTACAGCAGATTGAAAGGTTTGTGATCAGGAATCATGCAAGAACATTATGTTATGATAACTCAGAGGCTATAATAGTTGAAAATTTAGCATGAAGATAAGGTATGCCCAGCCCCAAATATAGCAAGAGTAAAAAAAGAAACATTATATAAAGATATAAGTATTAATAAGCAAATATATGTTTAAAAAAATATATTTTTTGCAGATAATGCAGAAGTGGGAACAAGTATTTTTACCTTACAGAAAGTTAGATAAACTCCTTAAAATGTATGGTACTTGTGTAGTTTCACGGGGCTCTAGCTGTTCTCCTAGCTGTTCTCAGCGCTACGTTACCAGCGTAGCGTGTGCGCGTGCCACTCTAAATGTACACGCTACAATTGAGACGCTGGATTCAGACGCTAATGCGTCTGAATTTGTTAGGGTGTAGGGGTACATAGAGGTGCACTGTGCAAAACACTCCTAAACCTGTTCACAATGACACTAGTCGACATAACAGCTGTTGACCTTGTAAATTCCACTATCCACGCCAACCCGAAGCGTGGCGAGGGGCGGCGGTACGCGTCCTACGACCTTTTCATGCCCCCACTATCCAAGGTCGACAGCTGTTGCGTTGACTAGTGCCATTGTGCACAGGTTTTAATAGTGTACCCCTAGACCCAGCTAAATTTAGAGCTTTAGCCTCTAAATTTAGATGTACCCCTACACCCAACTAAATCCAGACGCTTTAGCGTCTGAATTTAGATGCCCCACCACCTTAGCGGCTTGCAAGGCGCCTGGATTCAGACGCTTTAGCGTCTAAATCCACACTTCCCCGCTTCTTAGCGGCTAGCAGGGACTCTACATTCAGACGCATTAGCGTCTGAATCTAGCGTATACATAGCGCCTAGAGCGGTGTGCCGGGGTGTGTAGTTTAGAAGCCCCGGCACGTCATCGGTGTGCCGGGAAGTCCACTTTATCATGCCCCCCGTTGTCAGCGGTGCCCAGGCGCTGCCTATTTCACTGTGGAACTACAAGTACAACAGTGACCTGTCAGCGCCTGGGCAGCGCGCTGGTGCTGGCCGGCCGCTACGCTGTTAACGTAGAGCTAGAGCGGCACGAGCACAGTCAGACAGCGCTAGAGCGGCACGCGCACAGTTAAACAGAGCCTCTGGCAGGCTGCCAAGTTTCTGTTACAGACTGTGCACGCGGTGGCGCCGTGAAACTACACAAGTACCAAATGTATTTAATAAACTATATATTATAATTGCTTAGCAAAATAAAAATAAACTAAAAAGACCATTTTCCATTAACACCTATTTAATAATAGTAACAGAAGTAGATTAACTTGTACTCTAGATCAGTGGTTCTCAACCTGGGTTGCTTGAGCCGTTGGGGGGCAGATTGGCCATAGACCTCACAGAAGATTCCCGGTAGGCCAGCACAACATGAGGCCACTTCTAGAAATCTTTCTAGGGCCACTTTCAGTTTACAATCCACCCCTGCCTGGGGGTACTCTGCAGACCGGATGGGGGTACTTGAAAATAATATTGGTAATGGCGGAGGAAGAAAAAGAAGTCTTCCAAATGTCAAAAGAATCTCCTGTTGCTATGGAGACAAACTGTGTTGCGTCACTTCGGGTTCTGTCTGCGGCATCATCAGTGTCTCCTAATGAAGAGGTACAGTATGGGAGAGAAAAAAAGGTTGGGAGCCGCTGCTTTAAATGGATGCAATTATAAATGGGCTCTAGAAAATGCCAGGTTAAACTTTCATGACTCGCTCGTAAGCCCGATGTTTTTATCGCTCCTTTAGAGGTGTCCATTATCAAGATAGAACAATTTAGATGTAAGAGAATAATATGTGCTGCATGTATCACATCACAGATAACTGCAGTACTGTCAGAGATAAGAACGGAAACCACTGCACTTCATACCTTCGGCCAAAAGTCAGACTTGTTACTGAGGTGTCAAAGTCTGAGTTACTTTGTATCAATATTCTCTATGCATTTTTTTCCCTCAACCTTTGATGTCTGCTGAAAATAGAGACAGAAAAAATGTGGTATACAAAGACAAGCAGGTTTTCTGTCTTCACTATTTATGGCACTGTACTGTAGTTCTATATGGTAAGCTCCCTCTGTGTTTGTCTAAAGTAAACAGTACAATATGAATGTGTTTAGCTCATGTTACGCAACTTATTGGCAAAGCAATGGTCCTTACGTATGCAGAGATGTACAGTACACAATGCCGATGTTTTCACAGTTGAGCGTGATTATATATTTGAGTAAGTATATACAGTATGTAGATAGTGGAGGTTGTTCTAGTTGATTCAGTTTGCACATATACAGACGCAGGGTGCGAGTGGGCATGGTGAACCACATGTTCCCCGTCCCGCTCACACCTAGCAGTGCAGCAGGGAGCATAAGCCGGCGGGGGGGGGGGGGGGGGGGGGGTCATGGGGGCAGCCCATGGGAATGGCAAACATTTCATGGGTATTCCCATGGTAATCGCCTGGTGATGCGAGCAGCTGACATCAACGGTTCTCCATCGAATGATCTCTCCCCAGCTGCGAATGGATGAATATGCAAATCATCCATTTGCAGCCATGCGGGGGATTGCGGGGTGTGAGGGGCGGCTGTGTGGGCGGGCTTTGGTGGACTCGCAAGGCTGCAAAATTCACAGCCGTGCAAGTCAACCAGAATAAGGTTCAGTATGCATTTGTGTATGTATTAATGACCCAGGACTTATTCTGCGTTGCGAAGGTTGTGGAGTGAAGGAGGCCACGAATGACATCAGCGGCCCTCCCTCCTGACAGCTGGGGAACGCCTGCTTTTTCTGGGACACTACCAGAAAACGCCGGCGCCACATCTCCAAACAGCCGCATGCTGTCAATCAAACAGTGGGTGGTGTGCGAGCACAGGCGTTATTGAACGAACTGTGAATTCGCAGCCTGTCCAAAGGGGTCTGAATTAGCCCCTTAGTGTATTACAAGTGTTCTAAATTCTTATAAAGATATTGCTATGATCAGAGGGGCAGGGGTCATAATGGGCAATTAAGACCTCACTTCCATATTCAACATTTGTAAACAACTATGGTTCTAAAATTAAAAAGTATTAGATCATGTATGCCTCCCCCCCAGCCTTCAGAAGATACTCTTCCCTTGCCTGCAGAACATTCCCTTTCCCCAGCCCTAGGGACATACCGGACCCACACTAACCACCCTACCCTCAAGTTCACTCACCAAGAAGACCAGGTATTTTAAAACGTTTCTAAAAAAGGGTCTGCCAGCTAAAACTCTTTAAACTGTACAGTATTTCAGTGCAGTTTTTGTCCTTAAACGGAATTTCAATGCAGTTTTGTTCCTTCACAACATTGAACCCGTTTTAACCCATAGAAAACAGTGGATGAAAAACAACGGGTCTGAAACGGGTAGGACCCTGCTTTATTACCGTTTAGAAATACCAGTTCAATAGAACCGGTAAATTCACTCTGCACCTTTCAGACTGCACAAATCACCATTTTAAATCGTTAAAAAAAACTGCAAAATAACGGGTAAAAAGTGCGGTCTGAAAAGGGCATACATTGATTGGTTAATCAGATGCAGGTGTGGCACTGTATGGACGTGTTATTGGGGTGACATGGGAGGGTTGCTGGAAGTGGTTGGGTAAAGATATGCTGATTTCCTCACATTGGAGACCACACCCAGAAGGATGACCTGCATCTAGCATATAGCTGGTGCAAGTTCCTATGGTGCGACAGTGGCGTCAGTCCTGCAGATTTGGAAGCACGGATGTACATTAGCATCAAGGGGGCATATTTATCACAACCTTACATCTCAGATGGGATGTACCAAATGTGACCACAAATGTGACAACATCCACAAAGCGCTAATTGAATACATGCCAAGGAGGAGTCACATATCGCATGACGGGGCCAATGCGTGCATGAAAGCTCTGTTCCTGCAAATCAACTTACCGCAATTCTCAGGTTACTGTGTGCAAAATGTCCTGGGATTGTGCCCATGCATGTGACCCCTCCCCTCACTCTGACCCCTCCTCCGTTTACACTTACCCTCGGAAATAAGGACCAGTGATTTGGGATGGCAGCCGGTCATCAGCTCCTGGGCTCCACCAAGACCCTCGTGTTGTAAATGAGACATACTTGCCTAACCTCTTGGAATGGCCGTGACTACAATTGGGTGGCACTCTCGGAAGAGTGGGTTAGTCACCCAGCTAGGTACAGAGCTCCTGAACAGAGGATCAGCACCAGCGGACGTCTATGTGCAGATCAATTAGGATTGGCTACTCATGGTATGGTCATTCTGTTGACCAAGTGTATTGTGGTTAGATAGAGAAAGTGCAGGTTCCCTGTGAAGCTCTTAGAATTGTTAGTGTTTGTTCTTTAGCACATGGTAGTGTACAGCAGAGCTTAGTTAAGTACTGTGATAATTGTTAGCTTCTTTGCTAGGATCGGTTGGTTATTCTGTTTCCCCTACAAATGACGTAGTTTGAATCCAGACAAGTGGAAAAAGTTATTGTCATTGTGTGCCAGACACCGGCATTCCCTTATCAAATAGGGCAGCAATGGGGTATTGGTCGGTGGCAAGGCAGTGGGTGGAGATTCCCCAGTGCCTGCTGCTGATGTATCTGCTCCTGTTCTGTGGTCTCTGGCCTTCTCTGGCTGCAGCTTTCTGTATACTAGGGATGGTCATTGACCATCGATGATTTGAAATCATTAATGGTTTATGGTTGATGTAGAATAGTTTTTCCATTGATGGGGGGAGAACCAGATGGTTTCCCTCCATCAATGTCAAGCATAAACAAATATATATATTTTTATTTTTTTACCCAAAGGGAAGGGACAAGAATCATAGCTCCACCCCCAACACCCGTGAAGCCCAACCCCCATGTTTTTTTAAGGATCACAGGCCAAACAGTGATAGAAAATGGATGACCATCAATAGTCAAAAACATTGATGGTCATCCATTGCATAGTATGCCACTATTGATGACCAGTTTGTCAGTATTGTCTTCAATGACAGTGGCAATGATGGCCATCCCTACTGTATATTATGGCGACAGCATCCATAAGGATGCGCCTACCTCTCTTTGCCAGATTTTAAGAAACATCAAGTTTGACACAAACTTTTCTACTCCTTATAAAAGGGAATCTCTGAGCACTGTAACAGAGTATGGGCTCTAATACTGTACCTTACTCCAGCATTTAGCCTTGTACTTTTTAGGGTTCTGCTTATGCGTCATGTTCCTGCTTCCTTCCCTGTGTTCCAATCCTAGTTTCTGCCTTCCCTATCTGTCAATCTGACCCTGTATGTTGTCAGTTGTCTCCGTGTTAAACACTTCACTGCAAATTAGTATACCAGCCCCAGTGTATATTAGCCCCATACATGGGAACCCAGTGCTGTGACCTCTGTATCAGGTATTGGGAAGCACAAACCTCCTTGCGATGGTCTGTGTTGAATGGTTAGACTGTGCGTCTCTGTTTCTGTACTGTGTCTGTACATCCTCTAATCCATTTGAGGGTTTGTAACAGTGTGTGTATCATTCATTGTGTGTCTGTCTTACCTCCCTTACTAGCGCTGGTCTGGCAATCCTTTGAGACATGGAAGCCCTGTGCGAGAGCACTATATTGTTGACAACTGGGTGGCTTTGGATTTATGTCAATGATTTTCATCCACTCTTTCGGTGAAGATTGTGGTTGCATACCTCCCAACTGTCCCAATTTTTGCGGGACAATCAATTTTTTTTGTGACTGTACCACATTCCACTTGCGGCAGTTTGTGGGCTCCCCTCTGTCATTGAGGAGGAGATGCTGTGTATTCACTGGGACAGAGGGGCTAATGGGGGTGTTGCCTCACTATCGTGGTTATTCCCGTGAAGCCATGCCCCTTTTCCTCAAGGCTACGTCCATTTTTAGGAGCTTGCAGCAGGGCCATGCGCAGGCATCCCGAGCCTGGCCAGCAGAAAGATTAGAGGTAAGTGTTAATCTTGTTGTGTCCCCTTCTCTCTTGTGTGAAGGGGAAATCTCAATTAACTACTTGTTTGTTCTCTAGTCGCAGTGATTTTTTCTTCCAAATGTTTAGTGACTGAGGGCCAGATTTATCAATCTTCAATATGTGATAAAATGGAGAGTGATAAACAACCAGCCAATCAGCTCCTACCTGTCATGTCACAGGCTGGGTTTGAAAAATGAGCTGATTGGCTGGTTGTTTATCACTCTCCATTTTAGCTGCAGCTCAAGGTGAAAGTGTTGAGTACTGCAAAGGAGAATGTCCTACAAGTGCACAGAATTGTGGGAGGAAAAAAAATCAACATTAAATATTTATAAAATTCAACCATGTGATAAATGCAATCACCATCACTGACATTTTATCCAGCAACAGTGATCAGGAACAGGTTTCTCATTAGTTACCCCAAGGAAAAATGTCCGTACCCGGGTAACTGCAGAGCACTGGGTTTAGGCCTGACTAAACTTTCCTGCGTGTCTGTTTCTTGGTTACCAATTTCCCACAGTCTCCTGATATATAGTCAAAGTCCCCAGTTGCAGCAGCCTGTAATATCCAAAGTCCTCAAGCTCTAGAAAGAAATTATAATCAGTATTGTGACTTCCACCTAGTGGTGAGATCTGCTTCACGTTAATTCACTATATGATGAAATACATCCGGGATAACCTATGTGACCTGAGGTAATGTAATAACAGCAGTAACCAGGTTCTCTGCGTGGAGCACAGGGAAAATAATCTTCATCTGTAAGATTATCACACAGCATGTCATATTATCAGATAGCATGTACTGTAATCCTATCAGATTAAATGCAATACTATCAGACAACATGTACTGTAAGACAGCATGCAATACTAGTATCAGACAGCATGTCATATTTTCAGCCGGCAACATACAGCAATATAGGAAAACGTAATTTTATTACAAAGTATACATACAATCCTACAGTATCAGACAACATTTAATACTACCAGACAGTATACAATACTATCAGACAGCATATAATACTACCAGACAGTATACAATACTATCAGACAGCATGTAATACTATCAGACAACATTTAATACTATCAGACAGTATACAATACTATCAGACAGCATATAATACTATCAGACAGTATACAATACTATCAGACAGTATACAATACTATCAGACAGTATACAATACTATCAGACAGTCTACAATACTATCAGACAGCATGTAATACTATCAGACAGTATACAATACTATCAGACAGTATACAATACTATCAGACAGCATGTAATACTAACAGGCAACAAGCAATACTTTAAGACAGCATGTACTCTGTAATACTATCAGACAGCAGGTACAGTAATACTATCAGACAGCCGGTACTGTAATACTATTACACAACATGTACTGAATTACTAATAGACAACAAGCAATGCTATCAGACAACAAGCAATACTATCAGACAGCATGTACTGTAAAACTAACAGTCAGCATGTACTGTAATACTATCAGACAGCCTGTACTGTAATACTCTCAGACAACAAGCAATACTATCAGATAGCATGTACTGTAATACTATCAGACAGCAGGTACAGTAATACTATCAGACAGCAGGTACTGTAATACTAATAGAGAACAAGCAATACTATCAGACAGCATGTACTGTAATACTATCAGACAACAAGCAATGCTATCAGACAGCATGTACTGAATACTATCAGACAGCCTGTACTGTAATACTATCAGACAACAAGCAATACTATCAGACAGCTTGTACTGTAATACTATCAGACAACAAGCAATACTATCAGACAGCATTTATTGTAATACTATCAGACAACCTGTACTGTAATATTGTCAGACAACAAGCTATACTATCAGACAGCATGTACTGTAATACTATCAGACAGCATGTACTGTAATACTATCAGACAAGAAGCAATACAATCAGACAGCATGTACTGTAATACAGATCATCTAATTAATTACTTTTGCTCCGTATTCACTATAGAAGGAGAAGGGAAGGGACCACATTTAAGTTGCAAGGACATTCATAAAAATAAGGTAGATGGAAGTACATTTACTAGGGAGAAAGTCCTAACAGAACTTTCAAGACTGAAAGTGGATAAATCAATGGGGCCAGACGGAGTGCATCCAAGGATACTAAAAGAACTAAAAGATGTGTTGGTAGCGCCATTAATAGATTTATTCAACCAGTCACTAGATACAGGTGCAGTTCCAGAGGACTGGAGAAAAGCAAATGTAGTTCCACTGCACAAAAGCGGAAGCAAAGAAGAAACAAGTAACTACAGACCAGTGAGCCTTACATCAGTAGTAGGGAAATTAATGGAAACACTATTAAAAGAAAGAATAGTGGAATATCTTAAATTAAACAACTTACAGAATCCAAAACAGCATGGTTTTACTGCAGGGAGATCATGTCAAACAAGTCTCATTGACTTTTTTGACTCCGTGACCAAAATACTAGATGAAGGGGGGGCTGTAGATGTGGCATATCTAGACTTTAGTAAGGTATTTGACACTGTCCCACATCGCAGGCTGCGAAATAAACTTGAAAGTGTGGGATTGGATTATAAAACAAATAAATGGATAAGAACCTGGTTGCAGGATAGGAAACAGACAGTTGTAGTAAATGGAGTGCATTCTATGGAGGGACATGTTACCAGTGGAGTACCCCAGGGATCTGTACTTGAACCAGTGCTCTTTAATATCTTTGTTAGTGACATTGCAGATGGTATTGAAGGGAAAGTATGCTTTTTGCAGATGACACAAAGATATGTAATAGAGTAGACACACCAGGAGGGGTACATCAAATGACTGATGATCTAAGTAAACTTGAGAATTGGTCAAGAGAATGGCAACTACAGTTTAATGCTAAAAAATGCAAAATTATGCACTTGGGACTCAAAAACCCAAAGGCTCAATATAGTATCAAGGGTACTATAATGGAAACTACTGAGGAGGAAAGGGATCTAGGAGTCACTATTTCAAGTGACTTAAAGGCAGGGAGGCAATGTAACAAAGCAATGAGGAAGGCTAGTCAGATGCTTGGATGCATAGGGAGAGGAATCAGTAGCAGAAAAAAAGACGTAATAATGCCACTTTATAGGTCATTGGTACAGCCTCATCTGGAATACTGTGTCCAGTTCTGGAGACCATATCTTCAGAAGGATATAAATACATTGGAGAGTGTACAAAGAAGGGCAACTAAAATGGTGCATGGCCTACATCACAAAACTTACCTGGATAGACTAAAATATCTAAACATGTATAGTTTGGAGCAGAGAAGGGAAAGGGGGGACAGGATAGAAATCTTCAAATATATCAAGGGTTTTAACATAGTACAGGAGGGAAATTTTCTTCAAAGGAAAATAAGTAATAAAACACGAGGACATGCACTGAAACTGGAGGGAGGTAGGTTCAGGGGAAATGTTAGAAAGAATTACTTCACAGAAAGGGTAGTGGATAAGTGGAATAGCCTCCCATCAGAGGTGGTAGAGGCTAAGACAGTAGAACAATTTAAACATGCTTGGGATAGGCATGTGAATATCCTTACAAAGAAATAAGGATTAAAAAAGGTTGAGTTTACCTGAAGGGTAAAAAAAGGGGCAGACTAGATGGGCCAAATGGTTCTTATCTGCCGTCAAATTCTATGTTTCTAATACTATCAGACAGCATGTACTGTAATACTATCAGACAGCATGTAATAATATCAGACAGTATACAATATTATCTGACAGCATGTAATACTATCAGAAAACATTTAACACTACCAGACAGTATACAATTTTATAAGACAACATATAATACTATAAGACAGTATACAATACTATCAGATAGCATGGAATACTATCACGCAACAAGCAATACTTTAAGAGAGCATGTACTCTGTAATACTATCAGACAGCAGGTACAGTAATACTATCAGACAGCCGGTACTGTAATACTATTCGACAAAATGTACTGTAATACTAATAGACAACAAGCAATACTATCAGACAACATGTACTGTAATACAATCAGACAACAAGCAATACTATCACACAGCATGTACTGTAATACTATGAGATAGCATGTACTATAATACTATCAGACAGCCTGTACTGTAATACTATCAGACAACACGTACTGTAATACAATCAGACAACAAGCAATACTATCACACAGCATGTACTGTAATACTCTGAGATAGCATGTACTGTAATACTATCAGACAGCCTGTACTGTAATACTATTAAACAACACATACTGCAATAATACCAGACAGCATGTACTGTAATACTATTGGACAACATAGAAACATAGAATTTTACGGCAGATAAGAACCACTTGGCCCAGCTAGTCTGCCCCTTTTTTAAACATGTTACCCAGGGTTGGCGACGATTGTGGACAATTTAGCTCCGCCCCTCTCTGAGACCCGCGGATTGACGCATTTAAATCCAAAGGTATGGGGGAAGACGCCGCAATCGGGGGGTGGCGTGGGGGTCCCCCGGAATCCGGGAGGGTTGCCCACCCTTCCGGGGGGGCAGGGAGGAAGACACGATTTTCGGGATCCTCCCGGCCATTCCGGGAGGGTCGGCAACCCTGATGTTACCTCAAACCATATTTAATCCTTATTTTTTTGTAAGGATATCAATATGCCTATCCCAAGCATGTTTACATTGTTCTACTGTATTTGCCTGTACTACCTCTGATGGGAGGCTATTCCACTTATCTACTATTCTTTCTGTGAAGTAATTCTTCCTAAAATTTCCCCTGAATCTTCCTTACTCTAGTTTCAGTGCATGTCCTCGTGTTCTGCTGCTCCTATTCCTGTGAAGAATGTCTACCACCTGCACCTTGTTAAAGACCTTGATATATTTGAAAGTTTCTATCATGCCCCCCCTTTCCTTTCTCTGCTCTAAAGTATACATATTAAGAACTTTTAGTCTTTCCTGGTACGTTTTGTGATGTAGGCCATGCACCATTTTAGTTGCCCTTCTTTGTACAGTCTCTAATGTATTTATATCCTTCTGGAGATATGGCCTCCAGAACTGAACACAATACTCTAGATGAGGTCATACCAATGACCTATACAGTGGCATTATTACTTCTTTCTTTCTACTGCTGATACCTCTCCCTATGCAACCAAGCATCTGACTTGCCTTCTTCATTGCTTTGTTACATTGCCTACCTGCCTTTAAGTCCCCTGAAATAGTGACACCTAGATCCCTCTCTTCCTCAGTAGTTTCCATTATAGTGCCATTTATACTATATTTAGTCATTGGATTTTTGAGACCCAAGTGCATGATTTTGCATTTTTTGGCATTAAACGGTACTCCACTTGTAACCTTTCCCTCCTTTGACTGTAGTCTGTTTACTACAACTCTCTGTTTTCTGTCCTGCAACCAAGTTCTTATATATTCAACCATCTTAAAATCCAATACAATCATGCAATACAATCACAGTGGTGAAAGCAGGGAGTGGCTTCACAGGATTGCTGCAATGGTAGGCTATGTCCCTAGTTACGAGGCCACACACCCTAAAGCTGGCCATACACTTGGAGATTTATATCTGGCTGGTTGGAACAAAAATCTGGTAATATTTGAATGACAGTTTTTATCAGTTTTCCAGCATTTCAAAGCAAATCGTCAACTGTCATTTGCTCCCATAAATTACCAGATTTTTGTTCCAACCAGCCAGATTGCGCAATAAATCTCCAAGTGTATGGCCAGCTTAAATTTCAGGCACCTGCAATCGTCCTGTGGCCACACACACAGCGGGCGTGTTATGGGATTGTCACAGGCATCTCATTGCAAGCGGCTGTGTTCCAGTCCACATAGCTGCAGTCATAGGAGGTTGCGGTCAGACAGAGACACTGCTGCCATGGGGCTGGTGCAAGTTTTGGTGGCATGAGAAATGCTGAAAATAAATCAGCATAACATTGCACACAGATTTTAAAAGTAGATGACATCATCCAAGCGTTTTTTACTGAACCGAATTTTTAGCTACATTTGCATAAACTCCTGTCTCCTGGCACTCACTGTGTTTCTCCTGCCCCCTGCCAGCTATCACTGCCTCTCTCCTTGCCCTTGCCAGCTATCACTGCGTCTCTCCCGCATCTGCTAACTATGACTGCATCTCTCCTGCCTCTGCCAGCTATGACTGAGTCTCTCCCGCACCTGCTAACTATGACTGCATCTCTCCCGCCTCTGCCAGCTATGACTGAGTCTCTCCCACCCCTGCCAGCTATGACTGAGTCTCTCCCAGCCCCTGCCAGCTATGACTGCATCTCTCCCACATCTGCCAGCTATGACTGAGTCTCTCCCAGCCCCTGCCAGCTATGACTGCGTCTCTATCACCCCTGCCAGCTATGACTGAGTCTCTCCTGCCCCTGCCAGATATCTCTGCATCTCTCCCTCCCCATCAGCTACTGTATTATTGCGTCTCTCCCGCTCCCCTGACAGCTATCACTGAGTCTCTCCTGCCATGTGCCAACTATCACTGTGTCTCTCCCACCCCTGTGACAGCTATCACTGTGTCTCTCATGCCTACAGCTTTTTTGTTTTTTTATAAAATCCATTGCAGGGCACTGGGCACAGCAGGCAGGGCAAGTCAATTTGCTGAAATCACAGTGAGTCACTGCACTTACTGGCGCCAGGTGCCCAGAGGGAGAGGAGTCGAGAGGATTAGTCTCTCCCAGACGGGACTGTCAATCCCGGCAGCCGCCGCGTGACCCGGTCCCGGACCCTGTGCTGGCTCCTGCATGCACACACATGCGTTAGCCCCCGCCGCAGCACTTGGAGGAGGGAGGACGGGGAGGAGGACATGGAGGGAGCCGCCCAAGGTCAGGTGCAAGCTCCGCAAAGGACCATGGGAGGAGCTGTGCGCAGTCCGGCATGGGCGCAGCCCTCCCGAGTCCCGTGGCCATATTTTATGTATAAAATCCGGGCAGCGGCGGTCAGAATAAATATTTAAAGGTACAGACGCCGGGCGGTCTAATGGGTGGTTCGGTGCACCGACCCCCGGACCACCCCCTAGATTCGCGTATGCCTGCCAGCTATTACTGTGTCTCTCCTGCCTCTACCAACTATCACTATGTATTTCCTGCCCCCTGCCAGTTATCACTATGTCTCTCTTTCCCCCTGCCACTATCACTATGTCTCTTCTCTCCTGCTCCTTGCCAGCTATCACTGCCTCTCTCCCGCCCGCATACCTCCCAACAGTCCCGATTACAGCGGGACAGTCCCGATTATCAGGGCCTGTCCTGCTGTCCCACCCACGGGCGGCAGTGTCCCGCGGTGAGGGGGGGCTGTTGGGAGTCCCCCCTGTCGGCTGCTAAGCAGCGGGGAATAAGCCAATATACGCTGCATAGCAAACAGGTCTGAATCCAGCCCTTTATTAATTACAAATATTTGCTTTGCAAAAATATAAGGTACAAATAATGAAAATGGGTACCCAAGTGGGGAGAGATGGAGAACCACCAGCATCGATCCAGAAAATATTGCACTGCAATTATTCTATGCTGAACAGAAGAAAAGTGGTTTGTTCACCAAACAGCGCTACCCTGAGATGTTCCCATAAATTTCACCAATATGTGGTAAATATTAATACATAACTTAATTGTAGGTAGGTAATGAATCCAAATTGCCAGCCAGAGATTCACTCTGAAATAAAACAAGAAAGTACCCTTTTGTCCCCCAATAATTGGGACTCACATTGAGGGCACATAAAGACACATCATAGTGTAATATGGTACAAACAAATGAATTTTTAATGTGTAGATAAACTCACAAAAGTAGATGGTTAAAAAGCATATAAGTAGGAAATCCTAGGCAAGTGCTGCTAACCAGGTCCTCAAGTTTTTTGTTCCAGGAAATGCAGGGTCCAACACCGGAAATCGGGTCCCACAGGGTCCTGGCAATAGAGGGTGCCGATCAGCTTGCACAAGGATCCACATCAATAAACACCAAGCACTTGATGCATTTCGGACCTGAATAGGTCCTTCTTCAGAAGTGTGGTGTAAAATAAGCAGCAACGATCTTTTATCCCCCCAAACAGGATATGGGTGTGGTGAGGTAAGTCCGTCACACAAATTCATCCTCCGGCACATATTGCACATTCCGCAATAGGCCGGGTATGCAGAGTTCAATAAACAATCAGTTCCTGAGTGAGGCGGAGGTTCCCGGAGGGGCCGCACATGTCGCGGCTTCCGGTATTGCCTCTAGCCTCACATCTTCTTCCGGACTTCAATCGTGTCCCGGACGTTATTTCCTTCCCCTCTGGAATAATTCCCCATCAGGGGGTTCCGTCCTGACAGTCAGTACTTCATTCATATAGGACGCTCGATCCTGATACTTAGGCGTCCATCTTTGAAAAGGGCAAAATTGCCCAAATGTCCAAATAACTTAGAATAAATAGTCTGGAAGCTTTTAAAAAAGGGGGATATTATTAATTACATAGAAATGTTGCCACTTTATAAAAATACAATATAAAAATAGTAAAAATAAGACAGAATTTAAGAAGGGCAAAGAGCCATAAAAAGCCACTTCAAGTTAAAAAGCATTTTAGTTCGAAATCAGCATTCAGTCCCAATGGCATCAATGTTTTTAATTTAAAAATCCATTCCATCTCAGCCTTGGATAAACGTTTTTCAACATCATTTGTTCTAACTTTTGGAAGGATTTGTTGGATGCCATAAAAATTTAAAATGTGGCACTCTTTTTTGTTGTGAACTAATTTAAAATGTGCTGGGACTGAATGTGTTTCTAAACCCTTTCTGATGTTGTATATATGCTCGGAAAGGCGAGTTTTTAGGTTCCTTGTTGTTTTCCCGACATAACATAATTTGCAGGAACATTCCAACATATATACAACATTCCTTGAATTACACGTAATAAAAGAATTTATTTTAAAACTTTTACCATTGGTATCAAAACTTAAAAACTTGGCTTTTTGGCTTTTAACCGTTCTGCACATAAGGCACATACCGCACCTATGGAACCCTTTGGTTCGGATGCTTTGGCGCGGTTCAGTCTCTATACTACTGTGCACCAATTGATCTTTTAATGACGGTGCCCTCCTATAAATAAAGTTGGGGTGATCGGGAATATGTTCCATTAAAATAGGGTCCTGCTTAAGAATTTTCCAGTTATTTTTAAAAATATTCTCAATCTTTTTAAAACAAGAGTTGTACTGGGAAATAAAGGACCATTTAAATTTATCATCATTATTTCTCTTCGTTTTTTCCACAAGAAGGTCTTCTCTACTGATCCCAGCTATACGATGTTTGGCTTTTACAATGGTTTTTTGTTGGTAGCCTTTTGAGAGGAACCTATCTGCTAGTTCCTCTATTTGGTTTTCACAAATCGTGGGATCAGTGCAGTTACGCTTAACTCTGGTAAACTGACCGAAAGGTATTCCTTCCAGCCAGTTAGCGTGATGTTCGCTAGTTCTATCAATAAAACTGTTGGAATCAGTGGATTTTCTAAAAATTTTTGTGCAAATTTCATTTTCAGCAATATAAATCCATAAATCTAAAAAAGAAAGACCCTCTTGGCTGATGTTAAAAACTAGTTTTATGGAGAAATTATTAGTATTCAGGTTGGCACAAAATTATTCAAGTTCGGAGTGATTCCCCGTCCAGATAAAAAGTACATCATCTATAAAACGTTGCCAGGATACCAGGTTCGCCACCAGATGGCCTTCGGGCCAAATGTACTTCTCTTCCCAGTATGCCATGAATAAATTTGCATAACTGGGGGCGAACCTGGTACCCATAGCTGTGCCAACCAATTGAAGATAAAAGCAACCATTAAATATAAAATAATTATTTTCTAAAATAAACTTTATACCATTAAGAATAAAATTTTTAAGAGAAGGTAAAAAATCTGTTTGATCTAAAAAGTAGGAGACGGCTAAAATCCCTTTTTCCATATCTATAATCGTATACAAGGTGGATACGTCAGCACTCACTAAAAACATGTTTTCTTCCCATTTGGTATTTGCGAGTCTCCTAAGAACATCTCCTGTGTCTTTTAAGTAGGCCTTTGTTTTATGAACCAGGGGTTGTAAGTAATAATCGATTAGTGATGATAGATTTGATGTAATACTATTGCAGCCTGAAATAATTGGCCTACCGGGAGGTTCAACTGGGTTTTTGTGAATTTTCGGTAATACGTAAATGGTTGGGATGGACGGATGTTTGATATTTAAGAACTCAAACTCTTTTTTGGTGATGATACCATCATTAAGAGCTGTTTGAGTGAATTCTAGCAAGGCTTTCATAACTTTTGAAGTCGGGTCTGACTTCAATTTCTTGTATGTTATGCCATCCTCTATTTGGCGTAAAATTTCTGCCATATATTTATCTTTATCCATTAGTACTACACTACCGCCTTTATCAGCAGGTTTAATAATGAGATCATTGTCCTCCTTCAATGATTTTACTGCTGCCATTTCTTTATTTGATAGGTTACATCTCCTACCATCTTTTTGAGAGGAATTTTTGTTTATTATTTTGTCCACTTCCCCACAGACTACTTTTCCAAATGAGTCTATACAGCTGCCTTTTGCTTGTAGTGGGTAGAAAGTGGACGGTGCTTTAAAGTGCGATTTATCACAGGATTGTTCAGGGCTTTCATTATCTTTATTTAGAAAAAAACGTTTTACTGTTATTTTTCTTATGAATTTTTGTATATCAAGAAAGATATCAAATGCACCTGGTTTATAGGTGGGAGCGAATTTTAAGCCCTTCATTAATATTTTTTCTTCATAAATATTAAGTTCTCTTTTACTCAAATTGAATATTTTTACTTCCTTTTCCATATGATTTTCTTGGTCCTCAGTTTGTTGGCCATATACTCTTTTTTTCAGTTTTTTTGAGCCAGCCCTCTTACCACGTTTAGTCTTAAACAGATGTTTTAATGGGGTTTTTTTGTATTGTTGAATCTCTGGATCCTTCTCGGTGGTTTCGGGTCCCACCGAAAAGGTGACTGATAAGAGGTTGAGGGATATTCCTCGTCCGCAATTAATGGTGAGAATCTATTTGTGAGGGGTACTCTGGAAGGCAGCGGGACCGCTGCTTCATCCATTTCGCCGTTCCTTCTCCATCTATTGCGGGTGTTTCTATAAAAAGATTTATTAGGACCTTTTTGTTGCCAATCATTAGTTTGATAATTACTTTTTTCATAATTATTTTGGTAATTATTCTCATAGTTGGAATTCCTATATTGCCAATTTTTGGTCGGTGGCCTCCTTTTTTGGTAGTTATTTTCATAGTATGGTTTTTTAGAAGTTTTTTGGGGGATTGGCCTGTCAAAGTTTTTATTGGCATTTAATCTCCTATTTGGGGGTTCATAGAGTTTTTCCTTTATGTTAGTTTGTATTAAGATGTCATTAACAGCATTGGAATCTCTTATATATTTCTTTTGTTTTTTCTCTCTTAGTTCCTTTGTACTTTTATTTATTTTCGCTAGTAATCCCTTTTCTGCTGTGATAAAATCCTCTAGATCTTTATAGGGTTTTGTCAGAGTCTGTAATACTGTGATTTCTTCATTCAGTGCTGTTAAAGCAGACCTCCTTTCTTTTATTATAAGGGATATTAGTGATAGGGAACAGGTGTCTAGGATGGTGTTCCACTCTTTTTGAAAACATTCATTATCTAGACCGAAAGAAGGGGGTTTTTGAATTTTTAACCCTTTAGGAATTATCTGATCAGCATGGTATTTTTCCATAGCTACTACCTCCCACCAGATCTTATTTTCTTTCAAGATTAGATTCTCTAATTTTTTGAAAATGGTCTCAAGGCTTTCATCACTAAGGTCGGTGGGGATGGGGGTTTTTTCAAATGTTGATGAGATTAATTCCTTTCTAGTTTCACGATATGAGAACATAACTGCAGCTTAATTTTAAACAGTGACAAAAAACAAATACAATTGGAAGGGTGAATTGTTTAAAATATAGCGCACTCTCAAAACATGCAGCAGTTGGTGAACTGTGTTTTTGTCATAACACCAGGAGTGATACAGAAGAAAAGTGGTTTGTTCACCAAACAGCGCTACCCTGAGATGTTCCCATAAATTTCACCAATATGTGGTAAATATTAATACATAACTTAATTGTAGGTAGGTAATGAATCCAAATTGCCAGCCAGAGATTCACTCTGAAATAAAACAAGAAAGTACCCTTTTGTCCCCCAATAATTGGGACTCACATTGAGGGCACATAAAGACACATCATAGTGTAATATGGTACAAACAAATGAATTTTTAATGTGTAGATAAACTCACAAAAGTAGATGGTTAAAAAGCATATAAGTAGGAAATCCTAGGCAAGTGCTGCTAACCAGGTCCTCAAGTTTTTTGTTCCAGGAAATGCAGGGTCCAACACCGGAAATCGGGTCCCACAGGGTCCTGGCAATAGAGGGTGCCGATCAGCTTGCACAAGGATCCACATCAATAAACACCAAGCACTTGATGCATTTCGGACCTGAATAGGTCCTTCTTCAGAAGTGTGGTGTAAAATAAGCAGCAACGATCTTTTATCCCCCCAAACAGGATATGGGTGTGGTGAGGTAAGTCCGTCACACAAATTCATCCTCCGGCACATATTGCACATTCCGCAATAGGCCGGGTATGCAGAGTTCAATAAACAATCAGTTCCTGAGTGAGGCGGAGGTTCCCGGAGGGGCCGCACATGTCGCGGCTTCCGGTATTGCCTCTAGCCTCACATCTTCTTCCGGACTTCAATCGTGTCCCGGACGTTATTTCCTTCCCCTCTGGAATAATTCCCCATCAGGGGGTTCCGTCCTGACAGTCAGTACTTCATTCATATAGGACGCTCGATCCTGATACTTAGGCGTCCATCTTTGAAATGCTGAACAACAAGGATTTTTACACCAATACAAAATCCCAGGGACAAAGCTTTTAAACGAGCGCTATCCCTGAACTCGTAACAGACAGTACCTAACAAATGTTTTCTTCCTTTTGTACCCTATGTGAGATATTGAACAAGAATTCCAATAAACAATATGAAAACATTCAGCAACTGTACAAAACAACACATCTAATGTACAGTAGATAATGTATAAAAACATCAGAAATAGGTTTTTCTTATCAGCTCTTTGTAAAGTTCTGATCGTTTTCAGAATTCTGTAGTTTAGTAACCGCACTGTGCTGTCCTACACAGATCCATGCTACGTTCAGGAGGAATCGCAGACAGCAGAAAAGGTTAAAGGCTTGGTAAGCAGTAGCACGTGAAGGGTGAGTGGCTGGAAACACCTTCATACGCCAGTTTGTTACTCATTAGCCAACGTTTAAGAGAAAGGAAGAATGTTCTTTTGGGAAGTGCTGAATCACGGTGATCATTTGAGAGCTGTATTTGTGCAGTCCCAGAAGTGGCTATTAAATAACAATCACTCAACGAGTCAACCACCATTTCTAATCAAGAAAAAATTGATTATAAATAGTTGACAGTTCAAGTTGAACGAGTACAGGAAACAGCAGTTTTCCATATCATCTAGGAAAAGTCATTTTCTTTACACTCCTCTTATAGTCAATGGGAGAATAAATATATTCTTTTGTATATTAACAGTAAAGCGGCATCTTGTTGGCAAACTATTAAAACCGGTTACGGTATAGCGGGTCGACCGGGTATAGAGGGACCATGTTATGGTGGACCACCCTTAGTCGATCCCGCTGAGTTAGACGCCAGAAGATAGTCAGCAGCCGCTAGAGCAGCAGTAACGCTAGTTATACACCAGCGGGTGATCGAGGAGACCATGGTCGAAAGTCACATGGTTTACAGTTTTTTGGTACCGAATGTCACAGGGTTCCCCGGCGACACTGTACATGTGCACAGTGTTCCCTCTCCATGCTTCGGGCATGGTGCATTGCTACGCTCCACCCTCTATTCCATTCTAACCTTCTGTCCACATGGATAGTAATCAATTGACCATGAGAGGTGAATATGAATTTTATTTTTTACACATTGATCAGCTTGGGTGTCCATCGGAGTTAATAAAAGGAATATACCTTACAACACTGAAAAGCTCCATACACATTGGTGGTTGGGATGCTGGCATCCTGACTACTACCAGGAGACTGGTGCTACAATTCAATCAATGAGGAAGTTGGCACCAGAATCCCAACTGCCGGGATGCCGAACGTAAGTATGTCGAGGCTGGTAATGGTTAGGCTGGGGAAGCGGGGGGTTCACTATGCAATGTACTGTAATAAAAATCTCCTGCACTACTACTGAGCACAGTGGGCCATATTAGCATCTGCACTTTGAAATGACAATTACATTGCATAGTGAAAATTTTTCTTTGTTTTAATAAAGGACAACCCTTCTGTCGCTTTTACCAATGCACCTACAGTACCCGGTACCGCCATCGCCACTATTCAGACTCAAGTTCCAGTCCTTGTATTTCTCCAGCAGTCCTGCTCCTCCTAGGTGGCTAGACCATTACCACTGCAGGGACAGAACAGGGAAGGGCAGATGGTAGGGCGCAGCATTGTACGGTGCATCACATGATGTGACTAAACTCAGTAGTACAGGGAGCTGCACAAGCCACGAGGTTCAGGGAGGACCAAGTAAGTTCCTTTCAAGAAACAAGGTGGCTGAACAGCCAGCGCCTTTCTAAACAATTGCTAGGCAATGCACTGCAGCAGCCATGCTTGCAGCCCCTGAATCCCTCAGAGCCTTGAGGCCCCTCAGAAGGTCAGGGCCCTATACAGGTGTACCCTTTGACCCCCCCCTGGCCCTGCTAGCGGGGAGGGTTTGGGTCAGGCATTGGGGGAGGGACCGTGAGGGTACAGGAATGGAAGGCTATGGATAAAGGGGACACAGTCAGGGCAGGTGCAAGGGTTCTAGACACCCCTAGGCAAATCTACACAATAGCTCCCGGCTCCCCCAAATATCCACCGCCAAGCCACTCACATACATACATCTTTCAAAATTATTATATTACTAGCGACCCGCCCCGGCTTCGCACGGGAAGCACTAATTATCAATAGCCAGATGACTTCTGGTGGATGGATGGGGGCGGTCATGTTAAGAAGTTTTAGCAGATATCTATAGGTACATATCTGCTACCCCCACCAGAAAAACAAAACAAAACATGTATTTAAGGCAAATGGGAAATTATATTTATTTTATTAATTCATCTTAAGGCCAGCGGATAGACAATGTTTTTTATTTTTTTTATTTGGAGTAAAAACGTATACATTTTTCGGTGTGCCAACTCAGGAGCAAGCCACATACAACTGGCCCTGTGAAAAACATGAATTTTCCAAATTTAAGCCAGCAAAGGCAAGATGCAAAGGGAACTGGAGCCGCTTGAATTCGAATGGTAAATCGTTGGAAATCATCAGTATGTGTGGAATCAGTACGTCTTCGTCTTTGAATTTGCCACCGATTATTGTTAAATTTGGTGACAATTTTTTGATGGGCAATCTGGTTCCGTTGCATAACTTTGGTGAAAATTGCCAAAAAAAAAAAAAAATCCGATCACTACCAAACTTCACGGGATCACCTGCTGGGCTAATCTGAAGTTTGATTTAATCAAAATCGGTCACGCCGTTTTGGAGTCCATAGGGAACATACACACAGTGCGGCGCTGGACGCTTTACAGTAATTACATTACGTGTTTTCATCTTCCTTCCGGAAGTGACACACCGGAAGTCATTATGCGTTCCAGCGGCCGGCTCCGGTGCATTCCACGGTGCCCGGAGTGCGGCGCTGGACACTTTATTTACTTTATGTACTTATAGTGTATGTTTTTACCTTCCATCCATCTAACCGCTGGTTTGGTACTATAACCCTGTAGGACATGATGTTCCATTATTGTCCTATAGCAATATTAACTATATTCTATGGCACTTCCGCCCAGTTTGAACATCCGGCGGAAGTAGGCCAATCTGGCTTAATGTGCATTGATATAAATATGGACTCCCTATCACTCCTCTCCATGGGCCCTTATTCTGGTTGGTGCGGCCGGAGCCGCACACGGTGCTCCGGCCGCACAAACCAATCCCCGCCCACGAGACGGATCGCCACGGCCGTCCGTACACGGACGGCTGGCGATCCGCATAAAAATGGTGGGGCGTACGCCTCCACCATGGTGGGAGCTGCCCCCTGCATTCGATGGTCGTCGACCATCGAAGGCAGGGCCGCACGCCACAGCAGCTCCCGCAAGCTGAGACCACACGGACAATCGTCCGTGTGATAGCTTGTATGGGGGCTGAGAGCTGACATCCGGCGACGTCAGCTTTCCGCCCCCATCAGTGGCGTCATACCCTGATTAGCATGCATACGCCCCGCGTTTGCATGGGAACGCCCATGAAACGCGGGGCGTATACATAGGGAAATGAGGGTATGAAGCCCCTCACGCCCCTATACGCCCCCTTTGCGGCGGACGAAATACGTCTGCGGCGAATGGGGCTGCACATGCGCAGATTGACCTCTGCGCATGGGCAGACTAAAAACATCGGCGGTACGGCCGCACGCGGGCCGTACCGTCCGATTCAGAATAAGGGCCCAAGCCTTTAAAAAGACAGGTTATCCTGTTGAAACGCGTTGGAAGGAGTGGAGCGCACTTGCTGTTTTTTCACTGGGATTACTGCTTGTCTACGGTGACAGTCTGGGATATAAGGCCAATACCCCAGCCAGTACTGGACTTTTGTTACATCTTTGCATATCCCAGTTTATGTACCTACTTTTTAAATAAATATATCGACATTGAAAGTGGGTATCTTTGTCTTTTCACATCCGTATATAGGAGTTGACATCCTCCGTGAAAGGAGCCCCCCCAACAAAATAAAGATACCGAGATGCGTCTGTAGTTACACATTTATTTGTGAGTATGGTACGCATCCTCTACCTTTGAAGTTACACCCGTGGTGAACCCATAAAAGATACCTTTATGTGCACCATCTTCCTTTTTTTTATCATGAGTGAGGGTACGCTTGCAGTTACCCATTCCCAGAATTTTATTAACATTCTGTTGTCCTAGCAGAATTGTTTCTCATACATGCTTTCATTTGCTTTGTATATTCCACCTTCTTGAGGAACATCGGATAACTGTGTCTACAAACCTTTCATTGCCCCTGGTCCATTTCTCCAAACGAGCTTCCTGACATAGGGGGTGAGTGGTGACCCCGTTCTGTGGACTCGGCTGAAGAAAGGCGGTTGCGCCTTGGGACTTAATTTTTTTCTGTTTGTAACATACACACATCGATTTTTATATATATATAGATTATAATTATTATTATTATAATAATTTTTAGATTTATGAACAATATAAATATAACAATTATGACAAAATAATAACTAAAACATTAATACTGTCTGCAGGACCACCGTGTAATACTAAGAGCATTTTATAGCTCACTCTACAATACATAGAGCAGGCATGTCCAAACTATGGTCCAGCTGTTGAGAAACTACAATTCCCACAGTTTTGTTATTAGGGAATGCTAATACTATGGCAAGGCATGCTGGGATGTGTAGTTTCACAACAACTGGATGGCCACAGTTTGGACATGCCTGACATAGAGCATATTAGTGACCACCAGACAATATGAAGAGAATTTAAGTGGCCATCTGGCAATACAGATAACATTTAAGCGAATGCCAGACAATACAGAGAGTATCTGCTTCTCCCCTTCACTCCACCCCTTTCCCTCTCAGCTTCCCCACACTTCACTCTGTGCCTCTTCGTTCCTCCCCCTTCACTGTCAGCTTCCCCACACTTCACTCTGTGCCTCTTGGCTCCTCCCCCTTCACTCTCAGCTTCCCCACACTTTGCTCTGTGCCACTTTGCTCCTCCCCCTTTACTCTCAGCTTCCCCACACTTCACTCTGTGCCTCTTCGTTCCTCCCCCTTCACTGTCAGCTTCCCCACACTTCACTCTGTGCCTCTTCGTTCCTCCCCCTTCACTCTCAGCTTCCCCACACTTCACTCTGTGCCTCTTGGCTCCTCCCCCTTCACTCTCAGCTTCCCCACACTTCACTCTGTGCCACTTTGCTCCTCCCCCTTTACTCTCAGCTTCCCCACACTTCCCTCTGTGCCTCTTCGCTTCTCCCCCTTTACTCTGTAAATCCTTCGCTCTGTCCTTGATTCAGGTTGGCTCGGGAAACTGCAAACATTGCAGCAGATTTCCAAGTGCCTGAAATGCACCCCCCCCCCCTCTGAACGCCCACCCCCTGCGGCCGCCGATTCCTCTCGGTAACTTGCGAGGGGATGTATAACGAGAACACATTCCCTTACATGCCTCCGCAGCAGGAGAAATCATTGATGGTCGCCTACCATCGAATGATTTTGTCCTGCCTTCACAAATATAAAGTCTCAACTGACTTTTATATCCCTCGGTGTCCGCCGAAGAGGAGGCGGGTGCTGAAGTCCTGTGATGTCAGCTGGCCGCCCCTGTCGGGCATCGGTCCGCCTGCGTTCCCATGGTCCAGTGCCGTTTCCACCCAGGCTGTTACAGTTAGGAGCTGATTGGCTAGTTGTTGATCACTCTCCATTTTATCACTTTTTGAAGCTTGGTGCATCTGGCCCTAAATGCTCAACAACATTTTATTATTTCAAATGAAATATGCTCATTATTCCCAAAATTTGCATTTTGGAAATCGGGACTCTTGCATAGGCAAATCTAAGGATCTGAGGGTGCACCAGACCACCCATTAGACATATCGCTGGTCTGCGCGTGAAAGTTGTGACAGCCGGGCAGAGAGCGGTGGGTTGCTTGGCCCTATTCAGACTCAGAACGGGTCCGTGCCCATTTTGAAATTTAGCGATGGCTCACAAGCCAATTGAAGCCACCACTGCTGCTTCTGATTGGCTTCCAGCCAGGGTGAGATTTCAAAATAGCCGTGGACCTGCTCTGAATTTTAATACAGCCGGGCAGCCCACCGCTCTCTGCCCGACTGTCACCGCTTTCAATTCTGCCCAGCTTGTGGCAGTCCTCATTGCCTCAAGCTGCAGCATTTCACTCCCCCCATGGCAACGAGCATTTCACCACCCCTTGGCAACGAGCATTTCACTCCCCCTTGCCAACAAGCATGTAAGGCATGCCTCCTCTCCCAGTGATTAGATTAATGACAGGGGATGTCCTATGAAAATTAGGACAGGTGGAGGTATGCATTATTTACTACAAACAAGCAAGTTACATACATTTCATTATGAAAAAAGCCCCAATACTGCTGTAATAAGCATACACAAACAGGACCATCACTATTTATTTTCGATCCTTTTGCTCTATTACAATAAGGTAATGTACAGTAAGAAGGTATATCCCTTAGGGAGTCTTCTTATCTTTCTACTGTAATTAACATGTAAATTATTTTCTTACGCATACATACATAGGTCACACATTTTTATCCCGGTCTCAGTGACCCAAATCCTCTTTTTCTATTTTGATCCTAATAATATCCTATCCGGGGAGGCAAACTAGATGGCCAGGAGAGAGGAAATGAATTGTTTTCTCTGACAGCATCCCACAGTTTCCTTATATTGAACTAGAACAACACTATACCTCACTGTTTCCTTCATGGAGTCTTCTGCAGTTGTATTATATATAGTGTATGGTGTAGCTCAGGCATGTCATTGGAACACACAATACATACAGCTATGAACGAGTTAGGCCAGTAGTTCTGATTTCTTTGCTTTGCCAGGCCTTGAGAAAAAGAGTAGAAGAAAACATTGCGTATAATCTATAACTTTTGTATTGTACGCATTACACCCTCCCAAAATACCTCGCCCCTCCCTAGATTATGACATTAGTACTGTGGAATGAGAAATAGCATGAGACACCTGCACCTTGATAAAGAGATTGGTTACGTAAGAGCAATTCATAAAATCTATGTGTACATGTAACACAAATCACTAAACAAACTTCATAGTAAAACATTTCTAAAATGTTCCGGAAAATATTAAATACTGTTGGGTATGTTTGAAAATCAGTGACTGTGAATCAGATTTGGTCCTTTATGGGATGTGTCCAACATTGTTAGATATGCTGGGCTGCAGCAAGAGACTCTGTCGGCTCTTCTTTAGTGACAGGAGCCTAATGTTGCAGGATAATTTTATAGTGTAGCATCCAGCTCCTGTCACTGTGAAGGAGCCAGCATTTTAGTGTCACTCCCTGGAGGGGTGACACCCTGGCGTGACCGCACCCCCTTGTGATGCCTTTACCCCCCCCCCCCCTCCCGATTCTTGCTCTACTCTCCGGTTGCCCCACCAACCTCGACTTACCACCATCCACTTTGGGTCAATGTCTGACCCAATTACTGCAAGACTCCTGAACATTTCTGTAATATATTTGTAATATTTACAATCAAATATGATAGTCATGTGTAAATACGACAGCACTATGATGAGTCTGATTACTGGTGGGTGTAAAGCAGGGGCGGACTGGCCATAGGGCCCACAGAGAAGATCCCCAGTGGGCTGATATAGAACATGTGGCCCCCGCCTTGTGCGTGACAGAGAGCCCACCACACTTGTTAGACTCCATTGTCTCCATTCATTCTGTTATTCCGTCTTTGCAGTACAGCACCTTTGCCACCCATGGATGCTGTCGGAAAGCTCCCTAAAATTGTGTGGCACTCCCGAACACCAAAAAAAGATGGTAACTCTCCCAAAATGGTTCTCCCTACCTCCGGTCCCTCTTCTGCCTGTCTGCTGTGTGAAAATGGGCAGTCCGATAATATGATTCATGCTGAATTGTGTCATCATAACCTTCACAGGGATTTACAGTGCTGTAATATTGGCATTGTAAAATGGTGTCGGGGCTTGTGACAACACAATTGTGCCAGAAGGCCGGGGCATGGGTGTAAAAAAGTGACCCTGCCCTAGTCATAAAATAACTCCTGAAGGTAAGAAGAGTAGTGCTGCGTGCCATACTACAGTAGTTCATTTTCAGGCACCACTTGCTCAGGCAGCAATAAAAGAAGTCATCCATTTCTTCCCATGGCCTATTTACCTTACTGCCCACCAGCAAACTTGTTGCGAGTATTAGAACCTATACCAGTGTCGAAACTTGTAGGTTGTGAAATAGTTTGGATAGGTCGGAGTAGTGGTTTATAATGAAAATGGTGTACTGTACCTTTAAGATAAGCCATTGGGACTAAAGGATAGCAAAGTCCAGGACTAGCCAAGGGTCCATAGTTGTAGAGGTAGTCGGCCAAGAGCCAATAGTTAAGATCCAGAGAAAGAAGTCATCCGAGAACCAGAGTTCAGGGCATGGGCGAAGAGCCAGGAAGCTACAGGAATCACAATGCTGGTTTACAGAGACAAGGAGCAATAAGCTGGTAACTTCACTGGAGGCCGCTTACAGTATATAGTGCTGAACATATTGTAACAAGTTCCGGGTTCTGGCGACTCATTAACAAGCTGCAGGCCATTTGACCATTCCCTGATGCAGGTCTACACTGATGAAATAAATAATAATGAAGGAAAATCAGCAAATTGCTCCCTTACCCTGAGTGTCGCTGTGCATAAGATGCAGTGCTACATTGCAGGGTTCTCAGGCTGGGCACCAGATTTGTGCTCTACAGTATGTATTGGAGACCTGTGTATTGGTAGGAACAGTTTATGCAGCAGTGGAGCAGTCGTGCCTTGCTAAAGAACAGGCATAAGAAACTCAGCAAGGCAAGTAACTGCCTCAGCACATGAACATCTACCTACTATAATAGACCTCCTAAATCATTCCTCTTGTCTTATGACTTTGGTGGCCTACACAGGGGGCAGTTTTGTGCTGTTTTCTAAGTGATACTGTGGGTGACATTCTATGTGTAGCGGTAAAAACCGCATTATTTTTACCGCACCTAATCGCACTTTTGAAAATCGCAAGATTGGGCCGTTTTTCGCATATTTAATGAGATGCGAAAAACGGCCCAAATAGTGCGACTAAGTGCGATTTGATGCGATTTCTTTAGTCCTGAAAATGTGTGATTTTCAGGTCTGAAAATCGCACATTTGCAGGAAATTGCATTTTAAAAAAAAAAACAAACAACTGCGCGGGGTCCCCCCGCCAGAGCATAACCAGCCCCGGGCTCATTGAGCCGGTGCTGGTGACATAAAATCACGGTCCCCGACAAATAGGGGTCCCCTTGATTTAATGAAACCAGCACCAGGCTCAAGGTCCGGCGCTGGTTCCCAAAATACGGGGGACAAAATGACTAGGGGTCCCCCGCATTTCAAGAACGAGCACCAGACCCAACCAGCCAGCAGGGTAATGCCACAGCCGGGGGACACTTATTATATAAGGTCCCGTGGCCAAAGCATTATCCCCCTGGCTGGTCAGCATGGGCAGGGGTCCTGGGGAAGTGGGGACCCCCCCAAAGAAGGGGTCCCCCCCTCCAGGACTTACCAGCCCATGCTAAAAGTCCGGGGCTGTCCCCGATGCCCCTGGGCGGTGGGCATCGGGCTGATGAAAAGTGTAAAAAAAAAGAATAAAAACTATTGTCTTATACTGTAGAACTATGAGTCCCAGCAAGCCTACCCCGCATGCTGGGGCTTGGAGAACCACAAGTCCCAGCATGCGGGGCATTAAAGGGCCCGCTGGCACTTGTAGTTCCACAGTACAAGAAATAGTTAAATAAAACACACACTGACACCCAGAAAAATAAACGTTTAATACATCCACAGCCCACACATACTGATACTTACCTGCCTTGAGCCCTTGGGTCGGTCCCTGGATCCGGGGTCCTGGCTCCTGGGCTGAAGAGTCCGGTTCCGGGGCCTTGGTACTGGTTCCGGGGCTCCAGGGCTGAAGAGTCCGGTTCCGGCTCCTGATTTTTACTGTTTGTTAACCACTCTGCATGACTATTGTTAACTGTCTGCATTCATGTTATGCTTAATCCTTATAAAAATAAAAAAAAGGCCACCATACCATTAAAAACATTGTTTGCTGTTTTGTGTTAAGTGGACAGTAAAGCAGACAGGTGTCAAAGTCAAACACTGTTGTGCAAGTCTGGCACATTATATTAAGCCACCTAGGTTTGCCCTTAAAGGGGAACAGCAGAGTACAATGGGCCCTCTAATGAAAATGTTTGCTAGACTGTCTGCAGGGCAACAAGATCTGACTGTGTACACACACTTCAATTTGCTTTCGAATTGATGTTAGATTTGATTTTCTATTAGATCTGGCATTAGATCTTTCCATTAGATCTGTACATTCGATTCGATATCTATTTCGCAGTGTACACAGTGTACACATTCGATTTACTGGATTGTATTCGATATTTCCTTGGCTGCACAGTCTATTTTTCTTTTCGATATAGAGAAAACTGGAGCACGCATCAAATCGAAAGTCAGTCAAAAGTGTCCTAAAAAAAATTCGATTTCGATTAGGTTTCGATTTGATTTTGCTTCTACAGTATAAGCAAAATCGAATAGAAAACAGGGAAAAATCGAAGCATGTGTACACAGCTAAACCCAGATTCAGATGCATGAGGGGCAGCAAACTCAGGCTGAATGGCATCAAGCCCAGATACAGGGACAGCAATCTGGTACACGCCTTTGATACTGTAAAAGTAGTTAATGGTAGGGTCAGGGCCGGACTTCCCACTAAGCCCGTGAGGCACGGCCTATGGGCGGCACCTGCTGGGGGCGGCAAGCAGTGGCGTGATTTTCTTTTGTCACCTTTTTTAAATTACTTTAGCGCCGCGCGGGATGTGCCGTCCCCCTCCCCTAGCTCTCCCTGCAGCGTCTGGGAAGTTGTGTACCGGCGCCGTGGATCAAGTGCTGACCAGGGCCGGAAAAAGGCAGCCCTGTCATGTCATGACAGGAGCATAGCGCTTAGTTTCGGTGCTGGAGAACGAGTGGTGCTGCTGAGCACCCGGCGCTAGGGGAAAGGCAGCCATCATAGTGCTTCCGGCGCTGGGGATCGAGTGAAGTTGCCCTGCGATGGCCCCCTTCCGCACCCATTTGCAGCCTGGGCTCCTCCCTGCCTGACCTTTGCTGAGGCAGGAGTGGGGACCCGTTGGCGACCAGATAGGTACTTGGGAGCAGGCTTCCCAGCGGTGGTGACTGTGGCTTCGGCAGCTAGATGGGGATCAGGCCCCGTCCCCGGCTTTGTGCTGCCAGGGATCGACCCGGGAACTGCAGCCCTGCGCTGCTGAAGGTATCTCTCTCTCTCTCTTGTTGGGGGAGGCAAAAAATGTGGTGCCTAGGGGCGCTATGGCACTGAAATACGGCCCTGGGTAGGGTGATTGCTGATTTACCATCAGAGGGTGTGCCGTATTTTGTATTGAAAAATGACTTGCTGTATTGTGTTGCTACTTAACAGGGGAAAAGAGTAGATCAGTTGTTAGTTCCCGAAAAACTTGAGCAGTTGGAATTAGAAGCTGCACATACTGTACACATTTCTGGGGTGGCCATTTGGGGGAGGAGAAAACACTCCAATGCATACAATTAAGGTTCTTTTGGCCTGGCATTTATGCCTCAGTCAGGAGGTATTGTCAGGAATGCCCAGTGTGCCAGAAGATGGCACCTAGGCCACAGTTTAGGGCTCCACTGGTGCCCCTCCCTATCATTTCCATGCCTTTTGAGCGAATTAGGATGGATCTTATTGGGTCAGTGGAAAAATTTGCTTGAGGGCATCAATACATACTAGTGGTAGTGGATTATATCACCAGAAGCCCGGAGGCTATACCCCTGCGTAATATGAAATCTGCCACTATTGCCAAAGAGCTACTAATCCTGAATACTCACCAAGGAATACCGAAGGTACCCCTTTTCTTTCTAAACTTATGAAGGACTTGTGCCGTTGTTAAAGGTAGACAGGATTACCACCTCAGTGTACCGCCCGCAAACAGATTGCCAGGTAGAAAGGTTTAATACAGTTAGGAGGTATGCAGCTCCCTCTGTCCATATCCAACAAATTTGCAACAGATTAGTGTCCCTACAAAAATAGCTTTCACTTTGTTATGACATATTTTAGCAAACAAAGGAGTAATTTGGTTCATTGAATGGTCTCTAGTGGTTACTGGCGGTACTTCTCCTTATACATATAGATACAGTCCAGGATCCTATTTTATTGAACAAACTATGGGAATCGAAGGGAGAGCCTCTATAAGGGCCATTATTATTTGCAGCTAATTCTCAGAATACACAAGTTTTTGGGGATTAGCTGCAAATATTAATTATCCCCCGAATGTAAGGCGGAGAGACTGCAGCAGGAATCTCTGCTGTGGTCCCTCCTGTCCTGCCGGCAGTGGCATCCCCCATAGGCTTCTATGGGGGATGCAGTGCTGCGTGATGTATCAACATTGGGCAGTATCGCATCAGGTCTTGGGGCTATCGACATTCTTAGATGGGGAAGAAGATTGCAGGGACGGGCTCCTCTCTGAGTCCATGTCAATGCAGGGATTTACATTTGTCTGAAAGGATCGCATTGCCTGGGTGGTATATCCCTCCCAGATCTATATTGGATATGCAATCCTATAATAATAATTAGGAAGGAAGCAGGAATACTCATATGTTCTGTCAAGGTGGGAAAACAAGTGGCTGTTTTGGAGATGTAAGAATTATTGATGTGTTCGGAATAAAGAGACAGTAAATCATTGTAGGCAATTATTTTTATTCTGTAGACATCTTAATACATGATATTATTAGTATTTATATTGATATATAAATAGATACAACATGGATAGCAATAGCTAGTAAGGAAAAGGTTGTTGCGGTTTTCAGTATACAGTAGAGCAGAAGGCGGTTTAATATCTAGGAAGCTGGTTTCATACAAGGGAAATACATCATATGAAAGGGCAGGCATCAAAATCCTATTTCACAGGTTCTCAAAGTCGGTCCTCAGGACCCCACACAGTGCATGTTGTCTCCTCACAGAATCAAGTGAAATAATTAGCTTCATCTGTGGATCTTTTAAAATGTGTCAGTCAGTAATGAGTGCACCTGTCGGGTGACCTGGAAAATGTGAACTGTGTGAGGTCCAGAGGACTGAGTTTGAGAACCACTGATCTATTTATATACACACACAACTATTACCTGCTTGTGTAGACCTTATATTACTATACTGCAGCAACATCGCTCTTGCTATGCAATTGTTTTACTGTTCATTTAACATGAAGGCTTTACTATGTTGTGGCCTTTATTTAGATTACATTTTCATATGTTGCTTTCAGGTGAAGGGTCCTCAATAGCTAACATTTTAGTCTGTTTTTGTTTCTATTTAATATCAAGTTTTGATGAGAACGTTGCAGAATACAGAATTCAAACAAAATGTAATAATATAAAAAAATAAAACATTTGCACAAATATAATGTTTTTCTACAAGACCTTCACCACCCTCCAAACTAGCTCTCAGGACTGCATACAGCTATTTGCATGGCCTAAGGACTTAGCACAAGGAACATGAAACTACAGTAGGGCAAACGGAGGGTGACAGCACCAGGGCAGGTAAGCAGGAAGTTAGCGACAAAATCAGAACAAAGTAGTCACAGGTTAAACAATGGGATAGAGCAATTCAATTAAACAAACACCAAAACAAAGAATAGAGCAAAACCACAGAAATGACACAAGCATGCAGCAACTAGGGTGGCCAATTTTGGGATCTGGATTGGGGAGATCCCAGGATTTTGGGGAAAAAATAGTTTTGAATCCTGAAATTGGCTTCCAATCCTGGGATTTTGGGATTGGTCAGTGTATGTTAAGTATTTTACTTTTTATGCCGGACAGCACTGAGCACCTCCATTTCACTGCTGGACTCAGCAGCTGTGCAGCTGCTTGACATCAAAAGTCGTGATGCACAGACCAACACCAGACACGCCCACCCACCACGGGAGAACTGCCTTCTGTGGCTGCGTAGTGTAAGGCATTTGTCACTCAACTTGCCCAGACAGCCTTTGAGAGAGAAGCACACAAGCAGAGGCCAGAACACAGGGGGTGGAGGGGGAAGAGAGAGAAAGGACTGAGGGACAAGGGGGACAGAGATAAGGAGGGTGGAGTAAAGTCACTGATTCCTGATGCTGTCTGCCAGTTCCACCACCAAGTCGACTCCGGGATTTAGTGTTTCCCTAAACCCGGAATTGAAAACACTGCTTGGGATGGGCCCCCTTAGCAGCAATGTAAAAGTGGCAATCTCCTGTTGGCCTTATATGTTTATGGTAGGCTTATGAGAACAGCTGGACTCATTAGGATGGGGAGACAATACAAATAACTAGGGAACATGGAGAGGTTTGTGACACAACAACTGCACCAGTAGCCTAGAGCCTCACAGTGCCTGATATAAGTGTCGCTAGCCATATTTGGCCAAAAAACATATTTGGCCAAAAACACAAGGGTGAGAGACAGCGCACCTGAAAGAATAAAGCGAAATCTTTCTACAGTATCTCCAACACAGCTGATATTCTCCAGACAGAGCAGGCAAAGCCCAGGAGGACTGGTGGCACAAGTCAGGTGAGTGAGGAAGCCAGAGACAAAGCCGAGGGAAAAAATGAGCGGGGGATGGGAAAGCAGATGAGCAGAAATAAGCAAGCGAGGAGCCGCATGAAAATCTTTATGTTGTATTTGTGTACTGGGCTCAACATTAGTATTGAGAATTTATTGCTATTTACAAAGTCTTTGTAATTTGGCAAATGTTAACATTTTTCAGTACTAGGGCTAACATTGACTTTCGATTGGACACCACTGGCCTACAAGCCAAGCAGTAGATGAGATACAGATGTCCTGGGCCCATATTATACCCTTACCCTTAGATTGTATTGAAAACTTAAATGGGTTCTACTGAGCATTACTGTTCTTACTAGAGATATGCACTAGCATTGGTTATACTTGCTATAAAGCATATGGCTAATAGACGTCTTTCAATCGGCTGTTTATTATCTCTTAGACCAGTTCCTATATCCTAAAGAAGGGGCGAGACAACCATGGATAATGAGAACGTGTCTCTGAGCTAATCGGAGAATAGGCTGGCAAAGGATTTCCTCAGGTTTCGGATGGTGTCGGCTTTAGCTTCATCCTCGTTAGTTGATGAACGGTAGAATGATGACTGGGTGAAGTTGAAGGCGTTGGTCAGAGACTGTGACTTGCTAAGTAAAGGAATAGAGAAATATTGCGACATTTGCACTGGATAGGACACATATGGGCACCATTAGCATTTTCTGCCCACAGTAATCTAGGTCTGGTGATTGAAGAACATTTACAATGAAATGACAATATAAACTGTACCTGCCAGCATTTTTGCAGACCAATGTTCACAACTGTACAGCTTATCTTTGATAACCCCAAGTACAAGCTTTTTTGTTTATGATGTGATTTAGGGCCAGATGTATCAAGCTTCAAAAAGTGATAAAATGGAGAGTGTTAAACAGCCAGCCAATCAGCTCCTATCTGCCATGTTACAGTCTGGGTTTGAAAAATGACAGGTAGGAGCTGATTGGCTGGTTGTTTATCGCTCTGAATTTTATCACTTTTTTAAAGCTTGACATATCTGGCCCTTAGACATGAGCATAAAAGTTGCTTGTTTGTAGATGCCAGAGGTAAATGCAGGGGGGGGGGGGGTTCCAGTTGCCTAGAGACCCTGCTTCCCCACAGCTTGGCCAGTGGTGGATCTGAGTGCTCAATCATCGCACCAGAGAGAGCATCTGATAAAAGGCATACCACTATCATTGGGCCTGTGCATGTCTGTAGTACTGTATTATATGAATTACACTTTGGGGCAGACTATACGTAGCTTGTTTCATGATAATTATGTATCTTTGGCTGGTGACTATTGCTCTAAACTCAAACATTTGGAAAGCGCTCTCTGGAAATCCTGTGTTTATCCCTGTAAGCTCTTGCAGACTTTCCTTTCCATGTCTATGTTATAGGATACATTTATTCTTATGTCTAGTATATATAGGTGCATCTGCAGAAAGGTTGTGGAAATCATCACCATCATCAACTGGAAGATTGCAACCGCCTTAAATTTAAGGTAATTAATCCCTAGTTAAACCTTTGGACCCATATTACTTTAGGCTGTTGTTTGTGTCTTCAGGGCCTAACAACCTGTTGTTATCCCCTATGCACTAAAAGCTACAATAAGCATCTGTGGGACACCCTCTGTGCGCACACTCCATGGGACACAACTGTGTCTCTGTGAGAACACTCCATGGGACACAACTGTGTCTCTGTGAGAACACTCCGTGGGACACAACTGTGTCTCTGTGTGTGTACACTCCGTGGGACACAACTGTGTCTCTGTGTGTACACTCCATGGGACACAACTGTGTCTCTGTGAGTACACTCCATGGGACACAACTGTATCTCTGTGAGTGCACTCTGTGGGACACAACTGTGCCTCTGTGCGCACACTCCTTGGGACATAACCGTGTCTCTGTGAGTACACTCCATGGGACACAACTGTATCTCTGTGAGTGCACTCTGTGGGACACAACTGCGCCTCTGTGCGCACACTCCTTGGGACATAACCGTGTCTCTGTGAGTACACTCCATGGGACATAACCGTGTCTCTGTGAGTACACTCCATGGGACACAACTGTGTCTCTGTGAGAACACTCCATGGGACACAACTGTGTCTCTGTGAGAACACTCCATGGGACACAACTGTGTCTCTGTGAGTACACTCCATGGGACACAACTGTGTCTCTGTGAGTACACTCCATGGGACACAATTGTATCTCTGTGAGTGCACTCTGTGGGACACAACTGCGCCTCTGTGCGCACACTCCGTGGGACACAATTGTGCCTCTTGTGCGTACACTCTGCGGGACACAACTGCGCCTCTGTGGATGTTTTCGCTGTATGAGTTTTTAGGGATTTCCACATACAGTAGCAGCAAAAAATGGATCAATTCCATGGACTGCATTATGGGCTTGACTCTAGTTGACTCTAAGCAGCGTAAGTTCACTAGCCATCTAACGGGAGGGTACAGGGGCGAAATAATTCACCCTGTTCTGTTCACAAATATAAGTCAGTCTTCTTGATTGACCTATACTTGCGGCGTTTGGGTCCGAGAATGGGGCATGCACTGACATCCACCCAAGGAAGCCATTCGCATGTGGATGCACATTTTCCTAGGAGCACCCACTGTTTCTGTGGGTATGCCCAGGAAATGCTGGGAGTCCCCACGTGGATGCTCCATCACCTGCCTTCTTCATGCCCCCCACCCCCATGGTGACTGTGCAAGTCACCAACGGCATCCACACAGAGGCCCTGCACATGCAAATATGCATAGAGCTCAAACATCGGTCCCTGGTGCAAATACGCCGGTGACCGATCAGACCAGAATGACTCCCTACCTATGTGTGACGTAGAACGAGGCCCAAAGTGTATTGTTAGTTACAGGTGTCAGGTGTATTATCATTCTTATTAGTCTTCAATACAGAGCGTAAAGATGTGATTATATTAATTATGTATATGGAATAGGGTGTAACATAGGTTGGTTTTTACTTTAGCAGGGGATAATATTTCAGTTTATATATATATATATATATATATTCAGAGATCCAATCCATTTCTGGTATTAGAACACAAGAACCAGCACACCACCATTTTGAGCCAAAAAAACCTTTTAGTTATATTCAATGAAGAGCCATCAACATTTTTCAAGCATCAAACAAGATTTCAGGAGTACTTATCCAATTTCAAGGGGAGCTTCACACCAGCATTAGCTTAACCCCCGTGGCCCTATCTGGGGCAGATAGGGCCACGGGGGTTAAGCTAATGCTGGTGTGAAGCTCCCCTTGAAATTGGATAAGTACTCCTGAAATCTTGTTTGATGCTTGAAAAATGTTGATGGCTCTTCATTGAATATAACTAAAAGGTTTTTTTGGCTCAAAATGGTGGTGTGCTGGTTCTTGTGTTCTAATACCAGAAATGGATTGGATCTCTGAATATATGATTATTGTATGTTCCAGCACCTGCGACCCTTGATGATCTCTAAGAGTGTGTGGTTTCTCCAGAATACTTATATATATATATATATATATATATATATATATATACACATATACACACACACACCATTACATATTAGTAACTACAGTAGGAAGCGCTTCCCCTTTTGTGGATGACATCTCCCGGCAAATAACCACAATGCACTCACGTGATCGGATGTGTCTAATAATACAGGCACTTCGCACTGATTGCAAAATGAGGAAAGATCACTTTGTACTATTACATAATGAGCCGTCAGGTGTGGAAGTCAAAGATAAGCTACTAATTAAGGAAAACGATGACGCACCAGAATCTGCTTGTGCATATTCTATGTAGACTCAAAAAAACCCCTGATGTATAGTGATTATTTGATTGTGCTTCCATATGTACCACTCACCTTACAGCCAATAGCAGCTACCTCACTGACGGTAATTTACCAATGCCACTGAGACTGTGAATGCACAGAAAAGGGATGCGGGCATTTCCTACTGCCCTGCTGCATGTAGGCAATGGGGCAGATGTATTAAGCCTTAACAAGAGATAAATGCAAGGGTTATAAAGAGAGATAAACGTCCAGCCAATCAGCTCCTTACTGACTTTTTTCAAACACAGGCTGTAACATGGCAGTTGGGATGTGATTGGCCGGACATTTATCTCTCCTTATCACCCTTGCATTTATCTCTTGTTAAGGCTTAATACATCTGCCCCAATGAGAGATACAGTATGACACCAGTGATTCTAGTAGGAGTTGTGAGTTACAATGGCACCTGTATAACTTCCATATAATAATCAGAACTGCAAATAAGAGGGTGCAGCATAGCTGTTTGTGACCTGGGTACATTATTGTCCACCATTTGTATTTGCACCGATGTTGCCTAGTTATTTGCTTTTTCAAAATCTTGACTAATCATTTTGAGGGTATGTATGTATATATATATATATATATATATAGGTTTGTCAACCAACCATTGTCCTTCCATATAGAGAAGCACCAATTGAAAAGACTTACCCCAGTTTACAAAGGCCAAGGCCCTTTATAGTCTGCATCTGGACTACTGTGAGGTGTCCTAAAGTATTATTATGTTATAGTTCTAGTGATACGAGATAAGTGGCTTGGGGGGTGTTTATGAAGAACATCACTGGAAAAGTGGAACTTGAGATAAGTATCTGGTTGACTAATCTACAATCAATAGATCAACCTCAAACTGGTGGACAGGCAAAAAGATTGATGGGGCAAAATATTGACAGTTGTTAAGGTCAACAAGTTAAAAAGATCAAATTGTTTTTCCGGCCCACTGAATGATATTAGTAACCAGATTCAAAAACCACATGGTGGTAGGATTCAGAGATCTTAGTTACATACTGTATATCCCAAATACATGGGTAAGTATTGGAGGTCCTTATTGCTAGATCTAAGTGTAGGGTGTGGCACCCAAAAAATCAGCATAAGCCAGAAAGCTCAAAGCAACACACCAGTGAAAAAACAAAAGTGTTAAGTGTTATTAAGTGTTAAGAAGCCGGAGCTATGTACAATAGTGATACAAAAGTGATGAATGTAATCAAAATATTAAAGGAATGGTGTTAATGATAACATTACTAGTAGTTTAGGTATTTTTAAGTAAGAACCATTGTCATGTGGCTCTATACTAGTTAATTATAGGACCCAGACTGGGGTAACATGGGCTTGGGGCATGGTGCCCCTGGATTGTTATAGCTGGGTGGCATACTATTACGGCTGGGTGGCTCTGAGGTGGCACACTATTACATTCTAAAACAACACCGGCATTCTAGAGTGTGCGCATCAAGGGGGATTGCTTATGGCCCACAGAAGTATGGCCCCCATTTTTCTATATATCGGGCTGTTGAACAGAGCGGAGATGGAGCTGCTTGGCCAGCCTCTGCCTAGGAGGAGGAGGAGCCAACAGCTGAATACAGCTGTTCAGCCAGACATTCTATCCCTGGCTGCATGGATATATTCAGGCAGGCAGTTCACAAAATCCTGGTTGCATCTGTATGAGTAAATCTGCAGCTTTGGAGGCCAGGTACCATATGCCTGTTTTCACTGGGAATTGTAGAAATGTAAATACAAATCATGTGTACAAGGCACATTTCATGCAAGCCCATTTTTAACGCAAAGTCCTCCATGCTATTTATAGGGCGTTCATTGTAAATCTAATTAAGTTACAAGAATCTGAGAAAGCAACAACTGTGACAAGACTTGTCAGGCATTCTCTAGGAATTTACTAAGCACACTGCTATCATGGGATTTACATGTGCTATATTCGCATGCAATGTCAACGATAAAGCAAATCCTAAAAGAAACACAAACCTCATTACTTAGGTGGGGCAGTCATGTGACCCTGCCACTGCCTTGGCGATCTAGGGGAAGGTTAGGTGGCTATGGGACGGCCTGGTGCTCACATCCTGGGGCCATGATTGTGCACCAATGTGCCACTGCCTTATACTGTACCAAAGACTGGTGTAGATTCATACCTTATTTCCAGGAAATGCAGACTTGAGGTATGACAACAAGAATTGGGAGAGGTGGCATGGCCATTTTTCCCACTGGGCTGGGTGGGCTTCTGCCCAGGGGCCCCACAAGCATAGGAGCCCCAGAGCAGCCTAAGGTAGGACAAATCTAAAATAAATGTTGCTTTTGGCAATCCCATTAGAGGTCATCACGCCAAATGTTATCAGTGAGGAGTGTCGAGAGAGGTGAGGTTGTTTGTTAAGATAACCTGAGAGGTGGAATGAAATTATAATGATGCATTATGCACCTGTTTAAGTGTAGCCCTAGCTCAGATCATCACGGCATGTCATCGCCCACCTTGCACACAGGGAATCTCCCTTTCAGTAGATTATCTGCTCTCCCATTATGGCCAAGTAGTCAGCTGTGCCTAAAGCACATACTGTACTTGATAAGTTACAAAATGCAGAACATACTGTATCCAAAAGAGCAGCTTGACAAAACAAGAGCAAGGTGAATGTTGTGCATCAGTTAAGAATTCCCAAATCACCAGAGAGATATATAGGATAAAGTATTAGCCAATCAGCTGCAGTTTGAAGCATGACAGAAGCTGGTACTTTATTTCTCACAATTGTATCTCTCTCTTGGCCTTGATTAAAAAAAAAACTAAACGAGTACTGAATGAAAGTTACTGTATAACTCATTTCACAATAACCCAAAACATCTGTAGCTGATGTACAGTCATAGCTTATCTGATAAAAGCATTGTGGGACTGACCTGCTGTTCATTCCCCATCACTGCAGCCATGGTCATCACACACAAGGGTGGAACAGGTTAGAAAGAAGTACCAGGCCCGATTACGGTGTGATGAGGTCATAAGTACTTGTGATGGACTGCCTGCATCACACACCCTGGGTCTAATTAAAAAGTAATTAAGATGGACTGGGCAGTAGCGTAGCTAGAAGTTTTACTTATTAGGGTCATTACGGTGACATGGGTTAGGTCAACATGGTCATTAGGTCGACAGGATCATTAGGTCGACATGGGGAAGGTCGACAGTGAAAAGGTGGAAATGAGATTTTTTACTGTTTTTTTGAGCCGACATGTGCCGACAGGCGGTATTTCTTGCCCTACCATCCACTTGGGCATGTCGGCCTTAAGCCATGTTGACCTACAACAAGACATAATGTCTTTTAGCAATTGCTGCCAGGTAGGCTGCCACACCAGCAATGCCTCCGAGGAGAGAAAGGACCTCATCGTAGAGTATAGAGGGGTTGTAGGCAGTGCCGGCAATGTGTGGCAGTGTTTAGGGTGGCAGTTGGGGTGGTTCCCCTATGTGAATTATGGACTATGCTGCAGCCCCACCTCTGGAGATGCCACTGGTATAGGATGGTGTAATAGTTAGCATTACTGCCTCACAGCACTGAGGTCATGGGTTGATTCCCACCATGGCCCTAAGAGTGTGTACACACGGTTCGATGTTCTGTGCGATCCGATGTACGATTCGATGTTTTGTCCGATTTTTACTTTTCCCTTTTTTTTTTTTTTTTCTCTACTCCTTAAGATATGCCTTAAGATATGCTTAAGATTTTGACTTTTTACCATACAATTTGCTATGCGATTTCCTATTTGATTTACTATGCGATTTCCTATGTGCCTTAAGATTTGCTTAAGATTTTGACTAAGCGATTTTGACTTAACAACAGGATAACTGACAGGGCCCTGGAAATCGTATAGCACATCGCATCTTAAGCATATCGCAAGGCACATACGATGCATGCGATATGCTTGCGATTTGTGCTAGATAGAGTGTGCTGCCCACTCTATCTCCCCTCCGATCTCTCCTTAAACGGGAGCGCGCATCGGGCTAGGAAGCCCTTACAATGCATACAATCAGTATGCGATATGTATGCGATATGGCTTCCGATGTTGACGATATCGTCAACATCGGAAGCCATATCGAACCGTGTGTACACACTATAACTGCAGATTCTCCCCGTACTTGCGTGGGTTTCCTCCCACAATCCAAAAATATACTGGTAGGTTAATTGGCTCTCAACAAATTAACCCTAGAATGTCTGTGTGTGCATGTACATGTGGTAGGGAATATAGATTGTAAGCTCCACTGGGGAAGGGACTGATGTGACTGTTCAACTATTCTCTGTAAAGCGCTGCAGAATATGTGTGCGCTATATAAGAAACTGTTAATAAATAAATAAAATATAGACATCTTCTATCTGTGCGCTTGGTTCATAGCATCACCATGATGAGTTTGCCCTTGTGCCAGTCCCATACTACTGTAGGTGTATCCACCAATACACTTCCCTCCGGTGCTTGCACAAGACAAACACATGCAAGTTATGTTCTACAAATTGAGTTGCCTTCAACTATGAATCAGCAAAATGCTGTAGATGGCACTAAATGAGCTGGATGCAGCTGGACATTGCCAAGTGCAAATCAGTCACCTTCTTCCTGTCCCAACCACAGGTATCAACTGCTGTTGTTTTATTTGTGTTGCCCTTAATGTTATGTCAGTGTATAGTATCACTACATCAAATTGCACATTATTTTATTTGAACATGGTCTTACTTCAGCTGCGGATGAGGTTGGGCTCTTTGAGGTGGTTCCGTACGAAGGCTGGATCGGGGTTCCACATTGCTGACATTAGCAGGTGCCTGTCCTACAGAGCGAGGCTCTTGATCTTTGGCAGGTGGTGGTGCTTGTGGTTCATTCTGTGGCAGCAGATCCTGACCAGGAGACCTTTGTGTGTCCAGATGCCGGAGCGGCTGTTGGCTGTCTGATTGCAATCCCTGGGGTTGCACTGTGCCCCCTAGGTTTAGTACAAGAAAAACTTCACATTGTTGCAGCATTAATAGGACCTAAGACAACCTCTTTATACCCATGATATTTGGAGAAAAGACACATTAATCTCATGTCATCCAACATGTATAACCATAACATTTCCATTGTCTTACAGACAGTTGCACAATATGTCATCCTGTGATAAGAATCCAGAAAGTACTATTTAGTCCGGAATAGATGTCATTTCTCTGACATTGCATCAAGCACGGAGATACTGGTTTTACTGGTCCCGCAGCACAATGATGTCATTTTAGTTATTGTACATGGCCAGATATTAAACTTTCCCTGTACTATACAAGTATGTGTGTACAAAATATTACAAGTTGACGTGAGTTTACATGTTACACTTTATATCGCTTGCAGAGATAATATTTTACTGGTTCGGACTTTAGATAATGGTTATTGCACCGGCTGTAAATATAGTGCTCAATGTTGTAAAACATTTAGATTCAATTAAATGCTGATTAAAAGGTTAAGGTCCATATAAAGAGCCAAGAGGAAAATATAAAAATGTATGCTTACTGGCAAGTATCCGATCTGTGACACAGTGTTTGTACAGTTAGGCCAAGAATTGGGAGTACTCCAGTTAGGGAGTACCTAATACTACATTTAAAAAGTGGCTTTTTTCACTGCTTCTATATAAGAAAGCAATATTGCAGTTAGGTAAGTGCCGGAAACAGTGCTTAAAGTGATCCTGGAGAGGTGGTGGAACTCCTTTCCCCTTACACCCCCCCCCTCCCCGTACATTAGGCAGAGACTAGACCAGTGCCAGGGAATATGTGACCTACTGTACTGTACTGTAAATGGACAATGGTCCCACAAGGAAGGGGTGTGGTCACACAATAGTAAGTACTGTACAATAAAAAAAATCACAACATACAGTACTGTACTGTAGCACAATCATATACACATTACACCACATGTAGTGCCCTTCTTCATATTACAGTACGTCACACAGTATTACCCCTTATACACATACAGTAATGTGCACAGTTGTGCTGCTTATACACATCTGTCTCTATCAATCCAGCAGCTCTCTGTTCATGTCCCTCAGAAGCGACATTCCCTGTGTCCCTCCAGCAGCTTCCCCACATCTGAGTCCCTCCAGCCCCCTCTCACCTGTCTGCAGCATGCCCAGAACCTGTTCCACTTAGTGGCCCTTCTTCACTTCAACGGTGGTGATGGTATGACATCAAATATGCCATGTCAGAAGAAGAAGCCTCTGGGACAGGCTTTTCTGTTGGAATTACTGTTCAGGACTGTGGCAGAGGTGGAACTCAGTTCCCACTACCATTAGAGGTGGTGGAAATCAGTTCCACCCCGTTCCCCCTCACTTTACTCCTTGGCCGGAACTATATCTGGAACTACAACTGGTAATCAAACATGCAACTACTTTTGCTAAATAAAAGACAGGACTTAAGTGAAAAAAGCAGCTCTGGTAGGTAATGGCTTCTCTGTAACAATGCACCATGGAGGAGCACAGGGTTATGGTATATTAAATTAACAGTGTCTAGGTCAACAGTCAAAAGATGGACAACTATTGGTTGACAGTCAAAAGATTGACATGGTCAAAAGCTCAACAGGGTGAAAAGGTTGACGTGGAGCTTTTTCAGTCAAAGTTTGTTTTTGAAAATGGTGAAAAGGTCAACAAAGGACGACGTGTGTTTTTCTTTTTTGTCAATGTCAACATTGTCACCATATAAGTGTACCACGTCCCCCCGCATGGCTCGCTGCACTCGGCACACTATTATAATCTAACTCTCTGCCCACGTGGATGGTAAAGAAAGAACGGTTCTCTACAACAAAAGAATCATGAAAAACTCCATGACCGCTTGACTGTCGATCCTTTTGACCAGGTCAACCTTTTGACTTTTGACCAATAGTTGTCAACCTGTCGACCTACGCACTGTAGATCTAATGACTGGATACCTTTTGCAGGGCAGAACATGCTCAAGTCCAACTGTAAAACAGGGAAAATGTCCCCAAATATAATATTCTCAGCCTCTTTCATCTTACATATTGTCCTTCAAAATAATCTATCTACAGCACGTTGGAGCATAACTTGGGATCAGTTACGCACCTGGGACCGGATGTAATAACGCCTGAGTTATGCAGCCATGCTGGTCACAAGGGACGGTTTTGCCCCGCAAGTGACTGTCCCTTTAAAAAAACATCCGAGTCTGGCCAACATCCCATGGTCACGGCTCCCGAACTCAGGCTCCATTACACATGGCCCTATTCAGTAAAGGTGGCCCCATCAGTGCCCAGCCCCTACCAGGTCCAGGTGCATTGGTGTAATAACTATTATGTAATGTCACATTGCTCTTTATGGGGAGCTAGGTAATACTGTGCACTGTTACAAGCTGGCCAGTTGTAGTTGGAAGAGTGACTGTTGTGCAACAGAAGTGTATAATAAAGATTCATTAACATTCAGATTCATTACCAGTTTTTAAATATGCAAATGTTTCAGCTGCCGTGGATTTTTATTGAGGTGCCCACTGGAGGAGTCTCACATCCGCTGTTTGTGTATGATGCAGCATGGAGCATTGAAACTGCTTACAGGATTGCAGTTGCAAGCTGTAACGCGCCCACAATACAGTTGCAGCACATCAGCATTTGAGTCACCACTTCTCCGTAACCTCCCACAACCACCCATGCCTGTCATTCACAATGAGAACGAATCCTCACTGCGAGTCCATCACAGCACTTACAGAGTGGCAAGAGATCGCTCAACAGAATGCAACAAAGACATAGGGTCCATCTCTGAATAAGGCCCTTAAAAAACAAACTATATTTGTGCTTCACTAATAAAGAGAAAATTAGTTCTTACCGAGAACTGTTAGTAATTGTTAAAGCTGTGATCAGTGTTTCCTAAATATAGTGTATCTATATTTAGATACCAGCGAATGATAAATATAATATTCCTAATGTATGAATCAATTCAATATCAAGCTAACGTCCAGAACATGACCCAGGCAGATATTGCATCTTTGCAGATGAGATAAGTCTATATTTAGGAGAGCATTGTGAAATGCATTAGTAAGCTGATCAGCAGGTTTGAGGAATGACATTATTTGAAGCTTTTCTGCTTCCTTAGTTTAGCAGAACATTGCGGCTGGTATCAAGTGTCTGCATGTGGTCTAACAAGCTGATGCTGAATCTGCTATTTAAGAAACTCCTATTCTGGTTTAATCCAGAACGACATGGCAGAAATATATGAAGATGCTATGAGTTTTGTCTTCAGGACAAAGATTAACAATTTAAGAAACACTTATAAGGCAATAAGCATCTCACAGCACATATTAAATAAAGAGAGAATAGACTATCTAATATTATTTCTCCATGCATTGCCTGGCATATCTTTTTCTTCTTAATTATATAACTTATTGATTACACAGATACAGTATGTATTTATATAAAATCCTTTATAGCCAGTTACTGTGGACACTTAGGTTGTTCTCATGTGTTTCCAACAGTTTGTCTATGGACTTGTGTGATAGATGCTACTAGAGTACTCTTTGCCATGAGTGTAACTACCCAGGGGAGTATTAAGAGAGGAGGAGGCACATGTACAGTCTCCTCCCCCATCTCTCTGAACAATAGAACGTTTTAGACTCCACTGCGCGGTGGCCATTTTTTAGGCGATTTCTGCAGTGCTCCGGAGGTATTAGAAAACACTGCACACATTATAGATACGCCACTGGAACTACCATACAGATGGAGCCTGGTATAAAGTCAATATGCCAATAGTCGGGATCACGGCAGTCACAATTGCGATGATAAAATCCCGACTGCTGACATTACCGCCAGCCGGAATCCCAGGTCACAGGGTCTATTCTACCTTGTGGGGCTCCACGACCCCCATAGAGGGGAAATACAACCTTGTGGAGAGCAAAGCGAGCCACCGCGTCCGCAGCATGGCGAGCGCAGGAAACCTGCAAAGGGCCTCTTTGTGCTTCCCCCCTATCGACATTACAGCAGCCGGGATACCGTTGTTGGATATGTGACCACCAGGATCCTGGCTGCTGGCAATTCATACTGAACCCATTTCCATTGTCTGTCCCATATAACTTGTTGCGCTTGTCATGCTTCGGGACGGTGCTTTTGCTGCGCTTGGCACAATATTATATGCCCATTTGGATAGTAAAGTATGAAAAACTACCTTTCTTGAAAAAAACAACTCATGTCGATCTTATACTGTACATGTCGACCATGTCCATATCGACCATGAGCTTGAGTCGACCGTCTGTCAAGGTCAACCTTGGGTACAGTATGTCGACCATTTCAAGGTCTCAACCTAGTCACTGTGGACCATTACTGGTTGACCTAGACTTGATTTACCCAATGACCACATACCCTTTTGACTGTATGGTTTTCCAGAGGAGATTGTTTCTGAACAAGGAGTGCTATTTGTTGATATGTTTTTGGAGATCCCTCTGTCAAGCCGCCCAGTGGAAGCTAAAGTTTTTATCTGCATCCCACCCCCAGTCCAATAGAAAGAATCAACCAAGACCTACCGACCCCAAATGACCAACAATTTTTTTACAATGGGCAAAGTTTTTTGCACAATGATCACTACAAGTCCTCCAATTCCACTCCATTCTTTATGGTGTATGTTTGTATCCAAATGCTCCTGCATTCTGGGGGTTATTCTGTTGATTCGCAAGGCTGCGAATTTGCAGCCTTGCTAGTCCAGTAAACCCTGCCCTGCGAATGCTGCCCCCCCCCTGCAGCGTGTGTTCGAACATAGGGCCTGCAAATGGATGTTTAACATACACATCCATTCGCAGCCTGTGGGTGATCACCCACATCATTCGATGGTCGCCGACCATTGATTGATGTGGAACGTGCGTGCATATCTAACTGATTCTTGGGTCACTTAGATTTGCGTGCACCCTTGGGAGGAAGTGGGTGGGCAGCTGACATCCGGTGATGTCAGCTGCCCGCCCCCGACACTGATGTCATGGACCAATTACCATGGGAACGCCCATGAAATGCAGGGCGTTCCCATGGATGTGACTGTCCGTCACCGCCAACGCCCCCCAGCCTTGGGTGCATGCACCCAGCGAACAGTCTGTTTGCTGTGGCTGCACGCTCCTGGCGAATATGCGCAGAAATGACCCTGCGCATACGCCCACCATCAGTTCCCGCTCTAATGTTCTGGTCTGTGTGACCAGAATAACCCCCTCTCCTCTGCCAACCACTTCCGTACCAATTTTCCTGATGAATTTTGTCAAAAGTACGATAGGCTGTACTTAATACATCGACGTGCCATTCCAACATTGGAACCCAGTAAATATGGTTAGTTACATTCAAGTCTCCACGAGGTCTCATCAATGAGCGCAGTTCCTGTCAGATCTCAAGATTGCCAATTCATTTTCTTTTCACTTCTTAAAACTCTCATTATTAATCACTTCACCCAAGCCAGGATCTACTAGAGCAGTGAAGGCTAACCTTGACACTCCAGCTGTTGTTGAACTAAACATCCCAGCATGCCCTGCATCAGTTATAGCATGGCCAAATAGTAAATCTGTAGCAGGGCATGCTGGGATGTGTAGTTAAACAACAGCTGGAGCATCAAGGTTAGCCATCACTGTACTAGAGCATATATTTTTTGGGAACTCCCCCGTAGCTTCCCTGACACTCCCAGAATATGGACGGTCACCCCGAAACCTATCAACTATTAAAAAACGAGCAGGATATTATTGCAGGGTGGCCTCGCACATGCCCACTACGATCCTTACACATGCTCAGTCTTTCGATAATCGCCTGGTCTGCAATTCACAGTTGGGTGATCAGGTCTGAATAAACCCCTATACCATGAACATAAAGTACAGTAGAAATGAGTTCTGGAAGACCGATAGCTCTTTCTTGCCGGTCCCTTACTGTTACTGTTTTTTTTTTCAGAAAATAACTCAGCAATTACAAACTGAGTACTGATCCTATTTCTGTTAAAACCTGTTTATGATGCAGTTGCACCTCAAATATCTATAGCAGCATTATTATTTGGCATGGTTTTTCCTTAATACTAGTGCCACTTTCAATTTTAAAGTCACACCACCAATATACCCAAGTGACACACAGTGAATAAGCACCCTGGCCTGTTAGAAGGGTTCAGTACAGCAGCCCTTTTCCCATACCTCTCAACATCAGAGTATTGTTGTTGCGGAATTTGTGCATGTGCAAAAGGGGCCATGGTATGATGTAATTGGGGTGGGACTCTGCTAATCAGAGCAGCTGAGACAGTGGGGATTATTCTGGTTCATTCCTTCTGGCAAATTCCTTTTTAGATGGGTGTGGTACAGGGGTCCAACAGTCGGGATCCCGACAGTCATTAGCCCGACGTCGGGATCCCGACTGGCCGGACCCAGACAGCATGGTGAGCGCAACTAAGCCCCTTGTGGGCTCGCTACGCGAGCCACCTATTCTATTCTACCTCTATGGGGGTCGTGGACCCCCACGAGGGAAAGTAGCCGACGGCCGTCGGGAACCCAGCTGTCGGTGTTTTGACAGTCGGGATCCCGACGTCGGGTAAATGCCTGTCGGGATCCCGACTGTTGGGACCCCGTCCGGCACCCTCTTAGATGGACAGAACCATGTGCGCTGCAGGTGGGGCAGATGTAACATGTGCAGAGAGAGCTAGATTTGGGCAGGGTTTTACTTCAAAGTGAGATCTATATTGCAGTGTAAAAAAACCTCACCCAAATCTAATTCTCTCTGCACATATTACATCTGCCTCCCCCACCCCTTGCAGTGCACATGGTTTTGTCCATCTAAGAAGGAATATTTGCCAGAAGGAGTGAACCCGAATAAGGCCCAGTGTGCTTGTCGTAAAGTTGGGATAGTGCCTGAAAAAGGGGATTTTTGTAAGAACTTACCGTTCGAACCCCTTTCTCTGAGTCCAGTCCGGTGACACAGCTTCACCTTGGGATGTAGTAGGGTCCCCAGGAGCCAGGCACCTATAGCTGAAGCTTTTCCCTTGACCGCAGGCTCCTCCCCTTCTGCATTCCCAGCATGCTCCAGTTCAAACTTAAAAAGCACACTAGGATACACAACTCAGTACAATGCTCAACATCTTAAATGCACAATCATCTTACCATAACATGACACACATGCACGGCATGACTTACTGAGCGTAGGGGAGGGATCGCTGTGTCACCGGACTGGACTCAGAGAAAGGGGTTTGAACGGTAAGTTCTTACAAAAATCCCCTTTTCTCTTTCGTCCAGTCCGGTGACACAGCTTCACCTTGGGACATTCACGAGCCGGTATTATGGGAGGGCACGCTCAGACCGCCAGTTCTCAACACTGTCCGTCCAAATGAGGCATCCTCCAACGCGAACTCATGAAACCTGTAAAATTTGGTAAAGGTATGAACAGAGGACCAAGTGGCAGCCTTGCACAACTGCTCCGCTGTAGCCCCATGACGCACTGCCCAAGAGGAAGCAACTGACCTGGTGGTATGTGCATTAATCCTAGAAGGAACAGGTCTACCCACCTTGGTGTAAGCAAAGGCAATTACTGACCTAAGCCACCTGGCAATAGTCTGCTTAGAAGCAGGCCAACCTCTCTTATGCACATCAAACAAGACCAACAACAGATCTGTCTTGCGAACATGCTTTACCCTGTCCACGTAGATTTGCAAGGCGCGAACTACGTCTAGCTTTCTCAATTTGTCCCTATTTTTGGCCCCCTCTGGGGGGGGAAATACCGAAAGGACAATCTCCTGGTTTAAATGAAAGGAGGAGACCACCTTTGGCAAAAACGTAGGTACTGTTCTAAGCACAGCCCTATCCTCATGAAAAATTAAGTGTGGAGATTTACAGGACAACGCCCCCAACTCCGACACACGCCTAGCCGAGGCAATGGCCAACAAAAAAGTAAGTTTCCAAGTCACATACTTAAGGTCAGCCGACCTTAGGGGTTCAAACGGAGAACCCTGTAATACAGATAAAACTAAGGATAAATCCCACGGCGCCACTGGCTGCCTGTAAGGAGGTTTTAACCTTGTCACACCCTGTAAAAGGGTCTGGACTTCTGGTAGAAAAGCAATTCTTTTCTGGAAAAATATGGATAAGGCAGAAAGTTGTACTTTCAAAGACTGCATACTGAGTCCCGAAGAGAATCCATCCTGTAGAAACTCCAGCAATCTAGCCACTCTGAACCTGGAGGTGTGTACCTTCTGACGCTCACACCACCTGATATAGATCTTCCACACTCTGTGATAATTTGCAGCTGAGACTGGCTTACGAGCCCGTAACATAGTCTGAATCACTGCATCTGAAAGACCTTTCTTCCTTAATAAGGAGGTTTCAAAAGCCAAGCCGTCAAACTGAGCCGAGCAAGGTCCTGGTGAAGAAACGGCCATTGTCTTAACAGATCTTGACGTAGAGGAAGAGGCCAAGACTCCACTGACAACCTCAGAACGTCTGAGAACCATGACCTCTTGGGCCAGTTTGGTGCAATCAGAATTGCACTCACCTGCTGTGACCTCACTCTCCGTAACACCCTCGGTATCATAGGAAACGTAGGGAAGACATAAACCAGGTGAAATGGCCACTGAACCGTCATGGCATCTACCGCCCAGGCGACTGGGTCCCTGATCCTGGAACAAAACTTCGGAACCTGACAATTGTTCCTGGACGCCATTAAGTCCACCTCTGGGAGCCCCCAGCGATGTACGAGTTCTTGGAATACCTCCGGATGCAGAGACCATTCCCCTTCCCGCAGGACCTCCCTGCTGAGAAAGTCCGCTTCCACATTCCGGATCCCCGGAATGAAGACAGCAGATAGAACCGAAAAGATCCTTGAGACTTCCCGCATAGCCATCCTGCTGCGAGTCCCGTCCTGATGGTTCAAGTAAGCCACCGTCGTGGCGTTGTCTGATTGAATTCTTATTGGCAGGCCCTTCAAGCAATCCTTGGCCTGCAACAGAGTCTTCCAGACAGCCTGCAATTCCAGAATATTTATAGGGAGTCTGGACTCCTGCTGTGACCAGAGGCCCTGCAGCCGAAGATGAAGAGCGACTGCTCCCCAACCCCTGAGACTGGCATCGGTAGTCACTACCACCCAGTCCCAGGACCGAAGAGACCGCCCGAGCTGCAGAATCTTTATGTCCATCCACCAGATTAAGGATTCCCTTGTCTCCTGGGAAAGAACCAAACTTTCTTGCTTCATAGTTTTTGCATTCCCCGACCAACAGGATAGAATGTTCCACTGAAAGGTTCTGGAATGAAACCTGGCATACTGCAGCGTTTCGAAGGTCGCTACCATCTTTCCCAGCAGTCTCACTCCCTGCCAGACAGTGGGCCTCTGAGCTCTTAGTAAGAGAAGGACTAACTGGCGGATGTCCTTTGCTTTGGACTCCGGCAAGAAAACCCTGTGTAAATGGGTGTCCAGAATTACACCCAGAAACAACAGTCTCTGGGACGGAATCAGATGGGATTTGGGTATATTTAGCACCCAACCCATTTCCTGCAAGAATTTTGTTGCCACAGACAGATGTTCCAATAACTTGTCCTCTGACTCTGCTTTGAACAGCAGGTCGTCCAGGTAAGGGATAATCACAATCCCCTTGAGTCTTAGTGACGCAGCCATGACCGCCATCACCTTCGTGAATACCCTTGGTGCTGTCGCCAGACCAAAGGGTAAGGCCTGGAACTGTAAATGGGTGTCCCCTATTGCAAATCGCAGGAGAGACTGATGCTCCCTGGCAATTGGAATGTGGAGATACGCATCCTGGATGTCCACTGATGCTAAAAATTCCCCGGCTCTATGCTGCCAAGCACTGAGCGCAGTGACTCCATCCTGAAATGATCCACCCATAAGTGTTGGTTCAAGGATTTGAGATTTAGAATGGGTCTGACTGACCCGTCTGGCTTGGGTACTAAGAACAGGATTGAATAAAACCCTTTCTTGCGTTCCTGCTGAGGAACTGGGACCACAACTCCCTTTTCCCTGAGAGCCAATGCTGCCTCCAACAGGATTTTGCGTGCTCTGGCCTCCCTTGGCAAAGGGGTAGGTAAGAACCTCTTTGGAGGATTCCCCCTGAAATTTATCCGGTAGCCCTCTGTGACAATGAACAGAACCCACGGGTCGGATGTTGGAATGTCCCACAAGTCCCCATACTGCAGGAGGTGACCCCCCACTCTGATGCCAGAACGGGGAGCCTGAACCCCGTCATGCGGACGACTTATCCTCTCCCTTGGCCCCCTGTTTCATGCTGAAGGGACCAAATCTGGACTTGGTAGTTTTACCTCTACCTGACGGGAATCTACCTCTTCCTGCTTGTCCCTTTGCAGAGGCTCCGCCCCGAAAGGAGGAGCGAAAAGCAGGCTTAAACACCCCAAACTTAGAGCCTGAGGGCTTAGCGGCGGTAGGGAGAAAAGTACTCTTTCCACCCGTGGCCTGTTTAATAATGGCTTCTAATTCAGAACCAAAAAGAAGTTCCCCTTTAAACTCAAGGGTTTCCAGGGCCTTCTTGGAATCACTGTCAGACTCCCAAGCTTTTAGCCAAAGAGCACGCCTGGCTGACACAGAAGTGGCGGAAACCTTGGATATCATTTTAGCGCCCTCTTCCCCAGCCTCAGAGATGTACTCAGTTTTTCTGCAAGGATAAAGGCCTCAGAGTCAGGCCGCAGCTGATCTCCCAGGGCCTCAGCCCACTTAATCATAGCTTTTGCTACCCAAGCAGAGGCAATAATGGGGCAGAGCGTGAATCCCACTCCCTCAAATACTGCTTTCAGGCAACCTTCCACTTTTTTATCCACCGGGTCCTTAAATGCAGCCGAACCCTGTACTGGCAATGCTGTTGCCTTGGACAACCTCGCCACCGGGGCATCCACTAATGGGACTTTCTCCCACAATTTAACATGCTCTTCCGGCATGGGATACATGTTTGCATATCTCTTGGACAGGTGCTTTCCAAGCCTCTCCTAACAAAGAGACCATACCGGGGTCTGAGGGGAAAGTAACAGCTTCTCTGCGCATCCTTTTAAAAATGCACTGAGCCTGCACTCTATCCTCTTCTGACAAGTCTAAAGCCTGTCTAACAGCCTGTATAAGATCCTCAATGCCAGGAACCGAGACATCAGCCTCTTCCCTATGATCAGCAGAATCATCTGCACACACACCATCATCATCTGAATCAGCCAGCAAAGACGGTGCAGCAATCGGCTGCCTAGAGGAAGGACTATCAGGAGTTCTAGCAAACTTTTCCATGAGTGCATTCATTTTTTGCACCCCCTGAGCGGTGTCCTGAACAACCCGCAACAACATGGGGTCCCCTTGCGCAGGGGCAATGGACCCCACTGAACACTGGGAGGAAGAACTGGGACCAGGAGACCTCAAACTGTTCCTCTGCCTATTTAATGCCTCTACCAGGGCATTCATAGACCTTCCCAAAGACATAGCCCACGCTGGCTCGCGCTCAGCCTCTTGAGCAAGTGACCCCCCAGGCACAGACTTACAAGCAGGGCAGGCCACCCCTTGGTCCATCTGTTCACATGAGTAATTAACCCCGTAAATAGTGCAGTTTAAAGACATGTCCAGCGCTCCCCCCCCCCCCACAGCAACAGCATCATCATCATCACACATGTCAGCCATGACTAACACACAGTGCAAAATGTCGAGCAAAAGTACCCAGCAGTGTAAACAGTGGCACTTATCTATCTGTTGGCTGTGTTCCGTGACTTTCCAAGTCTCAGCAGGGACAGCGCTTCCAGGAGACGTCAGACTGTGTGCAACAGCGTTTCAAAGCCAGTTTTCAGCTCACACTGTGTGGAGAAAGTGGCGCCCGCACACAGAGAGGAAGGGACCAAGTCCCTGCTTCAGCAGGGTAGGAAACCTTGTTTGGCGCCTTTACCCCCTTCAGCCGCTCCCCCAGTGCAGTCTCCTCACCTCCTAGTGCCTCCCCTTCTTCCTGGGATCACTTGGAGTCGTCCAGCAGCGCTGGACACCTGTAACAGTCTTCACTTCCCCGGAGGGATTTCAGACTGTAAACCCTTTCAAGATGGCGGGCGCCATCGCAGGAGGTCCATCCCCCACGATCCCCTTCTGTAAGGAGCCGGTTCCAGATCGCTCCCAGGGCCCAGGCAACCCCCAGCAAAGCTATGGTTAAGCGCTGTGCAGTGAGTGCAGACAGACACCCCTGCACACAGAGCGCTGATAGGACACGCTTCTATCAGCCTCTGCTGCACTCTCAGTGTGCTGTGCTTCTGTCAGAAGCCACACACTGGAAAAAACCTGCACTAACACTAAGTTAATAAAACAATAAAAAACTCACTAACTAGTGAAAAATCAAGAAAAAAAGCCGGCTGCAGCAGCAGCCTGTCAGCCAAGCACCCACTCCTGTGGGCACCTAAAACGAACTGGAGCATGCTGGGAATGCAGAAGGGGAGGAGCCTGCAGTCAAGGGAAAAGCTTCAGCTATAGGTGCCTGGCTCCTGCGGACCCTACTACATCCCAAGGTGAAGCTGTGTCACCGGACTGGACGAAAGAGAAAGTAGGATTATCCCACAGAAGTTGGAAGAGCTATGTATTTTTACCTCCTTCAACTGAATGCTGTATCATGCTTACCGCAAAAAAACAGAAGATTCCCAGTATCAGTGAATTCCTCAGCAGTGTCCACAACACAGATCCACCTGGTTTGAGGCACACTGAGTTTACGGAACTGAAGTTACTCAGCACCGAGTATCTATTTATTGCTTTCTAAATGGATCAAAAGAAAGTGGACTTTGAAAATTATTGTAATATAAAGTACTTTTTTTTTTTGTTTTCTTTTTATTCACTTTAACTACAGATAAGAAAAATTCTCAAAACTGATTATCAGCATATTCTCCTCATTCTGCGTTTCGGTGCAGAATTTTGTATGTTTCATCTGCAGTATTTTGCTGCAAGTCCGTAGAAATCATCCAGTTAGACTATTTTTGCATTCTCCCTTACTATACCTCAGCCATACTATACTACTGATTGATTTGACACCTTTGACAGCCCAGCTTTACCTTTAGAATACACAGGTGAAATGTAATAGGGTGAGAGAATCAGAAAGTGAGAGATTTGGTAGGAAATCTCCAGATTTTTTAAAGCGGCAATCATTTACACTGCAAAATCAAACTGGTTTTGCCGTGTAAATGATTGCCGCTTTAAAAAATCTGGAGATTTCCTACCAAATCTCTCACTTTCTGATTCTCTCACCCGATTAAGTTTCCCCATATATTTCAGAAAATATAGAACTGACAAAATCATGTCGGAGTGACGTTCCGCAAAAGAGGGACACAAAAGCAGATTGTATTACTGGGACTTCGTACCCCTCTGACAGTGGCCTGTTCTGCTGCTGTGACTTTGACATTTCTTATTTTAAGCGACCTGTGTCTTCCATTTGTCATGGCACAATAAGCCCCAGCATCCCCTTCTCTATCTTAGAACATTTCCAGGATGTACAGTAGAATAGAGTTACAGTATAGTAAAAAATTATAAGTAACGATTCAGTTAGCTTTGGTAAGTAAAATACATTACTGATCAACGTTTTTACACAGCCCATATTTCCAGTTTTTATTTAAATTTATCTCACTCTGTAATTAAAGCCGAAAACAAAATCAACTGGCGATGTAAAAAATGATTTAATAGAATTTTAATCTAAATTTCTGATTTACAGAAATTAGAATTTTTTTGCAGATACAACTACCACACACACACTTTCTACAATGTAAAGACAATCACGGTTTGGGCAGCTCTTTCCAACACTGATAAAGAAGTTCCAACATATGAGATGCACTTGTAGGTTGCTTTGATTTCTACACTTCTGCCCAATTACGGTAAACAGAGGCTGTCCAGTTATAGCCTGTTTTTACCGTGTAGTAAATGACCAGACAATAACGAATGGGATCCAGTATACGTTCTTATATCCATTTGTTATTGGCTGAAAAACAGGTCTCCCTGCTTCTTAGGGATTTTGCAGACAAAGAGCCACCATAACATCACGCTTCCTCTTCCATGTTTGACAGTTGGTGTCACATGGTTTATTTAAACCGAAAACTTTGAAAGGGCTATTAATAGCAATATGTGGACCCGTTAAATATTGAGCATACCCACAATAGGAAGCAGCAAATTTAACAAAACCACCTCTTTACACACTAGGGAAACATCCTTTTGCCTACCTGACAGCATAGTTGCGTGAAAAATGTCAAATTTCACATTATGATTCTTCATTCCGTAAGACCTGCTGATGCTTCATGGCCTATGCAAGCCTGTTTGTCATTGTTGTAGGACAACTCTAAATTCTTAACCCCCATTTGTTCCAAGAAAAAGGCCTTGTTTAAAACTGTGAAATTGATGTTATTTTTCAGTTTTTGCTAACAAACTTTTTTTTTACCTGTAGCAGTTAACTACTTACCTTGGTATCATATTTGCCTACTCTCTTGGGTGCTTTGGAAACTCAGGTAATACTCCCACCCACCCAGAAGAGTAAGCAAGTGTCCCGAATCCATTCGTTACCCCTCAAAGACATCCACTTACTGAGCGATGATTTGCACTGAACTGCGTCACCGTGCCCCCCCCCCCCATTTCACAATTCCAGTTATTGCGGCATTGTGTATAGGGGTTTGGGGTGCGGGGACTGTCTATGATAAAGTAATTACATCATTACAGCCATTTTCCCATGCCTTTGTGCCATTTAAGGATATTTACTGGATTTAAATTGCTTAAATTTAAATAAAAACTGGAAAAAATTGGGGTATTTATCCTAAAACTTTTGACCAGTAGTGCATGTTTGTGCAATTCTAAAAAGATCATAGATTTAATTGCAACAGTCTAAAAAGCATTGTAAATGAAACATAGATGAGGAATACAATTGCCGATTTTCATTGTACATTTTGAAAGATCTTGTAACGTTTCAAAATAGCTGCTACAGTGTCAACGTAGTCTGATATTGAATGGAAATAAAATAATAATATCTATCGATTTTGCACTACTAATAGTTGACTTACTGACTGGTTCCCCTGGCAATTCATCAGATATTATATTGCATAAGCCTAGTGCAATGAAGTCTAAGTAGAACAAATATGGTGCATTGCTACCATGGGTAACCGCGCATAATCTCTACGCCTCATTTGATAGAAAAGCGGTTTCTAACTTCTGATGTGTTAGCAGACAAGCTAAAGTACCGTGTTTGTCGGATACATTTCAGCAATACCTACAGTTTTAAAGGTAACTGTAACTAGTACACTATAGAGTACATCTATTTTAAAATTACCCAATTAAGAGAAAACTTATTTGAAAATCATTGTTTTAATATGGTCTATCGATTTATGGTTGAAATACAGCATTTACAAATGACACCTTTTGTTCAATAATTGCATTCCAAAGTCATAGTTTATCAGGACAATGGAGTGGTGATTGACAAAGTATTTGTAAGAAAGCAGTTAGCGCTAGTAGGAGACACTATGAAAAACATGACTTGCAAATGAATTAAAACATATACTGTAGGGTGGTATTTAATCCTGGACAAATTTTCGCCCTTATTTTGTGTGAATTCGACCTGCCCTGTTCAATCCCAGTGCTGTTTATTTGCCTGGACGAAAAATCCAGCTTCGGCAAAATTGCCACAAATTCATGTATTTTAGCAAATTCGCAGACATTTTTCACCTGTTTTTCCAGCCGTTTTCGACCAAAAAAAAAACAAAAAAACGGCATTAGAGAAAATGGACGTATAAACGGGTGAAAATGCCTGTGATTGAATACTATTCTGTGAATTATTACTGATTTTTCACATGTCCTTGAAATTCGTCCAGGATTGAATACTAATTGTAATGTGTAAATGCTGCATATCTACCATGAATCATCAGGAAAATCAATAACCAACAATGGAGTATACGGGGTTTATTTACTAAGATGGAAGTTCTATTTCAGATGGGATGTTGCTATGGGCAACCAATCAAATACTATCTTCTAGAACAGGCATATCCAACGTTGGCCCTCCATATGTTTTGAAACTACACATCCCAGCATGCTTTGCAATAGTTTTAGCATTCTCTAATAGCAAAACTGTAGCAAAGCATGCTGGGATGTGTAGTTTCACAACATCTGGAGGGCCAACGTTGGACATGCCTGTTCTAGAAGGTGCTACATAAATAAGAAGATTCTGATTGGTTTCCTATAGCAACATCCCATCTGAAATAGAACTTCCATCTTAGTAAGTAAACGCCGTCTACCCCAGTCAATAATACAATTGTTGGTTATTGATTTTCCTGATGACCCCTATGACTGGAAACCATAAATTAGAGTAGTTCTACACCAGGGATGGGGAACCTTTGGCCCTCCAGCTGTTGTTGAACTACATGTCCCGGCTTGCCCTGCAACAATTGGCAAATAGCAAAACTGTAGCAGGGCATGCTGGGATGTATGGCTCTACATCAGCTGGAGGGCCAAAGGTTCCCCATCCCCGTTCTAGACCAAACTTAAAGTCTTGTGAGTTCCCCATGTGGTCTGTGTGCTATCATCTTATTCCCTGGGATAATGGTGGTGATATTGGCATGATGGTGACCCAGAAACTATACACTGAAGCCATAAGTTATTTTCTTTATTGCACATGAAGCTGTACAAGATATTTCACATAAATCACTGCAGTCAAACACCCATCATGTACTCTGTGCCAGACACTTGGCTTTGTACAAAACAAATCGGACAAGAACAAAATCTTTTACAAAATAAAATAAATATACATGGATTCTACATTTTAAGACAACTGACCCGTATCCCACAACATTGTATTGGAACATGCTTACATGCCAAAAAGAAATAGTAATCTCAAATGTTACCGGCAGCATTCAGAACGTCCTATATCATAGATATAACCCTTTGGAATAGAGAACTAATGGCTGTGTTGGCATAATGTTTTCTCCAGCCACATTGTGCCCATAGAACAGCAGCAGACTGGCGACACCCACATAAAACGGCATGCACAAGTCTGCACCACTACACGGGACTTCCCACACTGATGTAGATTGTGTTACAAGAGGAGATTTATCAAGCTTGGAGAGATATACCTTCGAGAGTCATAAAGAGGAGAGAGATAACGCATACCTCCACAACTGTCCTGATTTTTGAGGGACAGTGAAGTTTTTTTGGACTACCCTGCTGTCCTGCCTCACGGACAGAAGTTATCTTACATGGAAGCAGGGGGGCACCATGTCACTCAAGGCTCTGCTCAGCATTCACAGAGACAGAGAGACTGAGGGCATGCCAGCATCTCACAGAGTACTGGCCATTCCCCCCCCCCCCCTTAATGACAAATACAGGAGGCGGCGTAGCACACAACAGTACTATTATCATGAAGCCCTGTCCCTTTGCCGAATTCGATACCAATTTTCAGGAGCCAGTCGAGAGCGTCCTGATTCATACCACTAATATGTTGGGAGATATATTTTACAGTACCACTAGAACATCTCCTAACTGCAATGTTACATCCTATGTTTGAAAAATGACAAAAGCTGATTGGCTGGTGCTTTATTTCCAGTGGCGTAATATTGGCACTGTAGCCCAAGCGGCGGCTTGGGGGAGATGGCGTTGTGGGGGCGCATGCTCTCTGTACTGTGGATTCCAATGGATCTGACCATCCGTATAGAATCTGTTGAAAATGACCCTCCAAAAATGGCTTCGCCCTTTGAGGAGACAATTTCTAGTAACGGCACTGTTTATTTCTCTTCACTTTAGCACTCTCCAAGAACATCGCCCATAAAAATTGAAGAGAGATAAAGTACCAACCAATCAGCTCAACTACAGGCTGTAAAATGTCAGGAGTGGAGTGTCTGGTACTCTATCTCTATCCAAGTTTTGATAACTCTCTCCCAAAGTCAGAAACAGAATGTCAGTAAGATAGATAACCATGGGGATAGAACCTTTGATTGGTAATTTAGCTGCACGTCAGACACACACTGATAAAAGATGATCTTTTGCCTGTACAGTGAGCTCAAACAATTGTATTCCTCAAGCTGCCTTTCATTTCTCAGTTCCCCGCTTTCCAGGTCCCCAGATTCCCTAACAGTGATCTAATGATGTGAACCACTGGTCAGTGGTATCAGCCCTTATATAATGCTGTTCAGGACAAATGGGCCTTGTATTGGGAACGCAGAACACAGCGTGCAGGAAAGGAACACGGGGTGAAGGGGTGACAGACTGGCCTGGGGAGGACCGGATGAAAGACCAGGAGAAAGCTTGATGATACAGCAAATGTGATATAAATTTAGTGAAATGAGCACGAGAAAGACCAACAAACCTCACAAATCCACACATGGAACATAATGAATAAATAAAAGACATTGATATTAAAATAAATCCAATGACTACCCACGACATGCATCAACACAACCGTAGCAGACCTGGGAAAGCGAAAATGCCAAGGCAGTCATTAAAATCACCGACCTTACCAACCGGTGGGCTGACCTTTAATGACCCAGAGGTGGATTTGGACCTCACCGGGCCCTAGGCAAAAAATCTGTTTGGGGCCCTTCACCCTCTAACAATCCATAGCACTGTACCGATAAATGCTCAGCTGCATGAACATCGGCATTGTGTATAAATCTGAATCAGGTTCTTTTGGAAGTACAGTAGGTTAATACCTGTGTCACATGTAAAGTAAACTGACTGCCCACATACAGTGGATGAGACCATTTTGGGTCCAAATATTTTTTATCCCATCAAAGAACATTAAAGGGACGTAGGGAGTGTGGGCGGGTCCATGTCATGACATCATGTGGTAGTCGCGCATATATATATATTTATGGAACCCCTTGGGACCTGCTGGGCCTAAGCAGAGGTTGCCTTGTGGAAAATCCACCTCTGCGATGACCCCAATATACGGTATATAAAGAACTTATGTCACGTATCAAACTACCTATATTCTTCATATTTGAAAAATAAATTAAAAAACAAGATGTCTGTTCTGCTGTACAACTCATGCTACTAAAAGGACCTCCCACACTAGCAGCACCCAATTAAGTATTAAATCTTACATAAAGTATATGCGGGAGAAGAGCGTCTAAACAAGTCACTCATTTTTCAGCCAACTGCAGGTCACAAACATGTTCTCTGATCTGTCTTTTACCCTTCCTTTGTTTCAGGACAAATCCCAGTCTAGTGTTTGGCTCATCTCTTCCTCGCCAGTGTTCCGAGTTAGTTGACCCCAACGAATGCACTATGAGGCTTGGATCAACATAAGAACGTAAGGCAACGACACAAATGTTTGCGAGCAGCCCGATTGCCTATTGCCTCTTTGGGTAGTGCTAAGCTAGAAATCAATGTGAGAGTTACGTCACAAGTTATGGCTATTGAGATACAAGTTTAACAAAAAGTCAAGGAATATTATCTGAGCTTCTCAGGAATATTTACATTTCAGACAGACAACAAGAACAAGGATTAAAGGTTACGCAAATATTTGGGGGAAAGAAAGAAAGTGGTCTGCAGAACTCACAATCACTTAGATATAAGAATCACTTGTTCTGCGCTCTTAGGAAGCCACACAAGCGGGGACAGAGCTAAATGGAATACAATGAAACATTTTATACTTCTTCACAAATATTGTACTATAGTGTTCTATCCATACGGCGTGCAAACCATACTTATACAAGAATGATAAAAAATACTTTAGGCACACCTGCATGATACGTTATGGAGTCACGGAACAGACAATACTAAAGTCCATGTTTACTAAGCCTACCCATGCTAACAAATACAATGACTGCAAAATCTATAAAATTAGAAAAAGAAAATTATACCCGGAATTCAACAATTTAGATGAATCTGGAATTAAACTCATTGATCTTTCCAATCACTTCCAATCAAGTGAAGTAGGATTCACGTGTTTACACGCCCACACACATACGCACTTAGCGCCAAGTCTGAGGTTTGTCATTCGAGTTAGGCGTTATTCCCCCCACGATACTTATTTAAAAAAGAAATCATTAGAATAAACAGTCAGGTTGGACTTGAAAGAGGCACAATTCTGTGTATAACTGTTAACATCAGCTCTGAATCACAAGTTAAACAGAGAAAGAGAAGGTAGCGTCACAGGCGTGGACATATAGAGGGGAGAGACGAGACAGAAAGAAGTGACACTGCATAGGAAAACACAGTCCAGGTCAGCACTGAAACATGGCAAAACTGCACAAAATTGGTTTCTTTTTTTTTTTGGCTACAACCCTTCACACAGCCTGGACTTGTTTTGGTCCTACTGCAACACCATTACAGTCGAGAATGTACTGCAAACAACCTTGAGGTGGAGGACGTTGTGCTGGAATCTTGCTCTGCTCAGATTCTTTCATTGTTCCGCTCTGCAAAACAGAAATGAGAGGCAAAAAATGAGATTTATCATTACTTACACATACACAGACTGAACGCATTTCCCATACTGCAGCAATCTAAGCACAATCACTATGGGAGAGAAGTACATGAAGCAGTCCATAGACTGTAATATGAATAGGGTACATTATAGAAAAAAGTTTATATGATAAAGTACAGTACGGTTCGCAACTGAGTGATTAGTGGCATGTGTTGCGGCTGCATTGTGCACTTTTGTGATGTTGCTTGCGGTGAGGAATCGGTTGCAGACTGACAGGAAGAGGCTGTTAGGGTGAGATAACGGGTGTGTCTACAATAACGCAGGCATGTCGCGTCCGCTTTCGGTGTAATGTCCTGGCGTAGGATTGCGATTATGCGCACATGACACATGTAGCCAGCGTCTCAGCTCCCATGGCTGTTTTGTGTGGCTGTGGAGACACTCAGGTAGTCCATGTTGCTCGCACCTGTGTCATGGCTGTGATGGGGAAGGTCAGTGGTTCCTACCTCGGTCCCCAAGTCCCCCCAACTGTACACGTTTTACAGGTCTCCACACAGAACCACAAGTGAAATAATCTACCTGTGGATCTTTTAAAATGAGTCAGTAAATGATGAGTACACCTGTGCACCTGCAGGGTGACCTGGAAAACCTGAACTGGGTACTTGAGGACCGGGGTTGGGAACCACTGGAGTAGGCAGTAGCTGAGCATGATGTTATGGCCTTGGGGGGCATCTCTGTTCACTTGTCTGTGGCTACTATACTTCCAAGGCCTCGTTGTCCCGCCACTGATAAGGATCACTACTGCATCGGCATTATCGTCCCATCTGAATCAAGTCCTTTGCAAGCTTTGTAACACAGCACAATTTTGGCACAGAATTAAAGTAGTAATATTTTAAAAAGCAAAACTAACGTGGTTTTGTCTTTGCAGATTTAAATCTGAAGCTGAGATTGCTGAAAACTCACGGTTTCACATACTGTAACGCACCCTTTCACAGAAGCAGTCACTATGGCGGCATTTAATTTACTGATGCTGGCACCTCCACTACTGTCAGAAGACCGGGGTCATAACCTCGAAAACTTATGTGATACGGATGCCGGCATACTGTCAGCTGGCATTCTGATTGATGAGTATTCAGGGCAGGCTATCATGTGGCTGGGGAAGTGGGGGTTGTACTATGAGGACAGTAAGGTTAGGGATAGCCTGGGGAGTGGGGGTTACGTTTCAGCACTTAGACAGTGGGGTTAGGGTTAGGTACTAGCTGGGATGGTTAGGGTACATAAGGGTTTTTTTTCCCCATGATTGCGTGTGAAGGGGCCCCAAATGCTTTGCCCAGGGCCTACAATGCGGTTAAGACAGCCCTGGTTCAATCCCTATTCTTGACTTTGGAGCCTCTTTTCTAAACTTGGTGATGTTTCTGCGGCCAAGTGGGGCTATTCTATATTTTCAGGTCTTGGAAGCTAAACTAGTGTATAGGGGGACAGTGGGAAAAATCGGGGGGAGGAATGCATCAACCTCCAGAATTGCAGTTTTTGGAGATATGACTGTTTTTCACATATGTACTAAGCTCATGCACTAATGCACTAATGCACATCATTCACCCCTATATTTAATGACAAGTGATGGATAGACCCCACAGACATGAAGGGTCACACAGGAGCCACAAGAAATTGGGGTTTGGGCTGCATTTATTTATGTAAATGTCTGCCAAGAATTTAAACGTGCATACACACCTTCTCCCCTTAGCAAAAGGGGAGAGCTTTGGTTTTTAGGTCCACATAAAACTGTTCATTGTGGAAACAGTGGATATGTCCTTGCAAAGGCAAACCCACCATCACATCTCAAGTCCACTCCTTTGAGTACTTACAACTTTTTTTTTGTTTACTTTCACTTGTATCTGGAATAAATCATGAGAATGAGGAAGTGTCAACTTTATTGCATGTGTCACTACCACACATGGACGTTATTGGACTGGCTGAGGTGTGCCTGCTGACGCAGCTTTATATACTGTAACCTCCTGCAGATCAAATATCCTTTTTGCAAGTGAGTGTATACAGTAGGTATGCTGAGGTATCAAGTGTCAGGCAACACTGCTGGTGCATCTATTGCCTCCAAAAATGTTGCACACTCACAGATGCTTTCCTCAGATTAGCTGCAAATCCATGTACTGTGCTCACTCATAGGAATGTGTTAGATGGATCATTCCATAACAGAACTACAGTACATTTGAGATCATTTATACTTGAGTCACATTTACGCTGAGACATAGGGCCAGATTCTCTATGCTTCAAAAGTGATAAAATGGAGAGTGATAAACAGCCAGCCAATCAGCTCCTACCTGACATGTCACAGACTTTTTTTGAAAAATGGCAGACAGGGGCTGATTGGCTGGCTGTTTATCACTCTCCATTTTATCACTTTTGAAGCTTAGAGAATCTGGCCCATAATCATTAAGGAAATAGGAAGGGTGTGGAGGGGCGGCTGTACTACTGCTCGCCACGCATTGCATTGATACTAATCACATATGCACTAACTTATGCAATTAATAACGCAGAGGACAGCTCTTCACTGGACTTACAGGTCTGTGACCCAGGAGTTCCTCTGCACAGGTTATATTCTGAATTTTAGATAAACACTTTAGAGGTCTAGTACAGTACTACAGCAATTATGGAGGAAATAACAGAGCATTTTCACTCTTTCCTCCTTGTTTAGATCTTCTCTTCCACTTTACTAGGGAACATGCATAGTAATAATATCAATCATTGCCAAGAGATGTGTGGTTTTCTCTATCCTGCCTTGACCTTGGTTAGTCTCTGGATCTCTTTTTTTCTGCCTGCCCTGATCTTGAATGATATTTTAAATGTCTTGCATTGTATCTCAACTTGTTCACTAAACTACGTGCCATATTTCCTGCTGTCCTCAGTCCACCAGGATCCTGCACCTGAAATGTTCACTTAATTAATTTATGAACTGTTTTCCAGTGTTCCCTCAGTAATACAAATCACCAGTCAATACCGAGTTAGTCAGCCTCTGAAACCTAGAGTCAAACCTCTGATGGCATCCGAGTACTTGTAAGCGAATGTGCTTTATGAGAAAAAGTGGCTGCTCTTTTCAGCAAAGACATCAAGAAGTGGTTATGGACTGCTCATTAATGACCAAACAACATTACGGAACAAGAGCAGAATCTGTGAAACCTGCAAAGCCCAGATGTACAAAGCTGGTAGATATTTACTCAAATAGACTGACATTGGTAAATGCAGTTAAAGGTTCTTCAACCTACAGTTGTATTAAAATCAAGGGGCATATTGATTACTGATGTAATCAATTAATATCTATTTTTATCATTTTAGCATTTTATTAATTTAAGGAAAAAATTTGGACATCACTTTAGTAAGAATTCTAGATCAGGGGTGTCAAACTCAAATTCATCGGGGGCCGCATCAGCAGTTTGGTCACCCTCAAAGGGCCGGTTGTATCTGTAGGACTATGTGTCCACTCTTTATTATCATAAATTATTGTCACTGCATACAATTATTACTATTTTTTGTAATAATGTAAGTAATAACTAGCTCTGAAAGCAGAAACATAGTCAGAATAATGACAAGTAGATATTCAAATGTACAATTTTTTGAAAAATGATTTTGTGAGGAGTTACCTGGATAATACTTGAGAAAGTTCTCAGGAAAGATATTCCTTCCTGATAGGGGAGATTGGGGACCTGAAAATGACTTATTGGGCTAATATGAGCTGCTTGGATTTTGAGAAATATGGAAATGGTCACATAGCTATCCTAACACGTCTTAAGTGGCTCAGTCGACCTGAACACTGTTTGGCCTTGAAGTCAAGTTAGGAGGAGAGCAAGGCCTGGTGTGTAAACGTCACCCTCAGTGACAGATCCCCATGTACAGCGGCCAGCCCGAGCTTGACACTACTAACCTATTCCAGTCAGCCGCCTCGCACACACGGTTACCACATGGAATCCAGCAGTAGTAGCGACCAATCACATACTTCCATTGCTCCCATCCGCTACTACCAGTACGGATCGCCAGCTGCGTGACGTCCCAGTCCCAGCATTTCCCAGCACCAACCCCGCAGCTCCGGCTACGTGAGCTGATTGAAGGGAGAGTGACGTCACACAAGTTCCACAACTCCATCTGGATGCACGCCCTGATTGGCTGCTACTCCATGCAGTAGTAGTGCAAGCCGTCAGACGTGCGGCATGATGTAGGAGTCACAGAGCTTCTGGTAGCTCTCATGCATCTCATGGGACACACTGCCCCTGCGTGCTATCTCCTCAGCAGACTGCAGGCCAGGATCTCAAAAAAAGAAGCGAGAATAAAAGGTGAAGGCTGGCGGCGGCTGCGCGGACCACATGACGAGGTCTGGCGGGCCGGATTTGGCCCGCGGGCCTTGTGTTTGACACCCGTGTTCTAGATCAAATTCATTTTGAGTGTCTGTAAAATGTGAAAAAATACCAATAGTAGTTAATACTTTAAGCTTAACATCGAGCGAAGTAAGTAGAGAACAGTAGCTCTAAACAACTGAGCATATTTTGCTATTTATTAACTATATTGCATATATTATGTGAAAATGTAAATCCTTTTTACGACATCTACAGTAGTTATTTGAAAAGAGCTGACTGGTGTTTGATGTATATGTACACTATTTACTGGAGCAGGTTACTGAGTAGCTCGCTAGAGTAAATGTCTGTGGATTTCAATACATGGGTTTGGTTTACAAGTTTAAATTACTTTTGGCATGTCTTATCTAACTTGTCCAGAATCTCTTAGAAGTATAAAATAAAATAAAAAATAGGCTTCACGACCCATAAAAACACTACTGAAAGCTACACAAGATCACACAAATGAATCATTAAGCAACACTTACTGTAGGGGGGTATTCAATCCCCACCGCTATTTCCGAAATAGTGTCAGGTGCCTATTCAATGCTTTAGATCCTGACAGCATTAAAGAGGCAGCCACGGACCCGACTTTAAAAGCAGTCAGGTACTGTATGTTTTGCTAAAAACGGCCATGGATTTTCGAGATCATGACCGGATCCTGACATTCCATGTCCGTTTTTGCCAACATGTCCCCGTTTAGCCGATCGGCAGAAGGAACACTGAATCCCGCCTGCTGATAAACTGTGCAGCGGACTGAAAATTGGCCAGGGTTCCAACTGTCAGGATGTCTCGACAGTTGGAACCCAGGATTTTCAGATTTTCTTTGTGAAAAGAATCAGGCACTTTATATTAACCATATATTTTCTAATACCCCTTTCACATCGCACCTAATTACCGGGTACAAGCCGGTTTCTTGCGGTTCGACCCGGTAATTAGTGTGATGTGAAAGGGGTTACTGGTTACAGCTAACCGGTAGCAACACGGCAATCCGAACCAGGTAAAAAAGCAGTTCTTACGGTACTTGTGTAATAGCACAGCGCCCGTTATGTAGTTAGCATAGCGGGCATGTCAGAATCAGCATAGTGTTTGCACGGCCAGCGTAGTTAGCGTAGTCAGTCAGAAGTAGTGTAGTATTCCCGCTAGCGTAGTAAGCGTCCCTGTCAGATATGTGTTCCTGAAACACCCCCACTATCCACGTCAGCCCGAAGCATGGCAAGCATAGTGAGCCCTGTGAGGGGACGCGTTACATGTCCCCCCGACCTGTTCATACCCCCACTATCCATGTCGGCATGGAGTTGACTTTATAAAGTGCGGCGAGCGTAGAGGGCCCCGCCAGGGGACGCGGAATACATAAAGTGATCCGTGTCCCCTCGCGGGTCTTGCTTGCTACACTTATAAAATCAACTCCACACCAACGTGGATAGTGGGGGTATGAACAGGTCTGGGGGACGCGTAACGTGTCCCCTCTCAGGGTGCGCTGCGCTCCCCACGCTTCAGGTTGGCGTGCATAGTGGGGGTTTGAAAAGGAGGTTCTCACTGAAGCTGACACGGGTGGGGTTGCCGTACCCTGCCGCAATAATTACTGAGACGCACCTGTGTCTCACAGCTGGAGCGCCTCTCCACCGGCGCCCGCATGATCCACTCTCTGCCGGCGTCTGCCAGTGCAGGTGATCTGGTGGTTACTGGCACTATGTGATAGGCGCTCACAAGGCTTGCCATGGACACCGGGGACAGAACCATGGATGCTGGGGACAGAGCCGGGCTGGCGCGGAGTCACTACACTAACTACGCTAGGCAGCCGTTGGGCTTTCGCAGAGTCACTACGCTAAGTACGCTAGGCAGCCGTTGGGCTACGCTGACAGTGTAGCTAAGCCTACGCTGAAAATGTAGCCTAGCCAGGCGCCGTGCTATTACACAAGTACCGTTCTTACCGGTTCATTGCCGGGTTGGTGTGCAGTGTGAGCAACCCGTTTCCCGTTCACACTACGGAGGAGGCAGCGCTTGGAGCAGCACCAGCTCTAAGCGCTGCCTCCGCCACTGATGACGCGCCAACACTCCGTCGCACCCCCACATGACGTCTCCGAACCGGCAATATTGTCCCAGTGCGACCCTGCATTTGCAGTCTGAAAGCAGTATAAGAAGCACCAGATATAAATGAAGCAGTATATACAGATTTGTCCTCATACATCTTTGCTGCAGTTGCACCAAACAGCCCCTATTGACAGGCCAGGTCATGTGAGATCTCTGCAAGAACTTAAAGAGCACTTAAACATTGCTAAAAATTATTTGATGGTTGCTCACTATCGAATCATTTTTTTTCCATTCGCAAATAAAAATTAATAATTGAATATACAACACTTGTACAACTGTGTGTCACTGAGCCTCTGAATCTGTGCATGAAGTGCTACAATGCAGCAGATGAAGCTTTATCTCCAAAAACAAGTTCCAGATGCTAGTGGAGTTACAGGGGGCCTGTCAGCTACCCCTACATCAGGCATATCCCAATGCGTGGCGCATTGAGGTCAGTGGCTGGAGAGGCACTGACTCGTATCAGACACACACACGCACACACCATTTGGTGGGGAGATTTGACTATAAAAATGATTAGAACACTACAACAATGATATTAATACCATAAAATGTTCCACTATGCATTATTCAAATCACTTTTATAGTCACTGTATGGTACATTACTTGTACTGTGAAGATAGATTATACATTTAAAGGTAAATAGGAAATTCTGATAAACGAGGAGATAGTGTGAGGTTACATAACAGGGTCTGTCCAAAGGATGGACTTTAATCTAAACTATGTGTAGATACACAGCACCCCCTAGTAGTAAAAGTGAGTGTAGCAGGAAATATTTCTAGAGGTTTTTGTATAAGACACTGCCGACGTGTTTTATCTTTATGTTTGGTGTTTTTAAAAAATGTTCACATGTAGTTTGTGGATCGAGACACTGTGGGGGAATGTTGCAGGTATGCTTGAATACTGGCATGATGATACCAGATAGCCTATCCTGTTCCTGGATTCATACCAAATAGAATAAATTCAGTAGTTTTTGAGTTGACCCAGAACAAAGAGACAAGAATGGAAAAACTGGCTAATTTGGTCTTCGTACAATATAAACTGTATGTCAAAGTTGAGATTGCTTAAGAATGTTACAATTAAAGAGAATACTGTAATTATATTTACATGTAATGAGGATATACTCTAAAATGTATATAATGTAGTATAATATAGTATATAAATCTAATGGGTCAGCATATTCAGCACGTGTGCGCACAGGCATACGAAAATCAAATTCAAGGATCATACACAGTATACTATGCAATACTGTATTAATGGTGAAGGTGTAAGGGATGATCAGGTCCTTCCTATCATGTTCACCAGAGAAAATTATCTCATGTGCAAAAGAAAAGGTTTATACTTTCCCTGTAATCCATTGCCTGCTTTTTTGCTTTACATGGCAGGGAAATAGGCTTTTCTTGTGCAAAGCCTTCACCATCAAGCAGCGCTGGCTGCATGTGAGAAGCCTATTCCGTACAGTGGCCCACTCCTTCACGACCCACAGCCCTCCCATTGACCTGCCCCCAGCCCCGCCCCTTGACCCACCTTATACTGGGTTTTTTATTTTAACGTTTGCTTCAATTCTATTCTTGATTTTGCACACTGTAATGCCACTTACATGTTACGTCACACAGTAATAACCATTACGCATTGTGCCACTCACCATGATCCCCATTACATATTATGCCACACACCATAATGCCCATTCCACATTATTCCACACACCATAATGCCCATGTTATATCAAACACAGAATGGCTATTACATATTATTGCATAGAAGTGACGCTTACCTACATGCTAATTGCTAGGAGTTTCTTGCTCAATGCCAGGGGCTTCATGCTCATTCTCATGGAGGAATTAAATGCTTGTTGCCACGGGGAAGTTAAATGCTCATTGCTATGGGGGATTACATGCTTGTTACCACAGGGGAGTTAAATGCTCATTGCCATGGGGAGTGAAATGTTCATTGCCAAGGGTGTCATAGTGGTGTACGACAGCCGGCAGAGAGCTTTTGCCAGTCCGGCTGTATCAGAGCAGGTTCATGGATATTTAAAATCTCGTGCTGGCTCAAGAGCCAATTCAAGCTTGCTGTCCAGCAGCCAATAAGGAGCCACCATTGCCGCTGCTAATCGGCTGCCGGACCGCGAATTCCAATTGGCTTGCGAGTCAGCGCGAGATTTTAAATAGCTGCGTACCTGCACCGAATACAGCCAGCTTTCCCATTTCCCTCTTCCCAGCTGTCCCCAACTCCAGACTGATTCCTGGACATTTTGTTACTAAAAAAGGGAAAGCTAATTAGGATGAGTGGTAGTGCCAGCAGCTCACACCGTAGGGTGGGGGGGTTGATCAGCCCCCAAAATACTATAACAAGGAAAAGAAAGGAATGTGGTGGAGTGCTTGGTTATGCTGTGAATCAACAATGTTAGAAAAATATGATCAATTGGGTATCACATAAAACAATTTATTCTAGATAATCACATAGACATAAAAGAAAAGAAAAAATTGCGCATAAAACATATATTGTAAAATATGCACTCAATTGAATTGTAAGGACAATGGAATAATAGGGTATAATCAATCTCACTTGTTCCTATTGCACTCTCCTATTGATTAGATGAAATCTCCTTCAGTGTCCATCTTAAAACTGGTGTGGTAGGTGTCCATATACCTGACTGGAAGCCGATTTCTTGTATCCGTTTGTGAGAGACAGTCTGTTATAGAAATGTTTCAAAATACCCGTATTCTGTAACCGGTGAATTGACAATGGAGCTTTCACACTGCAGCTTTACCCGTTTTAAAACGGTAAAAAAAATGGCAATATACCGTGTTAAAGCTGCAATGTGAAAGGGGTAAAAAATCTATCTGCAGACCTAAAATTCCTGTCATCATAGTTCAAAATAAATACTGCTGCAATACATGTAAAATAGGCTGGGCATGCAAAGCATGGGGAACTATAATCGGCAACTTCTGGTGACACATACCAGCAAATAGGGTGACCCCCAGTGAGAGCAGTGTTATGGCTGACAGTGACCTTGTCATGTATTGGTTGAGATGAAGAAAATCCCCATCACCAGAGGGAAAACACTTTTTAATTCTGTATAGGGTTTTACATACGTTAATTCAACTCATCCGTCTCACTTAAAACAAGCTTAGAGCTCCACCTGCTGGACAATCCTTTCTAACAGTTTTACGGAAACGTTTGTACAGTACATAGCATTTTCCGGTACTGTAGATTATATAACAAATTTTGCTTAAAAGCCAGATTTGGTGCCCAGTTCACGAGCCAACAAATGAGATCAGAGCATTTGCCCATTAGATAAATATGTTATCAAGACCACTGCAAATACTGTGTATCTAATAAAAGGATAATGCTAATTGTAATATAAGTAAAATAAGTATAATTTATTAAAAGTATCAAGTCAGCCTGGACAGGACCTGGCTGATTGTTGGAGGCAACATCATTGCATTGCACCAGGGGTGTCTCTAATAATAATGGTGAGATCCGATGTGGGGGATGTATTGCCTGTGCACTGAAATAAAAAGTGGTGTTTTCTCATAGGTTAGGGAGCATGGCCTCAAGGCCCGATCCCCCATTTTATCACTCCAGAGGTCCTGCAGATGTATCACAATGGTCTTGCAGTGCCGCAGTGTGTGTCACAGGGCCAGATGTATCAAGCTTCAAAAAAGTGATAAAATGGAGAGTGATAAACAATCAGCTCCTACCTGTCATTTTTCAAACCCATCTTGTAACATGACAGGTAAGAGCTGATTGGCTGGCTGTTTATCACTCTCCACTTTATCACTTTTTAAGCTTGATACATCTGGCCCAAAGTGAGCAGTTATTTGCAAAGTCAATAACAATTAGGGACCATTTGTGGGGGATTGGCGACTAGAACACAGGCATGTCACAGTTTGAGATTGCAATCCCGCATGCATTTACTATGGCTCCAGAGTCTTACTTTCCGCGGCCATGCTGTGCATCTGTAGGGTTACTCAGATGGTAAATGCTTGCATCTTTATATGTTGCCAGCAGATCCTAGACTGTCTCTATACAACTTGCGGCACAGATTCGCAGCTGTGAATTAATTTACATACATCTCTGAATCAGGTTGTACACAATTGTCTATCTTTAAATACAAAGGCCATAAACCTAGGATACACACACACACACACACACACACATACATATACTTTGTTGAGAGTTTTATCTATATTTTGGGTAACAAAATATAAATCAACAATCATCAGGAACCTTGTGTGCAAAGACCATAGCTTAGAACATGTCTGGGGCCAGGAGAAGCAGAATCTGGCGTAGTGGTCTCTGCAGTGTGGCACAGTCCCAGAATGTCAGTCAAGAAATGAAGGCAAGGCTGAGGGTTCTGTGTATTTACCCGGAGGATATGCCAATACATAAGTAAGCTATGTACCTGTGGCTGTGCGGTTGCTGTTGGTCTCTGCGGGGAAGGAATAGGCGTTTTGGACAAAGCCTGATTCATCTTGGTAAGAACTAAATCTGCGATTAGTTGCCGATCCTCCACTTGGTGTTCTCCCATCACTGGCATTGTACAATCCATGACCTGAAAAGAATGAAAACATGGCTTGTAGTCTCTGTATGGTAAGACATTTGGCAGCTCCTTAACGGACTGTATCAACAACAACAAGAAAATGCGGTACTTGTTTCCTAGCACGGCCACAAATCTTGGCCATCAGGGGTAATTTGAGTGGCCTGCGACGCGACCGACGCGATGCCCCCGATTTTTCCATTGAAATGCATTGAAAACAGTGAAAAATCGGGTCGGTCGCGTCGTGTGCACCTAAAAATGCTTAAATGGTCCAGAAGCGATGCCCCCGATTTCCCCATAGGGAACAATGTTAAATGCCTCAATTTACCCGCGATGACCACGATTTCTCATAGGAAACAATGTTAAATGGAGCAATTTACCCAAATCAGCATAGGAACAATAGTAAATGGGCCAAAAACACCCCTGAACATTGAAATGTCCCCCCAAAAGTAGTTGACGCCACCCCGCCATCAACGTGAACCCGAAGCGCGGCGAGCGCAGCGAGCCCGCGAGGGGCGGCGGTACGCGTCCTCCGACCTTTTCATGCCCTACTATCCACTAGGGCGTGGAGTGAGAATAGAATAGTGTGGCGAGCGCAGCGAGCCCGAAGCGTGGCGAGCGCAGCGAGCCCCGCGAGGGGCCGCGGATACCTTCACAGGTAAACGCGTCCCTTTGCGGGCTTCCCAGGTGTCCGCGTCGCCATGGACACCTGGGAAGCCCGCGAGGGGACGCGTATAGCTGTGAAGGTATCCGCGTCCCCTCGCGGGGCACGCTGCGCTCGCCACGCTTCGGGCTCGGTGGCACGCTGCGCTCGCCACACTATTCTATTCTCACTCCACGCCCTAGTGGATAGTAGGGCATTAAAAGGTCGGAGGACGCATACCGACGCCCCTCGCGGGCTCGCTGCGCTCGCCACGCTTCGGGTTCACGTTGATGGCGGGGTGGCGTCAATAACTTTTGGGGGGACATTTCAATGTTCAGGGGTGTTTTTGGCCCATTTACCATTGTTCCCTATGATAATTTGGCTAAATTGAGCCATTTCACATTGTTTCCTATGGGAAATCGTGGTCATCGCGGGTAAATTGAGGCATTTAACATTGTTCTCTATGGGGAAATCGCGGGCATCGCGTCTGGCCATCGCACCCGATTTTTTTAGCGGCCGCGATGGCCCCGATTTTACCCCCGATGACCGCGATTCTGATCGGTGTGGCCGTGCTAGGAAACAAGTACCGAAAATGCAACTGCTTTGGTTTTTATTCTTTCATTTACTGAACCGTGTGTCTTGCAACAAATAGCATTAAACACTACATGTGCATGTACACGCTGAGCCAACACCTAGGGAAAAGCATACAATAATAAGAGTCCAATTCAATCAGGAGCGATGCGCTGCAGAACAGGCAGTGATATTATGCTGCGTCATATTTGCGCATCCCAAGGTGCCCTGTGCACCTCTTGTGATGTTACTGGTCTCAAACTGCCACCCTGTGTTGAAAAATTACAGAAGTTGATTGGTTGGAAGTTTCTCTCTCTCTCATTTTATCACTCTTCAAAGCTTAGTACAGATACCCATTTCCTGCAATAAGTTTCCACAACCATGCATGTTCACGGCTGCAAACAGGAGAACTGGTTATTTATTTTACTTAGTTTACTTAGTTATTTTTTTTGCTTTCCTCCGGGTAGTGCCGCTTTTCAGGGCTAATTGAATAGCCCATGCAAGATCAAGTAGACTTGGTAAATTACTGTGGCTAATTGAATTCGGTACTTGTGTAGTTTCACGGCGGCAGGAAATCGCATCGCATGAGATGGTACTTTTGTAGTTTCAAGTTTCCCCTGCCCACGGATCACATCACATCGCATGTCGTGTCGCATGCAATGCGATGCAATTAAGCACATTTAGCACACCCCCACTATCCACGCCACCCCGAAGCGTGGCGAGCGCAGCAAGCCCTGCAAGGGGACGCGGTACCCCCACTATTCATGTCAGCGCCGAGTTGAGTTAAGAAAGTGTAGCGAGTGCAGCGAGCCACCGAGCCCGAAGTGGGCAAGCGCAGCACGCCCAGCGAGGGCAGGCAGAATACATGTCAAGTAATCAGCGGCCGCTCACCACGCAAGGGTTCGGTGGCTCGCCACACTTTATAAAGTCAACTCCGCGTCGGCGTGGATAGTGGGGGTATGAACAAGTCGGGAGGACACGTACCGCATCCCCTCGCGGGGCTCTCTACGCTCGTCACGCTTTGGGGTAGTATGGATAGTGGAGGTGTGCTTAATTGCATCTCATCGCATGTGACACGAACGTACATGCGATCCGATGCGATGTGATTCGCGGGCAGGGAAAACTTGAAACTACAAAAGTACCATCGCATGCGATGCGATCCGATCGCATGCGATGTGATTGCCTGCTGCCGTGAAACTACACAAGTACCTTGAATTCCCCCGTACTTCTAAACTAAGTTATTGTCATACAAGCCATTAAACCCCAGTTTATGCCTTCATCCTTCATGAACAAGATCATTTGTTAAAGCTTGTGGTGCCTCTATTTTGCGAAACATAGGATTTAAAAAAAAAAGTAAACAAATTATATTTTGTTTTCTCCCCCTGCACCCCTACCTGGCTACACCACTGGGTAGAAGATGGTGTACCTACTGTATGTTTAAGGACAATAAATCTCACCTAGTCTTAAGCAGGTTGCCATGACATGAGGTAGGTGCTTCTCTAACACAGCAAACACAAAGTGACTGAACAGGCCACAATGGGTACCGTCCCGCCCCATTCATAATTTACCTCCCACCTTCCCCAAGGGGAAAACATTTTTGTGTGCAGGAAAATAAAGCAGAGCGCCCAATCAGGACTGTCCAGCCCAGGTTAGGGCAGTTGGTGGGAGCTATGTAATATGGACTGTAAAATCATTACTGGAAAATGTATTTTAATTTATTAATTTGTATGTAATTTTGGATGTTTGTGTTCCTTTAAAATTGCCAATATTTGTGTATGGTTGTGTAATGTATGATCAGGTAAAATCTTTAGTAAACATTATTAATGTCTTTATCAGATCTACTTCTTCTAGAGCAGGTACCGTAAAATCATCATTACTTCCCGGTCTTCTGCTAAGCCCATGTGTTTGTGCCAGAACCTGCACGTGCTCTGTGACAGATGTTCATACAGGACATGGAAATTTGTATCCGCATAAGTGCAAAGGCCCAGTCCCAGGGGCAAAGAAAGCTGTGCAAGGGTATTCTTGTTCAGGATAGAACCGTTTCACCCTGCAATTGAATGCATCTCTCCACCACTGGTGTCACTCCTTTAGATCCACTGCATAATGTAAGGGACACTGTTTCCACCTGGGGGTTCTACTACTTGGAGACTTGTTTGTCTGTGTTTTGGTTTGATCTGACCAGGTACTCTAGGTGTTTGACCTTAACTATTGTTACCTAGCTGCTGTCTGTTCTGGCAGAATAGCGGTCGGTGGTCTCCCTCACCCTTTTCTCAAACATTACCCCCCCCCCCCCATAGACACCCATACTTGTTCTTAGATACTATCTCTACATTTATGTTTGTCATATCACTAGATACAGGACTCCTATTAGATGGCAGTTTCTTCCTAGAATTAATGTGCACTGTCTCCAGATTTGCTGGCTTTGCTCAGTTACCGGTGACTCCTGCCAGGCTACTGCTAGGACGATGCTTTGGTTGCACTTTGTTCACATTAAATATGTTCTGTGACAAGGATCACATACACCAGAAGAAATTCCAAAAAAAGGCTTTACTTCTTCACAGGATTCACAGACAGGCAGTTTTTAGCAGAATGTTAAAGGACATAACAGAGGCCACAGAGGATCTTTTACTGAATGTCAATTCCTTCAGAGACTTATGTTCCCAAACCCTGAACACTAACCACTTTCAAACCTATCACCTGGCAAGCTTGTCCAGCATCAGAAGCCTTCTCTCTTGTATCTGAAAGCCAACTGATAGGTGTTTGCAATCATGCTTGCTTTTGACTTGACCACACCTAATGCCTGGCCTGTATTCAACAAACTGTAGCAACACCCTGCTGTTCTATATCCTTGCCAGGTACACTATATGGACAGAAGTATTTGGACGTCTGACCATTACACCATCAGGGACTGTAATGAGACTGTATTAAAATACATACACCTTAAAATGGAGTTGGTTCCCCTTTTTGCCGCTATAACAGCTTCCACTCTTCTTGAAAGGCAGGTGGGGAGTTTGATTGGGACAGAACACCTGGCAGTTGTCCTAAGGCAAGCTCAGGGAGCACAGAAACCTCCCGTTGAGCAGAAGGGCATGGTTTTTGGAGTGTTTTTGTGGAAATGTGTGCCTATTAATTTTGTAGAGCATTTATTAAGGTCAGGCATTGACGTTGGACGATAAGGCCTGGCTCGCTATGTTCATTCCAGTTCATCACAAAGGTGCTTGGTGTTGTTGAGAAATTATGCCAACCTTCACAGTTGGCATAATTTAGTCTGACAGGTAACGTTCTCCCTGCATCCTCCAAACCCAGATTCTCCCATTTAACTGCCAAAAAGAAAAGCGTGATTCACCTCTCCACAGAACCTGCTTCCACTTCTCCAAAGGTCCAGTGTTGGTGTGCTTTACACTACTCCGCCTTACGTTAGGCATTGGACTTGGTCATGTGAGGCTTGCATGCAGTTTTTTATGCTTACATTAATGCCACTGGAAGTTTAGAAAGAACCTTAACAGTGATATTACGTGGTCTTCTGCTTTGTGTCTGAGTTGATGTTATTCCTAACCACTCTCTAATAATACAGGTCGAGTATCCCCTATCCGAATATCCGTTATCCGAATTATTCCGAAATACGGACATTCCAGAAACATTTTTTTTTTTTTGCTAAAAACTCACTGGGGACATTTGTAACAGCATCACTGGGGACATGATATGTAACTGGCACTATATATGTGCAAGACAATGATTGCTTGGCATTCAAATTCAGTGCTGAGATAGTACACACATTTTGTTTCACGTTTTGAAACCTTGTTTTTTGAACAATTAAAATATATTTGTGTGTATTTTATGTGGTAATAAAATATATTTGTGTGTATATTATGTGTTTATACAGCATAAATGCAAGATACTTCAAAATACATCATTGAAATATTAAAATATTCCGAAATACGGAATAATCCGTTATCCAAAATTCTCCTGGTCCCGAGCATTTTGGATACGGGATACTCAACCTGTATCAATTACAGTTGACGTGGAATGTCCAGCAGGGATGAAATTTCAAGAACAGTCTTACTGCATAGGTGGCATCATATCACAGTAACACGCTTGAAGTCACTGAGCTATTCAAACTGACCCCTTTTGTATTACAGATGTTTGCAAATGGAGACTGCATAGCTACTGTATGTGCTTGGTTTTATCCACCTGTGGCAAAGGGTCTGATTGAAACACTTGAATTCAATAAGGAACAGGGATGGCCAAATACTTTTGTCCATATACTTTAGTGCATGTTCCTGCTGACCCTGTCATGGTACATAAGACAACAAATTATACAACAATTTGTAGCAGTACTCTATTTTCTGGGTTTTCTGATAGAACTAGAATTACTGCTCCTTCCACTATTACAGGTACTGTTGATTTCTTTCATCTTGCACAGATTTCTATGTCAGTAATTATCCCACCTTTTTCCACAGACAGAACGCCATAAAACATGACCTGTTTGGGTTCTTGTGGACAGGGAGTTGGAAACCACAGTATTTTAGCTTATATTGCCACCTGGGGTGATATGTGTAAAAAATGCTAAATTATGCACTTGGGACTCAAAAACCCAAAGGCTCAATATAGTATCAAGGGTACTATAATGGAAACTACTGAGGAGGAAAGAGATCTAGGAGTCACTATTTCAAGTGACTTAAAGGCAGGAAAGCAATATAGCAAAGCAATGAGGAAGCCTAACCAGATGCTTGGTTGCATAAGGAGAGGAATCAGTAGCGGAAAAAAAGACATAATAATGCCACTTTATAGGTCATTGGTACGGCCTCATCTGGAGACCATATCTTCAGAAGGATATAGATACATTGGAGAGTGTACAAAGAAGGGCAACTAAAATGGTGCATGGCCTACACCACAAAATTAACCTGGATAAGTTAAGATCTTAACATGTATAGTTTGGAGCAGAGAAGGGAAAGGGGGGGACATGATAGAAATCTTCAAATATATCAAGGGTTTTAACACAGTACAGGAGGGACATTTTCTTCAAAGGAAAATAAGTAATACAACACAAGGACATGCACTGAAACTGGAGGGAGGTAGGTTCAGGGGAAATGTTAGAAAGATTTACTTCACAGAAAGGGTAGTGGATAAGTGGAATAGCCTCCCATCGAGGTGGTAGAGGCTAAGACAGTAGAACCATTTAAACAAGCTTGGGATAGGCATCTGAATATCCTTACAAAGAAATAAGGATTAAAAAGTGTTGCGATTACCTGAAGGGTAAAAAAGGGGCAGACTAGATGGGCCAAATGGTTCTTATCTGCCGTCAAATTCTATGTTTCTATGTTAAGATTTCTGTCTCGTTAAGGCTGCTTGTATGCCTTCTTCTCAAACACTGGTGGTATAAAGCTAGATTATTTTTTTTTATTGTATTTACCCGATTTCACGGCCAAGTACAGTGTAGTTTTCCTCTTCTGGATTTTCTTATACTTTATCACCCAGCTATAATGTCTATCTAGAGGTTCAGCTCCATCTGTTGTACGTAGCGCAAGATAAGGGAATTTTTTATAGTTATTGTTATTGTTTGGCATGTTTTCATTGTTTTAGGTTTAAGTATAGTCCCTATATTGTAAGGCCAAAATTATTTATCTAGAGATATAAAGGGTGGAATGTAATAGGGTGAGAGAGTCAGAAAGTGAGAGATTTGCTAAGAAAATGTCCAGTTTTGTTTAAAGCGGCAATCAAACTGTAAATGATTGCCGCTTTAAAAAAAAACTGGAGATGTCTTACCAAATATCTGACTCTCACCCTATTACATTTCACCTAAAAGCGAAATACTCCTTGCCTCTATTACATGAAGTACCACCAGTGACCACTAGAAGACACTCGACGGACCAAATTACTCCTTAACAGAAAGTGAAAGCAAAATGATCTATTTCAAACTTGCTGGAAAATGGAGAGAGGGAGCTGTGAAGACAGAGATTGCAGGTAGAGACTAAGGGGGATATTCAATGTTGGCAGTATTTCCAACAGTGCAAATAGCACCCGTCACCTATTCAATGCTACCATTTCTGACAGCATTGAAGGCGGATTTTAGAACAGATCTGTTTTGTCGGAAACGGCTATGGTTTGTCGAATTCAAGGCTGTTTCTCGACAATCCGCAGTCATTTTCGCTACCACGTCACCTTTTTTTACAGTCAACAGGCAGAACATTCAATTCCGCCTGTCGAGCTGGCTGAAAAAGGCCCGGGATTCCGACTTTTGGAATCCCACATTCAATACCCCCCCATTTTAACTATTTTGTTTGATACAGTATATTATATTATGGTTAGTGATTGTACCACCTGGATCGATTATTTTTTTTCCTATTTGTATGCTGATTTTGCTTAAAAAATGACATATAAAGAAATAATTAAAATAATATTGACCAATGCTCTATTGCTCTTCTAACTTAGTAAAGTGCTGCAAAATACCAGACGACCAGGCTAATGAGTTAGTTTAGAAAACATACATTCCACTATTCCTTTCATGCTTCTAAAAGAAAAGTAGTTAAAGCCATCATATAAAAAGGATGTTTTATTAAGAAAGTGGCTTGTTGCTATGTCTAAATAGCTGGCTGTCTATGTTAAACATTTTAGTTATTATGAAATATATGTTTGAACTATATTTGAAGCTTCTAACTTTAAAATCAAATTCTAATTTTACATGACGCCAGTAATGAGGTTATGTAACAGTGCTTTCTCTGATATTTAGAACATTAAGTGTATGTTTAAATAAACTGTTCTTTGTAACGACAACAATACGAGGCGGTTATGATGTGGAATGTCTGAACGGCTGCAGGAAACCTCTAATTTGTGAGTAAATCGTCCGGCTTGCTATTTCTATGTAGAGGTCAACATAAATTGAAGTAAATACTTTTTAATTAGAAAAATAAAGATGTATAGTGGGTGTAAAAAAAAAGGCTTTTATTAGAAATAAAGACTATTTATATCCATGTCTGGAAATAAATAATTGGCCAAAATGTTTAATTTATTACTGTAATGCAGTGTACACACGGTACAATCCAGCATGAGATTTTGACTATATAGTCAAAATCGCATGCAGATCGTAGGCAGATCGCACAGGTTTTTTACCTTGCGATCCTGATGCGCGCTCCCGTCACAGCACAAATCGAAACTCAGATAGACAGGGCAGCAATGACTATAGTGCACATCTAATGTAGATAGCGGGCATCGCATCGCACAGTACAAAAAGTATGTGCTGCACATACTTTTTGTACTGCCCGCGGATCGCATCGCACGTAAATCAAATGCAAAACGCATGCAATGCAATGTGATCCAGCCTATAACGGGTGGGATCATCGCACGGTGTGTGGTCACCTTTACTGTGATTGCAGGAGCTGCAGGATTTAGCAACAACGTAGTATGAGAAGATAAATGAGTGGGTAAAAGTGAAATCATTTAACCCTCACTGGGGCTAGTAGTGGTTTAGAAAACTGGTCGTCAAACATTGCACAGGGACCCTAAGTGTGCGGCTCAATGCACTCCATCCCCACTTTAATAACAAGCTGCAATGGCTAAGCAGCGGTCCAGAGAATTTGAATGTTGTAATACCAGCAGATGAGCAGCGATGAAGTGGGAGTGCGCATCAGTGCTCGCTGCTCATCGCTGGCCCGTACACACTGGGCAACTTTTGAGCTGTAAAACTGAGCGGCATTCAGCTCAAAATTACCTTAACAGCTCCTGGAAAAAAATGTTTAGATTCATGAGTATAACTCACCGGTCTCTTCCATATTATATTGCTACATTGGGATTCCAATACAGTAGCTACAAAATTATGTAATACAAAATCCCAGTTGCCCATTATTTTGTCAGGCACTGGGATTCCTGTATTCTCCCGTACATTCACTTCCACATTCTACAGTAGGACTGATACATATTATATAATTAAGGGGTCTTATTGAAATTTAAGCAGTGACTTATATATTCAACTACATTCCTAATGACAAGGTTCAGACACATTCCAGTAATACTGTAACAAGGATGTACATGTACTAAATCTATAAATAAGTATTAATCCAGAATGAGGCGCAAACTCAGCATAAAATCATTTGACTAAATTACACCAAAAAATGCTGTAAATAAACGAATATGTCAGAACAAGACCATAAATGTATAATGCTCTAGTATCTATGCACATTGTATATAACACATATATTTATGCTCCCATCCCCGGCCCCGTCCCCAGAGAAGGGAAGTAGGGGCGCTCCACTCTGTGCGGCCGGAGGAGGTCACAGGTGAGGACGGAGGTAAGGACAGAGGAGGGAAGGAGGAGGGAAGTGGATGCCCCCAGCACGGCAGCCCCCTTGGCCGGGAGACAGGTGGCAGAACAACGGCCGCGGCCCCCAGTGGTGAGCTGCGGCTGCCCCCCATCAATGGCACAGCATGGAATGGTGCAGCCTGCTCGGAGGATGGAGGAAGATAACGACGTGGCAGCCCCCCGGCCAAATATCAGGCACGGCCCCCAGCAGCAAGACACGGCGGGCCCCGTCGGCATGGAAGACACACTGCTGCAGCTTGCCCAGAGGACGGAAGCGCTGCCAGCCTGGAGACAGGCGTCAAAACAACGGCCGTGGCCCTCAGCCCACCCCCACTTGCTCTGGGTACAAACACTTGTAGAGCGCCCAAGGGTGGTGAGGGCCCAAAACTGTAATAATTACTGTATGCCTATCTCAAGCATGTTTAAATTGCTCTACTCCAGGGATCCTCAAACTATTTTGATCTGGGACCCCACCAGACAATCAAAATAATGACCGGACCCCAGCAAGTTGGTGCAGAAGGTCATCACATCACATGTGTAGTCAGCAGACAGCACATACATGGCAGCGCTATGGAGGCACAAAATGATGTGAGGAGTCTAAAATAACAGACCCACAGTTTGCGAACCACTGCACTACTCTCTAAGCCTCTACCACCCCTAATTGCTGGGGGGAAAGCCGCTCTGTGCATACACACTGAGAGGCTTTCCCCCTGGCCGGCACCATCAGCTGGGATAGGACGGCTTTTCATAGTGCTGTGCTAATATGGTAATACTGGCAGATGAACGGTTTTCCTGGTGATGATGCAGGAGCGCGCAACATCGTTTACCGCTCATCGCCAGCCCGTACACACTGGGTGACAGTAAGATGAAACCCGCTCAAACTTGCTGTTTTGAACGGCTTTCAGCTCAAAGTCGCCCAGTGTGTACGGGCTTTTACAGTGGTATTGTTATTCCTGTTACGGATTCTTCTCCTTATGCAATCAAGAATCTGACCTGCTTTTCTCATTGCTTTGTTGCATTGCTTCACTGCCTTTAAGTCACTTGAAATAGTGACTTCTAAATCCCTTTCCTTCTCAGTAGTTTCCAATATTGTGCCATTAATATCCTATTTAGCATTTGGCTTATAAAAACCAAGTTCATGATTTTGCATTTATTAGTATTAAACTGTAGTTGTCATGTTCTTGCCTATTGTTCAAGCTTACCTACTGTAGATCATCAATCATTTGTTTCACCCTCCCAGTGTGTCTACTCTGCAAATCCTTATGTTATTGCAAAAATGCATTCTTTCCCTCCAATACCATTTGCAATATCACCAACAAAGATATTAAAGAGCACTGGTCCAAGTACAGATCCCTGGGGTTCTCCACTGGTAGCATTTACCTCCATAGAATGTACTTTAAAGAGGTAAATGTTTCTATCATGCAATAAAGTTCTTATCCATACAACTGATTTATATCCAATCCCATTCTTTCCAGTTTATTTAGTAGCCTATGATGTGAGAAAATGTCAAATGCTTTACTAAAAAGTCTTGATATGCCACATCTACACCCCTGCATCCTTGATCTATTATTTTAATTATAGCTTAAATACAACTTGTTTGGCATGACAAAGTAAATCCAAGTTGCTTGAGTTGAGATGTCCCACAACTCTTTTTTTTTAATAGTGCTTATATTACTTTCCCTACTACTGATATAAGGCTTACTAGTCTATAGTTACTTGCTTCTTCCTTGTGCAGTGGTACTACATTCGCTCTTTCAAGTACTCTGGAATTGCACTTCTAGCTAGTGACTGGTCGAACATTTCTGTTAATGGTGCTACCAGCCCTTTTTCTTTTTTTTTATCTCTTCTAGTACCCATCTGGCCCCATTGATTTATCCACTTTCAGTTTTGAGAGCTCTTTTAGGACCTTCTCCTCTCTAAATGTACTTTCTCCTACCTTATTTTAATAAATGTCCTTGCAACAATGGTGGTCTCTTCCCTTCTCCTTATGTAGTGAATAGTGAGCAAAACTAATTTTTTAGAGAATCTGCTATTGCCCTGTCACCCTCCACCCACCAAACCCTCTATCTCTGTCTTAAGTGTTATTATTCTTCCAAATGATTTTCTCCTTTCACTTATATCCATAAAAAATGTTTTGCCCCTTTATCCACGGACTATTTTCTCCTCAGTTATGTTTTTGCCTGCCTGACTCTTCCCCATATAAATGACACACACAAACTCCCGTCCATCCATATTATGTAAAACAAATCATGATTCATCAGACCAGGCAACCTTCTTCCATTGAGCTATGGTCTACTGCTTATGCTCATGTTCTCATTGTTCGTGTTTTTGGCGATGGACAAGGGCCAAGCATGGGCACTCTGACTGGTTTGTGGCAAGCTGTGTTTTGTGACACATGGCATTATACTTTAAAAATGCCCTCTTCGTATACTGACTAGGCCATTTTCTCCTCAGTTTATGTCTTTGCATGCATGATCACCTTCTTATCTTCCTTCCATCTGGCAAGATACACCTCTTTGTCATTGTTTACCGCTTATGTAAACCACACTGGCTTCCTTTTCCTGGTGCTTTTTATAACCCTTTTGATACAAAGGGCTGTTGCGTTTCCCATTACTTTTTAGTTTTTTTTCACCTCTCCTGCTCTCCTTCCAATCTGCCAATGAATAAATGAATGAAGCCCCATTTCTACAAAGTCAGCTTTCCTAAACTATAACACATGTATTTGTGTATATGTATGCATGAGTTGGACCCTGTCTTTATTCTGAACCATACTGCTTGATCAACACTGGATCCTAGGTTCTCACCCACATATATGTCCCCATTTGTGAGTATTACATCTAATAATGTATCTTTGCGAGTGGGCTCCCTTTCCAATTGCTTGAGGCATAACTCCCCATTAAGAAACTTGCCACTTTTAATTGAACTACTTTTGTCGCAGACCAAGTACACTGAAGAAGGTCACTGCCATCAGTGGGCACAGTAGCCATGAAGGGGTGTACTTGGTCTAAGGGGGTAGAAGTCAAACTAGCATCCACATGAATGCTACAAACCAAGGTCTCCCAGCAGAATATTACCCAGAGCATCACGCGGTCTCTGCAGGCTTACTTTATTCCCACAGTGCATCATGGTTTCTATTCTTTCCCCAAATAAATGACACACACAGTTGTGACCATCCATATTACCTAAAGAAACCGTGATAAATCAGACCAAGCAACCTTCCTCCATTGATCTATGGTCCAGTTCTGGTGTTTCTTGTTCTCATTGTTAGTGCTTTCTGTAATGTACAGGGGCCAAGTATAGGCACTCTGACTTGTCTGTGACAAGCTGTGATGCACTGTGTGTTCTGACACATGGCATTGGACCAGCTAGGCTAGTCTTTTCACCCCAACCGCATCATTGAGCCTTGCGTGCCTATGACCTTGTTGCCGGTTCAGAAATGTCCTTTCTTGGACCACTTTCCTATAGGAACAATCCGCTGCATACCGGGAACATGCTGTTTTGGGGATGGTCTGACCCAGTTGTCTAGCCATTCCAATTTGGTCCTTGTAGTAGTAGTAGTAGTAGTACGTTTATTTATAAGGCGCCACAAAGTGTCCGCAGCGCCGTACATAGCAAAAAAAAAAAAACAAATTACAAGGTAAAGTACAGGGTGTGTAGAAAGATACAGTATAAATAGGGGTATAGCTGGTAGAACTAAAATCAGCATCAGTTCAGAAGTAGGTGTCAAAATAGTCAAGGAGACCGAAGATGAAGTAGAGGAAGGGAAGAACAGGACAGGAGCACAGGTGAGGTAATGAGGTAGGGTGAGTACGTGAGGAAGGAGGGCCCTGCTCATAAGAGTTAACATTCTAAAAATAGGTGGGTGGACGAACGAAATACAATAGGATAAGTAGGAACGGAGGGGAACGGAGGCAGGATAGGAGGATCAAAAGAGGTTAGGAGGAGGGATAGGCTAGTCGAAAAAAGTGGGTTTTGAGGGAGCGCTTGAAGGAGGTAAGGGAATCGGATAGCCTGATGGGTGGCGGGAGGTTGTTCCAGTGCAGGGGGGCAGCGCGAGAGAAATCTTGGACACGGGAGTGGGAGGAGGTGATTAGGTGAGAGGTCAGTCGGCGGTCAGCGACGGAGCGAAGAGGACGGGAGGGGGTGTGGATAGAGATCAGTGAAGAGAGGTAGAGAGCTGTGGAGGAGGAGAGAGCCTTGTAGGTGGTGGTGAGGAGTTTAAAGAGAACTCGGAAAGGAATGGGGAGCCAGTGAAGAGATAAACAGAGGGGGGAGGCGGAGGTAGAGCGGCGGGAGAGGAAGATGAGCCTAGCAGCAGCGTTAAGAATGGATTGGAGAGGTGCGAGGCGGGTGAGAGGTAGCCCAGAGAGAAGGATGTTGCAGTAGTCAAGGCGGGAGATGACAAGAGAGTGAATGAGAATTTTGGTCGCGTCAGTGGAGAGGAATGGTCTGATGCGTGAGATGTTGCGTAGGTGAAAGCGGCAAGACTGTGAGAGAGCACGAATGTGGGGGGTGAAAGAGAGGGAGGAGTCAATGATGACACCAAGGCAGCGCGTTTGGTCGGTGGACGTGATCTCGGTTTCACCAATGCTGATGGAGATAGTGGGAGAAGAGGGGATGTTCGGGGGATGGAAGATTAGAAGTTCAGTTTTAGCCATGTTTAGTTTCAGGAAGCGTTGGGTCATCCAGGCTGAGATGGCCGTGAGGCATTCGGAGACCTTGGACAGAAGTGATGGGGATAAGTCGGGGGAGGAGAGATAGATTAGGGTATCATCAGCATAAAGGTGGTAATGAAAACCATAGGAGCTGATGAGGGTGCCCAGAGAGGTGGTGTAGAGGGAGAAGAGGAGAGGGCCAAGGACTGACCCTTGGGGAACACCGACTGGCTGGGGGGTAGTAGGAGAGGAGGAGCTCGGAGTGGAGACGGAGAAGGAGCGATCGGAGAGGTATGAGGTGAACCAGGAGAAGACCGTGCCAGTGATGCCAAAGGAGCGGAGGGTGTTGAGCAGGAGAGGGTGGTCAACAGTGTCAAAGGCAGCCGACAGATCAAGCTGGATGAGGATAGAGAAGAGGCCTTTGGATTTAGCCGATAGTAGATCGTTAGTGACTTTGGTCAGGGCAGTTTCAGTGGAATGTAAAGGGCGGAACCCGGATTGGAGGGGGTCTAGAATGGAGTTAGCAGTAAGGTGGCTTAGGAGACGATTATAGGTCAGACGTTCTAGGAGTTTGGAGGCAAAAGGGAGGAGGGAGATGGGCCTGTAGTTGGATGGAGAGTTGGGGTCCAGATTTGTTTTTTTGAGAATTGGGGAGACAAGAGCGTGTTTGAAGGAGGAAGGGAAGATCCCAGAGGATAGGGAAAGATTAAAGAGGTGAGCCAGGTGAGAGCAGACTGATGGACTGAGACGACGGATAATATTGGAGGGGATAGGATCAAGCGGGCAGGTGGAGGGAGAAGCGGATTGAAGGATAGAGTTGACTTCAGCAGCAGTGGTGGGGTAAAATGAGGACAGGGGTTGGAAGGAGGGGAGTGGAGATGTAGGAGGGGAGGAGGGAGAGGGTGAGGTCATGGCAGCAGTGATGGCAGTCCTGAGAGAGGAGATTTTGGTTGAAAAGTAGGTAGCAAAATCAGCGGCTACGATGGAGGACGGAAGAGCTGGAGGAGGGGGGGAGAGCAAGGAGTTGAAGGTGGCGAAGAGCCTGCGGGGATTGGATGATTGGGAAAGTCGCTTAGATGCTTATGCTTGCCCATTTTTCCGGCTTCCAAAACATTAACTTCTATAATAAGCAATACATTAACCTCAACTGAGTGTTCACTTACTGCCAGATATATGCATCCCTTGGTTTCCAATATAACAAGACAATCAATATTATTCACTTCACCAGTCAGTGGTGTTAATGTTATGGCTAATCAGTGTGTAATCTTCATTGCATGAACTAATATAGTTTCATAGTTTTTCCATTGCCTTCAGTTCTTCAGTTTATTCTGACATATAATAAAAATCCATGACAGTACAACAATAAGATATCATCAAAATTGTAATTGTTACATTCTTGCATGCATTCCAGCTCTTTTTTGGGGGGGAGGGTATTTTTCTTGAATGCGGTGGAACATTTGTGACTCAGAATTTACAATAGCGCTTCTTAGTGTAAAAGATTCTTACCTCTATAATATAATCCTTTCCATCTTTTCCATGTACAACTTTAACAGCACAGATGTCTAGACCACCAAAGATTTCTGAACATGTATCAACCCAAAACTTATACCTGGAAGAAAACAAATTTTTAACATTACAATAGTGTTTCTTAATCGCCTAATCTTTATAAAACGAAGCTTTCCCAGTAATAGCTGTCTAGGCCATACCTGTCTACTTTGCATACCTCACCTATGTATGGGAGACCCATAAGGATAAAAGTCATGCAGCAGCAGGCAGGCAGCTGGAACCGGATGATGCAATTCACCACAAATCACACCATCAAGTCTCCAGGGCTTCGGGATCTTTGAGAGTGAAGATGTTGCAAAAGCAGGCAATCATGGTCTTGACTAGCTTTCTCCAAAACTCTTTACCAATAAGGTCATAGCAATAACAATAATGATGGGGGGGAAAAAACCATACAATGTGAACCTACATTTATAGAAGTTATCAAGGAGTATATTAATATACAGTAATATTAGTCAGATAATGCCTCAATGAAGCCTTTGGTTCTCAGAAAATGTAAACAATTCTAATTGGTCCAGAAAATTTGTATGTCAGGTCCAGGATAAATCCTATACTTATACATAGTTACAGAATTTTAAATTGTTCTCTCTGGAAGACCATAATGAGGAGTTAAGGTGCCCATACACGTTACAATTATTGTATACAATATTGTATACAATATCGGGTTCTTGTTTAGTTTCACGGTGGCAGCATGGCCGCCCGCTACTTCCGGGTTTGGCGCTCGGCAAACTTTCTAAAATAAAGTCCATGCCAACGTGAATAGTTCATACCCCCACTATCCATGTTGGCATGGAGTTGATTTTAGATAGCATGGCGAGCCACCGAGCCCGTAGCATGGCCGAGCGAAGCGAGCCCCACAAGGGGACACAGATGCTGCTGCGACTGAGATGCTGCTGCCGTGAAACTAAACAAGAACCCAATATCGCATCTCATTGCATCTCAGTTTTGCGATGAGATGAGATCTAGTACAAAAAGTATGTGCTGCACATACTTTTTGTACTAGATCTCATTGCAAAACCGAGATGTGATGAGATGCAATATTGTATACAATAATTGTAATGTGTGTAAAGATCTTACAATGATTATGCTGTCTGCTACAGTCTAGATTTATTGAGTACTGAGCTGTTGATCAGCCTGGGCACTCTGAGACGCCTGGCCAGTGGCTGCTATACAGTAAGTCAGGATTAATTGTTAAACCGACACCACCCGCCCTCTAAATGAAAGGTCTAGATCCGCCCATGCTCCCAGTAGTAGGTAGCGCTATTAAAACTTGCTTTATACTGAATCATGTCATGAAGTCCACTTCAATGAGGAAGACCGTAGCCTCCAGGAGCCTGCTCTACTTACTCAGATTCCAGGAGAGCGCCCCAAAATGTGGGAGTCTCCTGGACATTCTGGAGTGTAGGAAAGTGTGCTGGTACTTCTACTAAAATGAGGACATCAGAAAACGAGAGCCTAGAAAAGCATTTAAATACAATACTATATTACTTTAGCTAAAACAGTATTGAGCTGGTAAAACTGAGACACAATGGGTCTCTGTACATACTTCTACTGAGAGTCTAAAGCTAGTAGTTTTCACTCACCCAATGCAGTACATGATGACCAAGTAATTTCTTGTCTATTATAATCTATAACAAATAGCACATTTGGAAGCACTCAGTAACATGTACAGTCAGGTCCATAAATATTGACACAATTCTCATATTTTGGGCTCTATACAGCACCACCACAATGGATTTAAAGTTAACCAATCAAGATGTGCCTTAACTGCAGACTTTTAGCTTTCATTTGAGGGTATTTACATCCAAATCAGGTGAACGTTGTAGGGAATTACAACAGTTTATTTATGTGCCTCCCACTTTTTAAGGGATAGAGAATGGTGTCAATGTCCCAAAATGTATGGACCTGACTGTACATTAGACCTCTGTGGAATGGGGGGAAAGGAAATAATTAGTTCCCCTTTTGTTTTCTAATTGAAACGTGTGCGTGTAAGTAACTTCTGATACATGACACAAATCTATCAATGTTCATGAGAATTTTTTTCGGAGTTATAAAAATCGTATACAAGTAACTGTGGGAGTGATTGTTGTAATACAATTTCATCTAAAATACATTTGTAATTGTCTCCCCCTATTTATTGGCAATACAAATTTATATATTTATTCAAACCAGGAAAAGAAGATGGATTATTAACAACCAAGTCATCTCTGTATATGAAGGCGGTACCTACTGCTACCTACCTTCCCGTCATTGCCACTTGTTCTAACATTGCAGAGCCAGTGTTGGTCTTCCAGTTCCCTGATATAGAGGTTCTCCTGCAAAACACAACAGTGACAATAACATTACTGGAAAAGTAAAACCAATATACTTGAAGAACAAACATCGTCATTTGGAATCTCCTAGATGTGTTGCCTATGGTATTTCTCATGCTCCTTGTCTCAATGGCTTTCAGAGCGTTTGTTTTCATACCATTAGTTCTTCAGTATCTCTACAGTACATGAGATAGCTCCTTAGGTATCTCTCTACTACTAATAGCAGCAGCATATAGGCCACCTTATTTTCCAACTTTAGCAATGACTTGACATTGTTTTCAGAATGTGCATAATTTATGGCAAAATAAAAGGGTCCGATGCATGTCCGAAACACAAGTCGGGGTAAAGTGACTTTGCTGGATGTGTACCCTTCACAGGGACTAGCAATGATTCTAAATCCTCTCCATATTCTTTGGCACCATTCTTCTGATCATACTTGGAAGAAGGTACATTTACACAGAAGCCTTATTGGGATTCAGTTTCTAAAAATGGAAATTGTACTTCACTGTGCAAGAGTGGGGCTGAGAAGCATCACCCAGCCCCAACCTCCACCGCTGTCAATCGCTCCCTCTGCAACAGCTATAATACAGTATCACCCCTTCAGCAACTTTTATTTAAGAGTCTGAAGGGAAATTCTAAAAATACTGCACACAATGGGCCCGATTCATCAAGGCCCACAGATCATTGAGAATTGGTAATTATCGATTTTTAGCAATCTGCGCACACAGATGCTGTGTAGCGAAGCGCTTGCAAAATATTGCTACCACATCACGGGGAGGGGCCTTTCCATTTGCTAGGCAGGCACCCCGCATCCTACCCCCATTTTTGTAATAATTGCTACATTTAGTAAAAATTACAACTCATGCTGTATCATGCCCCTAAAGCATATGCAACATATTCATAATTGTAGATACGCATTTGTTTCCTCTTTTACACCTTGTGCCGCTCCTTATCACGCCCTGCTGGTATAAGTAGGCGTGGTTCTGCAGCTTAATCTGTAGCTAGCAAAAATGCAACATTTATGGAACATTTGTAAGCTCCCAATAGTAGTGCAACGGACATCAGCATAAACCTGGCATGAGATAGGCAGAGAAGGCACTTCCGTCCTGAAGTCTACTTACATGTAAGCTTTGTAGTTATTTCCTATTTTCTGAATCCTGATGTCATATTTAGAGTCTATGAAAGGCTCGGTGGTGGCATAGGTCTGCGTCAAGGCCACGACACTGGCGATATCTTGGAAATCATAGTGGTTCTCTACCTTCACCTGTTGATAAACATGAAACATTGGATATAATTCAACACGGCTATAAATAAGTACAGACGTTATAGGAACATTATACCAACCAAAACTAAACACGATATCTATAGAATAATCGGCTATGGTCTGTCCCGGTTCTGACATATGCAGTGAGAGCTGTGCACTGGCCACAGCGGGTAGGAACCCCCTCTACCAGCACCCCACTCCCACCACAGAGACGGGACAGGGATCCCAGAGAGTATGACCACTGCAGAAATATAGCAGGGTGGGTCGAGGTGGAGCTGGGGATTGGCTGGGGTGTCCCAACATATACCAGGTCTAATTTATTATTTAATAATCGGCCCCTTTATATAATTTCATCTCAGAGAGATGTTCTGTTCACAACTATGCAGAATAAATTATCACAAATCTCAATATACCATGGCATATTTGAGGTGGTGTTGAGCTAACATTGCCATTAAGGTCAGTAAGTGGTTGGCACAAGATGTATGTCAATAATGGGCACCAAAGAGCCTTCACCTACAGGTCATAACGAGGAATCAAGGGAGAAGTCTGTATGTACCTTTCCCATTCCGGAATGCGCATGTCCAATCTTCACTACGACAGGAAATGTTGGCATTGCAAGCTGAAACACAACCAAAGAGCCATTTATTGAAAACTTTAAAGAACATTCTAATTATTAAACATTGCAGAGTATGTGCAAATTCTGCCTCATTTAGCGTTCGATGCGTTTTGCGTACGTTGAGGATATACAGCATTTTAAGATTATTTTAACAAAAAACAGCAAGTTTCCTGTGTCAGATATATATCAGGAGCATAGACCTGTGCCCAACTATAGTACGGACATGCGGCTTCTCAGTACCAATAATGCATGTGAAAGTTGCATTACCCCTGATGTACACAATATAATACAATGTCATGTATACAAATGTAGACATGTTGACAAATCTATAAAAAACACCAGTCCAAACAGAACTGTCATATCAATAATTAGAATAGACATAACTGGGCAGATGTCTTATGCCTTAGAGAGTGATAAAGTGACTGAGATAAAGTACCTTCCCATCAGTTTCTAACTGTCATGTTACTGGCTGTGTTTGAAAAGTGACAGGAGCAGATTGATTGGTTCTTTATCCCTTTTTCACTGTATCACGTTCCAAGGCTTATTATATCTGTCCCAGCATCATAGAATATAAACATTAGGCCAATAGTACTAATAGCTTTATGGGTCAATATACAAACAGCTAATCAGAAGAAAGCTTGTCGTCATCATCATGATTACACCAGAACTCCAGTACTGGCTTCCCAAGGGAAAGTGATTCTAATCGTCACTAGGTCCGATACGGTGTCCATGCCGACTGTGTCAACACTCGGCTCTACCTAGCCCATGTCGACCTTCTCATGTGTAACTCCTTGAGTTAATTCTCCAACATATACAATTGACACATTATTTGCACTTTACTGGGTACTCTTTACCTAGAAGGGCGCCCATCGCGGGCATTGCATGCACTAAAAAATCGCATGCGATGCGACCGACGTGATGCCCGCGATTTCCCATAGGGAACAATGTTAAATGTCCCAATTGACCCGATTTTCCTGTTCAATGTCTCAATTGACCCGATTTTCCATAGGAAACAATGTTAAATGGCCCACAGAGGCCAAATAGGCACCCTGAAGTGTGAAATGGCCCCCACAATTGTTAACGCCACCCCACGATCAACGCCAACCCGAAGAGTGGCGAGCGCAGTGGTACGCGTCCTACGACCTTTTTATACCCCCACTATCCACGTCGGCGTGGAGTTGAGAATAGAAAGTGTGGCGAGCGCAGCGAGCCACCGAGCCCGAAGCGTGGCGAGCGCAGCGAGCCCCGCGAGGGGACGCGGACACCTTCACAGGTATACGCGTCCCCTCGCGGGCTTCACAGGTGTCCGCGTCCGCTCGCCTCGCTGCGCTCGCCACACTTTCTATTCTCAACTCCATGCCGACGTGGATAGTGGGGGTATGAAAAGGTCGTAGGACGGCGCTCGCCACTCTTCGGGTTGACGCTGATCGTGGGGTGGTGTTAACAATTGTGGGGGCCATTTCACACTTCAGGGTGCCTATTTGGGCTCTGTGGGCCATTTAACATTGTTTCCTATGGAAAATCGGGTCAATTGGGAAATTGAACAGGAAAATCGGGTCAATTGGGACATTTAACATTGTTCCCTATGGGAAATCGCGGGCATCGCGTCGGTCGCATCGCATGCGATTTTTTGGTCGCATGCTATGCGACCGAAGCAATTTTTTTTTCCTAACGATGCCCACGATCAAAATCGTGGGCGCCCTTCTAGGTAAAGAGTACCCTTTACTGTATATGAAAAGAACAAAGATGTCAAATTAAAAAGGCAAGATGCTTGTCTCGTCCCCACAGGAGTTGTCGCAGTACACGGTAAATGCTCATTTACATTTCAATAGGAATACAGCGATATAACTTATGTTTTCAAACAGTTGGACATAATGCTAGCTGATCCTTTCAATGTAAGGGGTTAAACAAACTTACTGTCCTGTAACAAATGTCACAGATAATCGCAAATCAACAGAAAAGCCATTTTTGGCCACAAGGGGTGTCATTCTGATTTAATTGGTCCGTTGCAAATTCGCAACGGAGACCGAAGTTGAAGATCTGTGCATGCACATAAGCGAATATGCGCATGTTCAACATATTCTACGGGGAGGGGTGCATGAGGCGTACTGGGGGCATTCGCAGTGTTTCCTGGGCATACCCATGAAAATTCTGGGTGTGCCAAGAACACGCTAGGCATCCCGATGGGAACGGGGGCAGCTTCCTGCCTTCTGGGGGTGGGCAGCTGCCTGCCCTGTACTTGGAGCAGTAAAAAACTATTTGGGCAAGGCGGTCCGACAACAAGTGTAAATGATTAGCAAAACATTCAAGAATAATTTGAAGGGTTCAAAAAAAAAAAAGTGGTCTTATAGAAATACATCATGCCAATATCAACAGAGCACGTACAGTACATGCTTCCCAAATTGTTGCTGCTCATCTGTTTTGGAGGGGTCATAAAGTATTTTAAAAGGATATCTGGGTCAATCATTAAAAGATAAGATACAGTATGAATGGAATAATTATATGCCTTTTATACTTTTATTACATGAGAAGGAATAATTGCCGCCCCCGCCCAGGACAAACAGCCTCCCGCACGCAAGCGAATGGATGTTTTGCATAAACATCCATCACAGCTAGCGTGCGGGTTAAAATAATTTAGATGGTCGCCGACCATTGAATGATTTGTACAGTGTTCGCAGATCTAAGACTCTCTCTGGTGTCTTAGATCTGCTGGCTCCCTGCATGGGAAGCGGACGGGAAGCTGACACCTGCTGATGTCAGCTGCCTGTCCCCTCCACCCGCGTCATGGGTGCATTTGGCGATTCCATGAGTGTGACCCCTTGCCGCTGCCCTACGCCCCCCACCTGCACTGCTAGGTGCGAACGGGCTGGAGAATAAGTAATTTGCCACGCCTGCTTGCACCATACATGTGAATGCGCAGTCGAAAAACATTGCTCACTGTTGCTAATTCGCAGCGGTGAGAATAAACCTGAATGACCTCCAGTGTGAATTGTGCCAGTCGTCATTCCCATGAACACTACAAATGACCTTACACTGCACTTTCTAGTGCCTCTTTCAATCCCGGCACCCACCAGATCCTCTCCTCTGGCGAGCGCCGGTGGAGGGAGACTGGGTCGCTCGTGTGCACGCACGTCCCAGTCTCACGGCAGCTGGGCAGCGTCTTCCTGGCCGTCTCCGCTTCAGGGAGATGGGCAGGGATAGGGGGGGGGGGGGGGTTGGGGCGACGAGGGGGACCGGCGAGGGGGACCAGCGGTGGCGACGGGGGAGGCGGCAGCTCGGTTGCCACGGGGCTCCATCTGTAGTTCTCGTAATCCAGAATCCAATGGACTAGCAGAAAGGGCAGAACATTCTGGGAAGCACCTGCTAAACAAATGTTATAGAGATAGTTTTGAATTTGAGAAATACTCAGATACTTGAAAAATGAACTTCCATTTCCTGTTCATTACCACCTGTCCAGGTGGACCCGCACAATCATTCCCACCAGCAAATCCAAACCTAGACCCAAGTAGGGACCAACTTGAAAGATGCTCTGCAGAACTCTAGGTTGCAGCTCAAAGCCACTCATGAAAAAAAACTTTTGTCACTTAAGATCATTGTCTCCTTGGCAAACCATTTAGATCCAGATACCTGTTGAGTTTGGCAGTCTGGACAGTGCTAAAATCTTCCAAGGCTCAATAGCTATGTGGTGAAATCTGAAAATATTTGTTATGAGCACAGGCTACCTCACTTGACATCAGCGGATGGTGCCAGAACACCCATCGTTATCTAGTCGGGGTCCCTGAGTCACGGCCATCGCAAAGGGCGGTGTGGCTTTGCACAAAACAATTATTACCAGCAATGCCTCCCATTATTTTGTTGCTATGGGTGCAGGCTCTGCTAGCTTGCTTACAGAGTTGTGAGGGACAGGTGGCTTTTTAATTTTCCCCACATTATGGGACACTGTGGCCTGGGTAGGACAGCAGGACAGTTACAGGGAAACAAGCCTTTTCTGTGAAAAATTGGGACAGTTGATAGGTACTGTATGCCAATAATGAGCCTATTCAAACACCAACCACACCACTAGCCTCTGTCTTTGTCACCAGATCTGGTAGAATTTCCAGGTCTAGTCCAATATTCCAGATTTGACTTAGGGGGGTATTCAATCTCCTGACGCTATTCCCGACGGAGGAAATAGCGGCGGGGCCCTATTCAATGCTATCTTCCCCGACAGCATTGAACAGGGATCCCCGACTTAACAAGCAGTCTGAATGTTCTGCCGAGAACGGCTAGGAATTGTTGAGCTCGTGGCCGCAGCTCGACGATTTGCGTCCACTACTCGCGGCCACGCCCCCTTCTTGGCGCTCGGCCGACGGGACATTGAATCCCGCCTGCCAAATCAGTGTTGAGCCGGCTGAGAACGGGACAGGGTCACGGCTGTCTGGCCAGCACGACAGTTGTGACCCTGCATTGATTACCCCCTTAATCTTCCATTTTTTCAGTTTATGTTTATTCTTTTCCTGGTATCCAACATCCTTGGTTATTGTTCTGTTTGTTGATTATTTTGTTTGATTTGTATTTTGCAGGAAGCACTGTTGCAGACACTGTTCAGTATGACCTGCAGGTAGTAAAGACCTACTTATGCAGCTATCCAAAGTCACGTGGTGATTCGCCCATAGACTGCTTTACAGTATCTTTACTATTCACCCTTATGCCCCCCCTCCCCCTGTGTTCCTCACAACAACCCATTTTTCTCATGCCCATCACCTTCTCCTACCACTTCTCCATTCTACACCCCTACTTTCCTTCTCCTTTCTACTGAAGGTTAGAATGGAACCTTGGTGGCTGCAAATCAGAAGTAGAGTAGAAAGTGACACAGCTGTGCCCAATGAAGCATTATAATGCGGGCGGCAGGTGAGCATGATATACTGATTTCAAACACTTTTGTTGTGCTACCAAATAGTAAACTTTTATTACAATCATCAATACAAACACCCCCCCCCCCCCGCATAGCTAATGTTTGTTTGAACATATATAGGATTTTGGTTTAGTACTGCGCTCTGTCCTTATGTGTCCCAGTTTGGGTGTGGTATGACACACCGACAGTCGGGATTTCGATAGTCTGTTCTCCGACGTCGGAATCCCGACTGCACAGCGGGGGAGCGCAATGAAGCCCCTTGCGCCACCTATTTTATTCTCCCTCTATGGGGGTCGTGGATTCCGACGTCAGAGTAATGACTGTCGGAATCTGGACTGTCGGGGAGCCGTCCGGCTCCCCCAGTTTATCTGTGTACCCTATGTACCCTTGCGGCTAGGGTTTTGTGCAGCCTCTCGTTCTTCCAGGCTTGCAGGTGCAGGGGAGCCTGATTCTGGGTGATGCTTAGTGGATGTCGCTCCAATGCATTTCTGCTCAGGGGAGCCTTCTTCAAGGAGTTTTAATGTTTGTTTGAGACACTGCTGGTTAGAGATTCCATATTGAGGGTTTTGGATGTAGTAAGAGCCAGATTTATATAAATGTCAAATAACCTATTATTGTCTTACTAGGTGATTAATCACACCCTACGGGCACTCTTCCCACTGTTGTAAGGGGCTCCGCAGTCTTAACCTGTAAACGCTCTGTTTCCACTTCTCCAGTCATGCCCTGGCTCTCCCACTACAGTACAGGGTGGCGTGTGAGTCATGGCAAAATTCTGCAAGTGGGAGGAGCCTAAATCCCAAAAGTGGGCAGAGCTATGATCAGGATGCTAAAAAACCCCTGCTAAAACATTTGCTCCATCAGGGGGGTTAGTGTGTGTGTGTGTGTGTGTGTGTGGGGGGGGTGCACATTCATCCCCAGCCACTGCAGGCTAGTTAGGGGGATGCTGGAAGATGGCATCCGGAACAATTCCTGGCAGCACTATGGTGGCTCTCTGTCACTCTGTGTCTGCGTGTGGGCAGAGTGAAAGAGGTGCTGATAGGCTATTAGCCTATGACCCCGCCCATGACTCCGCACAGCGTCATACACACAGTCACAGATTGACAGACGTGGCTAAATATATAAGAGATTCCGTGTCACCCTATACAACAAATTGTTGCTGCCAACAACATCTTTGTTCTCACCAGCAATGATGGTACCTTTGGTAAGACTGACCGCCTTTAGTTAGTGCATCTTCTGTGGCACAATGTAGACACAAATACATAATTGAACAAAAGTAATACGCAGCTGTTACTATAAATGCTGTAGTAATAATAAAAATAATAAAAAACAACAATTACAAACAAACTCGGTAACATATAGGACCAGATGTATCAAGCTACAAAACGTGATAAAGTGGAGAGTGATTAACAATCAGCTCCAACCTGTCATTTTTCAAACCCAGCCTGTAACCCAGCCTGGCAGTTAGGAGCTGATTGGCTGGTTGTTTATCACTCTCCACTTTTTGAAGCTTAAGAGAGAGACAGACTCTATAACGACATAAAGTAAATAATCACAGTGCTATAATGCTGAGAAAACGCCTCATGTAAATAATATCTGACACGCACTACATGGGGAGAATCATAAGAAGTAATGTATGAGTGACAGCTTATGTGCAATAAAACTGCCACGGTTGATTGCCCCCCTGCGATTGGTGTTGTGCTGTGTTGAGAAGGAGGGGCTACTGATGTGCTTCCATAAATAAGGGGAATCCGTGCCACTGAAATAAGAAATCACAAGCCTGTCCTCTGCCTGAACGTTTCCTGTGCTTATCAGAGGGACGGAGAGCACATACCCTGATTTTCTGCAGCTCCTGAAGGGAACCACTTGCTGCATGTTATAACCCAGCATGAATCCTTTTATACACACGTTACTATTTGGCGCTCTCTTCCTTTTCACCCTGAAGGAGCTGACAGAGGCGTGCAGCTGTTTACGTGCTCATCCACAGGAGCATTTCTGTCACTCAGATGTTGGTAAGTTCCCTCACATGCAAGCGATGTACAGTATGATAAATCCAGTTATTAGGCAACTTGGACATAGACTATGATATAACTGAGGAGTTACAGACTTGATGACTAACACCCCCCTTTCTTCCATACTCTGGAAGCTTGCAGAGGTATGTAAAGAAATAGATTTATGTTCTATATGCTTTATTTTCTTCTATAGTGCCAGCATATTCCATTGTGCTTTGCAATTGGGAACAAAACAGTAATAAAACAATACCAGGTAATAACAGAAAAACAACATTAACCCTTTGGGGTATATTCAATGCCTTTTGGCGAAGCTGTGACGGCGAGCAGTGCCGATAGGTAGCTGTCAGAGCTCCCGGGTCAGTACTCAACTGTCGCCCCTGCACTCGCCTTTCCACCTCGCTGGGTTTTTCCAGAGGGGTGGAAACGGCGGAGTGCGGCCGTCAAAATGGCGAGGGTCGCCGCTATATGCAGTGGGCTTGCTGCATTAGCGGCGAACCTTGCTATCCTCTGAGGCGAGGATTCCCCCGGAACATAGTATAAGGTGAGCGGCCGGCGAGGGGGGTTAGATGGCGAGGATGACTTGTTTTCTGGGATCCTCGACGAAAACAAGCCACCCTCGGAGCAGAAACCCCCTCCCGGTGGCACTGAATACCGCCCTTCGAGTGCAAATCTTGCTGTGAGCGATCCTCAAAATATATCTGCTAAAAATGCCGGCGCCGCTTTATAAATAAATACAAAACACAGCCAAGTCTATTGATTGACATAGATTTATTGAAACTATTTATGGAAACTAATCTATGAAGTCTAGAATAACATCACTTACAAACAAAAATGATTGTTCCTAATTTGCATTAGATTTATCAAAGCCAGCCATTGGATGCGAGAGATTCAGCATTTTGCATTGTTAAAAACATGTGGGGTGAGATTTAAACGGATGAGAGATTCTGAAAGTGAGAGATTTGGGAAGAAATCTCCAGTTTTTTTTATCATTTCAACTTCAAAATCAAATTGGTTTTGCTGTGTAAATGATTGCCGCTTTAAAAAAACAGGAGATTTCTTCCCAAATCTCTCACTTTCTGAATCTCTCATCCTATTAAATCCTATTAAATCTCACCCATTGTATTTAAAAGAAAGGAAAACAAATATTGTAGGTGCTGGTAAAAAAAAGGGGTCTGGATATTTTAAGGAAACCTGTGGGCTGATAACTGTACTTATCTCTAAATATTAATGTGGCTGCTGTATGGCAGCTGGGGAGAAAATGATCTTGTATCACACTGGACAGTGAGAAAGTGCTCAGATCAAGTACTGTAAACCAATGGCGATCTGTATTCTAGAATTGCAGCTTCCGATATGTTTTATCAAAGGGTCACAGTGAGCAATCGGATACATTTGTGAATAACTGATTTGTATTGCTCCCTGTGCTTGGTCTCCTGTTGTTGGACACACAGTTTATAATGTAAAGTCCATTTAATTCATCATCTCATGCTGTGGCAGCTTAGACCTCATTCTGTGTGTACTGAGTGTACAACATGGCTCTCTGCAGAACCTCACAATTTGCATCTCTATAGCGTAGACTGCGCTTTGTGCATACTGATTAATGCTCGTTAGGATACTGCTAGAATATCTTTGTGGGCCAAGATCCTAACTCCCAGATTATTACTTACACCAACTTTATCGGATGTATTTTTGTGAAGACAAACACTTAATTTCTCTATTTACATAGGTTTGTTTGGAAATAAATAAGGCCATTGTTGTGTCACGTATAACGCATTCTTGATATTTTTATACAAACTTTTGAAATTCCCTGTTTTATAGTTTTTAGTGTTTGTGGGAAGCGATATGTGTTACTTTTGCTTTCATTAACTTTTGTTATGTGTTCTTGACCAAAGAAAAATACGTAGTCTATAAAAATGTGATTTATGGCAGGGTTATGTAATGCAGAAATGCACCCCTCTATTTGCACTATAAATTAGGGATGGCCATCAACCATCAATGATTTAAAATCATCAATGGTTTATGGTCGATGTAGAATAGTTTTGCCATCAAGGGGGGAAAACCAGATGGTTTCCCTCCATCGATGTCAAGCATAAACAACGTTTTTTCTTTTTTCCCCCAAGGGTCCGTGACACAGAGCATAGCTCTGCCCTTGACACCCATGAAGCCCTGCCCCCATGTTTTGATTGGCCCACAGGCCAATCAGTCAAAGAAAATGGATGACCAACGATAGGTAAAAACATTGATGGTCAGCAGTTGCATAGTATGCCACTATCGATGCCAGTTACACTATTCCATCGATGGCTATAGATCCTGCATTTGCACCTAGTACACACTTATTGGGGATTAGGTAAAAAACAGAACCAAAACGAATTTGAGAATATCAGACCGGACAGGCTTCATGCAGCAAACTCTGCTACTCTGGAGCCTGTAGTGTGTCTCTCTGTCTAGGGGTGTCTGTGACGGCTGTTAACATGAAGATGTGGAGGGAGAGATTCAAGCCTCCCTGTATGTTCTGGAGTGTTCATGTTTTTAACCCATCCATGGACCATAGAGAAAGGCTGTAATCGCTCCCTTCCCTTGTCCCTGGTGACCGGTATCAGAGACACCACACCACCCTGACGGGACACCCCACAGACAGGAATAGATAGGAGGTACACTACAAGCTTCTGAATGGCAGAGATTTCACCACTTAGACAGTCCTGTCTCTTATTATGCAGTCCAATTTTTACTTAAAGTGTTGGACTGGGGGTTAAAGGACCCACCCTGTGTATGCAATTACAGAGAGCCACTAAGAGGCATGGCCAGTTGCTGGAAGAGGAGTGGCCATCTGACCAGAGAGGAGTGGCTAGTAGCTGGAAGAGGAGTGGCCATCTGACCACAGAGGAGTGGCCATATGAGCAGAGAGGAGTGACCAGTAATTATAGGAGCACAACAGAATACTATATAAAATAAAATAAGGCCAGTTGCACATTTAGAATTGATTCCCATCACACCACCGGGACACAGCATCATCTTTATCACATTATCCCAAACTTTGGCCATTATAACGGTTAGCGGGCCACCAAATGTAGCAATGCAAATGTTCACAAGATATTTTTGCAAATCGGCGAAAATGTCAAAACACTTGTATAGTGCATTATATGCACAAATGCGATGAAGATGGACAAGGTTAGAAATGTTGTAAAACAGTGATGGGTGTTCATGTTCTGTGGACTGGTCGTGGCTAGAAATACAGTACACACAAAAATGTAACGTTCAGTGGGCGTATGATAGGAGTGCTGAAGGAGTGTCAATGCAAGTGGTGCATTCATAGATACAAAGCCATATGCATAGGAGGCCATGGTCAGACAGAAACTGAACCCACCATAGAACTAGTGCAAGATTGGTGGTGTCCAAGGATGCACCGCTCTAGAACTGCGTGTACCGAGGCTTGCACATTCAGTCACATGGATGTACAGCAGGTTGGTAGCGGCATTTGAAAAAAGTGGCAAAATATGTAGCAGCATTTGCATGTAGTCTCATAGTATGTAGTCCCATTAGCATAAAGTGGCAGGGTATGTAGCGCCATTTGCATAAAGTCGCAGAGTATGCAGCAGAATTTGCATAAATGTCACATAGTATTAAGGGGCATACACACGTTGAGATGTGTGCTAAACTTTTGTGCTAACCAATTTAGAGAGGGCGATTATAAAGCTCCAGATCGCTCATTCTGTACACAAGGAGCAAAGGTGAAGTTACTCGCTGAGCAATCTGACTAGATTTTGTCTACATGTAGGTAGGCGAATCGCCATCCTTCAGGGGTATACACACAGAGCAAAAGAGAATAGTTAAAGTAGTCCGCGCCTCAGAACTGCAGCACTGTAGACACCGTGGGATTACCAGTCCCGGAATGTACAATCCAAATGCAAAGAGTGGTGAAAACACTTGCGCTGTTCTGTATACACACACAGATCTGTCTTTCCCAGACGACCCTCCGTAGGCGTAACTCCACCAATGTAAGAGAGCAAAGACAAGGCAGAAATGGTCAGTATAACTTGATGGTATATAACCCAACGGGGGATATCACCCCCTAACACCGGACCTTTCTGTCGTGCCCTATAGGCATGTAAAGGTATCTTTAGTGGGGTACATTCAGCCTCTTATTCCAATTAGATTAGAGCTCACCTTTTATCAGTGCCCTATAGTCATCAATAGGTTTCTTTCACACCCAATGGTCAATCGATATCCCAATCAGATAGAGATCCAGGAGGGTTGAAAAAAATCCTTTTATTCAGGTCAGGTCAGGTCCATATTCAATAAAAAATGCTTAAAAAGGTCCTTAAAAATCACAGTAAAAACCATGCATTCCTGGGGTCCAAAAGGAGACTAGATCCTTCCACTTCCCACTCACCCGGGTTAGAGCAGAAAAGTGGGTGTCTGTCCGATGGCAAAAAAATGACACTGGATCCCCAAGGTGCCTGGATACAACTCCTCCTACCGGTAGGGTCGTCTGGGAAAGACATACACACAGAGCAATCCATGCTGATTTTGTAAGCACATCTTAAAATTGTCCCATGTGTATGCCCCGGTGATTTTGGCGAACCTTCTAGGCGATTTTACTATCTAGCGAGAATCGCCTGGCCAAATCGCACTGTGTGTACACAGCTTTAGATCCTGACCATTTAGGATACACAGGGTGAAATTTAGTAGGATGAGAGATTCAGAACGTGGAAGATTTGGTAAGAAATCTCGTTTTTTTTAAAGCGCAATCATTTACACTGCAAAATCAGACTGGTTTTGCAGTGTAAATGTTTGCTGCTTTAAAAAAACTGGAGATTTCTTACCAAATCTCCCACTTTCTGAATCTCTCATCCAATTAAATTTCAGCCTCCCTGTCCAGAAAAAGCAGGGAGTATCTTCATGATATTGTGGGTATCACATTACTTGTGAGACCCATTTAAGTAGGATCTGTGTTGATTCCCCAACTGGAATAATGCTTTATTATTTTAATAAAGCATTTTTTCAAAAGTATAAAAGTTAAAAGTAAATAATTTTACTATTTTCGGTACTTGTGTATTACCACGGCGCCCACTACGCTATTTTCTTAGTGGGCTATTCTGCGTTGTGAAATCGTATCACATCGCATGTCACTTTTCCGTGACATGCGATGCGATTTCAATAGGTAATTTATTCACTGCACCCTGTACAATTTCCACTTTGCATCGTACCGCATACAATAATACTGAAATCGCATGCGATTGCATACGATTTCATACCAAAGCCTGTGTATATGCATAAGTGACAATATGTGACAAAAACACTGTGCATATGTATATGGAAACTCTGTGCATACCCCCACTATCCACGTGATCCTGAAGCGTGGCGAGCACAGCGAGCCCCGTGAGGGGACGCGCTACGTGTCCTCCCGACCTTTTCATACCCCCACTATCCACGTCGGCGTGGAGTTAATTTTATATAGTGTGGCGAGTGTAGTGAGCCACTGAGCCCAAAGCGTGGCGAGTGCAGCGAGCCCTGCGAGGGGACGCGGATTACTTAACATGTATTCAGCATCCCCTCGCGGGGCTCGCTGCGCTCACCACACTATATAAGATTAACTCCACGCCGACGTGGACAGTGGGGGTATGAAAAGGTCGGGAGGACGCGTAACGCATTTTCCGGCACAGTTTGGCTTTCCCACCTATATAGCGCTGTATCCCACAGGGGACAGATTGGCAGGGAACCCTGTGTCACCCACATACATACAGCATTTATAATTAAGAGAGCTGTTAAGTGTACACACACCCTCAATGTGCCCCATGAAAATGCCCTTGTCTTTCCATATACTATGGGCCTAATTCCGACCTTATTGCACAGCCGGGCGATTATCGATAGGCTGTGCATGCATACATCCCATAGTACACATGCGCGAGGCCATCCTGCAATAAAATACTGCTGCTTGTTTTTATCGCTTGATTGAAAGAAAGCCGGCATTTGGTAGTGGTAACTGGCCATTTTCTGTGTAGTTTCTGTTGTCATTGGGGCAGATGTATTAAGCCTTAACAAGAGATAAATGTAAGGGTAATAAGGAGAGATAAACGTCCGGCCAATCAGCTCCTTACTGACTTTTTTCAAACACAGCCTGTAACATGGCAGTTAGCAGGTGATTGGCTGGATGTTTAACTCTCCTTATCACCCTTGCGTTTATCTCTTGTTAAAGCTTAATACATCTGCCCCATTATGATTTAAAAAGAGTAAACACAGTTGTTTGACAATAAATGGCTTCACCCAACCACTAACCATGAGTGAAAGAAAAGTTTGTGAGTTATCAATCATATTCTCTGACAAATGGCCAGAAAGTCACAAATTCTGCTAGGTATGTAAAGTTATGAGCACAACTGTATTATGTCTAGTGTTCGTTTATATGTCACCATAACACTGGCATCTGTTGGCAGTGAGTGATGTGTCTGACCTCCCAGCATTAGACTGCGCATGTGCAGTGTAATCCCTTAATACAGAGATTGGGGTTTCCAATTACGGGATTGAAATCCCTGCAATTTTGGGGCAAAATCCCAGGAACCCAATCAAGGGATTGGCCACCCTAGTATGCAACTTTATTGTGTGCTTTTCAGGCCATTATATATATATATATATATATATATATATATATGCATGTATATATATATATATATATATATATATATATATATATATATATATATATATATATATATATATATATATATATAGCACTTTATTGTTTTTGTTTTGTTATCCAACAATTAAAACACAAAACCAATGTCTGGATTCAATTGTTTCAAAACAAAGGACACAGCCAATCTGAGCTGTAATACAAAGCAAGCAAAACAATTATGATAATAGATAAAAAAAAAAACTTTGGCATAAGTTTATGGTGGAAGATGGCCGCTTTTTCAGAGAAACAACATTTGGCACCGATATAAGGGAAGAAATGGGCACAATAAAGGTGTCCCTTGTGAGGGTACATTGCATTTGTATTGCAGAAATGGGAATTCATCCTGCAACTAGTCAGTCATATGATTTGGTAGCCAATATCAATCACTCACCCGCATGTTTTGAAAAAGTTAGACAATGGCATGTATAAAAATTCCGAAGGTGCAAACCGGCTCTAGTACTGGTATTGTGATTATTCCTCGTGTTTATGCAATCCTGGTGTATAATCACTGCTTTTTCTTTTCTTTTTATGCAAATGATACAACATCTATAAAGTTTAGACATGCTCCTTTGCACTGAGACCTTGTAAAGATGAAAAAAAAAATATTCAAAATTAATAAGGTATCAATCAAGGCGTTTCCTTGGCTACCGTAAAACAAAGCAGGTTTGTTCAACGGTGCACTTTCTCGAGGGTCAGCCTCGAACAATATTGCCGAGTCCCAGTTACCGACTAGCTGTGAAAGTGTTCTGAAAAGGCTCAGGATTCATGTTAGATCCCCTACAAGGAACAAGCAGAGAAATTAATTAGGTTTGGGCCAAGCACTTTTCCTCCCCACTTTTGTGAGAGTGATTAGTGGTGTGACATTTTGTCTTTTCTTGTCAGCCGTCTTTTGTGTGGCCTTGCTGATTCTTTTACAGCATGCATAGATACAACCCCGATCCAGCTACAGAGTAAAAACCTCAAGAATTCGAGCAGGACGGGAGAAGTGAAGCGGGGTGAGATGTGTACTGCTGGCTGTCAGTTTTGTGTAACTGACAGCAGAACAATAACGGATCCCATTCAAATCCGGCTCAGTGTCTGAGAAAAGAGGAGCTGGAGAAGTTGATCTAAGAAAGTAAATGACACGGAGTAGAGTATAGTCTTGTTAGCGGCACAGCGGGGAGTGTGGGCGGTCATAGACAAATACTGGGCCCAATGCTTGTAGATATGCATTGCTTGTATTCTGTGCTATACGATAGGGGAGTATGGAGGTTCCAAGACTTTGGGGCCATTTCCAAAGCAAAGAACTGATGATTCACAGTGCAAAAAACAGCTTTAGATTTATCATACAGATGGAGCCCCTCTCACTGAGCTCCTGAATGTCCCGGCTGGCGAGCGCTGGCTGAGAGGGACTCCATTAGACTGGGATGTGCGAGCGTCTGACATGCATACGCGTCCCAGGCACTTAGCGGCTGGGTGGTGGAACCCTGCCCGTCTCTGCATCTGGGAGAGGGGCAGGAAGGTGTGGGGACCTTCCGATGGATGGCGGGGCCTGGCGGGTGGCGATGGAATCGCCAGCCCTCGCAAAACTGACCGGTGCTCCATCTGTCCGTGTTTCTTGCACAGCGCGCCTTGGAGCACCCATGTGACCTAATATGCGGAGCACTGCAGAAATGGTACAACCCAACTGAAATCGCTCACATTTACATTTATAGAACTCAAGGGGGCAGATGTATTAAGCCTTAAAAAGGGTGATAAAGAGTGATAAATGTCCAACCAAGCAGCAGAAGTGTTCCACCTAATCTATCAGCATCCACTTTTTACTATCCCTGTATGCCTTGGTTCCTCATACCGCATTTCTTTGGTCCTGCATCTCTGGCTCATAGATTTCAACTATATGGCCAGTTTTCATTCTCGATCGATGACACAAGGTCAGGAAACCATTAGTGGTCGACCATATGACTGTCTATCATGAGTCAGTCTATGTTTTATACCATAACTGCACCACTGAATGTCACAACCGTAACCTAATAGATACTGGTGACATATCGAGAGGGTCTCACTCCTTATTCAGTCTCCTTAAGAGTACACAATCTACTATACTAATCCATTTCCTGTGCGATTTTGTCTTCTCCATAGCCTAGATAACATGCTCCTCTAGTTAGATCTATGCTGCTCACATTAGTAACCACCTTTCTGTTTGATTCAATTACATTGACTGCGGTATCCTATAGGCAGTGGTGCAAGTATGGCGGTACGGGGTGGTATGGCGTACCGGTAAAATATATATTGCCGGTACCCCGTACAGCCATAACAAATGCCCCCAAAAGTGGTCAATGCTCCACCGCCCCGCCACTGCTGATAGCGTTCGGAGGGTAGGGGAGCGCATCGCGCATCTCTCCTTCCCCACCCTGTGTCACTGTGACACAGACGCCTGCTCACCAATCAGAGCTCGGGGGCTGGCAGCCAGTCAGGAGCCAGCACGCGAGATAGACGGCGGAGCAGAAGAGACAGAACATGCGCTCCGCTCCCCTCCCCAGGGAAGAAGCAGGCGGCGGCGGGGGACGTGAGGACCTGACCTAACAGTGAGTTGCTGCTGGATACTGTGGGGGCATTTATGTGTGGCACTGTGGGGGCATGTCTGGCACTGGGGGCATATGTGTGGCACTGTGGGGGCATACCTGGCACTGGGGGCATATGTGTTGCACTGTGGGGCATATGATATCTGGCACTGTGGGCACATGTGTTGCACTGTGGGGCATATTATATCTGGCACTGGGGGCATATGATATCTGGCACTGGGGGCATATGTGTTGCACTCTGGGGCATATGATATCTGGCATTGGGGGCATATGTGTGGCACTGTGGGGCATATGATATCTGGCACTGGGGGCATATGTGTTGCACTGTGTGGCATATGATATCTGGCATTGGGGGCATATGTGTGGCATATGATATCTGGCACTGGGGGCATATGATATCTGGCACTGGGGGCATATGTGTTGCACTGTGTGGCATATGATATCTGGCACTGGGGGCATATGATATCTAGCACTGGGGGCATATGTGTTGCACTGTGTGGCATATGATATCTGGCACTGGGGGCATATGTGTTGCTATGTGTGGCACATGATATCTGGCACTGGGGGCATATGTGTTGCACTGTGTGGCATATGATATCTGGCATTGGGGGCATATGTGTGGCACTGTGGGGCATATGATATCTGGCACTGGGGGCATATGATATCTAGCACTGGGGCAAATGATATCTGGCACTGGGGGCATATGTGTTGCACTGTGTGGCATATGATATCTGGCACTGGGGGCATATGATATCTGGCACTGGGGGTATATGTGTTGCACTGTGTGGCATATGATATCTGGCAATGGGGGCATATGATATATGGCACTGGGGGCATATGTGTTTCACTGTGTGGCATATGATATCTGGCACTGGGGGCATATGTGTTGCACTGTGTGGCATATGATATCTGGCACTGGGGGCATATGTGTTGCACTGTGGGGCATATATCTGGCACTGGGGGCATATGTTTGGCACTGTGGGGGCATATGATATCTGGCACTGTGGGGGCATATTAGTAATGGGCATCAGTTGTGCGATGCAATGAGAATTATGGTGTGGGGGATAATGTGTAACGGGCATTATGGCATGGGTCATATGTATTGGGTGTGTGACGCGTAACAGGCATTACCGTGTAAATTATGGCTGTGTGCCTTCGGCGTGCAATATTCTAGCCACTCCCCCTAGTGTCATATGACCACGCTCCTGATCATGCCCTAACCATGCCCATTTTTCTACGCGCACAACAGGTGCGCAGCACAGTACCACTAAGTAGTTTTTCCTACTTGCACCACTGCCTATAGGTCTTTGTGTGATAGGGAGAAAAGTCATAGGTTCTCACCCCACCAGCTACTATCAGCTGCCAGAAGATATCCCTGCACCCAGAAGCCGGTTTTGTCTTCAATATGCTCTGGATTTACTATGCATGGATGCTATGGAGCACTTTAGCCATAAGGCCCAACTTTTTTTTTAAATACAAAACAAGGTAATTAATAATAAAGTTTACAAATGACTCTCGGTCATCAGGGTGCTTTGATCAACCTAGCAAAGCAAAACCAGCAAAGCCACCATACATTCTGTCGGACATGGAGCAGGAACATAGTAGTGCGCTGAGTGCAGCGAGGCACCATGCCCGAAGAATGGCAAGGGCAGCAAGCCATGCAAGAGGATGTGGTACACTCATACGTCAACATGCAAACCAACAAAAACACTTATGACAACATACAGACCCCCAAAAATATGAAAAACTTGTGTATACTTTTTGACCTGTCTATATTTTTAATATCAGTATTTCGACCATGTCACATTTTGACCATCTGGATTTTGATTGGAGGTAAATCATAGCGGACCCAGATCAAATATAACATATCAGACATTCCATTATGTGCTTACCAGCATAACAGCGCAGAGGTGATCACATACAACTCTTGGCAATATACTTGGAAAAAAGCTTACTGTAACTGCTCCACATTCTTACACATTGTTGTGAGTCCACAGGACTGCTCAGCGCTTCCAGCTTAACTCTTTGAGTGCCAAAGGAATTTGTCAAACAAACATTTGTATTCATCATAATGACCTGTAATGTTACCTTATGTAGGAAATATGAGGTGACATTAAGGGGGAAATTTACTAAAGGAAATTTGTAAAAAAATAGGTGTATTTGTATCCAGAAATACACTTATTTTTGACATTTACTATCCCGAAAATACGGCAATTCGTATTCGTATTGATGTGCTATCAATACGAATACGAATTGCCGTATTTCGGGATACAAATACACCTATTTTTTAAAATTTCCTTTAGTAAATTTCCCCCTAAATCTGAAATCGCACCAAATCACACATTTTAAAATCGCAATTTTTGCATGAATTCACATTTTTTATGAGATGCAAATTCACGTCAAAAAAGTGAGGACGTGCAATTTTGTGTAAAAAAAAAAAAAAAGTTGGCGTGGGGTCCACCCTCCTGAGCATAACCAGCTCATTGAGCCGGACCTGGTTCCAAAAATCTGGGGGCCATAAAGCATAGAGTCCCCCCGTATTTCTGAAACCAACACCGGACTCTTGGACCGGTCCTGGTTCCAAAAATACGGGGGACAATAAAAACTGGGGTCCCCATATTTTGGAACCAGCACCGTGCTCCAACAGCCCGCTGTGTCATTCCACAGCCGGGGGACACTTTTTACATAAGGTCCCCCGACCGTATCATATGCTTATCGTGGCTGGTCAGCACTGGACGGGGTAACTCTGGGAGTGGGGACCCCCAACAAAGGGGGTGTCCCTTGGCTTCACCCGTCCAGGGCTGAAGCCCAGTGGAGTCCCTGGCGTCCGTGGGCTATGGACGCCGGGCTGATACGCGTTAAAGTGTAATATTTTTTTTCTTAGCTTTTTACAGGTGAACTACAAGTCCCAGCATGTGGAACATTAATGGGCCCCCTTGGACTTGTAGTCCACCTGTAAAAAGAATGTTAAAAAAAACAACACAGACACAGAAAAGTAAAACTCTTTAACACACTTAATTTTACACCTATTTTCACTGACTGCGAGGTGAGCCGTCTGCCTCCGCTATGATCACAGCGGAGAATCGCACACTATTTTATTCTCCCACCACGCCCTAGTGAATGGTAGGGCATGAAATACCCTGTCGGCACATGTCGGCTTAAAAAAACAGTGAAAAACCCCAAGTCGACCTAGACACTGTCGACCTAACGACCTTTCCTTTCAACCTAGAACCATGTCGACCTAGAACCATGTCGACCTACTGTAATGGTGTCAACCTAAAGACTGTTGACCTTCATGCTGTAGACCAAATGATCGCATCCCATACTGATGTGTTTATTGGTAGTATATGGCGCTATCAGTGTAGTAGTATTGGTGCATATATTGATGTGTGTGTTGGCAGTATTTGGTGCTATCGGTGTAGTAGTGTTTGTGTATATATTGATGTGTTTGTTTCAAGTATTTGGTGCTATCGGTGTAGTAGTATTGGTGTATATATTGATGTGTTTGTTGGTAGTATTTGGTGCTATCGGAGTAGTAGTATTGCTGCATATATTGATGTGTTTGTTGGTAGTATTTGGTACCATCGGTGTAGTAGTATTGGTGTATATATTGATGTGTTTGTTGGTAGTATTTGGTGCTATCGGAGTAGTAGTATTGCTGCATATATTGATGTGTTTGTTGGTAGTATTTGGTACCATCGGTGTAGTAGCATTGGTGCATATATTGATGTGTGTGTTGGTAGTATTTGGTGCTATCGGTGTAGTATTGTTTGTGTATATATTGATGTGTTTGTTGGTAGTATTTGGTGCTATCGGTGTAGTAGAATTGGTACATACATTGATGTGCTTGTTGGTAGTATATGGTGCTATGGGTGTACTAGTATTGGTGCATACATTGATGTGCTTGTTGGAAGTATTTGGTGATATAGGTGTAGTAGTATTGGTGTATATATTGATGTGGTTGTTGGTAGTATTTGGTGCTATGGGTGTAGTAGCATTGGTGCATATATTGATGTGCTTGTTGGTAGTATTTGGCGCTATCGATGTAGTAATATTGGTGCATATATTGATGTGCTTGTTGGTAGTATTTGGTGCTATCGGTGTAGTAGTATTGTTGCATATATTGATGTGCTTGTTGGCAGTATTTGGTGCTACCGGTGTAGTAGTATTGGTGTATATATTGATGTGCTTGTTGGTAGTATTTGGTGCTATCGGTGTAGTAGTATTGGTGCATATATTGATGTGTTTGTTGGGAGTATTTGATGCTATCGGTGTAGTAGTATTGGTGCATATATTGATGTGCTTGTTGGTAGTATATGGTGCTATCAGTGTAGTAGTATTGGTGCATAAATTGTTGTGTTTGTTGGGAGTATTTCATGCGATCGGTGTAGTAGTATTGGTGTATATATTGATGTGTTTGTTGGTAGTATATGGTGCTATTGGTGTAGTAGTATTGGTGCATATATTGATGTGCTTGTTGGTAGTATTTACTGCTATCGGTGTAATTGTATTGGTGCATATATTGATGTGTTTGTTGCTATCGGTGTAGTAGTATTGGTGCATATACTGATGTTTGTGTTGGTAGTATTTGGTGCTATGGGTGTAGTAGTGTTTGTGTATATATTGATGTGTTTGTTGGTAGTATTTGGTGCTATCGGTGTAGTATTGTCGGTACTTATATTGATGTGTTTGTTGGTAGTATTTGGTGCTATGGGTGTAGTAATATTGGTGCATATATTGATGTGCTTGTTTGCAGTATTTGTTGCTATCGGTGTAGTAGTATTGGTGCATATATTGATGTGTTTGTTGGTAGTATATGTTGCTATCGGTGTAGTAGTATTGATGCATATATTGATATGCTTGTTGGCAGTATATGGTGCTATCGGTGTAGTGGTATTGGTGCATATATTGATGCGCTTGTTGGTAGTATTTGGTGCTATCGGTGTAGTAGTATTGGTACATATATTGATGTGCTTGTTGAAAGTATTTGTTGCTATCGGTGTAGTAGTATTGGTGCATATATTGCTGTGCTTGTTCGTAGTATTTGGTGCTATCGGTGTAGTAGTATTGGTGCATATATTGATGTGTTTGTTGGTAGTATTTGGTGCTATCGGAGTAGTAGTATTGCTGCATATATTGCTGTGTTTGTTGGTAGTATTTGGTACTATCGGTGTAGTAGTATTGGTGCATATATTGATGTGTTTGTTGGAAGTATTTGTTGCTATCGGTGTAGTAGTATTGGTGCATATATTGCTGTGTTTGTTGGTAGTATTTGGTACTATCGGTGTAGTAGTATTGGTGCATATATTGATGTGTTTGTTGGTAGTATTTGGCGCCATCGGTGTAGTAGTATTGGTGCATACATTGATGTGCTTGTTGGTAGTATATGGTGCTATGGGTGTACTAGTATTGGTGCATACATTGATGTGCTTGTTGGAAGTATTTGGTGATATAGGTGTAGTAGTATTGGTGCATATATTGATGTGGTTGTTGGTAGTATTTGGTGCTATGGGTGTAGTAGTATTGGTGCATATATTGATGTGGTTGTTGGTAGTATTTGGTGCTATGGGTGTAGTAGTATTGGTGCATATATTGATGTGCTTGTTGGTAGTATTTGGCGCCATCGCTGTAGTAGTATTGGTGCATACATTGATGTGCTTGTTGGTAGTATATGGTGCTATGGGTGTACTAGTATTGGTGCATACATTGATGTGCTTGTTGGTAGTATTTGGCGCTATCGATGTAGTAATATTGGTGCATATATTGGTGTGCTTGTTGGTAGTATTTGGTGCTATTGGTGTAGTAGTATTGGTGCATACATTGATGTGCTTGTTGGTAGTATTTGGCGCCATCGGTGTAGTAGTATTGGTGCATACATTGATGTGCTTGTTGGTAGTATATGGTGCTATGGGTGTACTAGTATTGGTGCATACATTGATGTGCTTGTTGGTAGTATATGATGCTATCGGTGTAGTAGTATTGGTGTCTATATTGATGTGTTTGTTGGAAGTATTTGGTGCTATCGGTGTAGTAGTATTGGTGCATATATTGGTGTGTTTGTTGGGAGTATTTGATGCTATCAGTGTAGTAGTATTGGTGCATATATTGATGTGCTTGTTGGTAGTATATGATGCTATCGGTGTAGTAGTATTGGTGCATAAATTGTTGTGTTTGTTGGGAGTATTTCATGCGATCGGTGTAATTGTATTGGTGCATATATTGATGTGTTTGTTGGTAGTATTTGGAGTTATCGGTGTAGTAGTATTGGTGCATATATTGATGTGTTTTTTCTTAGCATTTGTTGCTATCGGTGTAATTGTATTGGTGCATATATTGATGTGTTTGTTGGTAGTATTTGGAGTTATCGGTGTAGTAGTATTGGTGCATATATTGATGTGTTTTTTCTTAGCATTTGTTGCTATCGGTGTAGTAGTATTGGTGCATATATTGATGTTTGTGTTGGTAGTATTTGGTGCTATGGGTATAGTAGTGTTTGTGTATATATTGATGTATTTGTTGGTAGTATTTGGTGCTATGGGTGTAGTAGTATTGGTGCATATATTGATGTGCTTGTTTGCAGTATTTGTTGCTATTGGTGTAGTAGTATTGGTGCATATAGTGATGTGCTTGTTGGCAGTATATGGTGCTATCGGTGTAGTGGTATTGGTGCATATATTGCTGTGCTTGTTCGTAGTATTTGGCGCTATCGGTGTAGTAGTATTGGTGCATATATTGATGTGCTTGTTGGTAGTATTTGGTGCTACCGGTGTAGTAGTATTGGTGAATATATTGATGTGCTTGTTGGTAGTATATGATGCTATCGGTGTAGTAGTATTGGTGCATAAATTGTTATGTTTGTTGGAAGTATTTGGTGCTATCGGTGTAGTAGTATTGGTGCATATATTGGTGTGTTTGTTGGGAGTATTTGATGCTATCAGTGTAGTAGTATTGGTGCATATATTGATGTGCTTGTTGGTAGTATATGATGCTATCGGTGTAGTAGTATTGGTGCATAAATTGTTGTGTTTGTTGGGAGTATTTCATGCGATCGGTGTAGTAGTATTGGTGTATATATAGATGTGTTTGTTGGTAGTATATGGTGCTATGGGTGTAGTAGTATTGGTGCATATATTGATGTGCTTGTTGGTAGTATTTAGTGCTATCGGTGTAATTGTATTGGTGCATATATTGATGTGTTTGTTGGTAGTATTTGGAGTTATCGGTGTAGTAGTATTGGTGCATATATTGATGTGTTTTTTCTTAGCATTTGTTGCTATCGGTGTAGTAGTATTGGTGCATATATTGATGTTTGTGTTGGTAGTATTTGGTGCTATGGGTATAGTAGTGTTTGTGTATATATTGATGTATTTGTTGGTAGTATTTGGTGCTATCGGTGTAGTATTGTCGGTACTTATATTGATGTGTTTGTTGTAGTATTTGGTGCTATGGGTGTAGTAGTATTGGTGCATATATTGATGTGCTTGTTTGCAGTATTTGTTGCTATTGGTGTAGTAGGATTGGTGCATATAGTGATGTGCTTGTTGGCAGTATATGGTGCTATCGGTGTAGTGGTATTGGTGCATATATTGCTGTGCTTGTTCGTAGTATTTGGCGCTATCGGTGTAGTAGTATTGGTGCATATATTGATGTGCTTGTTGGTAGTATTTGGTGCTACCGGTGTAGTAGTATTGGTGAATATATTGATGTGCTTGTTGGTAGTATTTGGTGCTATCAGTATGTGGCAGTGGTATATAAAGGGGTGGAGTGGCCGTGCAACAGGTAATAGTATATGTGCAAGTAACAATAACATTTGAGAGGAGATATAGTATAGTGGCACGGATTGTGCAAATTGCACTCATTACCGAGGCAGAGCAGGAAGGGTGTGTATTATTACATAGACAGTGTCTAAATAGACAGTCAATGGGTCAACCTCAAAAGATCGTCATGCAATAGGTCAACAGGGTCATATATCCCATTTTTTTTCTTAACTTCCCCTCCATACCATTTTCCATACTCACCCGGTCCTCCGGAGTCCACGGTGGTCATCTGAGGCATTCCCGGTGACAATGATGCATTGCGTCGGTGAGGTCACCCGCATAACATCAGTGGGACCAGGGATGCCTCTCAGGATGGACAGGATGGATGTCTGGCGACCAGGTGAGTATAAATAAAAATATTCCCAAATCAGAAATGATCGCTTATCCAAAGTGCTCCTGGTCCCGAGCATTTCGTATAAGGGATACTCAACCTGTAAACATTTTGGAAGTGGGATGATTATAACCTTCCAGAGAACGATAACGATCCGTAGGTTACAGAAGAAATACCTGTCTGAGAACGCGCTGGCAGATACTGGTGGCATTTGCCATTTCATAAGCATGTCTCATTTGACCAAACCGAGCAATAGCCTCAGCTGGAATAATTATTCTCTAATTGCTGCTGAATTAATTATGGAGAACAGAACAAAACTGCTTCCTTAATTAGTGTCCATTAGGAAATGTGTCTAAGCTAATAAATGTAATTGGAGTGTATTAAAAGTGACAGCCATCATGTTAAAGCAGACACGGCTTCTACATGAACATGATTATACATGTTACGTATAATAGCGCTCACTAAAGTCATTTAATATAATGTACTTAGGGGGTTATTCAGGCCTGATGGCTGCTCTGCGATCAGGAATACGATGCCCCACCAGAGTGAAATCCTGCCACGTGCAGGCCTGCAAATTGCTCGTGCGTAGTCTAGAACTTACTCTGTGGCTGCTATAGATGCAGCACGATCGGGGCCAGAGTTGACGTCACATGACTTCTCCTTAAACACTTGTGCCTGCGTTTTTCCTGATGGTTACCACCAATAGTAGCATTATTGTTGCAATTAGTTGTTAATAATAAACACATGCATAACGTACTGAGGATAAATTCATCAGTTTATGGCCAGTATTCAATGCTCCCGATTCAACGTTTTTTTTTTGGCGAATCAGGCTGTTTTCAATTTTTTTCACTGAAAATCTGATTCACCTATTCAATGTTCACTGAAAGCGTACAGTGAATGCCGGCCAGTTCTCCGTTTCATGCTCGCTGCAATTCGCTGGTGTATTTCAATGGGGTTTTCACTGGGGTTCGCCGAGAGTAATTTTTTATTTATTTATTTTTTTAACACATTACGTCAGCAGGGGGCGGGAAGCCGCTCATTAGATATTCACTGCACTGGTCCCGCTCAATACATATGCACCAGCGGGACCAGCGCAGCGCTCCCTCCACCGCGTCCCGTGCCAGCTCTCATAGGGGGCAGCTTCTGCTGCCTGGGTCCCCACCAGCCCTCCTTCTCCTCCACATATTCCGGCGCAGGCAGGGAGGCTTCCATCTCCCTGCCTTCCGCCATCCCCCAGGCTCCCTGTGGCATTCGCCGGGGGAGTTAAAATTCGCCGTCAGGGGCAGCGAGCCCCTAAACCGTTGAATAGGGGAGAGGAAGGGCTGGCTGCCAATGCTCCAGTGAATCCTAAACAGGATTTGCTGCACATTGTGAAATAAATCATTGAATACCTGTCAAAGCCGCACAGGAGCAATTCAAGCATTAAAGCAACAATTTAGCACTTGCAATCTCTATTATCTATAGCCGGGATCTTTATCTCGTGCACAGCTATATAGCATTACAGTTACGTATGTACCTGTCCGATCACGCAGCCATCTCCAGAGTACACCTTTGAACAGGCGAAAGCTGTACTTCTATAAGTAAGTGGATAATTCGGCTTGTGTTAAAAAGTATTAAAATCCCATTTCAAAATGTATATAAAGCAACTGTCGACTATAGGGAATGATGTTTAAGCACTCTATGGGCAGTATGAAAAATTTGCTGTGCATGGCGAGAGATTTTTTCTCTCGCCATGCACTCGCCGTGTTCCGGAGGGCTCGCTGCCACTCCTGCTCGCTCTATTCAATGTGGTTAAGACTCGCCGCCACTCGCGGCGAGTCTTAACCCCTGCAGCGGACGAGCGTCCGCGGCAGGGAGCTGGCAGGGAGCCGTGGGACGGTGGCAGCCAGGGAGATTAAAGTCTCCCTGGATGCCCCAGAACATATGTGGAGGGGAGGGGGCTCCCCGGGACCCAGGCAGCACAAGCTGCCCCCCCCCCTATAGCCAGCGGGGGACCCAGTATTCACTGCACCCGATCGTGCATATGTAATGATCGGATGCAGTGAATATATGAATATCTAATGAGCGGCTCGAGCGCTCCGGCCCCCTGCTGGCTGCTCTGTGTAAAATAAAAATAAATAAAAAAATTTAAAAAATATTTTTTTTTTAATTAAATATATATTCATGTGCTATAAGCACAAGAATAAAAATAACATGCCCCTTCACAGAAAAAAAATCCTAATTTTTTTTACACCAAAATAAAAAAAAAAACCTTTTAGTTTAAAAGTTCACATTCCAGCTCTCCATGAAAAGATGGAGAATTGCTACACGGCGAGAGACGGCGAAAATCACTTAGAAAGATGGCGAATATTTAACATTGAATAGGGTTGCTCGCTTTTGGAGAGCAAAATGCTCCGTCCAAGGCGAAAAAAGCACAAATTCGCCATAAAACAGAGCAAATTTTTCTCATTGAATACTGCCCTATATGTATGTTGTATATATAATCTTTGTTCTTATTGTAATTTATAGCATACCAGCCAGTGTGATCCGAATTCCGCACCAGCCCCGATGGATGGGGTTTTGCGCATGTGCAAACCGCAGCAGCGAACGGCTTCAGCGAGTTACTGACTTGCTGGGCCATTGCGGGATGGGAGGGCCAGGGGCGGACATCAGGCCGTAGCACAGGAACACTCAGCGATTTATGGCCATCCCCATGAAAATGCTAGGTGGGTGGTGCTTATGGGCTCGCTAAGCAGTGTATGCACGCTGCTTAGCAAGCCTTACTGAATCAGGCCCAGTGTGACTGTTGTATTTTATTATTATAGTGTGTTATAAAAATGTTTTAAGCTGTTTTTTTTTGTACTTTCTTAAAGGGGTGGATTATCCCCTGCAGAATGGCAGCAGGGAAGACATGTCTCTATTATTCACATCGGTAATTACTGTTCCATTTATTATAGTGGTTCGTGCAAAAGCAATCGCTGAAAAGAGGATCCCCTCTCCGAATAAAGCCTACCGGACAATCATGTACACTATCAAAGTGATCAAGGTATATTACATAGTATGATTACCTATTCTAAATAAAACACTTTTTTAGTATAAATATGTAAATTTAGAGCATTTCAAGATGATTATCTTCCCAACTGTGTTTGTTCTTCTTAACTGTTTTATCTTTATTTTAAATTTAACCTACTTTCATCCGCAAACCTACAACTGCCCTGATTTTGGTTGACAGCTTCCTGATTGGGAGTGCATTGACTCCATCATTGCTGCAGTCGGGGCCGATGCACCAATGGCAGAAAGAGTGTGATACTGTTGGTAGGAAGTGGAGAGGGATGAGAGGCAGCTTAATGCCCATACACACTAGTGGATTTTGAGCTGAAAGCAGCTCACTTTTTGCTGTTTGAGCTACTTTCAGCTCAAAACCTGCTGGTTAGTGTATATGGCCTGGCGGTGAGCATTGATGCACGCACCCACATCATCACCTGCTGCCACTGCCATTGTCCTGTTTGACAGGTTGAGTGACTAGCTTTCCAATTTTCCTACTATGGAAAGTTGTTCACCCCTGTGAAAATCACTCAGTGTGTATGCATGGAGCGATTTTCTGGCCAGCAATGTGCACTTCATTGCTGGACATAAAACATCCAGTGTATGGACCTTAAGAATTAAGCCACTGCTGCTATGTGGCACACATTGTGGTCATAGATTCTGTTATCTGGTCTGGAATGTCTACCCCCCCCCCCCCTGGCTGCGCGACCCCCCACATTTGCATACAAGTGGATGTGCACGCTTACACATCCACTCGCATGCGGCCACACGGGGAAAAAAAACATTCAATGGTCGCTTACCATCTGCAGAATTTTCTCCTGCCCATGATGAAAAGTCAGCGTGGATTGAAATTTAATTTCAAAGCTGTCCTCTGAATCCGGGGCGGGCGCTGACGTCATGTGATGTCAGCTGACCACCCCAAGCAGGAATCGACACACCAGCATTCGCAGTGGAATGATTAGCATTTCTACGGACGCGCCCATAAAACGCTGGATGTCCTCTGCTTCCTTCCCTGCTGGCCCCCATTCCTCCCAGAGAGTGAGAAATTACCAAAGACGTTTGCACATGTGCACATTTGAGCATGCGCATGTGTAGATCACCACACATACAGTATAAGAACACTATGTCGATAGTCAGCCTCAAATAACATATGTTCTGTAAAACTATTGTAGATGTTTAAAGGTTTTCAGAAGATAAAAAATCTATCCTACGTGTACACCGAATCGGATTCTGCCATGTGTGGAGTGAAGTTGGATGTCGCTAACAAGAGAGAGTATATCTTATCAGGTAAGTTATCATTTGTTTTTATATATTAAGAGGGGGTATGCAATGTGCCGCCGCTATTTCCGACATGGGTAATAGCGGCGACTCCTTATTCAATGCTGTCATTAACGACAGCATTGATGCGGGTTCACGGCAGAATGGGTCCGACTTCAGAAGCTGTCGGGCCCGTGGTGCCGATAACAGCCATGGATTGTCGTTATCCGGGCCGCAGATCGACAATCCACATCCGTTTTTGCGGCCACGCCCCCTTTGCACCCATTGGCAGACGGGACATTGAATCCCATCTGTCGTTATGCGGTTGATCTGACCGCAAAGAGGCCAGGATCTCAGATTGCCTACCCCCCTTAGTATATTAGTGTTACGCATCAGAAGCTGGGTTTAATGGTCTGTACACATGGTGTGATTTTGGCAACAATTTTTAATATATAAAATCGCACAGTGTTTAGGATCATTGAATAACCATGCACTGTGCAGGCAAGTATATTTTGACTATGTCCCCTACAGAATATTCTTGGCCTGGGGCCAAATAGCAAGATATTCAAAATCGCAAGTGCAGTTAGCCAAAATCGCATAGTCAAAATAGGATTGGATAGTCAAAATCGGCCATTAGCCTGAATCGCACCATGTATACTCACCATAAATCAGACGCCAAATCTAAAAATACATAATATAATCCACATGCACAAAGAACTGAATGGGATTTTTTCACAAAAGATACATAACCTATTACACACAGCGGTGGTGCAGGTTATTTGATTTATGTGTGTATTGTTGTGGAAGGGGCACTTGTTTAACCCTTTGGGTGACAAAGTTGCCGCAAGAGATCCTCAAAATATCTGCAAAAAAAATGCCAGCGCCGCTCACAGCGTGTCTTCATTTTTTGGGTGCAGCATTGAAGTATACTTTATTTAATTGACTTGGCTGTATTTGTATTTATTTCTGTTAAAAAACAGTCTCTGTGAGCGGCGCTGGCATTTTTAGCGGATATTTTGAGGATTGCTCACAGCAACGTTGGCACTGAAAGGGCTAAAGTTGATGATGATGACATCTAAAAACATCCAGTTGGGTCAAAGACTTTTACTTTGTTATTTTGGAGATAACAAAACAACATCGCTTGTTGTGTTGTGTTGTACTGTACCAGATTTCATTTTTCAATGCTTCCATAAAGCATATGATGTTTCCTAGCATTTCTTCACTAAGCTCGGAGAGGAGATGCTGCTTGCCCCTGCAGGGTCCGCTGGACATCACTAGATCCCGCCCCAAAACCCAGAGACTTGAGGCGGTGGTACACAGTGCTGTATGGAAGGGGCAGGGCTCAATTACCCAAAATTGAGACAAATTTGGGTAATTGAGCCCTGCCCCTTCCATACAGCACTGCTATTCCCTGTATGATCACATCCTTCCCACTTCACTAGGAAGAAGTCACTCTTCAGTGGGTGCAGTGGATTGTTTTAAAATTTGGGAGTCTCCCGCAAATTGATGTAGTCTAATGTAAATCTAATTCTGCCTTTGTGCTACAGTTTAGATACTGTACTGTAAGTTAAATTTAATATAATATGAAATGGTGCTTATTTATATTAGAAAATCTGGTACTTGTGTATTATCACGGCGCCCATCGCCCATCGCATTGGGTCGAAACACCCGCAGAGTACAAAAAAATATTGCATCGCATGCCATTAACATGGCATGCGATGCGATGCGATTTTTAATTGTACAAGCACCCTGATGGGTGATTACTATGTTAAATGCACCCCCATTGTTAACGCCACCCCCACTATCAATGCCAACCCGAAGCGTCCTCCGACCTTTTCATACGCCACTATCCACGTCGGCGTGGAGTCGATGTTAGATAGTGTGGCGAACGTAGCGAGCCACCAAGCCCGAAGTGTGGCGAGCCCCGCGAGGGGACGCGGAATACATGTGAAGCAGTCCGCGGCCGCTCCCCTCGCTGCGCTCGCCACACTATCTAAAATCAACTCCACACCGACGTGGGTAGTGGGGGAATGAAAAGGTCGGAGGACGCGTACCGCTGCGCTCGCCACGCTTCGGGTTGGCGTTGATAGTGGTGTTGGCGTTAACAATGGGGGTGCATTTAACATAGTTAAATGGAAATCTTGGGCGCCGTGCTAATACACAAGTACCGAAAATCTAATTCTGCCTTTGTGCTACAGTTTAGATACTAAGCTAACAAATCAGCCTTTATTCACAAACATTAGTCGTTGCCCAAAGCAACCAATCTACCTATTTTATTATAGAATGTACTGTTGTAAATGAATTGGATGCTATGGGTTTGATACATCTCCCCCATCTCCAGCATTTCTGTAGGTATATAGAATATTCATGTAAACAGGGCTACTGTAAGGCTTCTCGGCACCCTAGGCAAATCTTCAAGCTACTGCCCCACCCCCATACTGCCACCAATACCCTCTTTCCAACCACTTGCATGGGTCCTCAAACTGCGGCCCTCCAGATGTTGTGAAACTACAAATCCCAGCATGCCTTGCCACAGTTTTAACACTACCTTATAGCAAAACTGTGGCAAGGCATGCTGGGATTTGTAGTTTCACAACATCTGGAGGGCCGCAGTTTGAGGACCCATGACTTAAGGCATACCTGCCTCACATTCCGGTATAGCAGGGAGACTCCTAAAAATTGGGTAGTCCTCCAAGCACCCCTGGAAGTTGGGCAAGTCCCCTGCTTTCCCTGGAGGCCTACCTTTGCCACCCACAACAGAGCACAAGGAGGAGGGGGCTGAAAAGCAGGGAAGTATGCCTCAAGGGAAAGTATAGAGGGGAGGTCTTAGAAGTCCCACAGCCGCCACCTGCATTAAGTACAACAGGGATCATCATAGACATTCTTGATTTTTTGATAGGCAGCTGCCTAGAGCTTGCCCTACATGTAAATACACCCTTTCAATACAATAGGGGCTGACCTGATTGAGCCATTATTTTTTAAGAGCTGTCTGGCTTCAGTATTTTTACCTACTAATGGCCAGCCTCGGCTGTGGTAAGGGTACAGTTTAATTCCTTTTATATCTGTTTAAATTTCATTTTATACTTTTATTTATACTCTTATTTTTTTTCTAGGCTACTTTTATGACAATAAAGTCCACATTGACTTGTGTTGCTTCATTCAGACCTGGGATAGCCTGTCAGGGTTCCAAATACGGAGTCTCAGTCATACATATCAACTGGGATGTGAATGTGAAGTAAGTGCGGTCTATTGTTATACTGATAAATCCTAACTGGAGAATATGTAGAACACTGTGATAAACCAACTATTCATGGGGTCTCAGCTGGTCTACTCTTACAGGTATGCAGGAGAACGTCTGGAAATTCTGCATTGTCCTACACAGGCCAGGAGACAAGTATGTCATTTGGGCCTGATTCAGACCTGTCCGCTAGGCTGCGTATCTTCGCAGTCTAGCAAACAGGTAAATGCTGCCCACCGCCTGACCGAACCCCTGCCACCGGAGGCTGAGTCGGAGGTCGGACGGGCAGCAGAACTGACCTCCGGCTCAGGTCCAATGCGCATGGGACAGTGCATTATACCCGAGGGGGACATCACATGATTTCTTGTCCAGATCCGTCGGGATTGGGTGACATCAATTCTCACCTTACAGATGAATCCTGGCTCGTCTTTGCTGGCGATCCGCCAGCAGCATGCTGCTGGCGGATCGCCAGCAACACGGCGCCGCTATCTGACTGTGACGAGCGTGCGTCCCCCACGCACGCGCGTCACAGTTTTTGGGCGACGGGGCGGCAAAGCGGACGCATTACTGTCTGCCTCCCGCTCCAGGGGCAGGGGGGGGACCCGAGGAGGCTACGGGGGGGGTGCGGTCGCCCGGTGTGGGCACCGGGCGACCGAGGGCAGCACCGTCGGAAGGGGACGCGCGCGCACCTCGTGCGCGCGCGTCCCCTTCCGGCATACAGATGGCGGCGGGGCAGGGGATGGTGACGCCATCGCCATCCCCTGCAAAGATGAATCCCGACCCACCTGTACTTTAATCCTAGCTATCTATGTGGCCGATTCTGACTTGATCACTGCTGAGCGAATTAGCATCGGCCAGTGAACAGATAGACGCCGCCCCGCTGTAGTGAATCCTGCCATTCAAATGGTTGTGCACGCTGTGGGAATGGATGTGTATGGCTGGCAAAGAATTTGCAGCATGGCAAAAATCTCCAACTCCCGTCGCCAGCCGCTCACCATCAAATGAGTTTTTTCTCTGGCCACCACTCATCGCAAGCCAGTAGTATCCAGGTACTTACTTGGATACAGGCATACCCGGCCTGGAGCGGACGTTCCACACCCACCCCTAAGATGCTTGGGCACGCCTGCCACAACACAAAGGCATTATTGGTGATCCAATCAAATAAAAAAAACCTAAATATAACAATGTTATGAGCTGTGTGTGAGTGTATCTGTGTAAAAGTTCACTTGATGTAAAACTGGCACATATACTACTGGGTGCCTCTGACTTCGCATATAGGATGTTATTCAGGCCTGAGGACAAAACCATGTGCACTGCAGGTGGGGCAGATGTAACGTGTGCAGAGAAAGAGAGTTAGATTTGGGCAAGTTATTTTGTTTCTGTGCAGAGTAAATACTGGCTGCTTTATTTTTACTAAGCAATTTAGATTTCAGTTTGAACACACCCACCCAAATCTAACTCTCTCTGCACATGTTACATCTGTCCCACCTGCAGAAATCAGATCTAAATAACCCCTATAGTTTCCAGATACAAATTATAACTTACTCTAGGGACCAGATGTATCAAGCTTCAAAAGTGATAAAATGGAGAGTGATAAACAGCCAGTCAATCAGCTCCTACCTGCCATGTTACAGGCTGGGTTTGAAAAATGTCAGGTAACAGCTGATTGGCTGGCTGTTTATCACTCTCCAGTTTTTCACTTTTTGAAGCTTGATACATCTGGCCCACACGGAGGACATGGTAAAAAGAAAATCAAACACAAATGTTAATCCGAGTTGTCAAGTTACTGTAATCAGTGGTGTCACTAGGGTTTGGTGTTACTAGTGCAAATTGGGACACCACATTACAGAAAGTGAGGGGTGGCCTAAAACGGAAGGTGCCATGTCCCAATTGTCATGACTCTGAAGGCCTGTCCAGCCAGTGCCAGAGATGCTGAGCTGCCCCCACAACCTCTAGTCATCCTTCTGTGTCGCCCGGCGTGGTCTGCAGCCCCCAGGTGACACTGCTGACTTTACTATCAACCCAATAGTAACTTGGACTTTTTACAATGAGTATTTGAAGTGTGTAGTCACACAGTAGGAAAATGATACACTCTTATCTTTGTTTTTTGCTTAGATTAAGATTTGTTCCATGGATCCCTGTGACAGTAACGACATCAATGAGTGTCTCTGGACAGACTGGGTGATGGACCAGACGTTATATGGAAACCAAGCAGAGAATTATGCCTGCATTAGGCAGAAAGATGGCTCCTGTGCATGGTACCCCAACCTTTTTAAAAAGACTTCCAGTCATCCTTAGATGCTCCAAATGCTCCAGCGGCTTATCCCATGTTCTACCAGCCGGCGGGAGCCAAAGATTCTGACCACCACAATGAATTCTACAGATCATATAATGAATATGGGAAGTTTATGGGTTCAGGTAGAATTTAAAGTTCAAAAGCCATTTTAATAGTCGCTGTGCTAATCAAAGCACAATAAAAAGCAATTTAGTGAAATGAGAAACAATCAGAATTATTCCTTCTCATTTTAATACAAGTGTAATATATGATGGTAATGGGGCTCTGGGAGGATCACAGCAGAAATTTAAAGAAACAGAGTTTCACTAGAATACGAAAATAATCATTCCCATGATGTAATTTCTATAATGTTTCTGAAACACGTGTGCTATGTGTGATCATTACTAGTAGCTTTTTAGTATAAGTCCATTTGGATTTTAACATTAGCTATATACAGTATACTATATATATTATCAATCCCTGCACAAGATGTATTATTTTACATCCTATGTTATACTGCTCTGTCCTGTCCTTGTCCATTTTGTGTTATTGTGCAGTGTGTATTCTGCTACTGTATATAATCTTGTCATAGCCTTCTACATCCTATACTGATCTTCTACATACCATATTGTTCTGTAAATTATATACTTCTAATTATTTAAATATTCCGCATATTCAATATAAAAATTTTGTTTTGATGCTCAGCAGGTAGCCCCTGTGTTACATTTGACTCAGGGTGTTGCTTTGTTTCAGAAGCTCCATTTTTACCCCTTTCAAACCGCATCCTCGAACCGGGTTATTGCCGGGTTGATGACATATCAACCCAGGTCAAGGTGCGGTGTGAATGCACCAGTTTAAATTTCCTGGTCCCGCAAACCCAGCAATCAAACCTAGGTCAAAAGAAGGGTTAATCCCATGTCAGACCTGTTGATGTGCAGTGTGAATGGGTACCCTGGGTCAAGTGACCTGGTCCCATTCACACTATGGAGGACAGTAGACAGCGGCAGCTCCAAGTGCTGCCTCATTACCTCCCCCTAATGATGCACCACCGATCCGCCCTGCTCTGGGCTGACGTCAGCGACCCAGCTTATTGCCGGGTCGATGTGGGGAGCTAAGCCTCGCAAATGCCAAATACTCCCGTATCCTTTTAAGTGCCAACATCTCTGTGAGAGATGTTCAAAATATCCGATAAAAATGCCAGCGTCGCTCACATTTGTTAGATAAATTCAATTAACAAATGTGTAAAAAATAGATTGCATTTCCTATCGAAGGTAAACATTACAGGTCATTATGATAAATAAAAGTGTTTGCTTGGCAATTACCACACCTATTTTGACAAATTCACTTCATTCAAAGGGTTAAGGGGGGGGGGGTATTTAATCCACACCGCTATTTTCAAAATAGCGGAAGATGCCTGTTCAATGCTGTCTTTCCCGACAGCACTGAAGAGGCAGATCGAACAGAACGGGCCTGACTTTAAAAGAGGTCAGGCCCGTTTTGTCGATAACAGCCGTGAATTTTCGCGATCATGGCCGAATCTCCACAATCCACGGCCATTTACACAGATACGCCCCTTTTGTCTAATTGGCAGATGGGACATTGCATCCCGCCTGGTGATATGCTGCTGAGCAAAACAAAAACGGGCCAGGGTCACAGCTGTCAGGACCGATCGACAGTCGTGCCCTGGGATGAAATACCCTAAGTGGTAAATTGGTGGATGAAGATGGGATTTAAAAATAGAAGAACCGAGTTTTTTGAAAGGTGCAGTTGGGATAAGACCTATTTTATTCTACCACCTATTTTTTCTATAGATTCTTCTTTTCCTACATTCATACTGTCTGTGTCATTATATATACACCCCATTATTAAACGCTCATGCATTTTCCACGTTTTAGATTTTTTTTTAATTGTCTGTGTTCTTCATTGCATGAAATTATATCTATAATACAGAAACACTTTCCATTTGTATAATTTAATCTGCGTTTCCAGACTCTGTACTATGCCATGTCTTGCATTTCCGTGTTATTACATGTCAATACATATATACAGTATGCTGAAATATATCACAGTCCATATAATTCTTCATGTTATTGCATGTCTAATATCACACTACTAGATCATACATTGACTTATATGTTGTATATATTTATATATTTTTTACTTTAAATATTAGAATCAATGGCTAGTGCAGAGAGAGTTAGATTTGGGTGAGGTGTGTTCAAACTGAAATCTAAATTGCAGTGTAAAAGCAGCCAATATTTACTTTGCAAAGAAACAAAATAACTCCCCCAAATCTAACTCTCTCTGCACATGTTACATCTGCCCCACCTGCAGTGCACATGGCTTTGTCTATCTGAAAAAATTGCAGCCTTGCTAACAGGTGTGAATTAGGGCCCTTATTCAGATCTGATCGCAGTACACATTTGTTCTCAAAATGGGCAAAACCATGTGCACTGCAGGTGGGGCAGATGTAACATGTGCAGAGAGAGTTAGATTTGTGTGAGTTACTGTATTTTGTTTCTGTGCAGGGTAAATACTGGCTACATTATTTTTGCACTGCAATATAGATTTCAGCTTCAACACCCCCCACCCAAATCTAACTCTCTCTGCACATGTTACATCTGCCCCACCTGCAGTGCACATGGTTTTGCCCATTTTGACAACAAATTTGTATTGCGATCAGATCTGAATAAGGGCCCAGGTCCATTATCACACAGGCAAAATCCGGCAGATGAGGTCCGTTCTTAGCGCGGCATTTAGAGAAAAAGAATGTATTCCTTTCCACTGTAAATGATAACACTACAAGTACATATATACCACTGGCCAGAAGCTTTACAACAATCCTCTTTTTCCAGTCATTATTGAACGTTATAGTTTAACCCTTTGAGTGCCAATATCTCTGTGAGAGAGATGTGCAAAAGATCAGCTAAAAATGCCAGTGTCGCTCACATTTGTTATAGAAATTCAAATAAAAAATGTTGTGTAAAAAGAGATTATATTTCCTATATAAATGAAACATTACAGGTGATTATGATGAATAGAAATGTTTGCTTCACTTGGCACTCAAACGGATAATGTCTCAATTTACTCTGAGAATGAAGCATAAATCAAATAAAGAATTAGAGATGGAAAAAAAATCATAATTATTATAATTATTTTGTTTAGTAAAATGTGATAAAAATGTCAATAACTCCACAAAATAGCCACCTTCTGCTAATGTAACCAAAATGTGTGGTAATTAGCCACAAGACCTTATTCCAGGCTCAGCAGTACACCAGAACGGCTTCATGGCCCAGACAAGACATTTGTTTCTTTGCGGTATAACAGCTGTAAGCTCTTAAACCAGGGGTGTCCAAACTTTTTGCGACGAGGGCAAGATCTGGTGAGGTGAAAATGTGGGGGCCGACCATTCAGCCTGACATTCTTTGAATCATTAATCACATCAGAAAGGTCCCCCACTCACTCTATGTCCCCCAGCCTGCCCCTTCACTGTATTTCCCCCAGCCTGCCCCCATTCACTGTATGTCCCCCAGCCTGCCCCTCCTTCACTGTATGTTCCCCACTATGCACCCATTCACTCTGTCCCACAGCCTGCCCCCTTCTCTTAATGTCCATCAGTGCCTCCATTCATTGTATGTCCCCAAGCCTGACCCTCCTTCACTGTGTGACCCCCCCATTCACTATGTAATCCACTCTGCCCCCATTTACTGTATGTCCCCCAGCCTGCCCCTGCTCCCCCTTCTCTGAATGGCCATCACTGCCTCCATTCACTGTATGTCCCCCAGCCTGACCCTCCTTCACTGTATATGTGCCCCACTCTGCCCCCTCCCTTCTCTGTATGTTTCCCAGCCCCTTGTGTGAGCCAGAGGAAGGAGATGCAAAGCAGGCACTACAAGGACAGGAGATGCTTGGGCTCCCGCTGCTGCCCTCCTCCACTCTGCATGTTACGGGAGCAAGCTTCCCCCTTGCTGCCCTCCTCCCCAAACACTGCTGTCACGGTGATTGTGGAGTAGGGTGATATACGATTGTAACAGCAGGGGCAGGACGCCAAACACATCTGACTGTGGCGGCCGGCACCTCCTCACTGCAGCAGACAGCAAGGTAAAGGCGCGCTCGCCGGGGCCCCACCTTTAGTGTCCTGTGCTTCCCACATCTGATGCTCTGCCCGCTTCCAGCTGGAGGCTGCGGGCCACTTGAAATGACAGCATAGGCCGCAATTGGCCCCTGGGCCTGACTTTGGGCATGCCTGTCTTAAACCATTATGTGCTCCCGGTAGAACCGTTAAATTTATAATGTTTTTTAGATTTTCTAATGTATACTGTTTTTTTTTTTTTAATCTCTAGCAGTTTACCAATTACCTTCATAACATTTTAGACCATTCAATGGGCTTAAATTGCTTAACCTTCCATTAAAACTGGAAAAATTGGAGATCTCCATAACGTTTAGTTGGTAGTGTGTAATGGATATAGATATACAGTATATATATTTATAGATATTATAGCTATATTTTATGCATACAATTTTATAGATCATTTTATTATGTCCAGAGTAATTCTACCTGCAGTGCTGATTAATGTCCTGTTACAATATATATCATTTTTATGCAATTTTGTATCACACCCAACTCTCATCAGTTGATGATATTGATTCCAGTGTAAATGGTATCAGTTTTTGTTATGTAGATTTAATTTTTTCGAACATTTTGAAAACTTTTTGAATGCAAAAGGAATCAGACTATTGCCCAATGTTAAATCATTACTTAAAGATAAAAAAAGTACTACAAAAGAGGATATGTGTGTGTGTGCAAGATTGCCTTTCCTGTTGTATTTATATATGCTTATGAATGTCTGGCAGGTGTGTATATGTTAATTTATACACACAGGTAAATATTATATGTGATCGCGGTATCCCCAGAACAGATACCGGCACCTGATATGGTACTTGTTTCCTAGCACGGCCACATATCTTATGGATCGTGTACCTTTAGTTAAGGTACACGATCCATAAGATGGACCCGATTTCCTTTGAAATCAGGTCCATTTGGCCGGCTAGGACAAAATATCGGGGGCATCGCGTCGGTCGGGACCGTTAACAATGGTCCCGACGCGACCGACGCGATGCCCGCGATTTCCCCATAGGCTTCAATGTTAAAAAATATTTTAACATTGAAATCGTGTCGGGAAAGGTAAAATATCGGGGGCATCGCGTCGGTCGGGACCATTAACATAGGTCCCGACGCGATGCCCCCGATTTTTACATAGGCTTCAATGTTAAAAGATTTTTTAACATTGAAATCCTGAAAAAATGTGAAAAATGTGAAATGGGCCAATATGACCCATTTCACATTTTAGATGTCCCCGTCGTCACCCCACGATAGACGCCAACCCGAAGCGTGGCGAGCGCAGCGAGCCCGCGAGGGGCGGCGGTGCGCGTCCTCCGACCTTTTCATTCCCCTACTATCCACGTCGGCATGGAGTTGAGAATAGAATAGTGTGGCGAGCGCAGCGAGCCACCGAGCCCGAAGCGTGGCGAGCGCAGCGAGCCCCGCGAGGGGACGCGGATACCTTCACAGTTATACGCGTCCCCTCGCGGGCTTCACAGGTGTCCGTGGCGACGCGGACACCTGTGAAGTCCGCGAAGGGACGCGTTTACCTGTGAAGGTATCCGCGTCCGCTCGCCACGCTTCGGGCTCGGTGGCTTGCTGCGCTCGCCACACTATTCTATTCTCAACTCCACGCCGACGTGGATAGTAGGGGAATGAAAAGGTCGGAGGACGCGCACCGCCGCCCCTCGCGGGCTCGCTGCGCTCGCCACGCTTCGGGTTGGCGTCTATCGTGGGGTGGGGTGTACGCCGTGACATTTGGGGGGGTTGGGAATATTTTACATTGAATCCAATGTAAAATCGGGTCCCAGGGACCCGATTTACATTTAATTAAAAAAAAAAAATCGGGTCCAAAATCGGTCGGTCGCGACGATCGCATCGCATGCGACCAAATCGCATGCGATGCGATCGACCCGATTTTTCCGACACGACCACCCCGATGTAAATCGGTGTGGCCGTGCTAGGAAACAAGTACCCCTGATATCACTATAAAGACAATGCTGAGGTGGAAACAAAGGTGTCGGCACGGGAGGGTGTATTGGGGGAAATCCTCAGATCTGGCTCCCCATAGCAAGTAGTAATACTAGGATAGAACAGAAATAGTACAGTACTACATTGCATAACTGGCCAAGCAAGTGGTGGACTTTGGGAGAGTTTTCCCATTTTTTAAAGCACCAATCATTTAGGGGGGGTATTCAATCCCCCGCCGATATTTCTGCCGGTGGAAATAGTGGTAAGTGCCTACTGAATGCTGTCTTTTCAGACAGCATTGAAGAGGCATCTCAGCTGAATGGACCCATCTTTAACAGAAGCCGGACCCGGTTTGCAGAGAACTGCCGTGGATTGTCGAGATCATGGCCGTATCTCGACGATCCACGGGCGTTTCACGCCCACTTTTTGTCATTTAGGAGGCGGACCTTGAGTCTTGCCTCCTGAATATCAGTCGAGCGGGCCGAGAACGGGCCAGGGTCGTGACAGTCGTGACTCATGATTGAAAACCCCCCTTACACTGAAAAATCAGGTTGATTTTGCCATGTCATTGATTGCTGCTCCCAAAATATCTCTATTTCAAAAAATGTCAAAATGTAATCTAGTTAAAAAAGAACGGGCAGCACATAAATTATGTGCTGGGCAATGGGATGTGCACAAATTGTTAGACATTATAATATTTTCTTCATAACCAGGAATTTTATCCGATATCACAAATGTCCCATTTGTTCTATGAAATACACTTGGGTGCAGCATCATTTGGGGGATGAGATTAACATTTTTAACCAACAATTTACAAAAATTTGGGTCTGCTCTATCTACCCCATTGTGGCTGTTCTGTCCACCAGATGTGGTCTCATACATTAGGTGTCTTTATGGCACAAGACACAGGTGTTGCATCTTAATTGCAGATGCAGCAGCAAAAAAAAAAACAAAAAAACACTTACAGTGGACTGGAGACAGCAGGCGGCAACTTCATCTGCACTGGTTTTACAGGCGTACAAAGTTACAAATGAAGCCCACCGGAACTTGGCGTGAGGAAAAGCCACATATGCGTACATGAGAGCCCTCAGATTCAGACTCCATCGCTCACAGATGTACAAAGATGGGATACTTGGTGAAACTGAAACATCTATAGCCACAGTTACGCAGCTCATCACCTGCTCCTGTTTAAACTGTCAGCATTCTTAGGCACCTTAACCAGCACCATTTTGACAATTGTGACAGTAGCCTACCTCCACATGTGCTGCTTGGAAGGTTCTATTTGTACAACACAATGTCCTCAATTTTAGGGCTACAGCTGATATAAGCATGTGGTGGACACAGTGATGACATGAGACCCTTTCTCTTCAGGGACTATTTGATAAACAAATCTAATATATATTAAAGCAACACAACCAAAAAGCAGACGCCGGTAATGATGATATACAGTGATGATGATTATATTGTGTAGTTTGGTCAATTTGTATCTCATCAGCGAGTGTTTGTACTGTATGTAACTAAGTTCAGTATACTTAACTGTAATAAAGTAAGGATTCTGAAACAGGATATGGTCATTGAGTCACCAGCAAGTTGTTAGACAGTCATTAGGTCGACACCATTAGGTTCGACGTGCATTTTGGTCAACATGTGTCTAGGTCGACATGCAAGAAGGTCGACATGAGTCTAGGTTGACATGGGTTAGGTCAACAGGGTCATTCATTCGACAGGGTCACTAGGTCAACATGGGTTAGGTCGACAGTCAAAAGATCAACATGGGGTTTTTCACAGTTTTTTTGAGCCGACATGTGCCAGCAGATGGTATTTCATGCCCTACCATCCACTAGGCCGTGGTGGGAGAATAAAATAGTGTGCTGACTGTGCGTGAAGCATGGCAAGCGCAACGAACCATGCAAGGGGATGCTGTGCACTTTAACCTGTGTCCATGTCGACTATGTCGACATTTGGGTAAAAAAAATGGTGATAAACCCAATGTCGACCTATTGACTGTCGCCCTAACCCATGTCGACCTTCCTGCATGTTGACCTAGGCACATGTCGACCTACATGCATGTCGACCTAATGACTGTCTAACAACTTGCTGGTGACCAACTGATCCACACCCTCTAAAACTGCACAGGACATAGACTAGTGTACAAGAATCAATATAAATTGGTGATACTCCCAGATTAAATAGTTTCAATAAACTAGATAGGGGGATATTTACAGAGATAACAGACCTATAGCCTAGTGTTTCTTTACATGTAGTGTTTTAGGGGGGTATAAAATCTGCCGCCGCTATTTCCGACGTGGGAAATAGCGGCGGCTCCCTATTCAACGCTGTCATTAACGACAGCATTGATGCGGGATCACGGCAGAACGGGCAGACTTCAGAAGCTGCCGGGCCCGTTCTGCCGATAACGGCCGTAGATTGTCTTGATCCAGGCCGCAGATCGACAATCCACGGCCGTTTTGGCCCCCTTTGGGCCTATCGGCAGGTGGGACATTGAATCCCGTCTGTCATTATGCGGTCAGTCTGACCGCAAACGAGCCAGGATCACCCATTTATGTTTCCAGCTGTCACAAATGTCCCTTCTTGTATTTAAGGAACATTACTAGCTACATTCCCTGGTATTAGCTCTGTCTTCTGACAGAAAAAGGCTGAAGAGTGTTAGTACACCTGCGCATCTTATGTTCTTACAGGGAATGCAGCTCTCCTCAGGGTGTAAACAGGTGATTAAGGGTAATGGGAATAACTTTGGGATACATTAGATAAGATGCAGTTTGTATATTCTCCCTGTGCTATGGGTGGGTTTCCCACAGTTTTCTCCCACAACCAAAAAATATACTGGTAGGTTAATTGTCTCCTAACAATAAAGGAACCATAGTGTGTGAGTGTGTAAATGCATTTAGGAGAGACTAGATGGACCAAGTAGTTCTTATCGAAAGTCACAATATCGTTCTTCACTTATTACACAGCAGATTCCGCAATATTACACAACAAGGATGTTCTGTCAAAAATACATCATTTCAATTAGGGGTTAGTATATAAAAAAAAAATGACACGAATACAGGGAAATTAATGAGTGATGAAAAATAAGAGCTGGACTAACTCGGGTGAATTTATGAAGCTTGGAGAAGTGTTATCTATCCCCATAAAGAACGTTATGAGCAAGGTAATAATGGTTCAGCCAATCAGCTACAATATGTAAATTGACAGGTAAGAGCTGATTGGCTGAACCATTATCACCTTGCTCATAACGTTCTTTATGGGGATAGATAACACTTCTCCAAGCTTCATAAATTCACCCCTCACAGTGCTACAGGGTGGAAAACCCCCAATAGGACCGACTGCCGGAGGGGCTCTCCCCTACTCTGGGGATTCAGAGGTCCCAGACTATGCTTATGTTTTATTATACTGCACTGAATTATGGTATATGTCCTACTGTGCATTGCTGTTATAAATATGGTATATGATCATTAGTTCGACCCATATTAGGTGGACATGCATTGGGACGACCACTGAATGTCAACATAGCTTAAGTAGACACATGAATTAGGTTGACATGGCTAAGGGTTGGAAGGTCGACAAGTATTAGGTTGACAATGGCAAGGTTTTCAGTCAAAATGCCGACATGAGCTTTTTGCGGTTTGTTTTTTTGAGTTGATGGTGTCTACAGTTTTTTAGAAACGTTGATTGTGTCGACATTCGGTACAAAAAAACCCCATAAAAAACTCTTGTCGACCATTTGAATTTGATTGTCAACCTAATGCTCTTGTCGACCTTCCAACCCTGTTGACCTACAGGTATTTCATGTGTCGAACTAAGTTGTCCTTCAGTGGTCGACCCAATGCATTTTGACCTGATATGGGTTGACCTAGTGACCCATACCCATCAGTATTTATCATGCACCAGACGAACAAGTGTCCCAGACCATACTGTTAGCCAAGCGTCTGTGGTATCCAGCCACACATCTTCTGGAACCCACCCACACACCCCTTGGTACGGGCCTCGACCACTGCGTATGGCCCTTCCTGCCCCAGTAGGACAATGGTCAAAATCCAGGCACGAGGCAAGCAGCAAAGTCAGACAAGTAACAGGTGTCAAGAATGCAGTAAACAGCACCAACAACCAACACCGTGCTGCAGAACTTCCCTGATTATTAAAAAAACAAAACAGGCAGCCAATCAGAGCTCAAGGATCATGTGATTGCCTACAGTACTCTTTCCATCTCCGTGCGGTTGCCCTGGTAACTGAACAGCTACAAGAGCAGCAATGTGATCTCCTGAAGTGCATTTGCACCCACTGTACTGAAATTACCCTAATTGTATATCTACCTGAACTGTCAATCGGTGAGTGTGTGTATAACGCTGGGCGGAGTCATACACACACTCACATCACAGAGTGACACTGGACCAGGGCACCACATTTCTGCAGCAGCAGCACTAGAGCCGGGGCTGCAAATGCCTGGCAGCCGGGAAGGAACTTCTGCCTACCTCCCCGGCTGTCAGTGTGTCAAGCAGTGACCGGCTGCTGCTCAGTATGACTGTTGTGTCCAGTAAATAGAGATCAGCGGGGCTCCTTGAAGGGGCGGGGCTTATCAGGCTCTGTGAGGGAGCTGGGCTTAGTGGAACTGCTGGGTGCAGACAGCAGACCTTTCTGCAGCACACCTCCCCATCCTTTCCTTTCCTTCCACAATCTAGTCACATGACTTATGCCCAGGGTCGCCAACAGGGGGGTCTGGATTCACTTGAGTCCCAGGCCCCGCCGCTCTGACAGAGGGTAGGACCCGGGGCAGCTCTATCCCCAGCAGCATGGCCACGTATCAGTCATCCCCGCCCCTTCACTTTCCTTGAGCCTGCTCGAGCTCATTGCAGGCCGCAGCGGCACATTGTGACTGCGCACTGCGAAGTCACACCCTCCAGGAACAAGCCGGCTGCCGGGACTTGGTACAGGAAGCCCCCACCGCGTGGTGTAATGATGTCATGCCGCGCGTGACAAATGAGGAGCAGCGCAGTGGCAGCAGCACAGTCAGGAGCCTTCCTGCATGAGAGAGAGGAGCTGCCAGCCACCCTGACCCCGGCCTTAAGGTGCTAAAACTTTAATTCATTAAAAGTGCCCAGCAAGGGGGGAAAGGGAGTGTGTGTGTGTAGAGGCAAAGGGAAGAGGGGTGTCGGGGGGGGGGGGGGGAGGGAAAGGTAGAAGACGCTGCTTGGTGACCTTTCTCCTGTACTCCTAAGCTGCCACACTGGTCGTTCCCCTACTGGGAGGAGCCGTACACTCTGCTACACACTCCTCTCTTCCTGCGCTGCTACTGTACACCCCATTGGCAGCAGCCGCTGAGGGTCCCCACCCTCTGGGTGCCGGACGTCTCACCGACAGTCGGGATTCCGACAGTCATTACTCCGACGTCGGAATCCCGACTGCTCCCTTGTGGGGGTCCATGACCCCATAGAGGGAGAATAAAATAGGTGGCGAGCACAGTACACCACCGTGCCCGTAAGGGTCTTCATTGCGCTCCCCCTGCTGTGCAGTCGGGATTCCGACATCACGCTAATGACTGTCGGAATCCTGACTGTCGGTGTGTTATACCACACCCCACCCTCTTCTCCTCCAGCACCGCAAGTGTAGGCCCCCTCATGCCCACACACCACTAGAATGGCACGTCACCCCACCTCCAGTGCCCATTTGCAGGAACTCCGCCCAGTAGGAGAAGCTGTTGCCTTGGGACCTACCTCCTGTACTCCTAAGCTGCCACGCTGGTCGTCCTCCCCCCCCCCCTCACTGGAAGAAGCCGCACACTCTCCTACACATTCCTCTCTTCCAGCTCTGCTACTGTACACCCCAGTGGCAGCAGCCGCTGAGGGTCCCCCACCCTCTTCTCCTCCAGCGCTGCAAGTGTAGTCCCCCTCATGCCGACACACCCCTAGCATGGCGCTCCGCCCAGCCTCCAGTGCTCATCTGTCAAAATTCAAACCATATTTCACAGAAACAAAGGCTTCACAAATTCAAAGGACGCAGCCCCTTATGACAGCGCGAAGAGCGCCCGTAGGGCACGATGAATCACCTAGTTGTATAATAATATAATAAAGTGTTATATACGCAAGTGAGAAACTCTATTTTACCATATACAATATAAACACAAACACAAATCAAATACTAATTAAATCAAATCCAAATATTTTGTTTTCTCCTAAAAAATTTAAATGGGAATCTTTTTTCCTTTCACTGTCCAAATGGAAAATATCAGTTAAGTAAAGTAATGTGAACAGATGGACACTGTTTCAAAGCAACAAAGCAGCCACGCTCAGCAATTAGCTCATCAAAGGGGATGAATGATGCTGCTGCAGGCTTCAAATCACTGCATCTTCCAGCACCAGCCCCATATCTCCACGGGACCAGCATCTTCCAGTACCAGCCCTACAGTGCAGTCCTATTAACCGGTCATATCCGGGATAGATTCGCTGGTTCTGTCTATTAGCAGCCTGGTGCGTCCCCTTGTCCTCTCTACTGGTTTCTCCGCCTTAATGCTTTTCAGCAGCTTCCTCAGGTGTGTCAAATAACCAGTTTAATGAGATGGGGAGTGAATTAATTTTTAATATGTGTTTGTAAGTCTTGTTTGTCTAATTATTGGCCACAATATTGTGTTCATTTTTAATAAATTGTATTTTTATTCAGTACAGCGCTGTTCCATATTTTTTCTTTCTTCCAGCACCAGCCTTACATCCCCACTGCACCAGCATCTTTCTATACCAGCCCTACATCATCACTGCACCACCATCTTCCTGTACCAGCCCTACATTATAACTGCACCAGGATCTTTCTGCACCAGCCCTACATCATTACTGCAGCTTCCTGCACCAGCCCTACATCATTACTGCATCATCCTGCAACGGCCCTAAATCATCATAACCACATCTTCCTGTACCACCCTACACCCTCACTGCATCTTCCAGCACCAGCCCTACATCACCACTGCATCTTCCTACACCAGCCCTACATCCTCACTGCACCAGCATCTTCCTGTACCAGCCCTACATCATAACCACATCTTCTTGCACCAGCCCTACACCATCAATGCATCTTCATGCATCAGCCCTACATCATCATAACTATATAATCTAGTGTTCCCGCTAGGCTTCTTTCACAGGGCGCTGCGCCTTGCCCCTTTACAAGCTGGCAAATTCCTCCCTGCCCGTTTTCGGCCGCCCTGCATAGTTAATAGCTGCACTGAGAATTAACTTTGGCCGCCCTGCACAGATAATAGCCACGCTGAGAATTTACTTTTCCTTCCCGGCCGTGGCTGCTGCAAAAGTCTCCGCCCGCTGACATTGTGTATGTGTGTGTGGCTGTTGAGCGTGTGGACATCCCCACCCCTTGCAGTCTCCATAACCTGCGCTGTATAGCCAGCGCTGAGCGGCGGCAGTGTGTGGACTCTCACCCCTGCAGTCTCTATAGCCAGCATGTGGACACTCCCCCTGTAGTCTCCATAGCTATGCCTAAAAGCATGCCTCCTGCCCTCCTGCCACGCCACTCACCTCCTCTTATGTGAGCGACTGTCAGCTCTTCGAGCCCCATCCTATACCCCCCCCCCATACGCCGCAGGGACCTCCTGCCTGCCTCTGGACTAATGTCCAGGAACTGGAGACCAGAGGCGGGAGATCATGCGCTGCCGGGGAAACAAAGAGCCAGCTAGAGACTGGCAGTCTCACAGCAGGAGCTCGTCCTCACAGCGTGAAATAGCCTGTGGCTTTTTCCAATATCGCACCTGTTCGTGGTCAGCCAGCCAATCAAATATTTGAAATAGCACCACGGACATGCTCTGGTGTCTGATACAGCGGCACCAACAGGCTGCAGCGCTATCTCCTCTGCCGGGCTCCAGCTGCCTGATGCATTTGCCGTCCACCTCAGCAACGGGCAGAATAGGCTGCTAAGCGGAGATGTATTAGGCCTTGGTGAGAGATAAAGTGGAGACGTTGCTGACAGCAACAAATCAGTTCCACTTTATCGCTCTCTTCACCTTGATACACCCCCAACCTCACCCCCAATGTGCTATTTTACCATCATCCACAATACACCATTATGGTATGGATTACTTCAATGAAAAGAGGTATTTATATGTAGGAAGTGCTTAAGCATTAGTATGTAGTTAAGAGTGAATAGGCAACCAGTGGTGATTTCAGATGTGCGGCTGCAGCATAATAAAAATTACAAATAGGGGAGCCACGCCAACTGACCCCCAAACACTGCCAAACATCGCTGGCCGGGACTCAATGGCAGTCTGTTGGGCTCCACTAATTGTATTTTGGACTACGATGCAGCTGCAGAAGAAGCTGTCCGAGACATCAAACTTCCATTTCAGCAGTGCACTTTATAACCCAAAGTATTTTATATGTGTCTGTACAGAAGAGAACAAGATAAGACTTGATTAAAGGTGCGCACACTGTATGACCGTCACAGCCGGGTAGGCACACTTGCTGATGCAGGCAGATGACAAGCGACGGTGGGGCACCTGGCGGGTGCCATACTCCCTCATTAACAATGACATTGTCGCCCACCCTGAAACTGCACAAATCCTTGCAGCCGCTGAGTGTCTCCTGGGTTACATGATAACTGCGAGCACCAGGGAGAGAAAGAAAGATCATTGTGCAGGCGCTTGCAAATGGATGTGTACCCGTACACATCCATTTGCAGCCTGCACAGGGCCATTGTTGTCCGGGTGGGTGTGCATTCGGCGGGGTGGCGTTAACCTGCTCGCTGAGCTCCGAACACATGCAACCCAGTGAGCAGGTCTGAATCGGGCCTAAAGAACGTCTGTTTATTAATGTAGGAGCGTGCAATTACCCGTACACACTGAGTGATGTAGACTATTTGGTGCTACGAAACAATAAATGCTCCTGACATCACACCAGTTTGTACTTGGCATACAGATGGCGCCGGCCTTATTATTGCTGGCGGAGCGCCAGGACCGTGTCCCTGGCGATCCGCCAGCAATCTGGCGCTCTGGCTGAATGAGACGCTCGTGCGTTTCCCACGCACGAGCGTCTCAATAGCCGGGCGGCGCGGCGGGTGCAGTCCTGCCCGTATCCAGCTTCAGGGAGACGGGCAGGGCTGCGGGGGGCTGCGGGGGGGCGGTGTGGACCGGCGGGGACCCGGGGAAAAGCACCATCGGAACGGGACGCGCGTGCACCTCGTGCACGCGCGTCCCCTTCCGACATACAGATGGCGCGGGGCGGGGGATGGCGGGTGGCGAGTCCTCCGCCATCCCCAGCAAAGACAAGCCCGGCGCCATCTGTATGGCCCTCTTTTCTTGTTTCGTTCATACTGTTCATGAACTTTGTAAGGTGTTGCAGAACCCTTGCTGCGCCATATAAAGTATAATAATAATAATAATAATAATAAAAATAACTATACCATATACAGTAGTTCACAATGTATTCATTTTTTCCCAATTAGAATATATGTTGCTGTTTGTGCTTGTAAACATTTATATATAATTGTAATGCATTTATTAGCAACATTATAAATGTAGGAAGATCAACCAACAATAGTGAAATAATGAAACACAGTTATATTATAAATGCAGAATCTATAAAACAGAGAATTCAGCACCCCTGCTGGAGATACGAGGGTAGTGCAGCTCATCAAATGGAAACACCCAGTGTACAAGTGAAGCCCCACACAATAAACATGACACGAGGTGAGGTTAGACTTACCATCTCCTTGTGGTTTGGGTAGTATGTCTGCTCAATTAATGGAAATGCTTCAGCTCCCATCGTCTTGTATGCAGATACTAGTTGGGCAAACTGTAAAATATTAATAATAGGGTTTTAAAAAATGTTTGCTGTGAATACAGATTACCTTGGCATGTGTCCATTTTGCCCGATATCATACAGTTTCGCAGATGGGATTGCTCATTATATAGTGGTTACTATTCTTTTCTAGCTCCTCCTTGACAGTCATGCAAATTGACACAAATGAGATATACCGGTATGATGTTGCCTATAGCAACCAATTATGTATACCCAATTACTTTGACTTTTCATGCTACACATGTATAAATAATGTTAATATATATTTTTCCATTCCTCTCAACTATTCCTATTTAAGTGACACAGTCCTGATTTGTGGAGATATCTCTCTATGCTCTGTGAAGTAACAATGAATGGGTGCCAAATTAGGTCGACACCACTAGGCCGACATGCATGAATATCGACATTACTGAAGGTCGACATTGGGTTAGGTCGACAGGGTCATTAGGTTGACAGTTTCATTAGGTCGACATGGGGAAGGATGAAGGTAAAAAGGTTGACATGGGGTTTTTCACAGGTTTTTTGAGCCGACGTGCCGACAGACAGTATTTCATGCCCTACCAATCCACTAGGGCGTGGTGGGAGAACAAAATAGTGTGCCGAGCGCAGCGAGCCCGAAGCATGGCGAGTGTTGCAAGGGGATGCGTTGCAATTTTTTAGTGTCCATGTCGACTCTGTTGACATTCGGGACAAAAAAAACCCTGTTAAAATCCCATGTCGACCTTTTGACAGTCAATCTTCCCACATCGACCTATTGACCATGTCGACCTAAACCCATATCGACCTTCAGTCATGTTGACATTGATGCATGTCGACCTTGTGGTTTTGACCTTATGCTTGACGACCTAATTCTTGTCTGTCCAATGATCCCATTCTGCATGCAGCAATGAATAACATTGGACTGAGTGTCAAATAGAGCGTCTCAGTGCTACTCATGCCCCGGTACTTAGATAGGCCCCTGGCTGGTATGGTCAGGAGGGGCTGCAACATGGTTCAAATTTCAAATAGGGGAGTCACACCAACTGTCACCAACTGCCATTCCAAACTGACTCACTGGCAGTTGGTGTCTCTCCCCTATATGAATTTTGAACTGTGCTGCAGGCCCACCTCTAGAGCCACCACTGTGTACACTATGGACTTCTTTCAGGGGAACAGCGATCTATTTCCCATATGATACCGTGTTTCCCCGATAATAAGACACTGTCTTATTTTTTTTTTCCTCAAAAAAGACCATAGGTCTTATTTTCGGGGGAGGGCTTATTTTAATAGACCAGTGCTCCATGCCCCAGTGCTCCATGTTACATGCCCCAGTGCTCCATGTTACATGCCCCAGTGCTCCATGTTACATGCCCCAGTGCTCCATGTTACATGCCCCAGTGCTCCATGCCCCAGTGCTCCCTGTTACATGCCCCACTGTGCCTTTACAAAATGCCCCACTGCGCCTTTAAAAAATGCCCCACTGCGCCTTTAAGAAATGCCCCACTGCGCCTTTAAGAAATGCCCCACTGCGATCCATAATTTAATGTATTTAATTACATGCCCCCACCTGTTTGTTTTATTATTACCGTACTTTAACGGTATGTTGACGGCGCTGTGTGGTGAGCAGCAGCCAGCCAGCCAGCCAGCCGCGTGATGTGCGCGGCGTGACGTCACGCCGCGCCTACCGCAATGCATCCCTGGGAACGGGAGCTGCGGTGCTGCAGGTGAGTGAGAGGAGGTGAGCGGAGGGCAGCGGAGGGCAGCGGGGGCTACACATATGGAATACATAAAATTACATGGGGAAAATGATAGGGCTTAATTTCGGGGGAGGGCTTATTTTGGACCAGCGTCCAAAATCTGGGGTAGGGCTTATTATCGGGGTAGGTCTAATTATCGGGGAAACACGGTACTGTGGGCTAAGGTTACTTAGCAGTGTGGGGAAATCCATCACTTACCACCCATGGCTTATCACTGAAGTTGTAAATGGACTCCAAGGAGTTGACGCTAGGAATACCGGCGTATTGCATGCCGATTACAAGGTTTCGGAAATCTTCATTTTCTGCCATGCTAAACGAATGTTGTCGGATGAAGACAAAATCTGGTCGGAATGACCTAGAAAGAGGATCAAATATATGTGTACTGTATGCATGCTGTATACTGTAGTAGTAATATAATCTATAAACAAAACCTGCCAAACCTCAGTGTAAATCTTTGATTACATTAGCCAACAAAAAACGACTTTTTATTTTCTTCTTTTACAGAAATTTGGGTCAGGAAACCGAATATGACCTTAGAATTTGTTTATTAGCTCTAGTTTTTTTAGATACACTACTTGTGATACATGTACTTCTGCAGTAAAAACCAATATTATATTAATATGATCTCTGTACACAACAGAAGTAGCAATTGTTTTAATTCAATCTACTGTATGTACAGGTAAATTAGCAGAACATAAGATAACAAGCCTTGCTATTTCGTATGACGACCTATTTATGAGTGCGCCTTCGTTTTGCTTGTCGTTTGTACTCTTGTCCTGGAGCATCTCTTGTCACCGTCCAACAGTAGTCTGCAAGCATGGAAACGTCCCATTAAGAAGGTGACGGATTTGCGGACCAACGAAGATTCCTTCTTTCACTTTAGCTTCACTGAGAAGTGGGAATTTTGCTCTCAGGAAAGCTTCTCCATTCCTATCCATTCCCTTTACAAAGTTCTTGATGAGTTCAAGTTTGATGTTTAAAGGGGGCAAAATAATTTTGTTTCTGTCAACCAGAAGACTGTGATGTACATTCTCTAGCATTTAATGAAATATGGTTATATCTCAGAACATAGAGCTAACTCAGCACTTTAAATGCCATATTCGTAATTTCCCATGCTCGATTAAACTAGAAATGACTATTTTTGTTTCGGAAGCATTTTCACTGTTGGCTAGTGTTATTAATCTGATTGATAAACTGTTTTCTCTAATCAAGTTTGTCTGTTTGCGGGATTGTTATTTGCATTTTCCGCTTTCATTTTGGTAGCACAGATCTGGTTGTGATGTGAGTTTTAAGCGAACTTAAAACACTACATTTACTGCTTCAAACAGCAGCAGCAATATAAAGCACAGCCAATGTTTCTATCAAACACTATTAAAATCATAAAAATTTATCTGTCCCGAATAAACTGCACACCCCTGTGGTTTATTAGTAAGTCAAATTACAACAACAAAAAAACTACAACTGTACTTTTGTAGACGTGTTACATAAAATTGCACTGGCCACAAATACTAGAATGATTGGATATTTTAAGGAGCAATGCCCTTCAAATTACTAAATATATCACTAGTCTCACACTTTGGTCATGTAACTCCCTTGTGATTTTCACCATAAAGGTTGGTAAGACCAAAATAGCATATAGACAAGTTTTTAAACAAGGTAAAGAATTCAAGGGTACTCTATAACTGCACCCTTACTCATCACTGGAATACAGAGAAGAAAGTCTAAAGGAACATATTAAGTCCCTGCAAAACATCATACTGCCAATTATAATGTACAATGGCTGACTGGATGAAGCAAGGATCTGAAGCAAATGCATCTTACAGCAGAGGAGTGTGCATGTACAGTATGTCATACTGGATGAGGGGTCTGCTTGATGGAGCTTTAATTGGACTCACCTGACAACTTTTGTCCCATTCCGGAACATTTGCAGATCCACGGCGTATGTCCCATCAGAATGAGCTACAAGATTTATTTCTGAAAACTCAGCCTAAATGTAGGGGACAGAAAGAATAAACAGGTTCAGACAGCATTGTACTCTCAAGTATTTTTCTAATTACTGTTTCAGAATCTAGCACTCAAGCTACGCTGCGATCCCGGTGTGCGTTCTGGGCTTAACTAGCATCCATCACATCGCATTGCATGCCTTGTGCATGCGATGTGATGAAAAGCAAGTACAAAAAGTATGTGCAGCATATACTTTTTGTACTGTGCGATGAGGTGCCGTGGGAGCGCGCACCTCAAAGAACACATCGCACCGCCAGGAATCGCAGCGTGTATGGTTGGCATAAGGACTCGTACAATACAATATGGTGTATTCAGTGCCAGTTTGGTGTTTGCAGTCCACTTGCCATGCGGATTCACTTCCGCCAGGCTGATGTTCTGCCTATTCAGGGTGATTTGTTTGCGGATCGCCTCCTGGTGAGCAAAGACCAATGAGGCGGGAAAGGGGGCATGTACAGTACTATTTCGCTTTCCTGTCTCGACAGTTTGTATATAAACTGTGTTTGTAGCTTGGTCCTCCGTCATTTTTTATTACCTGCAGCACCAACAGGTGCTGCAGTGTTTTTGGGCATTGCTAGTGAACAAGCTTTTGGGAGTGACTAAAATGGGAGTAGAACATAATCCTGTGTAAAAAATATGTATCACATGGCTATAACATTGCATGCTGGGGGAAAAACAGTGCAAGATGGGTAGAGTGGGGAAAAAAAAGAATTAAAATAAGCTAAATATATTTATGTGGCCAATTAAAAAAAAAAGATTTACAAACAAATTGGCAATAAATTAGAAGATTTATTACAAATAAATGTAATTTTTTTTTTTTTTATTGTTTCATAGTCTAGTCCCTACAGAAAAAAAGTGTCGGGTTCAGATTGACAAGAGCCTGACTAAAAACTGGCGAATCCATTTAGACAATTTGACATTGAATAGGCTAAAGATGGTTAACATTACAGAGACTAGACAATTTGGAAAAAAGTTGAAATAGACTACTTTAGAAAGTTGATCCAGGCGAAATGAGTTTGATAGGTGGAATGCTTTAGACTCAGAGTGTCGAAAAAAGGACCTTGAAAAATCTAAATCAATTTTTTTTAAATTTCAAGTGGGGGCTTCATACAGTGGTTGTGGACATACAGTATCTGGCTTATATGTATGCTGCATGCTTGTTATGTTATTATATTAACTAATCCGATATGTTTGTTATGCTTGTTAAGTACTCCCTATCTGGGAATGAAAACACTGCGAATGTTCATGTATTACAATCTTTATTAATGCTGTACTATCAATTGCATCTTACAGAGACAATGGTTAATGTTGTTTTCTTTCTTTTCTTTTCTGTTGTATGTTTTTATGTTGCATTTCAAAAATCAATAAAAAAAGGACAAAATTTTAAAAAAAATTTCAAGCGGGAAAAGAGGAGTTATGGTAAACCTGCCTTCAGTTAACTCCCTTTCTTTGAGGTTCCCAGGACCACAGGGATAACATCGGGATGTAGGCAGATCCAGAGGACTGGGCACCAATCTCCAAAGCTTTTGAGCTTCCCGTCATTCCTGACTCCTCTCAACTATAACCCCACCTCCTAGCACAAGACCTCAGTTTGGTAGCAAGCCCCAGCAGGAAGCAGAGAAGGAAAGAAGACTAGGTTATGGACACAACAGTACATTCACTCATACAGAGAGGAAAGGGCCCAGTGAACAAGGTTGCATATGCCCCCATTTTCATTAGGTGCATCAGGGGGGGTGCCCTGTGGTCCCAGGAAACTCGTAGAAAGGGAGTTAACTGAAGGTACAGTAGGTTTACCATAATTCCTCTTTTCTTCTTCAGGATTCCTGGTTCCACAGGGATGACATCGGGGATGCCCAAAAGCCATATAATTAAGGGAGAGATGAAGCCTGGGGGGCCATAAGAACCAGGTGACCAAATGAAGCATCTTGAGAAGCAAATGTGTCAAAAGCATAGAACCTCAATAACGTATTGGCCCGAGGACCACGTTGCTGCCTTGCACAACTGTTCAGCAGAAACTGCACGACGCGTAGCCCACAATGTACCAACTGGTGGAATGTGCCGAAGTTGGCAAAGGTAGAACAGCCTTCTCATCAGCATAAGCAGTGACCAGCCGAATCCAGTGAGCACACAATGTTTTTGAAACCCACAGAGGACAAACAGAGAATCAGAACGTGTGATAGCTTCAGTGAGAGCGACACACATCCTGAAGAGCCCTTTAAAGAGCTCTTTGAAAGTAAGGTTTGAAGAGTTAAAAACCGGAACCACAATTCCTGAATTATCTGGAATTTGGATACAACCTTAAACAACTGAAAAGGTTTTGTATGCAGGACAGCTCTATCCTGGTGAAACAATAAAAACAAGGAGCGGCAGGATAACACCCATAAATCTGATACCTTTCTGGCAGCGGCAATTATGAGAAGGAAAACCACCTTAGCCATCATCTATTTCAACTCTACAGATATTAAAGGCTCAAAAGGAGCCGCCAGCACTACCGCTGTAGTGAGGAGGATCCATTGTGGAAAACAGAAAGGCCAGACTACTATGAGCTTCATTGTGCCACAAGGCCAGAGAGGTCTGCACTCTCGGAGACACATGGTGTGAGATCTGAGGTGTTGAGGTTGACCATCCCATCATTTTAGAATCAGCGAGAGAGGAGGCGAGAGTGAAATTGCACCACCCAACCATAATGAATGTCAACACCATGAGGCGTAATATCTGCATTGTATGGTGAATCGTGACCCTGTGTGGTTGAAGAAACTGATGGATCCGGTCCTGCAGCAGACAACATTTGTCTAGTGGCAGAAGGAGACATTGAGCCTCGGAGTCCAACATAGCCACCAGATGTAACATACTTCTGGAGGGGACCAGAGCTGACTTCTTCCAATTTATGAACGACCCATGTCTTTGTAGAAAGGTCACCATGGTTTGAGGATCGTTGAAAAGCCGCTCTTGAAAACTGGCTAGTAATAGGAGGTCGTCCAGGTAGGTAATCACTTGTATGCAATGTTCCCTCTAATTTTACGAAGGCTGTGTGCGGCAAAAGATATTGGCTGTGCAACTTTGGTAGGAAATGTACATTTTTGTGCGTCACATAACGTATACAGGCCTAGGTTTCGAGTTCTGTTGAGTTAATAAAGCAATTTGAATGTTTACAGACTTCACACACCACACATATAGGCTATAGCAGTGATTTTCAACCTTATTAAACTCGTGGCACACAAAACAAGATTTTAACCTTTGTGCGCTCAGTTGTAATGTCTGTGCGCGGGCTCGGCGAGTTGTGTGCGCACGTACACGTGCACAGCTTAGAGGGAACAGTGCTTGTATGCCCTGATGTCATAGGGAAACAGTCATGACTGCCATTATTTTTTGTGAAAATCCAGTTAGCCGTGGCAAACCCAAAGGGAAGGGCATGGAACTGATAGTGTTGTCCCAGTATGGCAAACCGGAGGAAACTTTGGTGCAATGGAGCAATGGGAATATGTAGATATGCATCCTGAATATTGAGGGATACCATGTAGTACCCTGGTTCCATTGTTAACACTATCGCCCGCAAGGTGTCCATGCGGAACTTGTATACTTTCACAAACTTGTTCAGAGATTTTAAGTTTAAGATGGGTCTGTAGGACCCATTTGGTTTGGATACCAAAAACAGGGTCGAGTTGTACACTTGGCCTTGCTGATGTTTAGGAACTGGTACAATCACCCTTGATTGAAGGAGAGATTCCACAACCAGTATTAGACAAGCAATCTTGTGTGGATCCTGTGGCTTGTAGGAAAGAATTGTTGTGGGGGTCGTCCTTTGAAGGACACAACGTACCCATGGGTCACCACTTACCGCACCCAGGCATCGAAGGTCATTTTGATCCATTCCTGCATGAAATGTAGAGGTCAGCCTCCCACTCTAGGGTCCCCCAGAGGGTGGTCTGCCCAGTCAGGCTGAGGGATTTTCAGGCTTGGCGGGAGGCTTGTCTAGTAGTCCAGGGCTGTCTAGGCTTGGACTTAGTGGCTTTTAAAGAACCCGTTTGTCTTCCAAAGACCTGTCCTCTGGCCTTGCCAGAGGGACAAAAGGGATGAAAAGTAGTTCCCTTTGGTTGATGTGTGGATGTAGCTAATGGCAAGCAAGCCGTTTTAGCAATTGCCAGTACGGTTACAATTTTATTTAATTCCTCACCAAAGAGGACTTCCCCTGAAAATTCAAGCACTTCCAGGGTGTGTTTGGATTCAGCATCCACTTTCCATGAATGCAGTCAGAGTATCCGTCTAGCCAGATTTGGCTAAAAGTATCCCCGCATGCAATACTGCCTCACTTACTGTATGTAGGCCACAGCCTGTATAATATGTAATAGACACAATTTGCATTCCTCAGACACCTCTTCAGGTAGTTCTGTCTCGAGGACCTTAAGCCAGGCCTCAATTGCCCTTGCTGCCCATGATGCTGCAATGGTCGGCCTGTTAACAGCACCCGTTAGGCTAAAGATAGTCTTAAGGCACTGTTCTGTCGCCTGTCAGTGACATCCTTAAGGGAGGCAGCTGACATGAAAGGTAAAACTGTACATTTAACCCAGCCAGGTCACGTGGGAATCGACAGATGGAGGATTTTCCCACAGCTTACAGTCATCAATTGGCAGTGGATACCAGGTGGAGACCAATTTAGGTACCTTCTTTCCAGGAGTTTAAATTGCTCCTGTCTGATATCCATCAGATGGTTAGAGTGTGGAAATTCAGACCTAATCACTTTACGTGCTTTAAACACATCTGTTTTCTTAGCGTTGGGGTCGGCTCGTCTTCTTCAGACAGAAGCAACCCCTTAATAGCAGCTATCAATTCAGCAGATTTATCCTCCACAGCCTTGGGTTCCTCAGAAGTATCCCCCTCATCCTCCTCCTAGCCCTCACCGTCGTCATCCTCACCATCAGAGTCAATAAAGATGTTGACTGAGAAGACAACATGTGCTTAGGCCGCTTTGACCCTTGTGTGTTTGTTGCAGTAAATTTTTGCACTGCTAAGACCTGCATGGAACTAGCCAAGGAATCTACTCATGGAGCTTGTGTACTAGGCAGGAGGAGCGGGACTTGCAAATGGTTAAGTCAGGCATGTCCAAACTGTGGCCCTCCAGCTATTGTGAAACTACACATCCCAGCATGCCTTGCCATAGTTTAACATCCCCTAATAGCAAAAATGTGGCAAAGCATGATGGGATTTGTAGTTTCACAACAGCTGGAGGGCCATAGTTTGGACATGCCTGGATTAAGTGGTCCACTAATGTACCCAATAACTAGGAAAAGGCTGCCCATTGCGGCTCTTGAACCTGAGGGGCTGGGGCTGGACCAGTGGGACTACAGCAATTAGCACAGAGGCCCTTGTCATTAATGTCCTGAACTGACAGATCCACTGCACATGATATACATGAATGCAGTGTGGGAGAAGCGGTTTAGGAGCGTTACTATTTGCTAGTCATCTTAGCTACAACAGAGGTCTGAGCCCAATGTGAGGCCCTGTCCCTATGCCTTGACAGGGACCCTTTTATAGTAGTTACTATAATTAAAGAAATACTGCTCCCCAGTACACCTGGTTCCCAGGTCAACTATAGTAGAGTACAAGGCAGTACAGTAAAGCGGTCACACACATATACAGCAGAAATACAGTGCAGAGACAAGTACAATATACTTTAATTTAAGAACTATATCGACTACACCGTATGCTGGTGGCAGGGTAGGATAGAGAGTGCAGTAAACCTGTCACAGGAGACTGGTTTACAGGGGAGACTTGGCCAACATTCCAAAGAGTCTGCACCAGGGTCTCAGTGCAGAATGAGGGCTCATGGAATGCAGCATTCAGCATTCAGGTACGAACACTGGCGTGAACTCGCGCCTAAAGCTGGGGGAGGGACTGAAGGCAGGAGCTGCCTCCCCCTTGCTGGGCTTCCCCCACCAGTATGCGAGCCTGTTAAAATGGAGACAAGTACCTTGCCTAATGGGGACTGATCTCCGTCTGTGCTCGGTACCCTGGTGGTCCATGGAAGGCAGTGTCCACGCCAGTGCTGTGGACCGCCTCCCTTGCCACAGAAAATTCTCGACTCTCCGGAGTGAGCGTCTGTTACCCTCCCCGATCTTCGGCCATGCTGTCCTGGAGGAGCGTCAGCTCTGGTTGTGCTAGTCGCTTGTGTGGCTCCTCCATCTACTCTGCCGGAGATTGCAGAAGGTGATGGACGCCAGCGGGGGTGTCACAGCAGGAGCGTCAGAGTCGCTAAGACTACTGGTGCTGCGCACTCAGTGTAAAACTTAATCGAAATTAAAAATTAAAAATAAAGCTTGGGATTGACACTGGAGAAAAAACAGGTGCACCTGCTTCCTGCAGGCACCATAAAAAAAAAAAGGTGGTCCTGTGCTAGGAGGCGGGGTTATAGGCACGAGGAGCCAGGCATGATGGGAAGCTCAAAAGCTTTGAAAATTGGTGCCCGGTCCTCTGGATCTGCCTACAACCCCGATGACATCCCTGTGGGACCAGGAACCCTAAAGAAGAAATATGCCGTTTCCGACAAAACGGTCGTAATGACCATCACTGAATAACCCCCAATATATGTAAATTAGCAGGAGTAGAAAATATTACATAGCATTGGGACAGTATATCAGGATGATACAAAATTGTTAAAAGGTCCAAAGAACTAATGAGCTGTGTTTCTACAGATATTGCGATACACCCTACACGTCCATCTGTAGTTCAGCAGAGGCTACCACAACAAAATGTGTTAGGCGCTATAATACACTAGTAAGCCTGCTCAAAGTAAAGGCTTCGAAAGCTAGTCTGCTACCTTGTGATTGCCTCTGTGAGATAGAAAGAGATGTAGTTTCACTGGTTGCCAACAGATGGCAGTCTTTCAGAGACACACAATCAGACACTAGACATATTATATATATAGATAAATAGATGATACTTTACTTAATAATTTTCTACCTGTTATGGCGAGGGGGACCGGCGGCGATGGCGGGGACCCGGGGCAAGCTCCGTCGCCACGGGCCGCGCGAGCGTCTCCTGCGCTCGCGCCCCTGGCGGGGGCTCGCGATACTTTCGCCAGCCCCTGCAAGAACTAGGCCGGCTCCATCTGTATGCTCTGCAATTCACATAGGGGCTAATTCAGGTGTGGTCAACAGGCAGTGGGCGTTGTCTCAGGTGCTTAGTAAGCAGCGATGTTCGCAGCTTACCAAGCAAACCTGAATTAGGGCCCATGCGTCTTCATCAACGTAGTGGGGTAAATTCAATGATTTTTGCTCGCTGTCACAGCTCACACGGTCAGTATTGACCTGACACCCTGCACATGCCGTTTCCACAGTGCTAGGTTTTTGCAGCGACGGGGAAAGGGCGTGTGCAGCCTCTAAAACAGCGATTCTCACAGCTAAATGCAGTGGGCTCCCTACATTAGCCGCGAGCCTCGCTGTTTTGGGGAATCCTCGCTGTTATCTGACAAGGAGGATTGCCCCAGAATGTAGAATAGGGTGAGCGGCCAGCACGGGGGTTAAATGCAGAGAGTCACTTGTTTTCTTGTTTTTACAATTATGTCCACCTCTCCAAAATATGCACTTCTACATTGTAACTTGAATGTTGCACAGCAGATGATCCATGGCCTAGTATACCAGCAGTGATTACATAAAAAGTGGTCTAAAATAAATACCCCCATCTCACCTGTTCGATACGTATATCAAAGTCTCCCTGGAGCTTCTTTCCTCTGAAACACTTAGCCCTAAAGGGAAAGATAAAACAATGGGTGAAATACATGTAGAATAAACAATGGCTTCATTAATTAATACAATAGGCAGTGCTAATGAGTAAATGACCAAATAACTAGAGTGTAAAATAACAACGGCTGAGATGTCCATATCATTGTCAGTAGTGACCAATTAACCGCAGGCTGAAGAAATTAACCAATCACCAGTATGACTGCAGGATCCCAATATATCATACACAGACAATGCCATCAGTCATCTCTGTCTCTTTAGCGCAGGTGACACTTGTCATATTGGATAGCGAAATAATTTCATTGTACCATTGTAGAACGGCTGCTATTGCTATCCAAAGGCAGATAATAATATTATACATTGACATATATATTGTAGTTTAAAGCAATGTAACATTTCAGCTTACTAGGGTAAAGGCTTCAAAGAATTAATGATTCCTTAGATCTGGCTACTACGTCATAAGCCCTGTACACACGCTTAGATTTGCTTCAGATTTGATGTTAGATTCGATTTTCTATTAGGTCTGGAATTAGATCATCCCATTTGATATGGCATTAGATCTGTACTGTTGCATTCGATTCAATATCGATTTCATAATGTAGGCACAATGTACTCATTCGATTTACTGGATCGAATTCGAGATTTCCTTGGCTGCACAGTAGATTTTTCTATTCGATTTTGAGAAAACGGGAGCGCGCATCGAATCGAATGCAGATCGAAAGTGTCCTAAAAACCATTCGATGTGGATTCGATTTTGCTTCTATAAGCAAAATCGAATCGAAAACAGGGAAAAGTCTAAGCATGTGTACACAGCTATACTGTAGTTATTTTAATGCATTTTTTCTTTTAGCAAAACTGTCTTGGTATGGCTACACCTACTATGCATTATTATCCTTTATTTATATGGTGCCACTAAGGATCTGCAGCGCCATATTACAGAGCACATACTGTACATTACTTACAGTTACAATAGAGGACAAGTACAGAATAGATAACCATAGCTGCATCAGCAGATGACACATGACAAATTTGGTCTATCTTGGCAAAAATAAGCCAAGAATGTCATGGTTGTGTGGTCAGTGTTATCTTATTACCTGAAAGATATACCTGGGATTGAGTAGGCTGATTGAACACTGGAAATCTGACTGGTTTATGACCTGGCCATATATAAGCAATGGATTGTCCAACATGTTGGACAATCTGCAATGGATTGGACTTGCCACTGCTAATGTGTGGTGTATATTGGTCTTTTGTGAGACCGTTTTCACAATCATACAATTCTTCCACTGCTGACAATCACCGCTATAGAGATTACAATTAGGTGGTATATAGGCATTTTCTGATTTGAAGATACAATGTGAAGATCAAAAAAATCTGCAAACACTGGTAAATATCTGTAGTGTATGGGCACAAATTGTAAAGGCCCACATACAGGTGGAGCCCTCTCATGCTTGCTGGGCTCTCGCCAGAACGTCCCTGCTGGCGAGAGCTGGCAGAGCGGGACTCCATCAAACTGGGAAGCGCGTGTGTCTCACCCGCGTCCAAGTCTCTCGGTGGCAGGGCGGGGGGACCCTGCCCGCCTCCGCTTCAGGGAGACGGGCAGGGTTAGGGGGGTCAGGGAGGCGATGGGGACAGTTGATGGCGTCGGGGAGCTGCGTTGCCACGGGGCACGCAAGCATCTCGTTCGCCTGCGCCCCCCTGGCGGGAGCTGGCGGACGGTGGGGGCTGGCGATGGAAGCGGCAGCACCTGCAAGAGCGAGCGGCGCTCCATCTATACATTAGGCCTACTTGTCCTAAGAACAAGTCAGCCCTGATTTCCCCTGAGCGTCACCAGCAGCTATTTGGGAGAGATCACTAAGATTTGGCACTGGATGTGCCATTTATTTACATGTGATAAATCACATGTAAGCTTGGGTAGCTTCAGGCAGCAGAATTGAAAAATCCTTTTCAAAAGACTGAGCAGAGACTGATTGGATGACAGAGCTCTCTAAGCCAATCAGTGACCTCTTATTCAGCTGCCAAGTCTTTTTAAATAGGAAGTGTTAATTCTCCCTGCTGCACCCTGCTCGCCGCACAACGGATCCCGCCTGCCGCACTCCACACCGTATCAGACGGCGGCACATTAGATTGATCTTATGTGCAGCCCATCCGACTCCAATGCTCATGGGACTGCGCATCTCATCCAATCACATGTCATACACTTGCAATTTGGGCTGATCCACCAGAATCAGGGGAAATCAGGCCCAATTCATGTAGTGTATGGGGATTGGGAAATTGTGCAATCATGGCAGAAATAGCAACATTTTCAAATCATGGATTGCAGATTGCTGACGTATGGGGGCCTTAACACATACAGTAAGCTGACCATACTGCATGGGGCTCTTGAGATGGTATACGGTCACTTAATCTACAAAAACTAGGTCGACAAGAATTAGGTCGACACCACTAGGTCAACATGCATGAAGGTTGACCTGACTGAAGGTTGACATGGTCATCAGGCAGACATGGTGAAGGTCACTGTCAAAAGGTCGACATGCAGTTTTTCTTGAGCCAACATGTTCCCGACAGGCGGTATTTCATGCCCTACCATCCATTAGGGCATGGTCGGAGAACAAAGTGTGCCCGAAGGATGGAGAACGCAGCAAGCCATATAAGGGCCATAAAAAAGTGAAAAACCCCATGTTGATCTTTTGACTGTTGACCTTCCTAAGGTCGACTTAATGACCCTGTCAACCTAATGACTAGAGACAGGATTATATGCAACATAAAAAGCCTGAAATATGCATGCAAATACTTAAAATATGTATGAAAATATGCTACATTAAATAATAAAAAAAGTTATTTTTAACTTATTTATTTAAAAATCAGCATACAATTAGTTGCAAATAAACCTCAAAAATAGGCCCACAGCATCTGCAGATGTCAGTATGCTGGCTGCTACAGCATACTGCAGCGTCCAAAGCTCTTCTTGCATCAAGTACACGGACCCTCATGTCCAGCACCGATGGATCAAATGTCAGCATAGCGCATGAGGGCGTGCACTGGAAGGCTTCCTCCCTGCGCCGCATACTCACTGTGACACGGCCTTCCCTCCGCGCCGCGTGTTGTCACAACCCTTCCGCCCGCCTCCTCTGCTGCAGAAGTCTGTCTCTTGGTGTAAAGTCCCCAGGCCAGGGGGAGGGAAAGGTTTAGGAGCTTTGCAATGGCATCCGTCCCGACTGACTTTTATCAACATGGATTGGTAGCCTAGAGCAGTGTCACTCATTGGGCGGTATTCAATGAGCCTGATTCGCCATGTTTTTATGGCGAATTTGTGCTGTTTGGCGAATTTTTGACTAAAACGGTGAATCACCCTATTCAATGACCACATGGCGAATACATTTGAAGTTTTTTTTCGCCATGATTCACCGAGTAGCAATCGCTATCTTTTTATGGAGAAGTGGAATGTGAACTTTTAAAATAAAGTGTTTTGTTTTTTACATTTGGTGTAAAAAAAATCAGGAATTTTATTCTAAAGAGGGGCATGCTATTTTTATTCATGTGCTGTAAGCACATGAATATATATTTAATTTAAAAAAAAAAAATATATATATTTTTTTTTTTACACAGCAGCCAGCAGGGGGCGCCGGAGCCGAGCCGCTCATTACATATTCATATATTCACTGCACCCGATCGTTACGATCGGGTATAGTGAATATACGGTCCCCTGCTGGCACCCCCGGGGGGCAGCCTGTGCTGCCTGGCACCTGGGGAGCCCACCTCCCCCCCACAAACGTTCTGGGGCAGGCAGAGAGACTTTCATCTCTCTGCCTGCCACCGTCCTCAGGCTCCCTGCGGCATTCGCCGCAGGAGCTCATATTCGCCAGTCAGGGGCAGCGAGCCCCTGACACGTTGAATACCGGAGCCCGCCGGCTCCGGAACGTGGCGAATGTGCAGCGAATCCTAAAAAGGATTCGCTGCACCTCGCAGGTATTCTCATTGAATACCGCCCATAGCGTACATCCAAGGTTCCCCACACTGCGCACATATTGCCACAGCCTGCACACTCTACCACTACCTGGCCAGCAGCAGCAGGGCAAAGCAGTGCTGTGACTCGCGGGTGGAAAGGGGGCAGAGCCTAAAGTATGCACCATCACTAGATTTTAGGTAAAATATGCAATAACCAGTGAGAATGAGCAAAATATGCAAATGCAAATATGCAAATGCATATAATCCTGTCTCTAGTGATGACCCTGTCGACATAACCCCATGATGACCTTCAGTCATGTCGAGCTAATGCTGGTCAAACCTAGTTGCTGTCTATCCAATGATCCATACTCCTTGTGATAATATATGTAAAACCACTATGATGTGGTCATAGCCCAATGGCCTTGTCTGTCTGTATGGTGCAAGCGACAGACAGCCTGTTGCATAACAAAACCAATGTATAAGACTCTTGCAGCAACACAATGACAATGAATATATTAGTTAAGCAGAAAGCAAAAACACGGCTTGTGCAATTATAAAGATCAGTGATAAGGCCCACACACACTGGCCGACTTTGAGCTGAAAGTTGCTCAAAACAGCAGGTTTGAGCGGCTTTCAGCTCAAAGCCGCCCAGTGTGTATGGCCAGAAGATGGTTATACCAGCAGATGAGCAGCTTTCAGGATGGCTTTGCATAGCGCTCTGCTATGCAATGCCCTCCCCCCCCCTCGGTCGGGGGAAAGCCGCTCAGTGTGTATGGACCTATAGGCTAGTTTTTGTTCGGGATCAAAATCATGCAGCATAAAAATATTACATATCAACCTCTCACACACAAGAGAAACCGTTATGTCATTTAACACTCGCAGCTTGTATTCCATTAACAAAATATTTAAAGCAAAGACCCCATCCATTTATCAGAACGACTGGATGAGTCCTAGAGATGGCCAAAACGTCATGTTATATGTGTATGAACTCTCCTTAGTCCTGAAGTTGCTCCGAAAATTATCTGATCTAGAGGGAGTTTGCACTTCCGAGTAAGATTCCTCATGCAAATTACCACAGCTGTATGCAAATGATCCCATTAAAATGCAAATGAGCCCAGAGCATGCTACCTTCATTATAACACTTGTGTGGTCAATGGTTAAGCCCAACGCCAAGAAATACGCCAGCGTTTGGAAAGACTTTATATCAGATTATTTGTGGAATAGCAGTGGTCGTTCTTTAGACTGAATTACACTGAACACAAAGAAACCAAACAGCCTATATTTTAGGTCACAGGTTCTCAACCTTGGTCCTTAGGACCCCACACAGTGCATGTTTTGCAGGTCTCCTCACAGAATCACAACCGAAATAATTAGCTGCACCTGTGATCTTTTAAAATGTGTCGCTATGGAAAGCTGTTTACCCCACCACTCATCTGCGGGTAATACCAGCAGATGAGCAGCAGTGTCCGGCAATGATACAGGATTGCGCATCAATGCTCACCGCTGCCCCAAATGGCAGAACTGAGCCGCTTTCAGCTCAAAATCGACCAGCATCTATAGTAAGCCACTCTTAAATCCATTTCCTTTCAGAGTAAATGTGCAGGATTAATTACCCTAATGACTAATCGCTAGAACATGTTTTTCAAACTAAATAATGTTTTACAATCCAATTTTTAAAAAATAAACTACAACAAACTGTAATAGGTGCAAATACATTCTACAGTTGGTGTTTGCTGCCACCTGGTGACAAGATAAACTATTAGCGACTGTTATGCTTGGATATTGAATCAAAGCTCGATATCTGTACATTTTTAATAAATACCCATTGCTATTGACACTAAAAAGAAAATATTTTGTATGAACAATTTAACTCTTTGGGCCAGATGTATCAAGTTTCAAAAAGTGATAAAGTGGAGAGAGAGTGATAAACAACCAGCTATTGACACTAAAAAGAAAATATTTTGTATGAACAATTTAACTCTTTGGGCCAGATGTATCAAGTTTCAAAAAGTGATAAAGTGGAGAGAGAGTGATAAACAACCAGCTAATCAGCTCCTAGCTGTCATTTTTCAAACTAAGCCTTTAAAATGGCAATTAGATGATTGGCTGGCTATTTTTTTCGTACTAAATTTTATCACTTTTTGAAGCTTGATACATCTGGCCCTTGAGAGTCCACTGTGGTGGTGTTGGGGGGGGGGGGGTGTCTCCCCTATCACCAGCTGAGAAGCAGTGAATAGGCATCTATTCCCACAGCCAGAGGGGCTGGCGGCATTGCTAGAAGCTCACAGAACCTCTGGGCCATGTACCCATAGCAGGCGATGTGCAGATGTCCCTCCTCAGCACTCCAGGTTAGTTATTACAAACCAGCTAAAAGCCTGTCAAAAGGACAGCTTGGTCCCTCTATGTGCCCTTACCTCCAATCTACCTCTTTCCACATCCAACAAGTTTGAAACAGATAATTTTGCTTTCACTTTCTGTTATGGAGTAATTTGGTCTGTCAAGTGGTCTCGGTACTTCACCTCAAAGAGGTGGAGTACAGGTGGAGCCTCTCATTCAGCCGGGGGATGGCGACAGAATCGCCAGCCCCCGCCATCCGCCGGAAGGGGGCGTGCACGAGATACTCGCGTGCCCCGTTCCGATGGAGCTCTACGCCGCCTCCCCACCAGTCCCCGAACCCCTCCGCAACCCTGCCCCTCTCCCTGATGCAAAGACGGGCAGGGATTCCGCCACCCACCAACGAGCGATGGGGACAACGCTCGCACGTCCCAGTCAAATGGAGCGCCTCCCTGCCAGCTCTCGCTGGAGGAAGAGATCTGGCGAGGGCTGGGATGTATGAGAGACGCTCCATCTGTAGTTTAGCCTTTTATATATAAATAGATTTCTTCATGTTTTTGCTTATTTTCTTCACAGCTCTTATTTTACAGTAGCATTTTCTCAATTATTTAAAATAACTCCAAGTGTGATCTCACATGTAACATTTTTATAATTTTTTGTTTTGTTTTTTTAAATAGCCTTGTAACAATTTAAGCTAGTTTTTTTTCATTGTAATTGTTACCTACAGATAAAATATGTCTGGAACAAATACAACTTATACATTAGCTGCATGAATTTGCAGTTAGGATTCATTCAACCTTCACACAGGAGAAACTGGCATTATACTGATTTACTGCTCTCAATTATCTGGAGTTTAACACATACCCCAGCACACTGCACAGAGCTGACAATGGCTGCTGCAGACTGAAGGTAAGGCTACTGGATTTCTCCCTACCTAACACTTCAAGGTAAAACTGTGGGCTGTATTCAATGCGGCAGGGATCGCCGAAAACAAGCGATCCTCGCCGTTTAACCCCCACGACGGCCGCTCACCCTATTCTAAGTTCCAGGGGAATCCTCGGTCAGAGGACGGCGAGGATTCCCCAAACAGGGAAGCTCGCGGCTAATGCACGGAGCTCGCTGCATTTAGCCGCGAGCCTCGCTGTTTTAGCGGCCGCACTTGACGTTTTCCCTTTGTTGCAACAACCACAGCAAGGGGGAAATGGTGTGTGCAGGGGGGTGTGGTATAGGGTTCCGACAGTCGGGATCCCGACAGTCATTAGCCCGACTTCAGGATACCTACTGGCCAGACTCAGACAGCATTGTCTCTGCGCGTGCCACGCTGTGGGCCTGGTGGCTTACTACGCTCGCCACCTATTCTATTCTCCCTCTATGGGGGTCGTGGACCCCCACGAGGGAGAATAGCTGGTGGCTGTGGGGAACCCGTCTGTTGTGTTTTAACAGTTGAGATCCTGATGTCGGGACCCCGTCCTGCACCCTGTGCAGGGGGTCAGTTGAACACTAACCCCACGAGCTGTGACAGTGAGCAGTCAGCGCTACTCGCTGTCACAGCTCGCAAAATTAAATACACCCCAAAGTCTTCAGGTACCCCAACAGTGCACATTTCTCCTCAGTATCACCACCTGTGTATAAGGTAATGTGTCAGTTAGTAATCAAAAAACACCTTTGAACATCTAGTAAACCATCTGAATAGTTTCTGTGGACTGGATTGCACAGTACTAAACTGGATCAAATCATTCCTCACTGGCAGGTCACAAAGAGTGTCATCTGGAGTATACTCATCTTCATCAGTGCCACAAGGTTCTATATTATCCTCCATGCTTAGTGTACATGCTGCCACTGGGTGAAATAACTAGGCGCCATGGCCTGGTCTGCCACTGCTATGCAGATGATACACAACTGTACCTGTCCTTTGCTCCAGGCTCTGAGAACCCAATAACAACCCTAAATGGCTGTCTAGCTGAGCTCCAGGAGTGGATGAGTGCCAGTTGGATGAGACTGAATCCTTATGATAGGACATCAACATCAAATGAAAAGACTGCAGCATAGCCACCCAACTGAACTGACACTTGGGGGTACAGAATTACAAGACTCTGATCATGTGCGGCATCTTGGCGTGGTGCTGGTTGGTGGATTGACACTTAAACATCAGATATCAGCCACAATCAAATCCTCATTCTTCGATCTGAGGCACATAGCCACAATCAAACACTTGATCCCCTCTGAAGATCTGCCAAAAGTCATACATGTATTTGTATCACCTCATTTGGATTACTGCAATGCCCTCTACCTTGGTCTCCCAGCAAAAGAACTGCACCGATTACAGCTGGTACAAAACACAGCTGCCAGGCTGTTATGTAACTAGCCCCGTTCTAGCCACATACTGTAACTCCCATTCTCTACTCCCTTCACTGACTGCCTATAAAATGGCGAATAATCTTCAAGATTAATTTACTGAGTTTCAAAGCCCTACATGACCAAGGCCTAAGGTACCTGAAGCAATTTCTGATTCCATACTGTCCCACAGGATTACTGCGATCTGTAGATTAATGACTTTTAGCAGTACCTAGGATCTCCCGTAATCCATCTGGGGTCGAGCTTTTAGCCATGCGGCTCCAACTTTATGGAACACACTTCCCTGCACAGTTCGAGAGCCCCCTCCCCACACTCTAGAATGCTTCAAAAACAGACTCCATTTCCTGAAGTATTGTTTATGAAAAGCTTTTCTGCACTTCACTGTTTCTGTACTGTATTACAATAATTCTATCTGTTAAGCTCCTTGAGTCTGATTGGAGAAAGAGCGCTATATAAATAAAATGATTATTATTATTATTATAAGTAGTAGTATATATATGGAAAACATCAGTGGCAGATGTTACCTATGACCTGCAGGAGTGCAGAGCCCTGGTAAAATCTGCAATCCCCTTAGTGACAGTGAGCCACCTGGAGTACTTCACGGTGACTGGCAGTGACTTCCTATTTAAGGTCCTGCTTGCCAGTCATAGATACTCAAGGCAGTCCCATTGGAGAGGTGTTCTCTCCCTCTGAGACTGCCACTCCAGGCTGTGATACAGTAAGTAGAGAGTTGGCTTTCCTGCCTCTTTGTGCAGCCCTAGCCAGAGTCTATGGGCTGAAGTTGGTGCAGTCCATAGAAGCCGGGGATTATGCTCAGACGCAGTTGCACATTGGCATCTGCACATGCGCCGGCCCAGCACCTGCCGGATCACTTGCACAGATGCCGGGACCTGCATATACATTACATGCCACATGTAAGTAGCAGCTGCCAATGGAAAACATACACTGTTAAGGGTCCCTGAGGACTGGATTTGGGAAATACAACCATGTACTGTAGATCAAGATGAAGAGACTTGATTTTGAATTGGGAATTCTAATTGATAAACATGGGAACTATATATTTTTGGAAAAAGGTTGGACATATTCATAGATCAACATTCAACAGATTAACAAACAAATCATAATGTAAACAGTGCGCACCCATCCACAAAGGCGGTGTGGACTAATGTAAGGGCGTACTCTATTTTTTGTTTTTCCTCCTGAAGGGCTTAGTTGTGAACTACAGTATATCTGTATCTGTTGCGTTATGGAGGTTATAGTAGCCGGGGACCAGTGACCACTGGGGAGTGGAAGCAGCCAGTGGGGTGGGGGTACTTTATGGCCATGCTCCATGTTCCATACCTGCCTGTAAACCTTGGTAAATTGGGTCACACCCAGATCACTACAATCAGATGCCTGTTTATGGGGATACCCTTTCCCTTCAGGACTGCATAAAAAAAAACATTCTACTGTCAGGTACAATTCTCCATTTAGTCTAAAGGATTGATCATGTTCTATAAATCACTGCTTTAACATTGGATTTTATCAGGACAGGATCGGGCCTTCCCGCTTTCCTAATAGAGGCGGTACACAGCCCTCTGCCATTCACCACATATTGCACTGAAGTAACGGAAATCTAAAACTACTGGTACACCGGGTGCCGGATGACGGGCCAGCAGACAGTATACCAACATTGGAATCCCCACTGTTCAATCCTTAGTCAGTGGGGATCCCAACTAACCAGGGCTATTCTCCCTCATGGGGGTCCACCCAAAGTGTGGGGAGCGCAGAGAGCCCACAAGGGGCTTCACTGCGCTCACTCCCCTGTCGGAGTACCCGAGGTCGGGATTTCGATGTCGGTATAATGACCATCGGAATCCCGACTGTCGGGTCACCATACCACACCTCTCTTCTCTTAAAACATAGTAATATCTAAATACAATTTGTGAATCGCTTAGAGGGTTTTAAATACATCTGAAGCCCCTCTGTGGCTAGTTAAAAGGAGTTCAGACAAATTCAGAACACTGTTACTGTTAAATTACTTTAAAATATAAATGTTTGTTTCACTTTTATCTATCACAAGTTATAATTTCAAAGTTACTGTGACACAATGATAAGCTACACAGCACAACACTGCCACCTTATGGTGATTTGTAGTCACATGTCTCCACACAATGGATGCACTCTTAATACATCTCATAAAAGCCATACTGATTTAAATATTCATGCTTCAAGTATTGTCCCGTTTTATATATATTTATATTTTTATAATATATATATTTTATGTATTTCAGACAATCCCACTGACTATTCAAAAGCTCTGCTATTTGCGTTTTCACTTTTCTGTTGTATTCTATGGCCCTTATTCAGATCTGATCGCAGTACAAATTTGTTCTCAAAATTGGCAAAACCATGTGCACTGCAGGTGGGGCAGATGTAACATATGCAGAGAGAGTTACATTTGGGTGAGTTATTTTGTTTCTGTGCAGGGTAAATACTGGCTGCATTATTTTTACACTGCAATTTAGATTTCAGTTTCAACACACCCCATCCAAATTGAACTCTCTCTGCACTCATTACATCTGCCCCACCTGCAGTGCACATGGTTTTGCTCATTTTGAGAACAAATTTGTACTGCAATCAGATCTGAATGGGCCTATATCTTGAAAGGTTTGACTATTCCCTTCCCCTAGCAGCTGCTTATAGAAAATCAGCTCATTATAGCGCCTGAATCCCGTACCTTTATTAATTCTTTATTAATTGTTTTCATATGTCTTCGCACAGCCTGACATTATACTGAAACTTGGGAGTACAGGTCAAGTCTCCCGTATCCGGAGATCTCATATCTGAAATACTCCAAAAAACGTGTTTTTTTTTTTTATATTTGGGATTTTTTTGTGCCCCCCCCCCTCCCCTTTCATAATTACCAAGTCCCCCGATGTCCACGGTGGTCTTCAGGATCTTCTTCAGCATCTTCAGCAGTCCCAGGAGTGCAATGCGTGGGTGCGCCGGTGATGTCACCAGCACGCCTGCAAACTCGCACAATGCACCCCTGGGACCACTGAAGAAGATCCTGAAGACCACCGTGGATGCTGGTGGACCAGGTAAGTATGTTAAAAAAAATATAGTCCAAAAATCGGAAAAATCCCTTATCTGAAATGCTCATGGTTCCGAACATTTCGGATAAGGGATACTTAACCTGTACTGCAATGGCTTCAACCAAAAGGCCCTTATTAATTGGTTTAAGAGTAACTTTGACAACATTTAATGATCATTTTGCTGGAAAAAGTGACACGAGTACTTGCACGTGTATTGGCGGACATTTCTGAGTGACAGATAAACCATTTTAAAGAACTTATGGGATGTGGTCGATAGGTCGACAAGCAAAAGGTCAACACATGAAAAGATCGACATATACAAAGGGTCGATACAGACAAAAGGTCGACATGAGTTTACAAAAAAAAACCGACTTGTTCATACTTCACATGCTGATTGACTGGACGTTTATTAATCTTTATCACCCTCACGTTGATCTCTTTAAAGGATTAATACATCTGCCTCAGAGTGCAGTAGTATCATCTGAAGGACAGCTGAGAAGATTTAGAATGATATAATTAATGTTAGTAATTTATGTCTGTCAGTAATCTTGTAGAAGATGTTACTATGGTTCTAAGAAGCCGTATCACTGCACACTATTCCATGTCTCACACTTGTGCAGTTACATTTAATTAATGGACAAAGTTATAGGTAGACATCACAGTAAATCACACTCTATATTGCTTAAAAAAACGCTCTCATTACAATATGATTACGGTCTGAAACATGTCATCTATAAAAATGTAAATCTCGTCTGAGACGATGGTGTCAGTGCTGAGTCACAACCATACCGTGTAAGTGATATGCTTCATCTCTTATGCCCGGCCAATATGTCATATCACTTATACTCCTTTCACACCAGCCACCCGGCATTTTATAGTGCCGGGTCATTTTGACGGGTGCAGCCTGACCCCAATTCACACCACCTGCAAATGACAGGATTAAAGCTTTTCAACCCGGGAATTTGCTGAAAAACTCGTGTTTTTCTGTGGTGTGTAAAGGTCAACATGGGTCTTAAATCCTAGCTCACTAACCAAGGCCAAGAGCAGAGTCGGAGTGCCGGGATTTAAGACCCGTGTTGACCCTTTCACACCAAAGAAAAACCTGGGTTTTTCAGCAAAGTCCCGGGTTGAAAAACCTTAACCCGGTAATTTGCAGGTGGTGTGAAAGGGGTATTACTATTCTGTAGTTTTTTACTCTGCTCACAGTGAGACTCTTGGTGACTTTGTCTAGAAAGGCAGGAATGGGAGAATACAGATCTGTCAGAAGATGTTTATGTTATACCCATTTCACATTGCACAAATAAACAGGGTCCGATCCGGGTCTCTGTGTGGCGTGAAAGCGACAAAAGGAAAAGCAGTGTCCAGCACCCTGCATATGATTAGACGTCGCTGTCTCTCCCCTCTCTCACCGTCGCAGTCTCTCCTCTCACCGTTAATGTCCCTCCTTCTCTCTCACCGTTGCTGTCTTTCCTCTCCCCATTAATTTCCCTCCTCTCCCTCACCGTCGCGGTCTCTCCTCTCTCTCCCAGACACTGACCTGGGGGAGGGGCTTTCAATATTTTGCTATGGGGCCCATGAACTTCTAGTTACGCCCCTGGAATCAGTGAAAGCTAATGCAATGCAAGCAGCCTAGGAGGAGTGTTACCGTGTGGACAATCAGGAAGTTAATGGTTGTACTTGTGGAGTATCACGGCTCCCATCGTATGCCATCATATGCCATATGTAGTGGCATACGATTCGATACGATTTTTACCGATTTTTGAGCATTTTTGCTCAAAAATCGTATGCGATCGGATGCCATACGATGGCATACGATGCAATGCGATGGCACCCAACTACGATTTTTGAGCATTTTTGCTCAAAAATCGTATGTGATCGCATCGCATGCCATACGATGGCATCCGATGCGATGGCACCCGATTTTGCACTGAAATGCATCAGAATGCATTGAAATGTGTATTAAACTAGTGAAATGCCCCCAAATGCCATTTTTCATAGTGCACCACCCTCACTATCAACGTCAACCTGAAGTGTGGCGAGCGCAGCGAGCCCGCGAGGGGCGGCGGTACGCGTCCTACGACCTTTTCATACCCCCACTATCCACATCGGCGTGGAGTTGAGAATAGAATAGTGTGGCGAGCACAGCGAGCCACCGAGCCCGAAGCGTGGCGAGCCCCGCGCGGGGACGCGGATACCTGTGAAGCCCGCGAGGGGATGCGTATAGCTGTGAAGGTATCCGCGTCCCCTCGCCACGCTTCGGGCTCGGTGGCTCTCTGCGCTCGCCACACTATTCTATTCTCAACTCCACGCCGACGTGGATAGTGGGGGTATGAAAAGGTCGTAGGACGCGTACCGCTGCGCTCGCCACGCTTCGGGTTGACGTTGATAGTGGGGGTGGTGCACTATGAAAAATGGCATTTGGGGGCATTTCACAAGTTTAATACACATTTCAATGCATTCTGATTAGGGAGGCCAATCCCGGGCCATTTTTTCAATCCCGGGATTCGGGATTGAAAAACTGTCAATCCCGGGTTTCCCGGGATCCCGGGATCGGCCTCATGATATGCCCAATAGTTGATAAATTACCTCTAAGCATAGAGGAGATGCGCGGCGGGCCGGCGGCATGCGGCATTTGAGGCGGGCCGGGGAGGAGGCGGGTGACAGTGTCTCCGGGCAGACGCGGTGGAGGAGGCGAGGTGACTGGCGAGCCGGGGAGGAGGCGGGTAACTTGGTGTCCGGGCGAATGCGGTGGCTTGTGAATCAGTGTGTGGCTGCGCAGCGTGATGTGATCTCTCACATCACGCTGCGCAGCCACACAGCCTTGTTGCCAGGCAGCGCAGCGTGATGTTAGAGGTCACGCTGCGCAACCTTAGTGTTCAGACACCGCCGTGTCTGCCCGGAGTTCAAGTTAACAGCCTCCTCCCGCCCCGCTCAGCGGTACGCATAAGAAGGGGATCAAATGCGAATGCGCATTTGGATCCCGCAATCCCGGGATTGGAGCAGCCAATCCCGGGATTCAAATCCCGGCCAAGTATGCCCTAAATCCCGGGATCCCGCCGATCCCGATCCCGGGATTGGCATCCCTAATTCTGATGCATTTCAGTGCAAAATCGGGTGCGATCGCATCGCATCGCATGCGATTTGATCGTATGCGATGCGATGCGATTTTTAGCAGACGATCTGCATACGATGCAGGTCGTGGGAGCCGTGATACTCCACAAGTACCTAATGGTTTGCTATCCCACTTTTCCCAGCCATTAATTTGGCTCAGTTGAGGTCATGGTTCACCATCCACCTCCACCATGTACTTTTATATCATTTGATTTGTGCAGAAAAGCAGTACTGCTTATATACAATTACTGTACAGTGTAAAACATGCACTGCGGCACATCAGCCAATCAAAATCAGATATTGGGCGGGATGCTGTAACATCCGCGCCACCGGTCCACCGCACATCACTGGCTACCGCGGAGATAATTATCGCATATGCTGTAACATATGTGATAATTATGGCAAAGGACAGCTCTTGCGTTAAGAGCTGTCCTTTGCAATCTGGCCGGCGATGTGCAGCGGGTCCCGGCAGCTCCCCCTCTCTCCCTTAACCAGCCTGGATGCTGCTGCTGCCGAGCAGCCTCTCCTCCTCCTCCCTGCACCCAGAAGAGGATTACAGTACAGGGAAGAGGAGGTCACAGGTCCAGGCAGCACAGCTCTGTGCTGCCTGGACACAGATGAGGGGGAGGGGGGGGGGTTTGGTGCGGGGCGGCGGTGGGTCGCGGTAGAAGCCCATTGGCTTCTATGGGGCATCTCCAGCTTTTGCTGGCGATGTCCCCCGTCGCGGTAACCCGGCGGGGTGTTTTATAGAATCCCACAATGCGGTAAAAAACGAGATAACAGGGTTTTGACAGTATTTTTCCTTTAGAGTATCTCCCCCATTATCTGCCTAGTGGAAATATGACATAAGGATAACAGGTGTATGATCAGTTGGTTTAGTGCATAGTGTGTACATAAGAAGCAATTTTAGCATATAAGTATAGGGTATGGATCTTCTCTCCTAATAGGGTAGATAATTGGTCACTCTTTACTCCAGAAAACAGTGAAGTGTAGCAGAGCCTGACTGTAGTAGGAAGGCTGCAGTACTGCTGCACAAGGCCTCCCTCCCCGGTGACATTAAATGCTGCACTGAACACTCAATGCCGGCAGCTGAACACTCAGTGCTGGAACTCTGCTGGAAAATGCAATTAAGTGTAGAACGGAGGCCAGATCGCAGGCCATCTGTGCAGCCCTGGGACGCAAGCCTTGCTATGTGGCTTCTGCTGCACCTCATCAGCATCTCTGAGCAGATGGATCGGCTGTGCCCTATAGCCCATTGTATAAATGGCTAGCGTTAAATGAACTTCTAGGAAAAATCTATACATTCCACTTAGAGCGATGAACGGTGCAGCATAACATTCAATGTAGTGTATATTGCTTTTACAAATGAAGTTAGAGAAGCGGCTTATTGTTTATGGGATCTGTTATCTGTTTCTCTGGAAGTAAGGTGGTTTCGGATAAATGTATCTGTTCATTGATCTGTTTTTCTTTATATCTAAAAGCTATGGTCTAGACTCTAAAGCAGGGGTGTCCAAACTTTTTGCGATGAGGGCCATATTTGGTGAAGTGTAAATGTGTGGGGGCCGACCATTCAGGCTGACATTCTTTGAATCATTAATCACATTACAATGGTCCCCACTCTGCCCCCATTCACTCTATGTCCCTCAGCCTGCCCCTCCTTCACTGTATGTTCCCCACTCTGCACTCATTCACTCTGTCCCCCAGCCTGCCCCCTTCTCTTAATGTCCATCAGTGCCTCCATTCATTGGATGTCCCCAAGCCTGACCCTCCTTGACTGTATGACCCCCATTCACTATGTACCCCCCACTCTGCTCCCATTCACTGTATGTCCTCCAGCCTGCCCCTGCTCCCCATTCTCTGAATGGCCATCACTGCCTCCATTCACTGTATGTTCCCCAGCCTGACCCTCCTTCACTGTATGTCCCCCACTCTGCCCCCTCCCTTCTCTGTATGTTTCCCCGCTCCTTGTGTGAGCCAGAAGAAGGAGATGCAAAGCAGGCACTACAAGGACAGGAGATGCTTGGCTCCCACTGCATATTACGGGAGCAAGCTTCCCCCTTGCTCCTCCCCTCCCCAAACACTGCTGTCACTGTGATTGTGGAGTAGGGTGATATACGATTGCAGCAGCAGGGGTAGGACGCCAAACACATCTGACTGTGGCGGCCGGCATCTCCTCACTGCAACAGACAGCAAGGTAAAGGCGCGCTCGCCGGGGCCCCACCTTTAGTGTCCTGTGCTGTGCTTCTCACATCTGATGCTCTGCCCTCTTCCAGTTGGAGGCTGCGGGCCGCTTGAAATGACAGCACGGGCCACAATTGGCCCCCGGGCCTGACTTTGGGCATGCCTACTCTAAAGGATAAAACTGTACAGTGTTTGCGGATAGGAAATGACTGCATTCCGCCTTTTACCAATTTGTGCTGAATACAGATGTAGCGCCTGTCTTCTTTGCTGGGCACCTGCCAGATCCCTTTCACTGGCGAGCGCCGGCAATAGGGACTGGGATGCGCGTGCGTCTCACGCGTGTCCCAGTATCACGGAGGCTGGGCAGCGTCTCGCTGCCGGTCTCCGCTTCGAAGTGGACCGGCGGTGATGGCGGGGAATGGCTCCGTTGCCATGGGGCGCATGAGCATCTCGTGCGCACGCGCTCCTGGTGGTAGCCGGCAGCTGGGGGAGGGGGGGCTGCCGATAGAATCGCCAGCCCTGCAAAGATGTGGCCGGCTACATCTGTACATACAAATAATGAAGACCTACACCCACTAAATCTGCACATAGTGTATATCAGACCTGCCAACCCCAGGAAATCCTCCCACCAATCACCTAGTAAAGCATGCTAGGACTTCACAACAGCTGGAGAGCCACAGAATTATAATGCCTTCTGTATATGCCATTAGAGGAGTGACCAATCCATACAACTCGTTACCCCTGGAAGGAGACAAAATAATGTTGTATAGCAGGAACAAACTGTATCAATTAGCTGCGAGGCAGGACACAGATTGTTTCAGGTACACAGTAAAATAATGACATCAGAATGCCAAGGGACAACTTACATTTTTAATGATAACACTTATTTAATTTGTATGCCCATGTAATAGTACAAATCATTTTTTAATTATTTTTTTCTGCGGACTTGAGGTGTAAATACTTTTGAATATGTATTTAATGCTTTCGGCAGGTTGGAAAATATACTAGCCTTGGTTTATACATTTTTCTTTCTTCCCTAGTAGACCATGGGCAGCAGATTCCAGCATCCAGACCCACCTTACTGCTGCAGAGGAGATGCCAAATGTCTCAGAATGAATGACAACAGGAATTAAGATCCATCTTCAATCACTATGAATCCAAACCCGTACATCTCTACTTTAGCATGAAGCAATTACATTAGTAATTAATCATATAATGTTACTCAGTCCCCACCCAGAGGACCTGTATGGTGCCAGGAGGTAAAGAAAACAGCCCTTGGCATTTTCTTGGCATCAGAGAATTCTCTTTAGTAATCAGTCTTCCATCAAGCCAAGATAGAATCACAGCCATAATCTCATAAGGACCAATAATGGTTCACATTTTTATCATCTTCATTTTCCTGTAATTTAAACCTCCAAAAACCATCACTGTGAACATATTCTTGTGATTGTTGTCCTTACACAGTTTGCATAAACAGCTTCTTTAAATGGTAGGCACATTTTCAGTAAGAAATGGACATTATAAACGTCGAGATTACATAAGTGTCAACATGCTGAGTGTGGCTAGGGATGCCAATCCCAGGGCAATTTTTCAATCCCGGGATTGAAGAATGTCTAATCTCGGGATTGCCGGAATTGAGTTTGTCAATATAATGACGAACTTTAATCCCCCTCTGTTCCCCACAAACCAGTGTCACTTACCCGGGCGGCGGTGGTCGGAAGCCCAGCGGCAATCAGGGTGCCAGGAGGAGATGCGGTGGTCGGGTGCTGGGAGGTGGTATGGCAGGTTGCCACGGTGCGTGACCTTTGGCATCAGGTAATACTGCACAGAGCCTCAGAGAAGTATGCCGGGGTCAGGAACAGCCGTGCAGTGTCTGAGCTGGTCTCTCGACACTGCCCGGCATTACATTTGCACATACGCAGTCCAATCCAGGACTACCGGTATTGTAAACTCCAATCTCAGGATTCAAATCTCTGAATTTTTGGGCCAAATCCTGTGATTCCACCAATCCCAATCTGGGGATTGGCCACCCTAAATGTTGCCACTATGCACCTCAACAAGTTTAATATCTACATTCTCATGCTGACCTCATAAATGGTGATATACAGATATAAAGTTTGGAATAATGGCCTTAATCGAACGTAAATGTTGTGGAAGGTTGTGAAGTGAGCAGTTCATGGGAAGAAACCCATCAACATAACAGAATTGAAGCTGTTTTGTATGGGGGAACAGGGTAAAATTCCTCCAAGCCGATTTTCAGGAATAAATCGACAATTGCTGGACATATTTAAATGCAGTTACTGCTGCACAAAGAGAATCATAGCAGACACTGAAAGCAACGGATCACATACCTTTTCCACTCACAGATAGAGATAGGTGCCGGGGCCGAAGATTTGGATATGTCGCCGGGATTTGGATTTGGTGAAATTCTTTGGATTTTTTTCAAAAATGGCCCAAATCACATAATTTTTTGCAGTTTTTTTGTCCCTAGAATAATATTAACCTCAATAAGATTAATTTCAAGCCCTTTGCAGACAATTTTGACCACTTTACAGCTCACAATGTTGTTTTCATTCAATTTAGGCCAATGTCTGCAGCAAGCTGCCTGGTTATTAACACACGGAACTTCTGACAGTATCAGTATGGTGTATTGGGATGCAGTACCCAGAGCAAAATTAATATTATTATTATTTTTTTATGAGCAGCTTGCACTGTATAACACTGCGTGGAGTTCACACGCTGAACTTCTGCCATTATAGTATATGGTGTATACTATTGGAGTGCAGTACACACAAAAAATAAAGAAAAGCGAAATGTTTTTATTTATTTTTTATGGGCAGGGTTTGTACAGATGGGGCCGGGCTCATCTTTGCAGGGGATGGCGATGGCGTCGCCATCGCCATTCCCTGCTCCCGCGCCATCTGTGTGTCGGAAGGGGACGCGCGCGCACGAGGTGCGCGCGCGTCCCCTTCCGACGGTGCTGCCCTCGGTCGCCCGGTGCCCACACCGGGCGCCCGCACCCCCCCACAGCCTCCTCGGGTCCCCCCAGCCCCCCTCGAGCGGGAGGCGGACAGTATTGCGTCCGCCTCGCCGGCCGGCCGCCCGGATACTGAGACGCGCGTGCGTGGGGGACGCACGCGCGTCTCAGTCAGATGGCGCGCCGTGTTGCTGGCGGATCGCCAGCAGCATGCTGCTGGCGATTCGCCAGCAAGCATAAGGCCTGCGCTATCTGTATAACACTGCGTGGAGGCAGAACAATCACACACGGAACTTCTGACAGTATAGTATATGGTATATTGGATTACAGTGCAGCACACCACACACTACAATGAAAAAAAAAGAAAAGCTGACTGACAGCCTGCCTGTGTACTGTACCCCACTACAGTGACTGACAGCCTCTGCCCTCTGCACACTGACACAGCCTGCCTAACACACGACCATTACAATAACCCAGCACAAACCCCTCTGCACTGCCACAGACCCCTCTGCCACACAGAATGACCCCTCTGCAGTCAGCACACCACTGCCAGTAATAAACACCCCACAGAGACTACACTCAGCAGAGCTGTGTGCAGCTTGAGAAATTCTGCGGAATCTGAACCGCTCATAGATGTGTGATATTGGATCATTTTCCCCAATAAAAATAAAAAATACAAAATGAGCACGTCTAATTTTTGGGGAAAATCCAGAAATCAATTCAAGCACCACTGTAATATACAAACCTGTGTGAATACAGAAGATTTAATGATCTATTATTACAAGTGTACTTTACTGTAGGCTGGTTCTATGGTCTACCAGAACCTTTAGTTTAATGCACTACAAGTAAGGGCAAACCTGTGTAGGTACATATCATAGTAGTGAACTGCCTGCTATGTGATCAGAACACCAAGACCAATAGGACCAAGGGGCAATGGAGCTGATGCTTCAGGCACGCTTACAAAATAGTTAGTAATTTAGTTACATAGTCACCGATATATAAGAATAAACTTAGGGAGACTTTGCCACTGGCAAGGTTCATGCAAGCATGTTACACCCTCTACATTCATTGCTGCACACTATTTCAACTACCGCTGTCCCCCAGGGGACCAAAGGGAACATGTAGGAGAATGACGAGGCAATTTGACTCATCATTTAGATCAGTGGGTCCCAAATTTTTGAATCACGTCAGCCCAAAGCATCAGAAATGTTTTCGCGGCACACTTAGGCTTAAGGTTTCTCAATGAGAAAGTCAAAAACAAAAATTGTGTTATATCTCATCCTTAGGATCAGTTATGTGGTAATGGACCGGATTCCCATCTGTTTGTCCAAAATTTTACAGTTATAACAAACTTAAAAAACTTGAGATGGTCCTGCACCACCAACCCAGGTCACCCTTGCAAGTCCCCCAAGGTACCCCAGAGTGCCACGGCACACAGTTTGGGAACCACTGATTTAGACCACTGTATAGTGGGGTGAGGGATCAATGATATGTGCTTGAAAGTTTTAATTATGGATAGCGCTTAAGCAAATCTAAACATACCGAAATCTGAGGACCAAGAGCAATGGCAGTCTGACACATTTTGCTGTGTGCTGGACTGCAGAAGGTCCAGAGACGCTGAGTGTAGCAATCTCCACAGGTTGGAAGGGAGAAAGGGGGTGGTGGGCAATTGCACTGATCGCACCTCCTCTTTGGACTGGGCCCTGGCTGAGGGGCTCATGCAGGTCGGAAAGGAATCATCATGCATAAAAAGTCATTTCAGTGCTAACGGTTTAAAACGGGGGGCGTGGCCACACAGTCATAATCTGGTCACACCCCCTTATTTACCAGTGCCCAGTAATCCTTTCTACAGACCTGCTAGTTACATAAAGCATTTAGGCAAAAAGATTTAAAGGACAAACTAGGTTAACTACACACAGAAAAATTACCTCTTTAAAATAAATTAATTTTCTGAATGCACAAGAATAAGTTATGTTATTATACAGTAAATGCAAACTTTGGAGAGACTCATTTAATGGGTTGTAAAGTGACAGAGGATTGCTCAGAGGATTACCCTACGGGCATATAAAAGTCTCCTTTGAAGATGATCTAATTCTAAATTTACAAAGGGTAATTATACTTTACTGAAAGAATGAGAATTATTTTGTCTGACAGGAAAAAAATGATACTACTGTACATGATTATGGCATGTTCACTAAACAGCTAAAGTATAAAATATGCCCTTCAATAAATGATGTATAGTGCACAGAATGAAAACATACAGGTTCCCATTTATCAAAAAGTTTGAGCTATTTAAAGCTTGTGGCGTATGATAAATGGTGCTCCAGCCAATCAGCTCCTTTCATGTGTTTGAAAAATGACAGTTCGGACGGGCTGGAGCACCATTTATTCTATGCAATGAGTTTAAAATAGCTAAAACTTGTTGATAAATGAGCTCTTATATACAAAATAATGGTAACAGAGGGCCTGATTCAGACCCAAATCGGTCGGGCCGAATTCGTCCCCATTTCCGATTGTGCGGATCTGCTCATGCATTTAGCGAGTAACACACCCACACATGACCCCTGCACTAGATGCAATTAGAAAAAATCAACTAGCACTTCCGACCCATCATTCATGGGTTCCTAGCTATTCAGGACGCCATATAGCCTGGTCTTTCAATGTTCTCTACTACCTGTACCTCGTGTACCACCGTGTCTCTCCACAGACTCTTGCCAACCCCAGGGTCGAGCATCACATCCCCTCTGTGTCTCTGCAGCCTTACTGTATATCCCCCTTCCTGGTCGTCTCCAGACTTATGTAGCCGCTTCTGTCTGTCATGTTATCCATGTTAACCAGTCCCTTTCCCCTGAATTACATTTCCTTTTATCTCCCCTTTCCCAGAAAGAGGGATTTCCCAAGTTAGTGAGGGTGTGCGGTCTTCATCTTCAGAATGTAGACTACTTTTATTATAGATAATAAATGATCAATTACCATTATGTGCACTTCATCACTCAGTAATACTGGCGGCACTGCCACATATCTATTGACTTCCCCCTAGCAAAGGGGCCGTCTTTATTCAGTACAATATGAAACACCTAAGGGCTGCAATTCAGAGATGTCAGACGCACATAATGGAACTAAGGGGCAGATGTATGAAGTGTCGGTATGAGGGATAAGTGGTATTAGCACACTTTATGTGCGCTGATACCGCTTCTCCCCGTGTATGATGGGGCCGGAACCTCCTGCAGCTATCAACTTTGACAGATGCAGAGTGGCTGCCGCCTACAGTGGCACACAGTAGGCTCTTTATTAATCTCAGCTCCAGGCCCATGAGGACCTTAATCTTCCACTGTCCATATGTACCAAGCCTCAGAGACATCAGATCCAAACTGTCATTTTGCAAGCACATGCTGTATCATGGCAGTTAGGGGCCAACTGATTGGTACTTTATCGCTTTATCCACGGACCACTAGCTAATTCCTATCCTTACAAAAGACCTGGCTGCTAATGGTAAAAAGTCATTTATCTGGATAGGAATTGCCTTACTTAAACCTATTGACGCTTTGAATGTTACTAGTAACATTCCAGCCATTATAGTGGCCCATACCACCAGCCATTGTGACACGTACCACCAGCCATTGTGACACGTACCACCAGCCATTGTGACACGTGCGCTGTGTCACAGAACCTGACAGTTACTGATCACTCAGTTCTAGGCAAGCATGAAGATGGATGCCAGTGATGAATTGGGAGTGCAGCAATGCACAGATTCGAGTAGTGATACTTATAGTGATGATTTATCGATAGTTGTTTCGATAGTGGATGAGGCTTGGGAGGACATCGACCCCAATCCTGATATCCAGGAACTCTTTAAAGAGTTCAATCAGGCATATTTTGAAGGGAAGTTAGTGGATGTCACTGTTGCGTGGAGTGATAGGCTAAAGCGGTGAGTACGATTACTGCCAGATCAGTTTATTATAGGATATCCTGCTAAGATACAGACTATATATTACCATTTATTAAATTATCTGCAGCACCTGATGCTGTGATGACATTTATATGATAATATGTTTGCCCGACTCTCAGCTCCAGGCCCATGAGAACCTCAATCTGCCACTGGCTAAACGTACTGTCTCACAGAGACCAGACCATAACTGTCATTTTTCAAGCACATGCCATACCATGGCAAAAGGGGGGCAATTGATTGGTACTTTATCTCTCTCCAAGACTTAGTACATCTGTCCATTAGAACACTAGCTAGTTCCTATCCTTATACTGAACCTGGCCTCTAATGGTAAAATGTCCTTTATCTGGATAGGAATTGAGTAACTTATAACTTTTCCATCTCTGTATGTTGTTAGTAACATTTCATCCCACACTCAGCCATAATGACCCATACCACCAGCCATTGTGCCACGTGCCACTAGCCATTGTGACACCTGCGCATTGGCAAACATACCGCAGCATCTGACAGTTACTGATCACTCAGTTCTAGGCAAGCATGATGATGGATGCCGGTGATGAACTGGGAGTGCAGCAATGCACAGATGCGAGTAGTGATACTTATAGGGATAAGTTATCGATAGTTGTGTCAATAGTAGATGAGGCTTGGGAGGACATCGACCCCAATCCTGATATCCAGGAACTCTTTAAAGAGTTCAATCAGGCATATTTTGAAGGGAAGTTAGTGGATGTCACCGTTGCGTGGAGCAATAGGCTAAAGCGGCGATTACTGCCAGATCAGTTTATTATAGGATATCCCTGCTAAGATACAGACTATACTGTATATTACCATTTATTAAATTGTCTGCAGCACCTGATGCTGTGATGACATTTATATGATATGTGGCCCACACAGCCCAGATAGCTATGCAATTACATGGTCTTTAGAGTGTTTCATTACATCCAAACCCCAACAGCAATGCATAGTGTTGATCTTCTGTCAATGTCGAACTAGGGTATGTCGACCTACTCACTGTTGACCAATAGTGGTCGACCTAGGGCCCTGGGTTACTTAGGTACATGGACCCCCAGGGCAGCTAGTACATAATCTGGGGCACTGAGAATAAGGATTTATATGTATTAATCGTATAGAAAAGCAATTGATGTATTATGTAACCATGGATGTCACTCATGTGTGATTTGTGTTTTATCACCAGATCGATCGCTTACTGCAACAACAAGAAGACATTTGGTGGAAAATGCTTCATCAGGCTCAGCAGGCCGATCCTCCAGCAGCTTCCCAGGAGGACCCTAGTAGAGGTACTATAGGCGGAGTCACCTGGTGCTAGAACAATGTGTGGCTGAGGTGATGCTTGTACGCCTCAGTGCTGTTATTGCAGCATTATACAGTATGTAGCAGTGGGAAGCTGGGTTACTCTTGTACCCTGCATATACCAAGGGACCAGAGGAAATGTCTTCAGAGGGGACAAATATTTAGGGGCATTAAAATTCAGCCTCTACCCCCCATGCCCACCTCCCCAACCCCCTGTGTCACACACAACTGCTCCTATGCCCACCCACATGTGCCACTTAACTCCTCATATGCCCAACATGTGCCATTCACAACTGTTCCTATGCCCACCCACATGTGCCACTGACACCTTCTACTACTGTATGTCCAACCCCCATGTGACACTCACAAATTCTCCGATGCCCACAACGCCACAGGGGTCAAATTGGTTTACACTGTAGAAACTGATGAAGTATTGGAATGAGATAATGAGGGGAAGAGGGTAAAATTCTCAGAATATAACAATGTTTATATAACAACAATCTACGTTTCCAGTGATTATCTCATAGTACATAGTATAGTATTTGTCTCTGGTGCAGTTCACGTCGGTATCTGGTCCCTGGGTGACAATGTCTAGAGCAACAAACACTACGTCAACCACTAATGGTCGACGGTGAGTAGGTCAACACCTAAGAATGGTCGACATAACCTAGGTCGACAGTAGCAGGTCAACACAAGCTAAATGTCGACACTGAAAAGGTTGACATGAGTTTTCATATATATATTTTTTTTTAGTTTTTTTTTTACTGACTTGGTTCATACTTTACCATCCAAGTAGGCATAGAGTAGATTATAATAGTGTGCTGAGAGGATTCTGTACACTTATACCGTATAAGTCCATGTCGGCATATGTCAACAGACACAAAAAACGTGAAAAACTCATGTCAACCTTTTTCATTTCAACCATGTCCACGTTGACATTAAGCTTTTGTTGTCCTTCTGTCAATGTCAACCTAGGTTATGTCGACCATTATTAGGTGTCAACATAGTCACAGTCGACCATTAGTGGTTGACCGACTAACTGCTGACCTAGACGTTGCCTATCACCTATACCGTAACCGCTGACATCTGGGGACATAAACCTCAGTCTGTGTCACCAGAGTAATTGTGTGTAATGTCTGTGTCCTTCTTACTATAACCGGCTCATTACTTTGTGTATTACAGACCCTATTACACGAGATGATACACGCCTACCTGTACGTCTCTGAAGTACAGGACACCTCTGCGCATGGGGAGGAGTTTGTGAAGCAGATGGAGCGCATAAATCACCTGACCGGCGCTAATGTTACTGTAAGTATATATGTTCTCAAACTCATCAAGCTATGGGAAGGGTGCTGGGCTAAAATAATGCAACTTGGGTTATTTTAGCAACATCCTCTTCCAGAATAACCATAAATTGCTGTAAGTGTATGGTCGGGGGGGGGGGGGGTGCCTGGATGGAGATCTGATTTTCGGAAGCCTCCCAGCTAGGGAGCCGGGAAGTATGTTACTCAGGCATCTGTACCAGGGCCGGATTATAATGGAGGCACAAGGGGTCAGTGCCCCTGGGCCCCCCTCTAGCTAGGGGCCCCCTGTGGTTGTCATGTATTTAAAAAAAAAAAAAATTAAGTTTTTTTTTTTTTTTTTTAGCTAAAGGTTTTGTGCATGGGTGGGGTAGTGCTGCAGCTTCACCTATCTGCCAATGTGACAATGATTTATGGTGCTGAGCATCGGGAGCCGAGGCACACTGATTGCACAAGTGTGCAGTGCATTTCTGGGAGTTGACTAAGTCCCATGACACTTTGCACCAGAGGACAGAGGCTGAGAAGTTTGTGCTGAGCTCTGATTGGTGGAGCTCATTACATGCTTCTCAGGTCCATGTAGAACAGCAGCAGCAGCTTAGTCATGTGAGGGTTTTTAATCAGAGGCAGCACTAGGACTGTGAGGTCTCCTCCAGAGTAAGGGGCAGAGGGACAAACACAGGCTTTTCATGTGGTGTGTGTGTGTGTGTGTGTGTGTGTGTGTATATATGTATATATATATATATATATATATATATATATCCCCTGCAGTTAACCATTGACCAAGTTTATTCTGCCTTTACTCTGTGTTTTGACAGTATAATATTCTCCCATGCAGTGTGCGGCCAGTAATGACAAGTGCAAGGGGGCCCCCCGGTCTAAAGTACCCCGGGCCCCCCGAAGGCTTAATCTGGCACTGATCTGTACCCCACCATTAGGAGCTCATTTGCCTGTTCTTATGTTACACTGCAAAATAACACATTACTCTGTATTATTCTGTATGATATTATTATGATTTATGTTATTTCTACTATCTAATTAGATCGAATATGAGGACCATGCCCCATTAGACGCCCTGAGGACCCACTGGTGGCAGTGCGACAGGTGCCTCCAATATCAGAAGAAGCTGACCAATCGCGCTTCCTCCACTACCGCCAAATGGTGGAAAGTACACGAAGCGCTGTGTGGCGGAGTAATCCGCAAAGTGAGGGAGCCCCCCAGCCGAGGTAAGGACAAGAACACATCTTCTGAGGCTCCGCCCACTATGCTCTCTGCACTCACCTCAGTGGGACTACATGCTGCAGTGTCCTGATACATTGCCTGAGGGAGGGAGTCATGTACATAGGCCCCAATCAGCATAGTATGGCAGTGACACATACATGCATAGGAGGATCACCGCATACAGTACACTTGCTGTGTTTCTAATGGATTCTTGTATTTTATAGGCACAAAAAGACAGAGAACAACTGCACCAGACCAAGAGGAGATGCCAACAACATCTAAGAGGTCCAGGAACTGAAACAGCACATAACACCCTAATGGACACCTACATGTCATTGCCTGCCATGCCCCTCACAAGCCGGGCATAACATCTATACGTGGGCCTGGCAAACTCCATCTGGTAGTACTTTATCTGAGGAGCATAAACGCCTCCATCCTAGATTCAGCCATGTGACTACATCGGCCTACCAGATTCCTGAATTCTGCTGTGCCTGTCACAGATATGCCTGGTGTAACATCTGCACTTGGGCGTGGCAAATTCCATCTGGTAGTACTTTATCTGAGGAGCATTGGCGCCTCCATCTTATATTCAGCCATGTGACTACATCGGCCTACCAGATTCCTGCATTCACGCTCAAAGAGCAGACTCCTATATTAAAGATGATTAAAATGTCATCTTAAATTAGTCGCTGACCCTTATTGTTTTATTTCATCATAAAGACCAATAATTTGGTCTATGCTCCGAAGTAGTCATTCGATGTTATTATATAAATATAAATATATATATATATATATTAAGTTACAATAAATAAGCAATATTATTTTATATTCAGTGCTCGCATCATACTGACAGTGTGCCATTCACACCAGCACTACACATAGAGCAACATACTGCTGTATATACATTACTGATCAGAACATGCACCACCCCAAGCTCACAAGGGTGCCTGTAAGGTCATATAAAAAATAAATATCTGCAGTGATAAATGACAGAAATATACCTCTGAGGGAGAGGAGGGACCAGCTGTCACTGAGGCAGTAAATAAAACTTATTTTATTAATATACAATTATATCACAGAAATATAACATTTGGTAAAACTACCCAATTATATCCTGGCAGCATTGTGCAGTGGTCTGATAAAATGTTCTCCGCCAGCAGCTGCAAAGTTGTGGCGGGTATTAACATTCGGGATACGGTCGCTAGGTCGTCACTAGGGATGCCAATCCCGGGTCATTTTTTCAATCCCGGGATTCAAGATTGAAAATTGCTCAATACCGGGATTCCCGGGATCCCGGGATTGGCAACCCTAGCAGCAGGTTCTGCTGGTAGGGGAGCTGTGGGACCTGGCGGAGAGTCCGGGCGCTGCTGGAGGGTTTCCTGCGGGAGCTCTTCCCCACTGAGCTGGCGGACGGAGCCGACCTATTCTGGGGTAAGGGAAGCCCCGTACCGGTCTCCCCATGTCAGGGGATACGTTATACTGCCAGTCAGCCCCAAGCCTGCCCCGGACCGGACTTTATCTTTCGGGCTTGTGTTCTTCCTCTGCAGGCCGGAGTCCTTGCTACTCCCGGGGTCCAGGCTGCAGGTGCGGGAGATCCTGCGGGATGTGAGGAAGCGGATGGCCGGAGGGTGCGCTGTGATCAGGGTGATCATGCAGCCAGATAATGCCGCAGGGAAGACGGAGGAGAACCAGGTGGTGATCTCCGTGCACATCCCTTCCCCGGGCACCGCCGTCCTGTCCCTACTCTCCCTGCTCCAGTCTGTGTTCAAGCTAAAGGAACAGGGCGGTCCGAGGTCTGAACCGTAGCCCTGGTGCCCGGGCATGAGGAGACGCGGAGAGAGATCCGTGGGTGGGCGTGTGGCTGAGGTGGGCTGTGCGGCTCGTGCCCTGCGCAGCGTGACCTCGTCACGCTGCACAGTGTTGCCGGATATGGGAGAAAAGACGATGCCCGGAATTAGACTGCGCATGCGCAGTCTAATCACGAAATCCCGGGATTGGAAACTCCAATCACGGGATTGAAATACCGGCGTTTTGGGGGCCAAATCCCGGGATCCCGCCAATCCCGATTGGCCACCCTAGTCGTCACTATGAAAGGTCTACATGACTTTTTCCCTTTGGTTTGAGCCGACATGTGCTGACAGGCGGTATTTCATAACCTACCTGCCACCAAGGCATTGAGGGAGAATATAGAGTGCAGAGTGGCACCATGCCCAGAAGCATTGCGAGAACAGCTGGCCATGCAAAGGGACGGGGTACACTGATAGAGGGTCCATGTCCACTTACTTCAAAATTTCGGGACAAAAAAAACCCAATAAAAACATGTCAAGATGTTTACTTTCGACCTTCCCATTGTCGACCTAATGCTTGTGTCGACACTGCGACCCTGTTGACCTGAGCCATGTGGACCCATTTCATGTGTCAACCTTTAGTGGTCAACCTAATGTACGTCGACCTTCGTAGTGTCCACCCTATGACCCATACCCTTCATATTCACTGTAACCCTTTGTATAGTGCAGATTATGGACAAACAATCTGTGTAGGTATCAGGTAAGCCGTATCCCCTTTGGTGGATTTCCTTTATACTACTCCATCAGGAACGATAAATAGATGCTGGGGGTGAGCGGAGAGAATGGTGGTAACTTGGCACACGTACAGCACTTACCACAATGTCAAACCCGCCACTGACAGTGTGAAATGAATAGGCGACGTGCCATACGTGCTGAGTACAGCAAAGCGTTCAGTGCAAGCGATATGTCAGAAAAGTCCCTGGCGCGTTTTTCCAGGGTCTAACTAGTTTCATCAGAGGTGTAGTTTCTATACTGCATTCTGGGTTATGTCTACACTGCCACTTTCACTGGATCTTTATTATGTATATGGGAACTTTATTTTTAGTTTCTGAAGATCGCTACATAAAAACATGTGAGGTGCAGTGTGAGTTGGAGCCCCAACTAGTCCCAGATTATGCTTTAACTGTATTCTTATGGTCAGATTGTAAAACAACAGGCAATGGGAAACTCAATGTCACAGTACAAAGGCACCCTGATATCTGCCGCCAAACGGCAAGGACATCTTTACATGTGGGTGCCAAGCAAGAAAAGGTTTGAGCACAACGGCTTTAAAAGACTAGTATTAGCAGTGGTGCTTCCTGATTTCCTGAAGTCTATCCTATCAGTGCAGGGTACACACCAGGACGACAAGGGTCCGATCCCATCAATCTAGATCCAATTCTGACCGATTGGATGTAGATTGTATGTTGATTGTGCCCTTTTCTGCCCTGTTCCAATGTGATCCCAATCAGATTCGCGGCCCCACGGGTCGTCGTTATTCAGATCCTACCTGCAGCAGGTAGGATCTGAAAACGACCATACACCCGGGTGCGGGTCGCGATCAGATCGGAACCCACTCACGATGCACAACGTGAGCGGGTCGAGCGCTCTGCGTGTTTGTGAGCGGGTCGGACGAGACAATGAAGACCCGTTCACAATGTGCATCGTGAGCGGGTTGTCCTGGTGTTTACCGGGCATTAGCCCCGATAAGGAGCCGCCAGAGCTCCGATACCCAATAAGCAGCCACTAGGCCACTTATTGGATACTGTGATAATGAGCATTGGTGATTAATCACGATATCCGGTCATTTTTAATCGGATGAAAGAATAGAATAGAATCAACTTTATTGGCCATGTATGCTTGCGAACACTAGGAATTTTTTTGTGGATTACAGTGCAGCATCAAACAGGGGTAAGGGAGGGGTGGGAAGACATTACATACATTACATTAAGACATTACATGCATCAGGTCGCCAAGTAGGGACAGATTGTTTGGCTGTTGATATTGGGATTGCATTGGCTTTGATTGGATTATTTAGGTGATGGACGGCTAACGGAAAGAAGCTGCTTGCGGATCTGGACGTTTTGGCGGGGAAAGGAGGATAGCGCCCAAACAAATGCGCGTTTAAAGCATGCGCCAGTACTTGTAACTTTTAAAATAAACTGACTTTCACCCTACAAGGATAAGAGGGCAGGAAGAATCAGTTCTATGATAAGCCGTTATTTGCAGACTTTGGAAAGACGTATTTACTGAGTTATTGAATTTAGACATTCACCGACTATTACCCTAAGGGTGTATTGCACCAACGTTGCTGTGAGACATGTGCAAAATATCTATAAAAAATGCCAGCGTCGCTCACAGCAACTGTTTATTTGGGGCACAATATTTACCTACATTTCAATTAATAGACTTCAGATCATTTGCTGGCAATAACATTAAAGATTCATATTCCTCGACTATGATGTTGGCATTTTTGGAGCATATTTTGCACATCTCTCACAGCAACGTTGGCACTCAAAGGGTAGTATTCAGTGCCGTGGGTGAGCTGTGACAGCGACCATGGCTGCCTGTTCAGTATTCAACTGACCCTTCCGCATATGCCGATTCCCCCTCCCTCCGTTTTTGGAGCCAGGGGGAATCGGCGTATGTGGCTGCAGAGAGACCCGCGGCTAAATGCGGCAGGTTCCCTGCATTAGCCACGAGCCTTGCTGTTTGGGGGAATCCTCACTGTCCTGTGACAGCAAGAATTCCTCCGGAATGTAGAATGGGGTGAGTGGCCGGCGAGGGGGTTAAACAGCAAGGATCGCAGGTTTTCTGCAAACCCCACCATTTAACCCCCTCGTTGGCCGCTCACCCCGGCATTGAATACTACCCAAAGGGTTAAAAAAAAACTAAAACATTTACATGACAGGACAGAAACCTTAAGAAGTTGAAAGAGGTTTTTGTGCTATTACTACAATCATCCAAATTTCTTATGCAGAATTTATATGGATGATAAAAAAAACAAATCCTGTGAAGATAAATGTCTGTTTTGAAGTGATCAGCAGAATGCAGTAGAAGCAGACACAATCTGCAAAGTCTATAGATAACCCAGCTGTAGAACACTGAGCTACTGTATGTGTGTGTGTGAGGAAATGTCCACTATGACCTATAAACATAAGGGTACTTGTTTCCTAGCACGGCCACAATCGCGGGCATCGTGTGTCATTTTTAGTGGTATACGACGTGACCGACGCGATGCCCCCGATTTTCCCATTGAAATGCATTGAAAATAGTCAAAATCCATAGGAAACAATGTTAAATGGCTCAATGTACCCGCGATGCCCCCGATTTCTCATAGGGAACAATGTTAAATACCTAAATTTCACCAAATCATCATAGGGAACAATGGTAAATGGGCCAGAAAGCCCCAAAAACACCCCAGAACAGTGAAATGTCCCCCCAAAAGTACTTTACGCCACCCCACGATCAACGTGAACCCGAAGCGTGGCGAGCGTAGCGAGCCCGCAAGGGGCGGCGGTACGCGTCCTCCGACCTTTTCATACCCCCACTATCCACTAGGGCGTGGAGTTGAGAATAGAATAGTGTGGCGAGCGTAGCGAGCCACCGAGCCCGAAGCGTGGCGAGCGCAGCGAGCCCCGCGTGGGGACGCGGATACCTTCACAGGTAAACGCGTCCCTTCGCGGGCTTCACAGGTATCCGCGTCCGCTCGCCACGCTTCGGGCTCGGTGGCTCGCTGCGCTCGCCACACTATTCTATTCTCAACTCCACGCCCTAGTGGATAGTGGGGGTATGAAAAGGTCGGAGGACACGTACCGCCGCCCCTCGCGGGCTCGCTACGCTTCGGGTTCGCGTTGATCGTGGGGTGGCGTAAAGTACTTTTGGGGGGACATTTCACTGTTCAGGGGTGTTTTGGGGGGTTTATGGCCCATTTAACATTGTTCCCTATGATGATTTGGGTAAATTGACCCATTTAACATTGTTTCCTATGGGAAATCGGGGGCATCGCGGCTAAATTGAGGCATTTAACATTGTTCCCTATGGGGAAATCGCGGGCATCGCGACGCGACCATCGCACCCGATTTTTTTAGTGCTTGCGATGGCCGCGATGCCCCCGATTTTTCCTCACGATGCCCACGATCATGATCGTTGTGGCCGTGCTAGGAAACAAGTACCAACATAAGTACTGACCCAGCAGGAATTGTAGCGCCCGACAGATGTAGTTGTACAGTATATTAAAGACCTGGATAATAAATCTCGTCGCCATGAAATGGAGAACCAGAGGTTGGCGACATGCAAGATCACTTTAGCTCCTGTCACCTTGCTAAAAAAAAATGGGACAGAGTTATCATAATTAGGGCAGCATGGACAGTGTAATGGTTAGCATTGCTGCCTCACAGCACTGAGGTCATGGGTTCAATTCCCACCATGGCCCTAACTGTGAGGAGTTTGCATATGTATGCCTGAGTATGTTTCCTCTCTGTGCTCCGATTTTCTCCCTCAATCCTAAAAATATACTGGTAGGATTACGATCTCCTAACTAGAAACCCCGCCCCCTTTTCGGCCATATACTGTATGTCCGAAATCAAAGTCAGCCTAAAAGGGGTTTTATTTTTTACTTATTTATTATAATGTCAGCGACAAACGAATAATTTTTCACTGGTGCGGCTGCATACGAGGAGATGTGTGAGCTTACAAATCCCTTCACAAGGAAATGCTGGGATTCGCGCAGCATGGGGGGGGGGCTGGCGTTCAGTGCAGCAGGTAGCGTTTAACTGTTCACTAGGATGCGAAGATACTCAGCCTAGCGAACAGGTGTCTGAATTAGGCCCATATCAGGTATAGGTGTTTTTATATATAAATAGGGACCTTTCTAGAACAATCTTTAACCCTAGGACTTTCAAGGCAATCTGACCGTATGGAAATATGTACAGTACTTATTTTCTCCCTCTCTACCTTGTCCACTTGCTGCACTATTGTTCCAGTTTAACAGCATTTGATATCCACATTGACCCTAAAGCTGTGTACACACGGGGGAGATATATTGCTCAGTGTCTCCTTTTCATCAGGGACCAGAGATGGTCGCTGATGAAAGGGAACCTCTGCCGGGGGAGCTGCGGAGGGAATCAGCTGGGCTAAAAATGGGAGCGCGCACTAGGCGATTTATCACCAGTGCACACTCTAATCACTGGCAATATGGTCGGTCAGCTACCATATTGCCAGCGATTTTATGCCCGTGTGTACGCACCTTAACTCATATCAATTTATCCCTGGGTCTGATTTAGAGATGGGCGAAGTAACAAAGCATGGATGTCTATGCACGCAGCAGCTGTGCTATAATATGCTAATGCTGCAGGAAGCATCTAGTGCAGGGATGGCCAAAAGGTCGATGGCGATCTACCCATCGATCGCAGAGGTCCCGCAGGTAGATCACGATCAATTTCCCTGCACATAGCTGCTGAAGCCTCTGACAGAACAGAGGCTTCGGCGTTTCCCAGAGATGCAGTGCACGGGTGCACATGTGATGTCACCCGCGCACTGCAAGTGTGAAGCACATGTTGTTGGAGCCGACTGTATGGCTCAGCTTCAGCGGCATGTAGGCTCAGCTGCAGCGGGACAGGACTGGGTGCACAGTGAGTGCCAGCAGGGAGGCTAAGCGGTGGCAGTACATGACTGGGAGCGCTCAGTGGCAGCAGGGACTGCAGGCTCAGCTGCGGTGGGAGAGGACATGGCACACAGTGAGTGGCAGCAGAGAGGCTCAGCGGCGGCATGTAGCTGGACCAAAACAGCAGGGATCACAAGTTTACTAAGTGCACTGAGCATGTGCATGTTTGTCCACGGAGTTTTGTTTACATATGTTGTGTTATGCGGTGGATGGGAGGGGCTCTCTTTACAAATGTAAGTTCATCCCTCTGATGGAGTTTTGTGCCCCTAAATATTATATATATATATATATATATATATATATATATATATATTTTTCCTAGGGGCAGCAACTGGGATGAACTTAAATTTGTAAAGAGAGCCCTTCCCCCTCCCACAACATAAAATTATTTTGCGTAATTCAGTGTCAAATTTGGACTTTGCGTCATAATGTGTGGCACAATGTGAATTTTAGCTCATTCCGTGTAGCACACTGAAGTTTTAGTCATTTTGTGTGGCACAGAATGTAAATTTTGGGCTCATTCCCTGTGTCAGAATGTGAATTTTGGGCACATTCCCTGTGTCAGAATGTTAATTTCGGGCTCATTCCCTGTGTCAGAATGTGAATTTCGGGCTCATTCCCTGTGTCAGAATGTGAATTTCGGGCTCATTCCCTGTGTCAGAATGTGAATTTCGGGCTCATTCCCTGTGTCAGAATGTAAATTTCGGGCTCATTCCCTGTGTCAGAATGTAAATTTCGGGCTCATTCCCTGTGTCAGAATGTGAATTTTGGGCTCATTCCCTGTGTCAGAATGTGAATTTTGGGCTCATTCCCTGTGTCAGAATGTAAATTTCGGGCTCATTCCCTGTGTCAGAATGTGAATTTCGGGCTCATTCCCTGTGTCAGAATGTGAATTTCGGGCTCATTCCCTGTGTCATGTGTGGCATACTGTAATGTGAAGTCTCTCTCATTCCATGTTGCATAAGGTGTAAGGAATGTATTGCATTTGGAGGGGTATAATTTACACAGGGGGAGATGCCGGTAGATCCCCGGTAAGTAAGTGTACAAATAGTAGATCCCGGGTTATAAAAGTCCGGCCACCCCTGATCTAGTGTAAACAGACGCCTCCTCCTGTGCCCCACTGCTGCATCGCATAACTCTTCATGAACATCTCTCATCTGAGACACCCTCATGTGTCCCAGGATGGCCAACATTCTCACACAGATTCCTGGCTGGTAACCTGAAGTGAAAACAAAAAGTGTTTAATAAGCGTGCTGTGGGAGTGTCATTGATAAAGGCCTCCTTACACTAGACAGAGCAGCAAGTTGGACCCGATTTAGTTTGATCTTCCCAGGCATCTGCCCTGGAGTCCTCATATGCAATTTGGCACTCAAAGTGCCTATTTTAAATGGATTCATCACATGTAAAATGACTCCTGGGGAACTGCTGGAGGAGTTCAGGGAAAATCGCATGCAATACATCGCAGGTGCTAAAAATCGGACAAATGGAGCACTAATGGCCATTTCTATCATAATAGATCAGCGGTTCTCAAACTGTGGGTCCTGACCTGCGTAACATGGGGTCACGACTCCATGTTGCTGACCATCAGGATGATGACTTTTCTAATCTCAGTCAGTGATTCAAGGAGTTGAATTGTCTGTTACTTTAGACTCCTCCCATCATGTTGCGCCTCCACAATGCTGCCATGTATGTGCTGTCTGCTGACTACACATGTGACGTGATGACCTTCTGCAGTAACTTGCTGGGGTCCTGTCATTATTTTCATCATCTGATGGGGTCCCAGAGCAAAATAGTTTGATGACCCCTGTACTAGATGCAATTAGAAAAAATAAACTAGCACTTATGACCCATCATTCATGGGTTCCTAGCTATTCAGGATGCCATATAGCCTGGTCTTTCAATGTTCTCTACTACCTCATGCACCACCGTGTCTCTCCACAGCCTCTTGCCAAGCCCAGGGTCGAGCATCACACCCCCTCTGTGTCTCTGCAGCCTTACTGTATATCCCCCTTCCTGGTCGTCTCCAGACTTATGTAACCGCTTCTGTCTGTCATGTTATCCATGTTAACCAGTCCCTTTTCCCTGAATTACATTTCCTTTTATATCCCCTTTCCCAGAAACAGGGATTGCCAAAGTGAGCGAGGGGGTGCGGCCTTCATCTTCAGAATGTAGACTACTTTTATTATAGATAATAAATGATCAATTACCATTATGTGCACTTCATCACTCAGTAATACTGGCGGTGCTGCCACATATCTATTGACTTCCCCCTAGCAAAGGGGCCGTCTTTATTCAGTACAATATGAAACACCTAAGGGCTGCAATTCAGAGATGTCAGGCGCATTGTGTGTATGGAACTAAGGGGCAGATGTATGAAGTGTCGGTATGGGGGAGAAGTGGTATCACCACAGTTTATGTGCGCTGATACCGCTTCGCCCCGTGTAAGATGGGGCCGGAGCCTCCTGCAGTTATCAACTTTGACAGATGCAGAGTGGCTGCCGCCTACGGTGGCACACAAGAGGCTCTTTATCTCAGCTCCAGACCCATGAGGACCTTAATCTTCCACTGTCCAGATGTACCAAGCCTCAGAGACATCAGATCCAAACTGTCATTTTGCAAGCACATGATGTATCATGGCAGTTAGAGGCCAACTGATTGGTACTTTATCACTTTATCCATGGCTTAGTATATATCACCATAAGACCACTAGCTAATTCCTATCCTTACAAAGGACCTGGCCGCTAATGGCAAAAAGTCATTTATCTGGATAGGAATTGCCTTACTTAAACCTATTGAAGCTTTGTATGTTACTAGTAACATTCCAGCCCTTATAGTGGCCCATACCACCAGCCATTGTGACACGTACCACCAGCCATTGTGACACGTACCACCAGCCATTGTGACACGTGCGCTGTGTCACAGAACCTGACAGTTACTGATCACTCAGTTCTAGGCAAGCATGATGATGGATGCCAGTGATGAATTGGGAGTGCAGCAATGCACAGATGCGAGTAGTGATACTTACAGTGATGATTTATCGATAGTTGTGTCGATAGTGGATGAGGCTTGGGAGGACATCGACCCCAATCCTGATATCCAGGAACTCTTTAAAGAGTTCAATCAGGCATATTTTGGAGGGAAGTTAGTGGATGTCACCGTTGCGTGGAGCGATAGGCTAAAGCGGTGAGTACGATTACTGCCAGATCAGTTTATTATAGGATATCCTGCTAAGATACAGACTATATATTACCATTTATTAAATTGTCTGCAGCACCTGATGCAGTGATGACATTTATATGATAATATGTTTGCCCGACTCTCAGCTCCAGGCCCATGAGAACCTCAATCCGCCACTGGCCAAACGTACTGTCTCACAGAGACCAGATCATAACTGTCATTTTTCAAGCACATGCCATACCATAGCAGAAGGGGGGCAATTGATCGGTACTTTATCTCTCTCCAAGACTTAGTACATCTGTCCATAAGAACACTAGCTAGTTCCTATCCTTACACAGAACCTGACCGCTAATGGCAAAATGTCCTTTATCTGGATAGGAATTGCCTTACTTATAACTGTTCCATCTCTGTATGTTGTTAGTAACATTTCATCCCACACTCAGCCATAGTGACCCATACCACCAGCCATTGTGCCACGTGCCACTAGCCATTGTGACACCTGCACAGTGGCTTACATACCACAGCATCTGACAGTTACTGATCACTCAGTTCTAGGCAAGCATGATGATGGGTGCCGGTGATGAACTGGGAGTGCAGCAATGCACAGATGCGAGTAGTGATACTTATAGTGATGATTTATCGATAGTTGTGTCAATAGTAGATGAGGCTTGGGAGGACATCGACCCCAATCCTGATATCCAGGAACTCTTTAAAGAGTTCAATCAGGCATATTTTGAAGGGAAGTTAGTGGATGTCACCGTTGCGTGGAGCAATAGGCTAAAGCGGCGATTACTGCCAGATCAGTTTATTATAGGATATCCCTGCTAAGATACAGACTATATATTACCATTTATTACATTGTCTGCAGCACCTGATGCTGTGATGACATTTATATGATACTATGTGGCCCGCTCAGCCCAGATAGCTATGCAATTACATGGTCTTTAGAGTGTTTCATTACATCCAAACCCCAACAGCAATGCATAGTGTTGATCTTCTGTCAATGTCGAACTAGGGTATGTCGACCCTTCTTAGGTGTCGACCTGCTCACTGTTGACCAATAGTGGTCGGCCAAGTGTCTGTTGCTCTAGACATTGTCGGCCCAGGGACCGGATACCCATGTCGGCACAGAACTGTTATTGCTCTTACTTTCTGTTGACAGGAATCACTATCACCAACATATCTATGTACTAATAAAAGCCTGTAACTGGGTACAGGGATCAGAGCCGGATCATCCACTAGGAAAGCTAGGCTCCTGCCTAGGGCCCATTTGTTACTGAGGGCCCTGGGTTACTTAGGTACATGGACCCCCAGGGAAGCTAGTACATAATCTGAGGCACTGAGAATAAGGATTTATATGTATTAATCGTATAGAAAAGCAATTGATGTATTATGTAACCATGGATGTCACTCATGTGTGATTTGTGTTTTCTCACCAGATCGATCGCTTACTGCAACAACAAGAAGACGTTTGGTGGAAAGTGCTTCATCAGGCTCAGCAGGCCGATCCTCCAGCAGCTTCCCAGGAGGACCCTAGTAGAGGTACTATAGGCGGAGTCACCTGGTGCTAGAACAATGTGTGGCTGAGGTGATGCTTGTACGCCTCAGTGCTGGTTTTGCAGCATTATACAGTATGTAGCAGTGGGAAGCTGGGTTACTCTTGTACCCTGCATATACCAAGGGACCAGAGGAAATGTCTTCAGAGGGGAAAAATATTTAGGGGTGTGATAAATTCAGCCTCTACCCCCCATGCCCACCCCCCCCCCCCAACCCCCTGTGTCACACACAACTGCTCCTATGCCCACCCACATGTGCCACTTTACTCCTCATATGCCCAACATGTGCCATTCACAACTGTTCCTATGCCCACCCACATGTGCCACTGACACCTTCTACTATGTCCAACCCCCATGTGACACTCACAAATCCTCCTATGCCCACAACGCCACAGGGGTCAAATTGGTTTACATTGTAGAAACTGATGAAGTATTGGAATGAGATAATGAGGGGAAGAGGGTAAAATTCTTAGAATATAACAATGTTTATATAACAACAATCTACGTTTCCAGTGATTATCTCATAGTACATAGTATAGTATTTGTCTCTGGTGCAGTTCACGTCGATATCTGGTCCCTGGGTTGACAATGTCTAGAGCTACAAACAGTACGTCAACCACTAATGGTCGACGGTGAGTAGGTCAACACCTAAGAATGGTCGACATACCCTAGGTCGACAGTGGCAGGACAACACAAGCTAAATGTCGACACTGAAAAGGTCGACATGCGTTTTCATATATATATTTTTTAGTGATTTGGTTCATACTTTACCATTCAAGTAGGCATAGAGTAGATTATAATAGTGTGCTGAGAGGATGCTGTACACTTATACGGTGTCCATGTCGACATATGTCAACAGACACAAAAAACTTGAAATACTCATGTCAACCTTTTTCATTTCAAACATATCCATGTTGACATTGAAGCATATTGAAGCTTTTGTTGTCCTTCTGTCAATGTCAACCTAGGGTATGTCGACCATTATTAGGTGTCAACATAGTCACAGTCAACCATTAGTGACCTAGACGTTGCCTATCATCTATACCGTAACCGCTGACATCTGGGGACATAAACCTCAGTCTGTGTCACCAGAGTAATTGTGTATAATGTCTGCGTCCTTCTTACTATAACCGGCTCATTACTTTGTGTATTACAGACCCTACTGCACGAGATGATACACGCCTACCTGTACGTCTCTGAAGTACAGGACACCTCTGCGCATGGGGAGGAGTTTGTGAAGGAGATGAAGCGCATAAATCACCTGACCGGCGCTAATGTTACTGTAAGTATATATGTTCTCAAACTCATCAAGGGAAGGGGGGGGGAGGTGCGGGGGGCCTGGATGGAGACCAGATTTTCGGAAGCCTCCCAGCTAGGGAGCCGGGAAGTATGTTACTCAGGCATCTGTACACCACCATTAGGAGCTAATTTGTCTGTTCTTTCGTTACACTGCAAAATAACACATTTCTCTGTATTATTCTGTATGATATTATTATGATTTATGTTATTTCTACTATCTAATTAGATCGAATATGAGGACCATGCCCCATTAGACGCCCTGAGGACCCACTGGTGGCAGTGCGACAGGTGCCTTCAATATCAGAAGAAGATGACCAATCGCGCTCCCTCCACTACCGCCAAATGGTGGAAAGTACACGAAGCGCTGTGTGGCGGAGTAATCCGCAAAGTGAGGGAGCCCCCCAGCCGAGGTAAGGACAAGAACACATCTTCTGAGGCTCCGCCCACTATGCTCTCTGCACTCACCTCAGTGGGACTACATTCTGCAGTGTCCTGATACATTGCCTGAGGGAGGGAATCTTGTACATAGGCCCCAGTCTGCACAGGATGGCAGTGACATATACCTGCATACAGTACGCTTGCTGTGTTTCTAATGGATTCTTGTATTTTATAGGCACAAAAAGACAGAGGACAACTGCACCAGACCAAGAGGAGATGCCAACAACATCTAAGAGGTCCAGGAACTGAAACAGCACATAACATCCTAATGGACACCTACATGTCATCGCCCGCCATGCCCCTCACAAGCCGGGCATAACATCTATACGTGGGCCTGGCAAACTCCATCTGGTAGTACTTTATCTGAGGAGCATAAACGCCTCCATCCTAGATTCAGCCATGTGACTACATCGGCCTACCAGATTCCTGCATTCTGCTGTGCCCCTCACAGATATGCCTGGTGTAACATCTGCACTTGGACGTGGCAAATTCCATCTGGTAGTAGTTTATCTGAGGAGCCTTGGCGCCTCCATCTTATATTCAGCCATGTGACTACATCGGCCTACCAGATTCCCGCATTCACGCTCAAAGAGCAGACTCCTATATTAAAGATGATTAAAATGTCGTCTTAAATTAATCGCTGACCCTTATTGTTTTATTGCATCATAAAGACCAACCATTGTGTCATTTTGTCCATGCTATGTAGTAGCCATTCGATGTTATTATATATTAAGTTACAATAAATAAGCAATATTATTTTATATTGGGTGCTCGCATCAGACTGACAGTGTGCCATTCACACCAGCACTACACATATAGCGCAACATACTGCTGTATATACATTACTGATCAGCACATGCACCACCCCAAGCTCACAAGGGTGCCTGTAAGGCAGGCATGTCCAAAGTCAGGCCCGGGGGCCAAATGCGGCCCGTGCTGTCATTTCAAGTGGTCTGCAGCTTCCAGCTGGAAGTGGCCAAAGCATCAGATGTGGGAAGCACAGGACACTGAAGGTGGGGCCTCGTGATACAGAGAAGGGAGGGGGCAGGCAGGGGGACATACAGTCAATGGGGGCAGAGTGGGGGACATACAGTGAAGGAGGGTCAGGCTGGGGGACATACAGTGAATGGAGGCAGTGATGGCCATTCAGAGAAGGGGGGAGCAGGGCAGTGGGACATACAGTGAATGGGGGCAGAGTGGGGTACATAGTGAATGGGGGTCATACAGTGAATGGGAGTCATACAGTGAAGGAAGGTCAGGCTTGGGGACATACAATGAATGGAGGCACTGATGGACATTAAGAGAAGGGGGCAGGCTGGGGGACAGAGTGAATGGGTGCAGAGTGGGGAAAATACAGTGAATGGGGGACAAACAGTGAAGGAGGGGCAGGCTTGGGCACATACAGTGAATGGGGGCAGGTTGGGGGAAATACAGTTAAGGGGCAGGCTGGGAGACATAGAGTGAATGGGGGTAGAGTGGGGGACCATTCTGATGTGATTAATGATTCAAAGAATGTCAGGCTGAATGGTCGGCCCCCACATATTTAAACTTCACCAAATCTGGCCCTCGTCGCAAAAAGTTTGGACATCCTTGCTGTAAGGTCTTCAAATAAATGAAAAAAAAAAATAAAAAAAATGTCTGCAGTGATAAATGACAGAAATATACCTCTGAGGGAGAGGAGGGACCAGCTCTCACTGAGGCAGTAAATAAAACTTATTTTATTAATATACAATTATATCACAGAAATATAAAATTTGGTTAAACGACCCAATTATATACTGGCAGCATTGTGCAGTGGTCTGATACAATGTTCTCAGCCAGCAGCTGCAAAGTTGTGGTGGGTAATAAAATTCGGGATACGGTCGCTAGTTCGTCACTATGAAAGGTCTACATGAATTTTTCACTTTGGTTTCAGTCGAAATAACCTACCTGCCACCAAGGCATTCAGGGAGAATATAGAGTGCTGAGTGCAGCATCTATTTATCGCTCCTGATGGAGTAGTATAAAGGGGGAATCGGCGTCTGCGGCTGCAGAGTGACCCACGGCTAAATGCGGCAGGTTCCCTGCATTAGCCACAAGCCTCGCTGTTTGGGGGAATCCTCACTGTCCTGTGACAGCGAGGATTCCCCCAGAATGAATAGCATGGGATGAGTGGCTGGTGAGGGGGTTAAACAGCAAGGACCGCAGATTTTCTGCAATCCCCACCATTGTTGGCCGCTCACCCCGGCATTGAATACTACCCAAAGGGTTAAAAAAAATGCATGACAGGACAGAAACCTTAAGAAGTGAACAGTTGAAAGTGCTTTTTGTGCTATTACTATAATCATCCAAATTTCTTATGCCCAATTTATATGGATGATAAAAAAAATATCCTGTGAAGATAAATGTCTGTTTTGAAGTGATCAGCAGAATGCAGTAGAAGCAGACACAATCTGCAAAGTCTATAGATAACCCAGCTGTAGAACACTGAGCTACTGTATGTGTGTGTGTGAGGAAATGTCCATTATAACCTATAAACATAAGTACCAACCCAGCAGGAATCCACCCACCCCCCCCCCCCCCAAAAAAAAAATAAAGTTGCCATGAAATGGAGAACCAGAGGTTGTCGACATGCAAGATCACTTTAGCTCCTGCCACCTTGTTAAAAAAAAATGGGACATTGAGTTATCATAATACAGGGCAGTACGGATGGTGTAATGCAGTGGCGTAACTTGGAGTCCGCAGCCCCAGCGGTGGCGGGGGGGGAGCAGGCGCCACCGGGGCGCAGGTTCACAGTATTTTCCCCGTCAGCCGACTGGTACACAGCATTGTTCATTCGCCGCCTGGGAGCCCGGAATACACAGCAGCGCTGCGTGCAAGCTGGAAGGGCAGCGGGCATCGTGGAAAGGGGAGCGCTCTCTGGCTGTCTGTGTGAGGACGCAGTGACAAGTTCACTAAGCGTCCTCACACAGACAGCACTCCCCCTTCATCCATGCCCGCTGCCCTTCCAGCTTGCACACAGCGCTGCTGTGTATTCCGACTGGGCTCCCAGGCGGCGAATGTACAATACTGTGTACCAGTCGGCTGAAAGGACCTGGCTGGATGTGGTAAGCAGGAGGGGGAGAGAGAGCGTCAGCCTGAGAAGCGCTCACCTCCGCTGGCTATTCTGCCCTGTCGGGGGATGTGTCACACGTGTCATTGACCGTCCAGCTTCCCCTGATCCCCAGGCGGCGTTGCCCACTCTGCTTGATCCCCGGGGGCTGCTGGCAATTAAAAAAAAAAAGAGGAGGAGGGGGGGGGGGGGGGGGGGGAGGTGCAGAATTTATTTTGGCAGGGGGGAGCAAATTTGCTAGTTACGCCACTGGTGTAATGGCTAGCATTACTGCCTCACAGCACTGAGGTCATGGGTTAAATTTCCACCATGGCCCTAACTGTGAGTTTGCATATGTATGCCTGAGTATGTTTCCTCTGTGTGCTCCAATTTTCTCCCTTAGGGCAGGATGTATTAAAATACATCGCCGCCCTTCGCCGCGATGTTGCCGCATATGTACTAACATATGCGGCTGGCATCGCGGTGCGGTGACGGAGGCCCCCCGCGATACCTGTACTCTGGTGTGCGGGGGTCTCCGCCATCTCCCTGCCGCCTTGCTCTCCCCTAACGCCGGGGACAGCTAAGCATGCTGTCCCCGGCGCCTCCTCCTCCCCCCTGCAGCCGGAAGGATGTTCGGCTGCTTCACTAGGGGGAGGAGGAGTATATTAATCAGACCTACTGCTGGTCTGGTTAATTGGCTGCCTGCCAATGTCACCGGCTGCTAGACCAGTGTGTGCCCTGGGTTCCTGGGCAATTGGAGGGAGGCTGCACAACATCCCTTGCCATAGGGGGTAACCCAGCTCCATGAGTCTACCATTTTAAAAGCACATTCGCTGTACCGAGCAAGTCTGGAAATGGATCTTACATGTAAATTTTGTAGTGTGACATACAAAGTACTTGTAGTGTTGGCAGTGGCCTTGAACAATACAATACTAGCATTGGTCCCTGCAATGTTTTTAGAGTTCCTGGAAAAAATGGATGTGACTTCTGCTGCCCCCTTATCTGCAGATCAGCTTCTAACAAGTGTTTTAAAATATAATCAAAGATTTTACCCGGTAAAACATCTGGTGTGAACTTTTTTACAAGTACACATAACAGTTCTCCATATAAAGATGACGAATGCAAAATGGGGAATCAGGGCGAAAATCAATGGAGAAAGCAGTTCTCCATTTCAGCATTGCGAATTCCACTAAAAATCCCATTGAAAACCACTGGCGAATCGCGGAGAATCACAAACAGAGAATCGCCAGACATTCGCTCTTCATTTGCAGAGAATTGTGTCCATTGAATAGGGCGAATTGTTTTTCCTGTGAGAAAATTCCCTGTAAACCCGGGGAATTGCCTGATTCCCCAGAAAATATGGCGAATCAGAGGCATTGAATACTGGCCTATATGACCAATCACAGTGAAGAAATTGTGGCTTGTGATTGGTCCGTCCACTTACAGTACATCCCACATTTCAGCCACCATCTAAAGTTTATTAACTAATTACAGAACCAGCAGAGCATGAGGGATACAGATGCATGTAGCAGCATGGGGCTCTGACTATAATGAACGGCATCTTATTAACATATATATCCATAGAAGAGGGTGCAGCTTTAAATGATCTTACACCTACCTTCAAGAGCGCTTCATAAAAGATCAGGACAAATCAGCCCACCCAGTCTGCCCTAAACACCTGGACTGTACATGCACACACTTACACACAAGGGGATTGGTTTTTAGTTAGGAGACCGTAATCCTAAAAGTATATTTTTGGGATTTGGGGCGAGATGTATCAAATGGAAAATGCGGTAAAATGCTCCTAGTAGTAGGAACTAGTAGTTTTCATCCACTGCAGGGACCCCGCCGCTGATCTCACATACACCGCAGGGACCTCCTGCCAGACCCTGCTGATGCCACCCACCAGCGGACAGGGGGTCCCTGCAGCCTTTATGTCAGATCAATGGCGCCCCCCGCCCGTTCAGTGTTTTGAGGACCTCTGCGGAGGGGAAAGGGGGGGGGGGCACCTGGAGGAAGATGCCGCTCAGCAGCCCGGGCACCTCTCAGCCGGGATCCGACACGCAGCACGCTCTGCTCCCCGACCCCAACAGGTGGGACACTGACCTGACAGAAGGGAGAGACGGCTCCAGCAGCAGCAGCAGCAATAGCAGACCTCCGGCTCCAGCAGTCCCAGCGCGGTGATAGCACAGATGTCAGCACACTGTGACTGCGTGAGCCGGAGGTCTGCTATTGCTGCTGCTTCTGGACCCGTCCCTGTCCTGAGGCTGTGCGGGGGCACCTGGCGGCATCAGCGGGCTCCCCTGCCGGGACTCCGCTCCATCCCCTGCAGTGGCAGTATAGCCGCAGAAGCAGGGGAGAGAGCCGGGAGTGCTATTCGCCGTAGGGGGTAATTTTCGCCGTCAGGGGTGGAGAGCCCCTGACGCGTTGAATAGGGTGGACGGGCGGCTGCCCGGCGAATCGCCCTACAGGGAGAATTGCGGCGAAAGTGCAGCGAATCCTACACAGGATTTGCTGCCGCCCGCGAGAATCCCCATTGAACACCTGCCTTAGTGGTCTCCCACTAACCCCTAACTCTGGCTAAGAGAAGGAGGAACCTTAGGGAAATCTTATACTACAGTAGGCAGGGCCGGCGCTACCCAATCAGCAGCTCCTGCAAAGCAGGGAGGCGCCATGCTGAAAAGGCGCTGTCTCCCTCCCTGCTCTGCTAAAGCTGCCCCAGCCCTCATTGTCACTGCCTCCTGCACGCCGCCCACAGCGCCTGTCTGACAGCGGGTGGCAGTATGGAGAGGCTGAGCAGCTCCCTGCACCGCGCACACACTATCCTCCTCCTGCGACCTGCCCCCTCTTCCTCACGGACACTTGCACTGAGGCATGTAGCGCTCTCTGTGAATGCCTGGATGACATGTCATGTCCGGATCCGCCCCCTACCCATTGCTCCCTGCGCCTGTCAGCTGTCAATCAAATGACAAATAGGCAGCAGCGCCACCTCCCCTTCCTTCCCTCTTCTCAGTGTGCTGTGCCAGTGCCGCTGCCAGTCCTCAAAACTCTGCCCCCTCTATCTCCTCCCCTCTTCTTCCATCTCCTCCTTCTTTCCCCTCCTTTCCCCCTCAGTCACGAGTGCTGCTTATACTTTTTGTACTGCTTTCGGATCGCATCGCACACACATTGCATGCATGCCGTGCGATGCGATCTAGCCCATAACGTATGCGATTCTCGCAGCTTGTGTGGGCACCTTTAGTGCCTGCAACATTTTGCGGACACAGCACTGAGATGGTGTATGCATACATGTACATGCACCCGAGATCCTCCGTAGGATCGCATGTTGCATACACTCCCACAATCGGGCTGCAGCTTGTTGCAATGGCAATGTGAAAGGGCGCAAAATGTATGGTTTGCAGGAGGGCGCCGGACACCCTAGCACCGGCCCTGACAGTAGGTTATATTATAATATTTGTTATGATAAATAATTGAATGGAACTTGAAAAGCCATAATCATTTATAGGACTGTGTGTGATAAGTATCATGGATACAGACATTGGGGGACATTTACTAAGAATACATATACAAAAAAATTGTATTCGTATTCTTAATACAAATGAATACGAATGAATACGACTGGTGTAGTCGTCTTTTCGTATTCCGGAGGATAATTTACTAATCAGTCGTATTTGACTGATCGTATTATCCGATGGCGCATTGATTCGTATTTTTTCTGATACGAATTCGTATTTAAAATACAAATTCGTATTTTTAAATACAAATTCGTGTTCTTAAAATACAAATTCGTATTTCAAAATACAAATTCGTATTTCAAAATACAAATTTGTATTGGTTTTAGCCTGCATGGATCAGTCAGATACGTGCAGGCTGCAGTGTAAAAATTGTAAAAATAAATAAATAATTTTAAAAGTGTGTATTTGTGCTTAGTGGCCTTTTATAAGTCACACATTTGTGATTTTGATCAGCTGGGGGTTATTTTCTGTTTTTTTCCTCATGTGTAAAATTGTAAGATGTGAAATACACTTCCAAATCAAGGTGTATTTTTTTGTCGTATTTTTTTATAATTCGTATGCGTTTACGATTCGTATTCTAATTATTTACAAATACGAATTATTAGTAAATGACTAAAGTACATTGTTTTCATGTTAAAAATAGGCGTATTCTATCGATTTCGTATTCAAAAATATGAATACGCCATGTACAGTATACACCATGAATACGAATACACATCACCGTATTTTAAGGATAGTAAATCCTGAAAGTACGAATATGCATAAAAAATTTGTATTTTGCTGTACGAATACGAATTTTTTATATGATTTTACCTTAGTAAATTTCCCCCATTATCTTTACTTTTAGGGGGATATGCAATCCCGGATCATGACTGTTAGTCCCTCCAGACAGCTGTGATCCTGGTCCATTTGCGGTTTGCCCAATAGCAAATCGGCAGGCGGGTTTCAATTTCCCGCCTGCCGATCGGCGAAAAGGGGGCTTGTCCGCGTAAACACCCATGAATTGTCAAGATACGGGCTGGGATGGCGACAATTGCTGGCCGTTTTCGGCAGAATGGGAACGACAGCTTTTAAAAGTTGGGCTTGTTCTGCCGTGATGCCTCTATAATGCTGTCGGTAAAGACAGCATTGATTAGGCACCCACCACTATTTCCCCTGTCAAAATAGCAGAAGAGGATTGCATATCCCCCCTAGTGTTATTTACATTTATTAATGTGATTAAGGGTGGTTTGATGGTAACATAGCAGACCATGCAGCCCCTAAGGGGATCATCTAGGCAGTGCTTCATGACACCACTTTGGTGTCATGAAGAAATCATACCTGTATTTCCTGCAATTTTGTGATGTGTCCTCTGGAGGGAGCCCAGGAGGCAGGGTGAGGTGAGTTGTGTCATGAAGCTCTACCCCCTTCACTAGTAAGTGGGCACGATATAGGGGGGGGGGGGGCTATTACTGGATTCTGGGAGAAGTCCCAAAGAATCAGGAAACTTCCAAACAATGTAGGTGAGTAGGCAAGTGTGCTACAGCTCTGTATAATGTAATTTGCAGCTTGGTTTAGAGGGGAAAAGACCCCCCGCAGAGACTAATGCTTTAAGTATTTCATTGCGAAATACATTACCAAGCTCTCATGTTTTTTAGATTGTTAGTCAATTTTTTTTTCTGTCAAGTAAATGATAATGTAATTCCATTTTACACGCACAGTGAGGATTCTCTGAAGAGTTGTCAGAATAAAAACCGTGTGACTCTTCCTCGTGCTTCATTCGCAAAGTAAAGATTCTGTCGCTATTTACAGATTTACATTTTTGCTGCAGTGTCAGGAGTTTCCCGTTTCGTACACACCAACACAACTCCTGCATTATAACACCCTCTGCAAATATATTCTGCTTTCCAGAGCTGAACAGGAATACTGGTCTTCTTATTCAAGCCTTCTACTAACCATGGATCTCTGCCAAACTTCTACTAACCATGGATCTCTGCCAAACTTCTACTAACCATGGATCTCTGCCAAACTTCTACTAACCATGGATCTCTGCCAAACCTTCTACTAACCATGGATCTCTCACAAACCTTCTACTAACCATGGATCTCTCCCAAACCTTCTACTAACCATGGATCTCTGCCAAACTTCTACTAGCCATGGATCTCTCCCAAACCTTCTACTAACCATGGATATCTGCCAAACCTCTACTAGCCATGGATCTCTCCCAAAAATTCTACTAACCATGGATCTCTGCCACACCTTCTACTAACCATGGATCTCTGCCAAACCTTCTACTAACCATGGATCTCTGCCAAACCTTCTACTAACCATGGATCTCTCCCAAACCTTCTACTAACCATGGATCTCTGCAAAACCTCTACTAGCCATGGATCTCTCCCAAACCTTCTACTAACCATGGATCTCTGCCAAACCTTCTACTAACCATGGATCTCTGCCAAACCTTCTACTAGCCATGGATCTCTCCCAAACCTTCTACTAACCATGGATCTCTGCCAAACCTTCTACTAACCATGGATCTCTGCCAAACCTTCTACTAACCATGGATCTCTGCCAAACCTCTACTAGCCATGGATCTCTCCCAAACCTTCTACTAACCATGGATCTCTCCCAAACCTTCTACTAACCAAGGACTATGCAGCTAGCCCCCATATACCTCTGAAACCTTCAATTAACCATATCTTTCCAAAACCTTCTATTGACCAAGGACAATATAGCTAGCCCCTATATCTGTCCAAAACCTTCTACTGACCATGTACTATACAGCTAGCCTCCATATCTCCCCAAAAACTTCTAATAATGCAAACAAAGGGCTCTTTTTGTTTGTTTGTTTTGGTTTTTTTTTTGGGGGGGGGGGGGGGCAGAATCCATACAGTATGTTCCTCTATGTTCCTCTAGGGACATATCTCTGTCAGTGATGATACTGGATTGGAGTCTGAGCCCTGAGCATCGGGTCCTTATTGGCAGGAGGAATGCAATTGGCATGCAATATACACCAGATTTACAAAGCGTCCCCTTATATTGATTGGCAGCCGAACCATGAGTCAGGATTGGCTGGTACCAACGTTAAACTGCACTATATCCCGGGTCCGCCTCCATCCCAGTTCAGAGAGACGTGCAATGTGGGGGGGAGTGGGGGTAATTTCCATACTTCCACTTCTATATTCCCACTTTTGGCACGGATTCTAGTAGCAATGACCTCATACTGTAGCTTGGATCATAAGGTTAATAAACAAAAGAATGCGCCCATATTGGGTGCAGTCTTATGTACACACCTACAGATTTATCTGTCCAATCTATCTGGTGGGAACAAAAAGATGGCAATATATGGGAGCATATGAGACTCATCCATTTGCTCCCAAATGCTGGAAAACAAACAATAGTAATTCAGATAAATTGGTTAAAGTCGTTTTATTTATCAAATTAAATGAAATAATAATTTGTATCCATTTTCCAGTGTTTGAGAGCAATTGATGTAATTTGACCCATACATTTGCAGATTTTTGTTCTCACCAGATAGATTGGACAGATAAATCTTTAGATGTGTACCCAGCATAAATCTTTGCAGAACTACATGAGGCAGGGCCAGCAATAACATCCTGACATTTCTCCCAGGTTATGCACGCAGCAACTGCAAATGGCTGTATGGTTATGAGCCCAAAGTCAGGAGCAGCGTGCAGTCAAAAAGGGTGCAACTGCACATCTCAAAAGAAGGAGCTATCCTCCAAAGCAACAGGACTTAAAAAAGGTGCCCATACACGGATCACAGCGCCCCTGTTATTTACAGCACACTGAGCACCTTCATATATGGGGAAGAAGCGGTATCAGTGCACATAACGTGCGCTGATACCCCTTCTCCTCTATACCGCAACATCATACATCTGCCCCAAAGTCTTTGCAGCCTGTACTTTTTGTACTAAATCGTATCGCATCTAAGTACAAAAAAATCACGCTGCTGTAGCACATTGTATGCTTTTTTGTACTAGATACAATGCAATCTAGTGCAAAAAGTATGGAGTTAATTGTTGTGTGTATGGGCACCTTAAATCCCTTTCCAGGAGATTTTCTGTACACTACTATAAAGCCATCCAAGTACATCTTCTCCCAGTTATTCTCCCAGATTTATTGTTATCGGGAATTGCAAGAAAATCATTTATAAATAAATATACATTTAAACAGGTAAGTATTAGTGTTCATTCTAGCATCCTGCATCTTGTAAAATCCTTGCAGTTCCTCCTTCCTGCCTGGGGTGTCACTGTGGTGTTTCTACCACAGCCTAGTTTGTATCTCAGCACTGAGATACAAATCAGACGTGTGCTAGAAGCTCCACATCAGACAGCGACACCTCTGGCAGGAAAGAGGAACTGCTAGGAGCAGGGTGCTAGAATGAACACTATAAAACCAGGTTTATTATTACAAATGTAATTTTCAATTGAAGCACCCTTTCATACAACCATTATACACATTGATGGACAATAAATCATCTTTATCCTTAGACCACAATTGCTTGGATTTTGTATCTCTCACAGCAAAACCAAATGGCACGTGCTACCTTACAGGTAAAAGTGAAGCGTAGCGCACACAGAGAAGCATCTGCTTGCGAACAACAACAGAACCATTATAATTACATTCTCAGCCAGCAGATAAATATTATTTGTTTTGTTCCCTTTATGGATGTTGACATTTTGTTTTCGTTGCTGAACCCAGGTGTGTAGATAATAGGCGTGGGACGAAGTTACAGGGGGGCTAACTTGCTTGCAGTCATCTCTTTTTAATCTACAGAATAGAGGACATCTATCATAACACTGATACATTATGTATAAGATCAGCTACACAATGTAAAGCATTTCCACAGTCGGAACACATTTCCTCTAGAACACTGTTTCACTACTACTGCAGAGTAAGAACAATGTAAAATATTTAAAATATGAGTGGTGGATCACGTGTGATATATATATATATATATATATATATATATTCAAAAACAAGAAGAGGTGCGCCTCATAGTGTAAAACCGTATTAATTTTAAAACACAGACAAGTGCAGGTACACAGATCAATAAAGACTCGTACCAGGCGGATAACCGCTGTGGGCTGGTTACCACAAGGTTTGACATAAAACTCCCAGGCAATAACTCCTACCACCTTCCAAGGCGCCGCTGGATCTCGAACAGACTGCCGGCTAGCCACCTAGACAAGCAGCGTATCAGCGTGTAGGCGAACGTGGATGGAGCAGGAGAAGCCGGGTGCAAGGAAAGCTGTCGTCACTAGCCCTGCCCTAATGCATTTCGTATCCAAACTTCGTCAGAGGGCGTGGCTAGTGACAGACGCCCTCTGACTGGTAGGCCACGCATGTGCGGATCCCAGGGGCAAATAATGCTGGCACTATTTTTACAGTGATATCTCTGGAAACATGGCGTCTGCACCTGCGCCATGTTTGTGATGACTTCAGCTGTGCCGATCTATGGAAATATGATGGTTTAGTAGCATTCACAGTGATGTCTGCAGCACAGAAAGGTAAGTGTTGTGGATGGTTGCAGGGTGTGTGGTGTGGGCTCCCTTGTATGCAGGCGCCCATGTACACACACACTATATATACAATCATAAACTGATTTTTTTTTTTTTTTGTCTGTAGTCCAAGTGGTGCTACAACACCCAGTGTAGTGACCTAAATCGTGCATAAGGGGCGTAATTACGTATGGACCCTCTGGTCCACGACAAAGCTTAGAGAGACCCTCTTTCCTCACCCCCCCTGAAGTTTGGAGATATCCTCGGTAGGCTTCACTCTGCCTTGCGGCTTGGGGTCGCCCTAGTGGCCCGCAGCTCTCCCCAAAAGGACAGAGCTTTGGTACATGGGGAGTGGGTAGCCCATAAGGGTTGTACACACAGCCCAGAAAAAATGTGACCAAACTAACGAAAAACAGAAAATGTGAAAAGTGACAAACGTGAGAAGGAAAATAAATGAATAAGAATAGAGACACCAGCCAGAAGGCCGGGGTGGGGGTGTGAAAAATTGTCTTACCCCAGCCAAAAGGCCCAGGGTGAGGACGTGCAGCACTAACCTAAAGGGAGAGTGCACAGTGCAGGTGCCATACTAGTGCATGGTGCCCCAAGGTCCACCAGTGCAGGGTTCAGGCACCCCCGAGTTTCCCACAATGCAAGCTCAGGATCCAGGCCGCTAGCCAATCAGCGTCTGACCAAGTGTTTCTTTGTTCCACCTATGGCGTTTTCCAACCACTGGCATGGGAATGGGTACTCCACTGGGCTTTTCCATTGACTCCCTTAAGGGTTGAGGCCCCCTCGGAAGAGCAATCTACTCAGTCCCAGTGTTTCTCGCATCCCAAGGTTAAAGTACTAAGCTGGGCTATTTATTGACTCACCATCAGAGGCTATGAACCTCTGGAAAGGGAGCAATCTACTCAGTCCCAGTGTTTCCCCAGCTCCTTGGGAATGGATACTAGACTGGGCCTTTCACTGTCTCATCCTTCAGGGGCTACAAACCCCATCAAGAGTGCCACCTACTGGGCCCAGTGTTTCTCCCCTCCCTTACCAGTAGAATAACGGAAAAAACACCTCCCACCATCTGGCAAGGGTGAAGGTACTCAGCCAGACTTTTCCCTGCCCTGAGCATGAGGGGTCCCATACCCTCCGCTCATTGGAGCAGTTACTCAGTCCAGCCTTTCTCTATTCTTCTGCCAGGGGCCAGTCCGCACCCACTGATAAGAACAGTTACTACACTTGATTTTAGCCAAAAGGCTGAGAAGCGTGGCTGTGAGGGAGACAGGGCAGGATGGAGGTGCTCAAAGTGAGACAGGGCAGGATGGCAGAACTGGAGGTATACAGGAAAGATGCAGGGGGGATAGCGCTGGCATGATGAAGAGAGGGATAAGGCTATAGAGACAGGGGGCATAAGGATGGAAAAGACCCAGGGAGTCTGGCTAAACCTCTCTTGTATGCTTATGACATTAGATACCTTTCTACACTTTGCCCATTGTCTAGTGCTGGGGTAGCCAACCCTAGTCCTCGAGAGCTACCAACAGTGCATATTTTGCAGGTCTCCTCACAGAATCACAAGTGAGCTAATTAGCTACATCTGTGTATCTTTTAAAATCTGTCAGTGATTAGTGAGTGCAGCAGCTAGGTTGTCTGGAAAATGTGAACTGTTGGTAGCTCTTGAGGGCTAGGGTTGGCTACCACTGGTCTAGTGTAACAGACTAAGAAAAGTAGGCAGCTATTCAGTATTTATTTTTAAGTGGCCTAAAGGTGCCCATACACGGTGCGCTAGCACCGTGCAATGCAAGGTGATGCACGCTCCCGCGGGCATCGCATTGCACAGTACAAAAATAATGTGCTACACTTTTTGTACTGCCCGCTGTTCACATCGCATGCGTTTCGATGCGATCCAGCCCATAACAGGTACGATCATCACACCATGTATGGGCCCCTAAACACTTGAGTTTTCCTTGGTGGCAAAAGTGCAGGAAATGCATCTAAACTTTGGGTCTGATTCTGGTTGGTTAGGTCCTGTGATGTCAGCTGCCTACCTCCAACAGGCATCGGCCCGCCTGCTTTTCCATGGGAATGCCCATAAAATGGTAGGTGTTGCCATGGTCCAGCACCATTTCCACCACTGGACCGGCAAGTGTAATTCGCTGAAGCCATTCGGTGCTAGGGTTCCCTCCCGGCCATTTACATATCACCACTTCTACTTACTAACGTCAATAACTGAACTGCTCAGAATACTTGGATTTGCTAACATTTGGCACAACAACTTTAGGTGTACACATGAATTTACAGCAAACGTGTCCCACACTACCCCAATCACAGTGCCCCCCTATCATTTTTCCTTCTGTTTCCTTCTATGAAATAGTGATTTCAAGTATAATTTTCTGTATGAAGAGAACCAAAATCTATCTCATCGGATGCCTTTAAAATATCTTATGATCTGATAATAATCTCTTGCGGTAATGAATTCCAGACACCAGCATGGCCAACAAATACATAGCTTTGATATTGTCCAATGTAAATATGTCTCAATCATATTCAATAGATTTAGCTCACCCAATATCCATGTAAAAATATATTTCGCATGTACAGTATAAACCATTACATGATAAGCACATGGTGGAGAAAATATCAGGACTGTTCTATCTTTCGTCACTGGAAAAATCTAACTTGGAACCATCATTTCCAGGAGCAAATCTATCACATACGTATCCAAGCTATAGACAACAGACAGGAAAGCACGGTTAGGGCTGGTGTACACAGACATTATTAGATCTCCCCTAGGTTCTGTTTCCTTGGCAGGTAGGCAGAGGAGAGAAATCACTGATCTCTGTGGAGAGATGCTGTTCCAGTGCTTATGGCCATTGTACTGAAGCAGATGATGGAAGAGGTACAGATGAACATGCTCATATTTCCCCCTTTACTCCTTCCAATCATCCACTTTGGTTTCAGCTGCACTGTGCTTCCATCTTTCCAGAGATCATAGATGTCTATTTGAGCATCTGCCTATCCTATCTACACCAGTCAAGCAAGTTGGGTGTCCGGATATATTGTTGCCACAATGTATTCATGCCTTAAGATAGCAGGATTCATGTACAAATGATCCTCTATCCCAGGGGTGGCCAACCGGTCTGAGGTAAAGAGCCGAAAAATATCGGTAGTCAAGCTAAAGAGCCGACATCATGCGTGTGCCGAAGGCGCATGCGCCAAAAAGGGGCGTGGTCTATTTTGACCCCTTGGGTGGGTGTGATACAAATATGCCTCCAATAGTGCAGTGCCATATATACATATGCCCCCAATAGTGCCAGAAACACATATGCCCCTCACGGTGCCAGGTATGCACCACACGGTGCCGGGTATGCCCCCACAGTGCCAACAAGCTGGTATGCCCCCACAGTGCCAAAAACTGCTATGCCCCCACAGTGCCAAAAACTGTTATGCCCCCACAGTGCCACCAACTGCTATGCCCCCACAGTGCCACCAACTGCTATGCCCCCACAGTGCCACCAACTGCTATGCCCCCACAGTGCAACAATCTGCTATGCCCCCACAGTGCCACCAACTGCTATGCCTCCACAGTGCCACCAACTGCTATGCCCCCACAGTGCCACAAACTGTTATGCCCCCACAGTGCAAATTTCCCAGCAGCAGCACTCACCGTTGTTGCTGCCAGGCGGGGAGAGGACAGTCTGGTGTCCCCCTGCAGTCCTCCTGTCATGTCACCGATGGGAGGAGAGCACAGCACACCGCGTGACTCCTAGTCCTTCCCCACTCACTTCCCTGTGACTGGGCCGCCCACCAATTTAAGCTCGCTGGCCGGCTCCTGATTGGCTGCTGGCCCACGAGCTCTGATTGGCTAACGGCCCAGTCACAAGGATGCACAGTAAGGGGTAGGAGAGATGCACAATGCGCGCTCTCCTCCCCTCAGAAGGAGAAGGGATTCAGGGAACCGGCAGCAGGGGGGACTGGGACAGACGGTGGACGGCGGGCAGCAGTGGGAGCAGGAGCCACACTTTACAAGGGGGAGAGCCGCATGAGGCTCAAGAGCCACAGGTTGGCCACCACTGCTCTATCCATTCACTCTGCATGGAGGCCCAGCAGACGTGTAGTAACACGGCATACGTGCTAGAACGATAGAACGGTGCAAATTGCAGTAACAATATATTCAGACATATCTGAGGGGTAGATGTATGAAGCAGTAATAAAGGAGGAGACGTGAGAAAGAGGAGAAGTGGCCCATGGCAACCAATCAGCACTGAAATAACATAAAAAATTTGCATAATATAAAATTATAGAGAGCAGCTGATTGGTTGCCATGGGCCACTTCTCCTTTGGCTCACTTCTACCTTATCACTACTTCATACATCTACCCTGTATGAGAAGCATGTAATAGAACATGTGCCTTATACACATACCTCTATAAACAAGAACGTTTGGGAAGCAAATGCACCTTTGATGCATTCAGCCGGACACCGTTGCATTTGTGGGAGGAAAAGTACTTTTTCGTGTCCCAGTAATGAACTGTGAATTGGGGTGTGTGTCTCGGCTTCCCTCCTCCTCAGCGCAACTTGCTTACTTTACCGAAATGCCTGAATTTGGAGAGTTCTCCCTAGAAACATGGCCTAATTCAGGTTCAATCGCAAAGCACATATGGTTTGCTAATGGACAAAAACATTCTGTAATGCAGATGGGGCAGATGTAACATGTGCAGAGAGAGTTAGATTTGGGTGGGGTGTGTTCAAACAGATATCTATATTGCAGAGTAAATATAAAGCAGCCAGTATTTACCCTGCACAGAAACAAAATAACTCACCCCAATCTAACTCTCTCTGCACATCTGCCCCACCTGCATTACAGAAAATGAACCTAAATCACCCCTATAGTCTCCCAGAGGGAATAGGAGACTACTGATTTTTTGGATAGTCCCTCGGTTGCCTGAAAGAGCAGACAGAACTTCAAAAAGTAGACAGGATGGGGAGATATAATGATTAGTAGGTCCGTAGAGATATTATAGAGCCAATATGACACAATTCTGGAGAAATTAGGTCATTTTAGTCCAGAGTACTCCCAGCCAGAAGTGAAAAGACAACAAGTGGCCACAATTTAGAACATACGCTTCTTTTGGATGAATAAATATCTACTGAATACCGCAAATGTGCCCATGGCCGTGATTTCATTTATCCGATCAATGAAGTCCTGCTAAACAAATGAAAGCATCATGAATGAAATATGCATTTGTACAACTGAATAATGAGAGACTCACAAATACAGTATCCTTGAACAGATTAACTGAACGAGACACTGACATTCCAGTGAAATGTACCCATTAACGGAACAGCAGGGAGCCTGATGACAAACAAGTCCACAACCTTGGGAAGTAACATTTTTCTATTTATCTGAAGAAAATGTGCAAAATATTTCAAATGTTTTCAGCTGCTTCTATTTACACAATAGATATTATTTAATTCATACTTTTGCTTTCCCCAATCTTGGTTTATAAAGCTTGAGGTGGTAATATACTGTATATGTTAAATAAGTTTTTTGTACATGGTAAAAAAAGATTTGAAATAACTAAATGGGTTGGTGGTCCAGAAACAATACAAAAACAAAATTATTTATTGTCAATGTAACAGACAATGAAAAATCAGTGGGAAAAAATAGTTTACTTTAGGACTCCCTGAATCAAAAAACCTTTGGGAACTACTGCTCTAGAGCAGGGGTTCTCAAACTAAGGGCCCCAACACAGGTCACGTTTTCCAGGTCACCCGGCAGTTGCACAGGTGCACTCATTGACACATTTTAAAAAGATCCACAGGTGGAGATAATTATTTCACTTGTGATTCTGTGAGGAGACCTGCAAAATATGCACTGTGTGGGGTCCTGAGGACTGAGTGTGCTCTAAAGAATCCTGTCAATTTTAATTGACAGAGACATACACACAGTCAAAATAAGTATTTCATATCCCCACTCCTGTTTTGCATTTTGTCCAATTGGCTGGTTGTCTATCCAATCAGGAGAGATCTTTTGAAAGACCATGCTTGATTGGCTCTTGCGCTTTATTTTTTATTTTTTCACAAAAAAAAGGATGCAAATTGCAGGTGGTTTTGCATTGATAAGTTTGGTAACTATACAATTGCAGACATTTACACTATAATAAAACATACACATGGGGTGATTTTTGCCTGTATACAGATGGAGCTCATCCCATCTTAGCAGGGCTGGCGTTTCTAACACCAGGCCCGCCATCCCGTCAGGGGGCGCGCGCACACGAGACGCTCGCGCGCCCCCTGGCAACAGAGCCTGCCTCCGGTCCCCGCCGCAAGTACCCCTCGCCGCCCAGAGCACCCCCCTAACCCTACCTGTCTCCCTGAAGCGGAGACGGGCAGGGACACGCGTGCGTGTGAGACGCACGCACGTCCCAGTTCAATGTAGCCCCTGTCCACCGGCGCTCGCCAGCAGGGAGGGTCTGGCGAGCCCCAGCCAAGGATGGCAGGGGCTACATCTGTATATCGCTTAGATTTTTCCCCAAATCTCTCACTTTCTGATTCTCTAATCTATCTCAGAACAGAGATGGACTTGCCCCATGTGTGCAGGGCATAATCTACGCTGCCAAATCATATGATAACTTACAGAGAGTGCCACAGATGCACAAAAAGTAACGATCCTCCAGTCTATGAGAAAGAGGGAGGGACAATATGACATGATTCTAAGCAGCCCTTCTACTGGGAGCTGCAGTTTACAGCAATTTTGGAAATTAAAAAAAAAAAACATTATTTTTCCGGGCAACGCCGGGCAATCAGTGATTATAAGTGATTAATTAGTTTTCCGGGTGAAACCTGATTAGTAATTGTGTCTTTTTTATATGCTCACAGTAGGAATCTGAAATTAACATGCGATCCATGTAAGCAGATACCAGCAGACAGTGACAGTGATTGACCATAATCTCTGCTTGGCCTCACTGTTAACCCAGACTCTACTATAATTTGTGAAAGAAAAGATTCCCAGGTGATCTCTAGCAGATAAACCTCAGCAAAATGTTCCCTGTTGTACACATGTGACAATCATTCTTCTGCGCTATAACACTGATATTAACCCAAGTTCCAGTGGAATTCAATGCAAACAGCAATAAATCATATGCCAGTGAATACAAAAATACAAATAAACTGTAGTGAATGCATCCGCTTTCTCAGGCCAATGTATAGTAGTTTGTCTACAAGAGACACTAGAATGGTGTGTGTCACAACATTGTGTATTTGAATCAAAACTTAAAATAACCTTTGATGAAATATTATTTCCGAATTCGATGGGCCACAACAATACAGGACATTGGGGGTAATTCTGATTCACTCAGAAAGGCCCAATCACTCTCTAATGGACTAAACCATATGCACTGCAGGTGGGGCTGATGTAACATGTGCAGAGAGTTAGATTTGAGTGGGGAATGTACTTCAAACTGATATCTATATTGCAGTGTAAAAATAAAGCAGCCAGTATTTACCCTGCACAGAAACAATAAAACACCCAAATCTAACTCTCTCTGCCCATGTTACATCAGCCCCACCTGCAGTGCACATGGTTTTGTCCATTACAGAGTCATTGTGCCTTTCCGAGTGAACCAGAATAACCCCATTGTGTGCAAAGCCCACTGGACCAGGAACGCTCAACTTTTTGGAATTAATGCCAACAATAAGATAATTTGGGGCATTTGTACTAAGCCTTGGAGACTAATAAAGTACAAACCAATAAGCTCCCAACTATCATCTTATGGGCTTTGGGGGTAATTCATTACTGTTTGCTAAGCAGTAGTCATTCGCTGCTTAGCAAGCGGCTGAACACCCGGCCGCCCGCCGCCAATTCCCCTTGCATGCCTCCGCTATCAGGTGAAATCATTCGATGGCCGTCGACCATTGATTGACTTCTCCTGCCTTCACAACTGACTTTTACTAATGAGCGCTGCAGACAACCCATACTTAGTACATCTGCGGGATACGGTCAATTTCCAGGTGGTCGGAATCCCGGCGGTCAAAATCCTGACGTCCGAAAGCCCGACTGCCGAAATCCCGACACTTCCTCCGTGGGTGTCCACGACACCCATAGAGGGAAAATAAATTAGTGTGCTGAGCACAGCGAGGCACCGGGCCCGCTGCGTTATTAGCGCAGCGAGCCCGCAAGGGGGGGAAGGGGGCGATCCACGTCCCCCCTTGTCGGGATTTCGGCAGTCTGGATTCCATACCGCAGGGTTTCCATACCGAATCCACATCTGCCTCTCAATGTTACTGTATCTACACCACAAACATCATTTTGTCGAGGAATCTAAGAGACAACTGTATTTCCAATTAAACATTTTGTCTCAACCAGAACTTAATTAAGGAATAAAGTGACAAACAATACCGGTTTTATACACGTTAATTAAAGGATTCAGTACTGAATCCCGGCGGTCGGGATCCCGGCGTTCAGAATCCTGATGCCGGAATCCCGACAGCCAAAATCCCGACAAGGGGGGGGGGGGACGTGGATCGCCCCCCCTTGCGGGCTCGCTGCGCTCGCCACGCAGCGGGCACGGTGCCTCGCTACGCTCGGCACACTAATTTATTCTCCCTCCAGGGGTGTCGTGGACACCCACGGAGGGAAAATGTGTCGGGATTTCAGCGGTCGGGATTTCGGCGGTCGGGATTCTGAATGCCGGGATCCCGACCGCTGGGATTTAAACTGCATCCCTAATTAAACATGTGCCGAATATTTAACCTGAGCCTTTAACAGGAGACTTCACATCTCAGTTGAACAGCTATTACAAATGTCATGATAAAGTCTCACTTAGTTTTGACAAAATTACTGAAGGGATTTATAATCGCTATAGTAACAGCTATTCCAGCTGCATGAATTAAAGATCGGGTGAAGCAGGTACAGTACCTAGCAAATTATTTATACATGCTCTGATTCAGTCAGCAAGTGATACACATGGGACACACATTAATGTCCCCCTGTTGACATTGGTCATTTTAATCAGGATTACATGCAATAAAGAAATCAATTAAATTGAAAAAGCAAAAACAGGTGTATTTTGTTGGTATAATTAGCCATACTATTATTATTATTATTTATTTATAAGGAGCCACGAAGTTTTCACAGTATAGATACTCCTTAATCCCATCACATAATGCTAAACCCTTCCGACAATCTTTTTTCTATATCAGTAAATGCAGTGATGCCTCTAGACCAGCAGTTCTCAAACTGTGGGTCCTGACCCCAAAGTGGGTCCCGACCTCAGTATGGGGTCGCGACTCCATGTTGCTGACCATCAGGCTGATGACTTTTCTAATCTCAAGGAGTCTGAAAAATCTGTTGAATTGTCTGTTATGTGATACACCTTTCACACTCGCAAAAATATCCCGGGTTTGATGCACATGAACACGCATCAACCCAGGATTTAGCGCAGTGTGAAAGGCTCTATAAAGAATATCCTGGGATGAGCATTCCAGGATTCTGGGATTAACATGGGATGCTCAAAACGGGTTTTTGAGCATCCCTTGTTGATCCCAGAATCCTGGAATGCTCATCCCAGGATATTCTTTATAGAGCCTTTCACACTGCGCTAAATCCTGGGTTGATGCGTGTTCATGTGCATCAAACCCGGGATATTTTTGCGAGTGTGAAAGGGGTATGAGACTCCTCCCATCATTTTGTGCCTCCACAATGCTGCCATGTATGTGCTGTCTGCGGACTACACATGTGACGCGATGACCTTCTGCAGTAACTTGGGGGGTCCTGTAATTGTTTTTATTGTCCCATAGCAATATAGTTTGAGGACCCCTGCTCTAGACCACAATAATGGGCCATACACACAGGATGATTGAAGCCCCATTTCTAAGCAATCTGTCTAGAATGAAGCACGGAACGTTCCATGGGTATGGCCCCGGTGATGGCGATGTGTGGTCCAGCGTGTTGCTAATGCCTGACTAAATCTAGTCTTAAGCATGGGAGAACGCTGTCCATGACAGATCGCTCAGAACACATAGCTGGTGCAGCGCTGTGTGCTGAGAAATCTGTGCTGTGCGATCTGAGCTTAACTAGATCACTCAGTACAGAGATGGACGTGCCCCTTGTGTGCGGGGCATAATCTACACTGTCAAAACATATGAGAACTTTCAGAGCGTGCCACGGATGCACAGAAAGTAACGATCCTCCAGTCTATGAGTAGGAGGCAGGGACAATATGACATGATTCTTAAGCAGCCCTTCTACTGGGAGCTGCAGTTTGCAGCATTATGCCACAAAGGTGAGGTGGTCTAATGAGGAGGAATGCTGGCCCTGCCCAGTAGAACTAGAGTATACTGCCCATACCTAGGTCCGGCTATAGGTCGTATTTAAGGTAGCACTGAGCAACCTCGCATATGCGTGCAGGCTCGGGGGGAGGGGGGGTGGGGGCATGTCCGTCGTGGCTTCAATAGCATGAGAACACTCGGCGTTCTTATGGGAATGCCCACGAAACGCTGGGAGTTTCCGTATGCTAATGGGACGCCCTGTCACCCATCCCCCACCCTCTGTTCGCAAAGGTCCTATGAAACAAAAATGCAGACCCTTATACCCTACAAGTAGTTTCTTACAAGCTCTGTCTATAATTCATTATCTTTATGCATGTCCGGTATGTCTAGAACCCCCCCCCCCCCTTCCCCCGGGATAAGTCCTCAAACTACTACTTATATGAAGTTATAAGTGAACTATCCCTCATATAAAGTCATCATTTCCATTCTCTAATCAGACACAGAACATTTGCTCACTTATCTGCCGTACACAATAAATATACCATATGTAGAACAGGTCTCTGGGGATTGAGATGTTAACGCGAGCCTGGAATACGAAAGCCCCATGCACGCACCATAATTATGGAATGATTTACCTGCTAGGTCTGTGATTACTCCTTATAAACATTCTTCTGGATAGCGCCTATCACCAGCAGCATTCGTTATACAACTTTTTATTGACTAATTAGAGTAATTAGAGTGAATTATTCCTATTAAGGCCATATGCAGCTATTGCTAATCATCGGGCTGCTGCGCTGCCTGTAGTTCTGCGATACCAAGTAAAGATCTGCGCCAATAGAACACAGGGGAGATCTATAGAATTACAGACGGAGCCCTATAGACTACAATAACTTGCCGGAAAAGCATTCTCTGGCTCTGCTGCATGAACGGTTACTAAATGGATATACGGATTCCAGCGTTTGTCAAACGAAAATAGAAAACACATTTTAAATGAACAAAACAGGAAGGCACTATATAATATAGGGGAGAATGATCAAAGCTCCAGGAGAGACAAAGGGCCCAATTCAGTCCTGCTTGCTGGGCTGCGGGTGTTCAGAGCCCAGCAAGCAGGTAGCCGCCTCCCCCCTTCCCTGTGAAATCCTGCCTTAGGAGGGGTTTTGCAGGGCTACAAATGGATGTGTACATGTCCATCCGTTTGCAAGCGCCCGTTCACTAAAAAAAATTATTTGATGTTTACTTACCATCGAATGATTTCTCCTCCTCTCCCTGATGCTCGCAGCCACCGCGTATCCCAGGACACACTCGGCAGCTTTGAGGAAAACAGGGGCTTCCAGGCCCGCCTCTACCAGGCATTAGCACGCCGGCATTTTTCTGGGCACTCCCTGAGTTTCCTTAGGCTCGCCCAAAGTGACCTGCATGTTCAAAAGACATCAACGGTCCATAACAAAGTGCGGGAGTGCGCATCATTTGCGATATTGATCATACAGACTAGACGATATTGTGAAAGATATTTCTTATAAGCCCCTTTCTGAGTGATAGGTTTCACAATTTCCTCTAGTGTGTATGGGAATTAACGGTCAGAGAGATAATGGTCCAACCAATCAGGTCCCGTCAGAGAGATAAAGGATCAACCAATCAGCTCCTGTCAGAGAGATAAAGGATCAACCAATCAGCTCCTGTCAGAGAGATAAAGGATCAACCAATCAGCTAACTACCATAACAAGGGCGCATTAAAAAAAATAAAAAAATAACAGGATCTTATTGGTTGGTATTTTATCTCTCTCTCCAATAATTGATAAATCTCCTCCATAGCTTAGTCATTTAAAATCCCAAATCTTGGTAAATAAGTATTATGTGTATTTTAATATACAATTAGAAAGCTTATCTGAAGCTGTAATCTTCTTTTAGGAGTTCTGGTCAACCATAAGTGATGCTAACAGAACCTGGGAGTACAGTTGTTACCACAGTATATTACAGATCATCTGTCCTCTCCTATTACATTCTTCCCCCTGCAGCAGATACTACTGTATTACCTGTCTACCCAATCCCAAATACTACTCTGCTAACTGTCATTCTATCAGTAACTTTCATTATTGGACTGTCTTTAAAATTACATTTCCCCTCTACAACATGTCCCTATTGTAGCATATCCTTCTGTATAATCGGTGCTCCTCTGTCATCTCGTCTCCCATCACCTGTCCATGTTCATCACCTATTCTCCACCTGATAAATACATTATTTTAGGTTGTTTTGCATAGGGAAGCTTAGACCTGTAGTATCGCAGGGTTCACTATTCACAGGACTTTTCACCCTATGATAGAGTCCCGACTGCACTTACACCATATTTGGCTACTTTTGAAAAGTAGATCCAGAGAAAGTACAATGTGCCGTCCGAAGCAAGCCGTTCTGTTGATGGGGCGTGGAGACTAACATTGCTGCCTACAATAGTGAATTTATTGTGTACAATTATTCTCTGTCATTTCTCCTCACTCAGCAATATACACACATAACAAATGTGATCAAAGTTGGACTATATAGTCCAAATTGAATATAAAGTCAGTCTGATTTGCACCGTGTGTACACTACATCAGGGATTTACCTATCTAGGCTGAAAAATATTTTCAACTATCTATTTACCAATGGAATAATAAATATGTTGTAGGAAGATGAGAGAATTTTGTACACCAACCCCACCTGTATTACAGCAGGGTTTACTCTGGTGCAAAATTAGTTTGTTTTTATTTGTTGTTGTTTCGCTCCCAACTCAAAATTAGTTCAGAAATGAGGCACAGTTTTCAGATGATATTTCCAGTACTTTAAATCAGTGGTCGGGGAACCTGGGGTAAATTATCCCAAATGGGATAATTTGGCGGCAGGGAAGGAGAGTTCCACTACCTCTATATGACCACTTTAAGCACTGAATATATCCTTAATGATATGAATGATTATGAGATCTTTAATGATATAAAGTTCAAGTAATCTAATGTGCATACTGAATACCGTTAACTATGTCCTCCATCGTCTGTACGTGCAGCTCAGTCTAGCGTAGATCATCAACGACTGCATGTAGAGGGGGACCGGATGACATTACTAAACAAAAAGTGCCTACACACAATGCAAAGTCCTATACTGTACATGTCTTTATACATACGTGACACATGTAACGAAAGAAGAACAGAGGCTGTCACACTTGTATGAAGTTATAAGGCTAAACACAGTATAATTTTAAAAGTTGCCAAATGAAGTTGTGGACCTGTTATTAAGCTATTGACAAGAGGAGCAGCTCTCCAATAGTACACCAGCTACTTCTGCCGGGGGTACTAATTACCCAGGACTGGGCTTACTAAGTCCGGAGTATATTTCCAACATCCAGGAAGTGAGTCTCTCCTCCACAGCATCATTTTCCTAGTAATTACTTCAGGAAGATGGCGCCGCACAGTGAAAGCAGACTGGTACTGTTCCGGAGTCTCTGATCTCTAGTGCACATTCACCTGCTTCCTGAATATCACTGGTAAGATGGCACCGGCCGAGGGAAAAGGACCCACTCACCAGTCAACTTAAAATGCTGCTGCACGATTCTACTTACATACATATACACACACACACACACACGTGATAAGCACCCCCTTTTGAGCGTACAGAAGCGGCCCCACAATTGCTTTTTTTAAATGGAGACATGGACATGTCCCTGTTTAGGATATCAGCCCCCACCTTTCTCTATAATCATTAATTGTAATATATAGTATTGGACCCAGAGAGAAATAGAATTGCCATTTTTGGATTATCTGGGAGTTATTGTGGAACAGGATAATAGGGAATCCTCACAAAGGATGGGAAGCCAGTGTTTGACTATGAGGAAGACAGAGTTAGTCAGCATTGCCTGCTGACAGAATGACAGGTAAAAATATAATTGTATGCCCGGGGTGGTTCTAAAATGGTAAGCAGTTGGATATTTACACTTTTGCCCATTGTTCCGCTCCAGACTTCTACCTGTCCTTGCAATATTAGGTGCGCCTTCAGCAGTCTTGTGGAGACGTCTCTGGAGAGCAGAGCTTAGGCTTACCAGCCCATGCAGCACATTAGGTGGACCAGCTAAGCATAACAATGCAAAACAATAGCAAGCTTAGTAAGTTTGGAAAAGAGGTTCATTGCAGGAAAAAATATAGTGTAATAAAATGACTTTCTTCATTACAGAAAGAGAGAACGGAAGCAATATTCATTATAATTTTACCCATTAAATTGAAATTCACATATCAAAAAATGAAGCTTGATGGGATCAGAGCATTATTTTATCAAAGATACTTTAAAGCTATTATACTGACAAAGAATAAGCTCAAGATCTACTGCAAATTCACATATCTGCTGACTGTACCAATTCCGTTCTACAGGTCATTGAGATAGATGACTCCAGTGCTATCTTTGTAGGAAAGAAAAAGGTTCAGGAACTCTTGGGGTGGGCGGAGCTGTGGGTAATGTGGGAGGGGCTACAGAGGACCGGGCATCAATTGGTGCACAAACCAATTTTTTTAAAAAGTAGTTAAAATAATAATAAAAACAGTGCAAAGCAGGAAGAAATGCCATCCTGTATAGATATAAATAATACTGTCATATTGAATAACTTAACTTTTAAAGGAAATAAAACTGATGGATGGAGACGGGATGCAGTTAAAATCCCGGCGGTCGGGATCCCGGCGTTCAGAATCCCGACGCCGGAATCCCGACCGCCGAAATCCCGACACTTTCTCCCTCCTGGGGTGTCTACGACACCCCTGGAGGGAGAATAAATTAGTGTGCCGAGCGTAGCGAGGCACCGGGCCCGCTGCGTGGCGAGCACAGCGGGCCCGCTGCGTGGCGAGCACAGCGAGCCCGCAAGGGGGGGCGATCCACGTCCCCCCCTTGTCGGGATTTCGGCGGTCGGGATTTTGAACGCCGGGATCCCGACCGCCGGGATTTCATACTGCTTCCATGGAGACAGAAGGGGAGAAAGAAAGAGGGGGAGAGAGGGGAGGAGAAAGAGATTGTAAAAAGGTGGATGGGGGAACTGCCACCTACCAAGGACTTCCACAGCGTCTTCTTTGTTCTCACCTGGTGTACAGAAGGTCTGGGCTCCAATGTGTACCTAGCTTTACACTCTCTCTATTGGGACAGAGAATTACAGCAGCTGTACTGTATGGGGTAGTATAAGCAATCCCAAAGGCCAAAGTTTTTAGGGGCAGCTGATGTAATAAAAATATAAAGCAAACATGCTGACTCTCTGTCTGCCCCCTAAAAGAGGGAGCAGCCAGATTGGCACAGCAGATGTGGCATAGGGGGCTATGTGGAATGTGGTGGAGTGATTGGATCATCGTGGCCCATTTTTAGGAGCCTCTCGGCCATGCAGTAAGAATGGCAATGAATGCAACAGAGTAAGAAATGTACTAATATTAAAAATAGGACTCACAGCTCATCATTGTTAGATATAGTAACTAAATGGGAACAGATTTTAAGGAATATTGATGCATTACTATTTACTACTGGCAGGCAGAACCCTGTTATTGCTTGGTAGATCATGCATTAAACCACAACTATATCACAGAGGAAATAATGAATGAATTTACAATGGGACCAATCAATCAAAAGCACAAACATAAAAATGTCTAAAATGGCGCAGGGAATTCCCATATATGAGTCACAACACAAGTAATGAGATTCTAATTGTATTCACTCTGCCAAAACCAAGACATTGACTAACTGATACAATTATACAAGTCCTCTGGAGTTTGCTAATGAATGCACTCATTACTATAACTATGAGAAGAAGTAATAAATTCCTGTGGAATTAACTAGGGTTTTGTAATGGATGCACTCGTAGAACAAACTTTGGATTTGTGCAGGAAGTGGCTCCTTATAGCTATTTGCAAATGTATTCAGCACAGTGATCAGAATAAAACAGGACAGCAAATACATTTAGTCCTATTTATATAGAATTTATGTAGTGATGACATAATGGATGCATTTCCAAGGAAAAAGAATGTTGTTGCTCACTTATACCCCTTTCACACCGCACTGGGCGATCCCGGGTTGTAGCCGGATCTGCGTGTGGTGTGAAAGGTCCATTTTAAATATCCCGGGTCCAGCGACTGGGCAATTCGACCCAGGATAAAAGCAGTGTTATTCCCGCGTCGGACCCGGGTTGCTGGGCAGAGTGAACGGGTAAATTGTGTCAAGTCACCTGGGTCCCATTCACTTCTATTGAGGAGGCAGAAGCGTCACTTCAGTGTGGCCTCCGTCCCCTGGATAATATCAGTGACCTGGCTGTGAGCAGCAAATCACTACCGGTGCGACCCGGTATTTGCGATGTGAAAGGTGTATTATTGAGATTTCCGTGAAAAATGTACTCCAGAAGGTTCTACACTTGGAATTAGGGTGGCCATTCCCGGGATCGGCGAGATCACTGTATTTGGCCCCAAAACGACGGGATTTCAATCACGGGATTGGAGATTCCAATCCCGGGATTTCGGGATTAGACTGCGCATGCTCCCAGCCATATCTGCACACAAATGTAAGTAAATATGTGGGGCGGCCGGGGCATTTTTTTTTTTTTTTTTTTTCATTAGGGAAGCCAATCCTGGGATTGCGCGAATACCGGGATTGAGCATTTTTCAATCTCGATTCCTGGGATTGAAAAAATGCCCCGGTATTGGCTTCCCTACTTGGAATACTAAGAGGTAAATCATCAGGTGTTGATGTCATTGTATAGACCGGTCATTGCTAATAGAATAGGATAAAATATGCGACACAACCATGCACACTTCAAACCGGGACTTTTTTTATATTCCTGCAGCTTTCATTTTCTAGAAGGTGCGAATGGTTTGTTTACTTTGTACACTGCAGAAATTAAAGCAGCAATTCAGATCCAACAGTTTTTACTTGGCTTTTATGGAGTATTTGTGTTTTATTTCTGCTAGCCACCATTAGTGGCTGATGATGCCTTGTGTCTTATAAAAGTTAATGATTTAAAGGTACAGCTGTACAAATATTATAATTTGCTGACTGGAAAATCAACATACTGTAACACTGATGTTCCAATTTTCAGTGCTGGTAAACAACAGGTGCAGGTTTCATCTACGCCGGCTCCACCTGTCAGTTATAAATCATTTTATAATTTGAAAACTCGAAAAATATAAATAGTAAAGAATAAATAATTGTTTTCAATGTCTCTTCTGTTTTTACCATCCTGAAATAGCGATAACAGAGCAAGCTATGCACACACTGCGGGGTGCATGCCAGGGTGCAACTGGCAGTAGGGTACAGTTCCAGCCACCCTGCTAGCCAGATGTTGCTGTCATGGGGCGGCTATGGTGATGCCCCCAGGGCAATGGCACTGCTCAATCACCCTTCCCTATAGCCCTGACTCCAAGACATAGAGGGGGAAGTTTACTAAGATGTGTATTCTACGTCACAGGTGATATTGCTATAGGCAACCAATCAGATCCTGTCTACTAACTTCTAAAGGGTGCTAAATAAATAAGTAGATTCTGATTGGTTGCCCATAGCAACATCATATGTGAAGTAGAATACACATCTTAGTAAATTTCCCCCAGAATGTTGTAGAATATGTTTATATAAATATTGGTGCCACCGGCATAGCTAGAGGGTGCAGGGTGGTGCAATGTGTCCAGGCACACCCAACACCCATTTTCTCTATACTTAGGGCAGATGTATCAAGCTTCAAAAAGTGATAAAATGGAGCCAGCCCATCATTTCCTGACTACCATGTTACAGGCTAATTTTAAAAAATTACAGGTAGGAGCTTATTGGTTGGTTGTTTATAACTCTCCACTTTATCACTTTTTGAAGCTTGATACTTCTGGCCCTTAGTCCTTCAGAGTTCCATGTCAGCAGCAGCCCTGTAGAAACCAATGGGAAAATGTTGCATCGATCCTAGCATTTGATAGTACGAAAATCACTGGGAAAACATGGTCCGGAGACCTGCGCATGTGCATCATTAGGGTGACCATAGTGCTCAGACCTTACTTCTCTGCTGGCTCGAGAGGAGGAGGCCCGGATGGAGAATGCATACCGGCCTCCTCTCTTAATATGCCCCCTGATTGGTGCATATACTAAAGACTACTACTAAATATTCTGGTACTCTCTAGGCCAGTGGTTCCCAACCCTGGTCCTCAAGTACCCCCAACAGTGCCACACATATGCCCCCAGTGCCAGATATGCCCCCACAGTGCCACACATATGCCCCCAGTGCCACACATATGCCCCCAGTGCCACACATATGCCCCCAGTGCCAGATATAGTGCCACACATATGCCCCCAGTGCCAGATATAATATGCCCCCACAGTGCCACACATAAATGTCCCCACAGCAGCACAACTCACCAGTGCTGGCTGTGTCCGGTCCAGTCAGGTCCTCTCCCCCCTACAGTCCCCCGCTGTTCTGCTTCCCTGGGGAGGGGAGGGGGAGGGAGCGCATCTCCCGTCCCTTCTGCCTGGCTCTCTCTATCTCGCGGGCTGGCTCCTGATTGGCTGCCAGCCCGTGAGCTCTGATTGGCTGTCGCCTGACAGCCTAGTCTGAGTGACACACTGAGGGGAGGGAGAGAAGAGCAATGCGCTCCCCTCCCCTCCGCTAGCAATCAGCTGTGGCGGGGCGGCGAAAACCACGCCCCCCGCCACTTACATATGCGCGCATGCGCAATAAACACTTTGGGGGCAGATTTGTTATGGCGGTACGGGGTACCGGCAGTATTTCTTTTAACGGTACGCCGTACCACCCCGTACCGCCAAACTTGCAGCTCTGATCACAGGTGACATAATTAGCTCCACCTGTGGATCTTTTAAAAAGTGCCTGAATAATGAGTGCACCTGCTGGGTGACCTGGAAAACGTGCACTGTTGGGGGTACTTGAGGACCCCCAACAGATCTAACAACAGATCCCAACCCACAGTATTCTCTTCTGCCTAGAGCCTTGATGGCTAACCTTGACACTCCAGCTGTTGTTGAACTACACATCCCAGCATGCTCTGCATCAGATTTAGAATGGCCAAATAGCAAAACTGAAGCATAGCATGCTGGGATGTGGTAGTTCAACAACAGCTGGAGTGTCAAGGTTAGCCATCAAGGCTCTAGGCAGAAGAGAATACTGTGGGTCGGGATCTGTGGTCATGACAAGAAAACATCATAACAGACAGCTACAGTGTGCTGCTGACAGCCTTATACAGTCAGCTGGGAGCAATGCTGGGAAGTCATCCAGCCCAGACCTCACAAAGCTGATCAGCGATGCTGAGCATCTAGGTGTCAGGGGAGCTAACTAATGTCATGGAAACCAATGTAAACATTGGAAATAGGCTCAAATGTAGAGAACGTCTCAATCTGCACCTGTTTCTATTCTACAAATGTGTCCTCTTCATCCTTTAAATCAGACTTACATAAAGAAACCTCATTTTTGCATATGGACAAGGACACATTGAACAGGTGCATTTGCTCGTGATGCGGTCACATCTGCAGCAGTGGGAAGCACCTCACATTCCAGTCTATTACATTGTTCATTCCTAATCACTACCTGTAAAATACACTGTATCCTACTGGGAAATCTGCGTCTCCTGAGAACTTTCAACACTTTAAATTGATTTTATACCACCAGAGCTGCCATTGCTCCCCGGAGACAGCGGGAAGTAGAGTAAAAGGTGACAGGCGCCATACTTTGTTACTACAACAAACCAATCCGTCAATGGAGCAATTCCTGCATTATTTGGTTGCTGGAACCGGACAGGCTTTCTATCAATCTAAATGATTAACGACAGGCGGAATTTGCGCTATGGTCAAATAATGATCACACAATTTGTGACATCTCATTAGCATTTATATTATAGTCAATCAACATAGTGCACCTGTACACAGGCATGAAGCGAGTAAGAGAAAGTCCTATAGTTAAAGGTACAGATGGAGCCAATCTCAGTAGAGTGGCTCCCGGCGCACCGTGCGCTGTCCCCCAGAGTGGGGCTGCGCGACCCATTCTCGGGGGTACATACAGTATATCAGGGTTACTATAAGACAAACGTGCTGGTGCCCCCACATCACAAGTCCATTCTGAATTTAGTCTATGTTACAGAGGGGTAGATGTATGAAGTCATGGGCCAGTTCCGCTCTGTATACTTTTATATGATGCAAATTATAGTTGTTACTTCAGTGCTGATTGGCTGCCATGAGCCGCCCAGTCTTTTGAATAGGATTTTTTCTATTCTCCGGCTTGCCACTACCCCAGACCCTGCTCTCCATTCCCCACGGTGAGCGGGAGAGTAGAAAAAATCCTATTAAAAAAACTGGGCGGCCGCTAATTGACTGAGCTCTCAGCCAATCAGCGGCCACTCAGTCTTTTGAATAGGATATGTTGTACTGTTGTACTGTAGAACACAGTATCATTTAAACAAATTGTTTAATGCTGTAGTATGGCAAATAATGAAACAACACTTTTACAGTAAAAAAAGAAAAACAGACACAAATAAAGTAATCCACACCTGGGGTCTAATTCAGCATGTATCGCTAATCAGAGAGTTCACAGTGGACTGCAATTAGAAAGCTGGCTCTCAGACAGAAAAAAAAAAGATGGCCCCTGCAAAATTGCGAATGCATCGCAAACAGCGATCTACAGATGGAGCCCATCTCTCTTTCATTGCTGGTGCTCGCCAGAACATCCAGGCTGGCAGAGAGGGACTCCATTAGACTGGGACGCACGAGCGTCTCACACGCATGCACATCCCAGTCAGTCGTCGGCGGCGGGACCATGCCCGATTCCACTACAGGGATCGTTGGGGGGGGGGGCGAGGAGGCAGTGGGGACCAGGGAGGTGGTGGATGGCGGTGGGGACTCTGTCAGAATGGGGGGCATGAGCGTCTCGTGCGTGCGCCCCCTTCTGGCGGCTGGCAGTCGCCGGCGATAGAGGGGCTCCGTCTGTATTTGCAGAGCCATTCATAAAGAGCGAACCACCAAACAATATTTTCCCAGTCTAGGGCTTCCACTTATCTGCTCAAGGCTGGAAGTAGTCATCGCGGGCGTCAGAGACCCTACCAAAAACTGCATGAGTACACCTGCATATTCACAGGGTTCCCAAAATTACAACTGCCTGCATTAGGTAGTGGGGGACTGAGCAGCACAGCGCATGGCTGCCCTATTTGCCGGGTCCCTCCCCGCGATGCAAATGTAAAATATGAATTGTATTTTGCAAGCTCTATGCTACACAACCAAGCGCTCGCACATCACTGGTACAACCCTGGGCGCACAGTCTAGTGGGCTGGCCATTTTTGGCTCACAGCGGATGAGTGTGTCATCCGCCCCGCAGCCTCCTTTGTACGGACCGCACCCCAGAAATGCTTGGTCACCGAATCCTAACGATTGATCAAAGTCCATCTTAGTAAATTCCCCTCTATGTGTGTACATGTATGTGCCAGATTTCATTACAATTGCTTTATTAGCAGCAATAGCTCAGCCTACATATAAGTATTGCCATGTTATACCCATAGCCATAGTATCACTATAGAGCGAAGGGTCCATGCAGACAATGCCACACACACACACAGTGCAATACACTGCTCTCATTGAATTGAATTGAGTAGTAGTTGCCTACTTTTAAACACTACTTACATTGTTGGGGGTGTGGGGCTGTCAGTAGGGTGGCCAATCCCGGGATCAGCGGGATCCCGGGATTTGGCCACAAAATCCCCGGGATTGGAAGTTCCAATCCCAGGATTTCAGGATTAGACGGCGCATGCACCGTCTAATGCCGGGCAGCGTCTGAGCTCCTACTCAGATGCTGCCCTGCTTCTTCCGACGCCGGCGCGGCTCTGCATAGCGTGATGTCAGTAGTCACGCTGCGCAGGCCAGAAAACTGCACCGCCGCTCCCGGACACGGCCGGATTTACCTCAGTCCGCACAGCTTGTTCCACTCAGCACAGTCCGCTTAGCACCGCTCAGCTTGTTCCGTTCAGCACAGTCCGTTCAGCACCGCTCAGCTTGTTCCCCGCTGTTACAGCCTCATAAGTCATGCCACACCACCCGGATGCTTGCCGCACCTGCCCAGGTATGTAAATATGCGGGCGGCCAGGGCATTTTTTTAAAAATGGGAAGCCAATCCCGGGATTGAGCATTTTTCAATCCCGTATCCTGGGAATGAAAAAATGCCCCGGGATTGGTATCCCTAGCTGTCAGTCACTGGGCGCTGCCTCCAAATGACTCAATTCGTAGGTCCTCGGGGAGGTCACTAGGAAGTGGTGGAGATGCAAGATCTGCCCACCCGTGGTTGCTAGGAACTGACCAAAAAAAATCAGGGTCTCCCGGCACTTGCTGGAGAGTAGGCACATATGCTGTAATTGATTGCGGAGATCGACATGTCCAGTATTCGGCGATAGACACATCAAGTGAGCGGCAATTGACAAGCCCAGTAGGCATTGATAGACACACCCCTTCAATGGTGCACCCCCTATTAAAATTAACTGTGCACACATATGGTACTAATAACAATAATAAGGTGCAGTTTTAGGCTCCTGTGTGTACACAGAAGGATTCACATGGGGGGCCTACCTTAGTAATAAAGAGAATTATGTTAAAGTACATAGAAATGTCAGACAAATTGCAATAATTAGCTTAAAAAAGAAAGGCTTAGAGATGACCTAATTAAAGAGCTGACTGCTAAAGCAGAACCTGTCACATATGTTAGCATAATAGCGTAACTGTGCCTTACATTAACAAAAACTGGACCGCTTTAGTTTAATAAGTCAGTTTCACGCTTCTGTGACTGTAACCACAATCAAACAGACAAACTGCACAGTTATAGACAGAGCCAGCTCCCTGCAGGGACAGAATTACAGCCTCCATCAGGAGGAGAGGGCTGCTGCAGAGGAATATGATGGCGGTTTGCACAATTATGACCATCGTCTTCCATATTTGTCATATCCAAGGCTATGACAGTGACAAGGATGTATCCAAACAAACTTGGAAAGTCTATTTCACCATCAGCACAGAAAGGATTTTTTTTCTGCAAGACTAGTCAGGCACTGCAATGTTCTAGGAAAGGATGATGGCAGATCTACAACCAGTGGCGGCTCCTGCCTTTAGTCTTAAGGAGGGCTGCAGTTTCCTGGTTACTGCTCATTGCAAACGGTCATTAATTATTTGCAGGTTATCAGTTTTATTTGCTCTGCACCATACTCATATGCACACAAACACAGGTAAAGAGCAAAATACACACTTTTAATAACTTTAATAGTAAATAAAGCACACAAAATTATACTCTTTATAAAGCTCTACACACAAAAATAAAATAAATAAAAACTTCCATGCACCTCTCTGGTGCAATGCATACAGCTGCATCAAACTGAGTGACTCACTGAAGTCTGGGCATGCTCACTGCTGAGGAATTGCTTCTTCGCTGCACAGCAGCCCATAGAAGCACTGTAGCTCTAGGGATGTACACAAAATGGCTTCATGTTGGAAGCTATTGCTGTCATCGCTCCATGTACTGGCAGCCCAAGAGGAGGAGGAGTTTCCAGCTCTGTGTATGATGAGCAGTAGCAGCTTCCAATAGGAAGCTACTACATGCTGGACTCCTCCCCACAGGGCTAGGCTGTTGCTGTGCCTTCCCTGCTGCTTCATGGACTCTGATGAGAGGAGGTTACCAGCGTGCCAGAGACAAAGACAGATAGCACCACAGCTCTGGTGCTGTCTGTGTCTCTGGTGTTGTGATTTTTAACTGGAGGGGCTGCAGTCCTGCAGCCCAATAGCAGGAGCTGCCACTGTCTACAACATTTATGTAATTAAAATAGTGTTCATTCTAGCACCCTGCATCTTCCAAAACCTGTGCAGTTCCCATTCCCTGCCTGGTGTGTCGCTCTCTGCTCCTGTGCTTCTAGCACAGAGTGGGTATTTCAGCACAGATATGCAGACCAGACCTGTGCTAGAAGCAAAATGGCAGAGAGCAACACCCTAGGCAGGGAAGAGGAACTGCACAGGTTTGGAAAGATAACTCAGACAACATGAATGCTCAGTGAAATGAAGAGACTAATTCTATGTATACAGTATCAGGTCTGAGGGACACCTTGGCTCCAGTGTTAGCACTGTACACTTTGGTAAAAACTCATTTTTATTTGACAATGATGGCTATCTGTAACACCCAATAACTGCAAACGTATTTTGCTGCAGAATGACAATGCTTTGGCTATAGAACGGATAAGACACAGAAATAACACTGTTATACGAACATGTTTTGTCTTCTGTCTCGTCACTCCTGTTTATCCTTGTGTTTTGTACCATAAGACAGCAGAATAGCCTACGTGAGTTTCTGATAAGTCTGTCTGATGATTTTGGATTGGTTTGGGCTTTTAAAATGATTGCCTCTATAAAACATTGGAAAGACTTGCCAGAAACCCCCTGATGTCGGCATTGTACAGTCTACTACTTTACCCCACATGGAGGAATCTAATTAGCCACGAGGGTACTTGTGTAGTTTCATGGCGCCGTGATACTTCCGGTTTGTACGCTCGGCAAACTACCTGAAATAAACTACTGTAACTCAACTCCATGCCAACGCGGATAGTTCATAGCCCCACTATCCATGTTGGCATGGAGTTGATTTTAGATAGCGTGGCGAGCGTAGCGAGCTACCGAGCCCGCAGCGTGGGCGAGCGAAGCGAGCCCCACAAGGGGACTCAGACGCACGGCGCCATGCTGGCGCCGTGAAACTACACAGGTACCGCCACGAGTTCTGCAGAGTGAAGACCCAACACACACATTTTTTTGGATGTTTTCATGTCCCAATTACATTTGGAAAGTCACAGGCATCTCGGCAATGCGGCTCATTAATACTGTAGTGCACGACGTATATGAGGATATTATCCAGGACCCCAAACAAGTGGCTAATAGGATAGCGGAACTGTACAGGAGGCCATTAGTGAGCATAAGCTAAATACTGCAAGCAGCTTCATGGTGTCAAATGGATGGTCTTAAATCAATCTGCAAATAAAAGTGTCTAGAATATTTAGGTGTGCATTAAAATCTGTCTCTATTGATCTTTAGGTGTGTACAGCATATATAAGTTAAGGGGTGTTCATACGGGTGTGGATCATTTGGTCTTCAACTAGGTCGACAAGCATTGGGTCGACACTAGGTCGACATGGGTTAATGTCGACGTGGGTCAAGGTCGACAGGACATTAGGTCGACATGGGCATGGTCGACAGTCAAAAGGTCGACATGGGTTTTTTCACTGTTTTTTTTTTACCCGAATGTCGACATAGTCAACATTGACACAGTTTAAAGTGCACCGCATCCCCTCGCAATGCTTTGGGCACACTATTTTATTCTCCCACCACGCCCTAGTGGATGGTAGGGCATGAAATACCACCTGTCGGCACATGTCGGCTAAAATAACCAGTGGAAAACCCCATGTCGACCAATTGACTGTCATCCTTGCCCATGTCGACCTAAACCAATGTCGACCTTGTTGCATGTCGTCCTAGTGGTGTCGACTCAATGCTTGTTGACTTACTTGCTGTAGACCTAATGACCGTATCCTGTTCATATAGCGAGATTTTGCTTGTGATTCGATTGGGATCGAATTGAACGACAAGAAAAACGCATTCGATTTGGCCTACACAATACAGATCTGTACTATACAGTCTTGCCTGCACAGTCTTCTTTTCTATTCGATTGTCTGTTTCAATCCGATTTTGCTTATATAGACAAACTTGAATAGAAAAATTGTCCAAATCCAACCTTGTATAAGGGCATAAGGAAGAAGTTGGAACAATACTTGCAACTCCAATCTGCAAGTTCAAAAATTGCTTCCTATCAATACGATACCAAACATACATGAGTGCACTCTGACAGGTATCATCCAGCCTATACAAATAATGCAATCAAATACAAATGCAAAATTGTCACAATTGAGATACAGTAAGTGAATTTTTTTGTTAGTTTCCAGAATAAAAATGTACAAAGCAGCTCTTGCAGCTCAGTGAGGGAGTAAGAGGTCAACTGGACTGTGGTTTATTCCCATTTCTGGTTCACTATCTTGTGTATGAAGAGAAAAACATTTTTTCTGGGATCCACCAAAGGTTCCCCTTTGTAAATTAATCAAATGGATGGTCTTAAATCAATCTGCAAATAAAAGTGTCTAGAATATTTAGGTGTGTATTAAAATCGGTCTATATTGATCTTTAAGTGTGTACAGCAGTGGTTCCCAAACTGTGTGCCGTGGCTCCCTGGGGTGCCTCGGGACACATGCAGGGGTGCCCTGGGTTGGTGGTCCAGGACCAACTCAAATTATTAATGGTTAATTATTAATGAGCAAAACCAGTGCTGGTGCCTGCCAATCATAAAATGTGTACAAACGGCAAGAAAAACGCATTCGATTTGGCCTACACAATACAGATCTGTACTATACAGTCTTGCCTGCACAGTCTTCTTTTCTATTCGATTGTCCGTTTCAATCCGATTTTGCTTATATAGACAAACTTGAATAGAAAAATTGTCCAAATCCAACCTTGTATTAGGGCATAAGGAAGAAGTTGGAACAATACTTGCAACTCCAATCTGCAAGTTCAAAAATTGCTTCCTATCAATACGATACCAAACATACATGAGTGCACTCTGACAGGTATCACCCAGCCTATACAAATAATGCAATCAAATACAAATGCAAAATTGTCACAATTGAGATAGTGAATTTTTTGTTAGTTTCCAGAATAAAAATGTACAAAGCAGCTCTTGCAGCTCAGTGAGGGAGTAAGAGGACAACTGGACTGTGGTTTATTCCCGATTCTGGTTCACTATCTTGTGTATGAAGAGAAAAACATTTTATCTGGGATTTGTACATTAATCAAACCTGTGTATTGATTAGATAAGGTGCATCATTATTGCCCTAGGACTTTAAAATAAGCACATTAAAATAAGGACTTTTGCCTACGTTTCCAAGACTCAGCAGGTGGGAACTAATAGCCATGTTAACGTCCTTTTGACACAGATTTTTAATTGAATAGGAGAAAGTCACGGCCGCAGCTCTTACCCAAGATAAAATGCTGTATGACCCAGTTTGCTGCTAATTTAATGTGCCCCATGGAATGTTTCTTTTGTCCTTATCTGCTTCTGTTATGTCCTCTATGTGTCATATCCTAAAAATATAAAGTAACTGAGCTCAATCTGATGAAAGTCAGATATAACAGAGTATAACACGGTACAGGAATAGGTACTGTAAGATTAATCATTTTGGAGGATGACATAAAATACGTCTGTTCTTCTCTTTTCCCCAATTATAGAACTGGCTTCTGGCTACAGTGAGATTTATCTGCTTCAGGCCATCAGTGATTCATTCACACACATGTATTTACTAAATTCAGAAACATATTGTCTATGGTGGAACAGAAATATAATAAGGCTGTATAGCCGGCCACATAGCAGAGATTTGAACTTCTAAGCCTCTGCCATGGCTACTTGGTGACATGTCCTTAATGGGCTCATTTAACGGTGGACGCAATTCCTCTTTGTCCATACTGTTGGTAGGTTAAAGCTTTTTCTTTTATACACTGAGCGGGTAATTCAGACCTGCTCACTAGGCAGAAAGCCCCGCGACACAATGCAATTGGAGCAATTCCTCAGGTCCCTGAGAAAGAGACTGGAGTCTCGAAACATGTTGTACCCTGAATAGTGCTTGTCAACTGTTTTTACCGTTGCACACTGAACTGTAAAGGAAGAGGTAAGTGGATGAGTGACTGTCCACACGTTTTTTAGGTCCGGACTCCTGGGAAATTTGTGTGTAGACTACACTTCATCACTGAAAAAAGAATCAACCTAGGTTGATTTGGAGCGCTTTACATAGGCTGATCTCTCAAAAATTTAAGCAGCTGCTAAAAAAGGGAATAGTCAATTCCCTCAAGAAATAGACAAAAATAGCAGCGCTGTACAATATGGTTAATAACAATAATAAGTGAATCAATTAATGTAAAAATATAACAAATTTATTGGTACATTAGATCCGGATTTAAAATAAGTAAAAAGTTACTAAATGAAATTAAAATCAAATAAGTGGAGATTAGCACATCATATAACCTGCACTGGAACGGGCTAGAGTCCGTGGTGGAGGGAGTCCTTGGGTGAGCCGGTTTTGAATAAACGCCGCTGGAGGTATAATGATCCTTTGAAGAATTAGGGCAAGTTTTGCCCACAATGGAGCAACCTCGACGATGTGTGCGGTGTAGGCTTGTCCCAGTAGATGGTAGGTTTCCCAGGTCTCAATATTAGGTCCAGTGAAATAAGCAGGTCTCAATATTAGGTCCAGTGAAATGAGCAGGTATCAGGGTCCAATTGGATGAAGAAATTAGATGGCAATCCACGTAACACCAACGCGTTTCGCTGACCCCTGTCAGCTTTATCAAGGTGTCTCTGTCAGTGTACCTTAAGGGTATTTATACCCACACTTCCTGGTTACTAATTAGCATACCAAATTGATTCACTTATAAATTACAATGAATAACAAAAAAAGAAGAACATGCTCGGAGACAGATTAGAAAGTTCATTTATAATGGTCATGTAAAGTTGAATGAAAATACCATATAACATAGTGGAAAATTCAATAAACACTCGTTTGTTTTTATTAATAAATTTCGCTTCCGGGTTCAACCACGGGTCAGCGTTGTTAATCGAACACTAAAAAAACACAAAACCATATTTATGAGCTCATCGTTAAGGTGATATAGTGTATACAACTTATATGCAGTTCATATAGAAACAATTTATTATATGTACAGTTTTGTGGAGAGGCTAGATTAAATCTCCCGTCACCGGAAGTGACGTTACGCGGCTAGCAACATCTCTGGACAGGAGCGATGTGTCCCACAAATGCTCTCCCCGGTCGGGAAATAATCAGGCTCACAGATCCGCATAAAAGGGTTAGCGGTTCATAACCTCACATATGAGGTTTTTCCGCCGCTCCGTGTATACGCTCGCAGGCTTCATTAGATCGCGGACCGGAACCAATAAAACTGTTCCTACTGTCCTGCTGGTTAACGTTCCCCACCGGAAGCTGTCATAGCGGTGGGGAATTGTGGTCCGTCTACGTTACACCAATGTACACCACTTCCGCGTATCAAGGTAGGGCTGGTCCATCAATCAAATAGTTCCTTCTGTTCATGTGTCAATATGAGTTCTGAAACGCGGAAGTGTGTGTCCACTGGAACGCAGTGGAACGCAAAAGGATTTGTATACAAAATAAACGGCATACCACCACCTCAGGGGCAACCAGTGATCGATCTATGGCAGGGGAACATATCAAAAAAATCTTAAATTTCTGATTGCTCAAAAAAAATGGTTAGCATGGAGTTCACTTATAAACAAACTAAAAAATATCGTTTTAGAAAAATTTTTTTTTTTTATATACATATTAATTCTATAAGTGTCAATTACAAGTCCCTACCAATAATTGGATAGATATACCCATACACAATTTGGGATATGGGATCCCACAGAGGATAAGCATATATACATACATAAATGAACACATAGGATCCTACAGAGAATAAGCATATATACATTTTTATATATACAAAAAAGTGGAAGAAGAAGAGAGAGGGGGCGGGTTTCTTTGGAGAATCTATTATGATTTGTCAAAGGTATAGTTTTTTTCAAAATTAATAACTGAAGAGATTTAGTATGTCCAAGCCGAGAGAAAAGGCTGGTAAATATGAGCTGACAATAAAATTGGCAACAAACACCCCATTATGCAGATCTAATTATGGGGGAATGAGCATAAAAGCAGTGATTCAAAGAACTACATTTAATTCTAATGAATCATTAAGGCCTTTTGGAAACAATGAATCACATTTAAAGATCCAGTAGATCTCCTGGCAGCAGAGGGTTTTGAATCTATTTCCCCCCCGGGAGGTGGTTTTTATATGTTCCAGACCCAGGAGTCTAAGTCCCATTGGGTTACTGTCATGGCACTCAACAAAATGTCTGGAGACACTGTGGTGGATATTCTTATTTAGGATATTTTTACGGTGCTCCAAAAATCTGGTTTTTAGGGCCCTTGTGGTACGGCCCACGTACCTCAAGCCGCAGCTGCAGGTCAGGAGGTAAATTACGTAGGTCATACTACAATTGATGAAGCCTCTGATCTCTACTGGTTTTGAGTCCAGCATGATGTTTAAAGTCCTATTCTGTATAAACCCACAGGTTATACATGAATTTTTTCCGCATTTAAAGCAGCCTATTATCTTTTGAGGGAGCCACATAGTGTGTACATCACTTGACCCGATTTCTTTGGTGTCTTTTATTTTTAATTCACTTGGCGCCAAAAGGGATTTGAGGGATTTATTTTTCTTGTAAATGAAAGTTGGTTTAGGGGGAAGGAGATCTCTTAATGTGGTGTCCTGTTTAAGGATATTATAATTTTTTTGGATTATATTTCTAATGTCTCTATATTGGGAATTAAAAGAGATGAAAGCAATTTTATTTGTGTCATTCTTTTGGGTTTCTGCTCTGTTAGTATGTTTTTTACCCTTTAATAGGGTGTCTCTGTTACATTTTCTGGCTTCTTCCCTGGCCCCTTCCACCAGAGGTACACTTCATCACTGCCTCTACCTAGTAACCAGTCTAAAGTGTACATGTTTTGGATTAAATTTTTTGGGAATATTGTTTGAATAAAAATTTATCTTTGAGAGAAAATCGTTTCAAAGATACCATTATATACGTGGAAAGCTACCCTTGATCATGAGTAGTGGTACGACATCCTATTACAAAAAGATACCTTTATACGTGCGTCTCAGCTTACCACTAGTGAGTTGATGTACGCCCACGTGATGTGATTCGATTAATTGATCATAACTTTACGAATACGTTCTTTACACATTGGATTTTCTATATTTCTTATTTTTCATAACCAACATCGAGGATACGCCAGAGAAATAGGAGAAAATTGAGGAAAAGTGGAACGGAGGACTGCACATATAAGGAGAGTATTGTGTATATTCCTAAATTTTCCCCTATCTTCCAGATTAAAATACCGAGAAAGGGGCGCCCAGTTTAGAGTAGAATAAAAATTATTTTTGCCATATCTTGTATTGGGTATTTTGGGAAAATACCCCTTTACTCTGAATAGGTGACCCAGAAATCATATTTAGCGCCAGGAGACTCACTCAAAACCATATAAGATGGATCTGGAGATTGCTCCGGGAGAGGGCAGCCAGTTCAGTCGGGCATGGGAGCCGGGCCACTGACAGGACAGGGCAGGGTGGTAGGCGGATGATGAGAGTAGGGGCGTGGCCAATGTGATTTTGTCCTTGTGGCCACTCCCCCACCATGCAATGCTGATCTCTCAGAGGGGTCTACAAAATTTTAGAATTGAGTAATTTGCTCCCACGGGGGACGCGGGAGGCTGCCCAGATTCTGGGAGGATTGCCTACCTTTCCGGGGGGCCAGGAGGCTGACCCAATTTCTGGTACTGTACCGGCCATTCCGGGAGGGTAGGCAAGCTTGATTTATCGGCTCCAGCAGCACTTGCTGGGGGTGCATACAATACATTGCTAAAGGACGGCATACAGTGTATATTATGCGGTCCAGCTGCCGGGGAGCCGCGGGCAGTTGCTGTGGTATTGCATGCGAGGTGTATGGGGGCCTTAAGTGTCATGCACACAAGAGGGAATATTGTTTTGATAATGTGAAATTGTATTTCATTACATTTAATATAAAATGAAATATGAAACAGACTTGGTTTTCCTTTTAAATATAGCTTCAATAGTGGAAATCTTCTTTCTTGAAGTAATCCAAATCGAAAGGCCAATTAATTTATATGTCTACACTTCATATATTATGAGTGTGGATCTAATACTCTAAATTCTAAATCAGTCTGAGGGGTCAATATAAAACCAGCCAATCAAAAGCAGTTATAGAATGATGCAAATTTTCATCATCGTTGTACAAAAATATACAATATATGCGGCGTTGATGCCAATAAGAAAATGTAAAAAATGTAGTGTGGAATACAGTCTGCGCAATGGGCAGTGGCCCGAGGTCACTTTACACACAGAAGCTAAACTCCAAACTTCAACAAAGCATAGACAGAAAAAAAGGTTGGGTCTTCCTTACGACTGTATTCCAAAAACCGAAATATTCCAAAAACCGTGTTTTTTCTGAATATTTTGGGGGGTTTTCATACTAACCTCATCCCCCACCTTCCAGGCGGCCTTCAGGATCCTCGCAATGCCACCCTGGGACCAGAATTGCCGATGAAGAGGATCCTGAAGGACACCATCGACGCCGGCGGACAGTGTGGACGCCGGGGACCATTGGGGCACCGCCGGGGGGCAAGGTAAGAATGGAAAAAAAAGATCATCCTGCACAGATCCTGTCTTGGCGTGGGGACCCCTGTTTCTTTTAGCTGCAGGTGCCCAATTGACCGCTGCCTGTCCCGTGCCCCTTAGGTAACTGGGCCGCCTCTCCAGCAGGGATTTCTCTGCCACTCTGTGCGCTGCTGCCCTGAGAGCCGTGCGACTAGCGCTGTTAATCTCCAGTTACTGCTACCATTTAGACCCCGGTGGTGTTCCACCTCTCGGAGCCGCTGCCGCATCCCGTGGTCTCTGCCGCCCTGCCTGCTCCATCGGCACCATCTTGGAGGTGAAAGGGACTTTGAAAAGCTCCAGCCTGCTACCGCTACTGTTGCCCTAGGGACTGAGAGGCGACTGCCGCGACCCATCATCTTGCCGCTGCTCCTGATCGTCCCCAGCCACCTGGACCCAGCGCCGCATAATTGTTGTGGTGAGTGAGGGACCTTGGCAATCTTGGAGAGTCCGGGTCCACGCAAGCCGGCGCCATTTCCTGCTCCTGGCCTGAAAAACACCTATAATTTACCCAGGTCACTGTGTCATTCATAGCTGGGATTTTTAATATACAAATCTGGACTCATACACAGTCTACCTGGGACAAGTACTGTTTTGGCAGTGTGTGCTGTGCTAGCCACCACTATATTGCCTTTATTTTATGGGGGTGATAACTCTCAGTTATACTGCGGAAATGTCTGGCTCCTCATATCAAATATTAGAGGCCATTAGTGCCTCAACACAGAGGATTGCTGATATGCTGGACGGCGTGGGCAATGCAGTTGTAAATCCTACAATGGAATCATTCACATCTACACCAGGGCTGGGCAACACCGGCCCTCCAGATGTTGATGAACTACACATCCCAGGATGCTTTGCATTAGTTTTGCTATGTGGCCATGCTGAAACTGATGCAAGGCATGCTGGGATGTGTAGTTCATTAACATCTGGAGGGCCGGTGTTGCCCAGCCCTGATCTACACCCTCTAGGGACTCTCTCCATCATGTGGAACTATCTCCTATTATATCTGATGTGGATCCAGCCTCTGATTATGGGGACTCCCTGCGGCAATGTTCTCTGACCCCAGCGGTTGGGTTGAAGTTAAAGGACTCCGTACTTGCCTGCCATTATTCTCTGCGTTTGTATCCTTGGTTTGCAGAGGCGCTGCTGAATCCTTTGTCCCATTGCTGTAACCGGCTAACTGTGTATCCTGGGGTAAACGACGGAGCACTTGTATATTCCGGTAGCTCTCCTAAGGTCATTATGTTTGCCAAGCTCCTTCAGGGAACCGAGAGTTGGCCGGACTAAAGTCTTCATGACGTATAATATCTATTTCTAATATATGATGCTATTCACACCTTTCAATATATTTTATGACCCTACGTTCATATATCCTGTTTTACTACTTTAAACCATTTTGTAAATTCTATTTACCCTTGTGCCGCAAATATTCTTATTCTCCAATATGTGTTCCTATATAACATTTTGTATATAACGGATGTGAAAACAGTGGTTATAAGAGATCTATTTTGATCCGCATATACCTGTGGTCTAAGTCCATGCCCTCGGTACATCCTGGATTATACTGTGTAGCCTTGTACGAGACTGAATCCTTTTTCTATTGTAACCACACTGCAGCATCCTTGCTATACTAGCTAATTATTACCAAGTCCTTGCCCCATTCAGCCTATTCGCCTGCTATCCGACAATGGGGGGGGGGGGGGGGAGAGGAGGGAGGATTAAAGGTGGGAAGTATGGGAGGGGTAAATTAGTTTTTTTAGCACAATTAGCTAAGAAAAGCTAAAGGCCACTAATTTCTTCTCTTCTAGGTTAGGGGTAGGTTCTTTAGGGGATCCAAGTACGCCTGAGTTGGGGGTGGGTTGTACAGGGTGGAGGGTTTTATGGTAGGTTTGTTTTGAGGGTTTTTGGGGGGTTGTTTTGGGTAGATCTAGAGGGGAACTGGTTTAGTGGGGAAGATATTCAGATTACTATAGAGTTCCTGACAGACGAGGGTGGTAATATACTTTTGAGTTTTAATATCCTGAAGATGCACTCCTCCTTCTCCTGCTGTTCCCACTGTTGTTTCCGCTGCCCGGATGGCGCCTTCGGGCAGTGGTGTTCTACATATATTGATAGAAGGAGTTCGATACTCTCTCATTCACCCTAAGTACGTCCATTACCTCATGTTTAATCCAATTGGTGTTTGACATGTTAAATGTGCACTGTGTCTCTGTCAGGATTTATTTGTTGGGATGTTATTTCCTTTTTATTTTTGTATGTAAATCTTCTCCAATAAAAATTACTCAATTAAAAAAAAAAAAAAAGAATGGAAAAAAAAATATTCCAAATTCCAGAAAAATCCCTTATCCAAAATGCTCCTGGTCCCGAGCATTTCGGATAAGGGATACTCAACCTGTATTACTTCCCTAGTATGGAACCATGTCCCATCTGGTCTATCATTCGTCTCTCATACAGTTCCTTTTATGGTCACGAACTGAATAAGAAAATATGATTGGAGTCAAACAGGGATCACGATGAGATTTATTATCTCAAGAAAGTATGTTCCTATACAAACTGGCAAGCGAGGAACCTTTGTACCAGCAGTAATGAATGATATTGGCATTAAATGCTGAAACCATGCAAGTTTAGGAGTCAAATGCTGCTGTTTGACTTCTATTTACTACCAATTTGATGACAAAAAGGGACTGTACATCTCAGGATTTCAAGCTTAATGACTAATGGAGAACTCTCATAACCATATACAACGTAGTTACAAGCTGTTACAATTATTTCTGAAATTCGTGGGTAAAAAAATATATAGAAAAACAACAATTAAAAACTAGATTAGTATATCATCAAAGTGATAATGAATATAAGTAAAACAGCAGCATCTGACTTAATCTTACAAGTTTTTTGGTATTTAATGACTATACACTGCCAAGTATTTCACAGTATTTATCAGTTTTTACAGAAACATAGTTTAATGAGGTAATAAATCTCATTGTGATCCCTGTTTGACTCCAGTCACATTGAGTTATGGACATCAACGCTGCCTCGATTGTATATTTTTCTACAATGATTATGAAAATTTGCATCATTATAGAGCTGCTTGATTGACTGATTATGTATTGACACCCCCCCCCCCATACCCCTTTTCCACCGATTTAAAAATCCCAGATTTTTGCACGTCAACGCGCACTGACCCAGGATGTTTGTCAGAGGAAATGGTGACCAGGTAAAAACCCTGGGTCTAGTGAAAACGACTCTTACACAGGATTTTTGACCCAGGCAGGGGAGGTTGCCATTTCGCAGGAGCTTCCCTCGTCCGTCCGTCCAGGAAAACAGGGCAGTGGAAATCGGGGACCACGGAGGGGATCCAACAAAATCTCAGATGTGTGACCCCAGATTTTGGTGGAAAAATGGTATTAGACTGATAGTGCTTAATATCAGTAAAGACACAGCCATATTATATGAAGATATGGCTGTCTAGACACATAGCAGCGTCTCACTCAAACGTACATGTTTTCAGTATTTAATGTCTACACTCTTCCGAGCATTTCACAGAATTTGGTGTAATAATGCGCTCTCATACATCACTGCTGCCACCACACAAACCACCCCTCTTGGCTTGTTAGGTTAGGTCCAGGGAAACTCTTATAGCACTGGGAGACTTTTTTGCAGAACTGGCATCTTAGTCGCAGCGCAATGTCGCTACCCTCTCCGCTCCCCAAATGACAGCAGACTGTCAACTACTGACAGTCTGTGGCCAATCTGCATCTGATGGCATAGACCTGTGCATTTCCAGTACGGCTCTGGTAGTACCTGACTGAAGTTATGATACTAGTGCGGCGCATGCAACAAAATACTGATGTCCAGTACTTTGCGCAATCGCCGCACTAGCATCAGACCCTGAATCAGGCCCCATATAGCTTCATTAAAAATGCAGAACACCAGTTACATAAACAGTATTAGTCACAATGTTTACACATTGGATTACTCCACTTCTGTTAACATCATTCAGTGATTTGCTGCTACTAATAACTACACAAGAAAATCAACATTCAGATTACAGAATACATTGTAAATCAGAGACAGCGGCTCTTTCCAGTGGAATGCTTTCTGCCTTGACCACATGCTAAATAAATTAATAACCACCGATGACGCCAATTACAAAGGATAAGAAGACACAGCAATCTGACTGTGCTGTTTCCATTAGTGTTTTCCAGCGAAGGGCAATCATGGCAGTTCTGTAATGAAGTGATTATACGTTTTATTTGCCAAGTGAAATATTTCACAGAGCTTTTCACTAGATACACAAGGTTTTTACACTGTATATGTAATCGGTTGTGCCTATTACAATGCTGTGTTTAAAGGCCCATACACACTGGGCAATTTTGAGCTGAAAGACGCTCTGTTTTGTCTTTTGAGCGGCTTTCAGTTCAAAAGCCGGCCATTGTGTACGGCGCAGCGGTAAGCACTGATGCGCGCTCCCGCATCACCGCTGGCCACCACCGCTCACCTGCTGGTATTAGCAGCAGATGAGCAACGCGGTGGACGGCTTTCCATAGCATCCTGCTATAGAAAGTCGTCCACCCCCAGGGAAAATCGTTAAAACTAGCAAAAATTGTTCAGTGTGTATGCACTGAGCGATGTTTTGCCCATCACCGTGGTCTATACCCGCTGGGCAAAATCACCCAATGTGTATCCACCTAAAGAGCTTTCAACTTATGCGATGCATAAAAAAAAAAATATGTATAGGGTTATTAATCTAAATCCATGTGCTTTGGTCCCTGATCAATGTTGGAAGAAAGAAGGGAAGTGTGTCAGGCGGGGTGACGGGGGTCATAGGGGCGCATTTATCAAGATCACATTTACAATGCGATCTGGGCGGAATATTACCGCCCAGGATCACATTGTAAAATGCGATCACATCACCTGAATGTATCAAGTTTGAGGGCGCAGGGACAGGGCTCCGAAAGGAGCCCGTCACTGCGAAGCCCTGACCCGGAAGCCGGGGGATCTGTGCATGCGTGGTTATGCGCTGACCCCCCCACTGCGATATGTAGCCATAGGCTACATCGGGCTATCACCACATTAGAATGGTGATAGCCCAGGGCTGCGATGCTGGGCTGCCCAATGTTGATACATCGAGCAGCTTCGCAGCCCCCATAGAAACCTATGGGGGATGCGGCCGGCGTCGCTGCAGGGGGGGATCGCAGCGGGGATCGGAGATTCCTGCTGCGGTCCCCTTAATACATTTAGGTGATACTTAATATGATACTTAATATTTGCGGCTAAACCCCGAAAACGTGTGTTTTCGGGGATTTAGCCGCAAATATTGCTTGATAAATGGGCCCCATAATCTGTACAAATCAGCCTGCAGGGTCAAATTGAGAGATATCCATTTATGAGTAGCACAACCGCAGGAGTGCCAGTTCCTCTGGCAACCAGGGGAATAACTGTTCCAGCTAATAGAGGAATAGGAGTAAAAGGCCAGAAGGTGATGGTGGGAATGAAGTCAGTTAGAAAGAGGACTGGTAGGTAATCTGTTATATGTGACAGTAACTGCAAAACGGTCTAGTGTGTTCAGGTTCAGCATATTGTCAATGACTCTGGCCAGTATTCAATGAGAAAAATTTGCCTTGTTTTATGGCGAGTTTGTGCTATTTTCGCGTTGGAAGGAGCATTCTCTTTCATGGAGAACTGGAATGTGAACTTTTAAACTAAAAGGTTTTTTTTTTAAATTTTGGTGTCAAAAAATCAGGATTTTTTTTTCTGTGAAGGGGCATGTTATTTTTATTCATGTGCTTATAGCACATGAATATATATTTAATTTAAAAAATATATTTTTTTAATTTTTTTTTTTTTACAAAAAAAAGCAGGGGGCCGGAGCTCTCGAGCCGCTCATTAGATATTCATATATTCACTGCATCCGATCATTACATATGCACGATCGGGTGCAGTGAATACTGGGTCCCCCGCTGGCTATAGGGGGGGGCAGCTTGTGCTGCCTGGGTCCCGGGGAGCCCACCTCCCCTCCACATATGTTCTGGGGCAGCCAGGGAGACTTTAATCTCCATGGCTGCCACCGTCCCCCGGCTCCCTGACAGCTCCCTGCCGCTGCCGCTCGTCCGCTGCAGGGGTTAAGACTCGCCGCGAGTGGCGGCGAGTCTTAACCACATTGAATAGGGGGAGCAGGAGTGGCAGCGAGCCCTCCGGAACAGGGCGAGTGCATGGCGAGAGAAAAAATCTCTCGCCATGCACGGAGAATTATTCTCGTTGAATACTGCCCTCTGACTGACTGGATCTGTGAAAGATCAGTACCGATGGCAAAGATGAAAGTATGGAAGGTCTTGAAAAAATAAGATTTCTGGGTATGCAAATGCAAAGCAAATCCCTCCAAGGTAGCATGATCTGTGGGGCATGATAAGGAGGTAAGGGGCCCATTAAGCATAATATCTGTGGGATGTGTCCTGAAAACACCCATTTTTTAGGGGGTCGGCCAGTTCCAAGCTTTATTCAGTTTTACAAGTCAAGGTAGTGCACAGATCTCAACGGCCCTCCTGCTGCCCTTAATGGCTTCAAAAATTAGATAAAGGGCCTAATTCAGATCTGATCACAGGACAAATTTGCTCTTTTGTGCACTGTAGGTGGGGCAGATGTAACATGTGCAGAGAGAGAGAGAGTTAGTTGTGGGTGAGTTATTTTGTTTCTGTGCAGAGTAATTATTTCCTGATTTATTTTGACACTGCAGTTTAGATTTCAGTTTGAACACACCTCACCCAAATCTAACTCTCTCTGCCCATGTTACATCAGCCCCACCTGCAGTGCAGCATGTTTTTTTCTCATTTTGAGAACAAATTTGTCCTGCGAACAGGTCTGAAGTACATGGGCATTTAGAGGATTGTAATAATATTAATATAGGACCTAAGTTTCTAAAGTAGCTTAAAAAAAAAACAATATTTCATTAGAACAAAGTCTCCGTAGCTCGGAGAAGCCGCGACACGTAGCCAGCTGTGAGTAGTGCAGACCTGGATAACAGCTCAGGGGCCAGGTGGACAGATTTATACAGTACTGCAAGTACTATTGTAGATACTGTACTGCAAGGCAATAAATGTAGTTAAATGAAAAGCTCCACAGGCTAAAATGGAGGAAGGAACATTTGAATTGATGGAACTAGAAGAGAGTCTGAAAATGAATACTGGAAATAAAAGAAACATAAAATCAGATTAAAGATTGAAGCTTAAAAACAGATTGTAAAAGACAAGAAATCTAATGGAATTTATTTTCCAGAACATAAAGCAGAACAAACACAGCTTTTAATAACTAAGGGAAACAAAGGTCTGATTCAGCTGCGTTCGGTCGGGTCTGCACATGCACATGTGCAACCCCCCCGTGTAAATGCCATTCAGCGAGAATCACACTTGCCGAGTGGTTCGCACTGTGAGGGGATGGAAGGGGGCGGCCAGGCAGCTCGGGAACGCTCAGCGTTTGATGGGCATCTCCACAAAAACAGCTGGGTGTTCCCCTGGGAATGCAGGTGTGGCGATGCGCCTGCTTGGGGTGGGCGGTTGATATCACATGATATCAGCGCCTGCCCATATTTGCCCATCTCCTGCCAGGATAAGTCAGTCTAGACTGACTTATCTGTGAAGTTCTAAAAAAAAAATTCGATGGTGAGCGACCATCGAATGATTCTTCACCAAGGCGGCCGCATGCCAGGGTGGCAGGTGGGCGGGCAATGCTTACCTGTTCGCTAGGCTGTGAGTACACGCACCCCAGATAACAGGTCTGAATCAGGCTGCAAATCTAGAAGATAAAGAGGAGTTAAATATGGATCTAACATCTGTATTTAAAAAGGGAGGAATAAAAACACAGATGTCAGAATGGGTATGGATCATTAGGTCACCAGCATTATGGTCGACAAGCATTAGGTCGACACCATTATGTCAACATGCATTTAGGTCGACAGGTCATTGGGTCGACAGGGTCATTAGGTCGACATGGGTAAGGTCGACATTGAAAATGTCAACATGTTTATATATTTTTTTAACTAGAATGTCAACACAGTCAACATAAACACTAAAATGTAGCACCGCATCCCCTCGCCAGGCTTCGGGCTCAGTGCCTCGCTGCGCTCAGCACACAATTTCGTTCTCCCACCACGCCCTAGTGGATGGTAGGGCATGAAATACCACCTGTCGGCACATGTCGGCTAAAAAAAAAAAAACACAGTAAAAAAACCCATGTCGACCTAATGACCCTGTCGACCTTACCCATGTCGACATTAAGTTATGTCGAC